>NC_057813.1:93847809-94447809 GCF_018294505.1 Triticum aestivum | reverse complement strand
TGCCCATCTAAGTCCTCATCCAAGAGATCTTTAATCATAGCAATACCAGGTTCAACATTAATTTGCTCAGGAGGTGTATAGGTCCTAGTATTACTCTTACGAACAACAGTCGAAGCTTTAACATGATCTTTTATCCTAACAGGAAAAGGAGGTTTTTCAACATAAGCAGTAGGAATAATAGGATCACTATATGTAATAGTCTTCTCTTCGACTGTAATAGGTGCAACTACTTTCACTTCAACAGGAGGATTATATTTAAACCACTTCTCTTTAGGGAGATCAACGTGAGTAGCAAAAGTTTCACAAAAAGTAGCTACTATCTCAGAGTCAAGTCCATACTTAGAGCTAAATCCACGGAAAGCATCGGTATCCATAAAAGATTTAACACAATCAAACTTAGGTGTCATACCTGACTCCTTACCATCGTCGGAACCCCAATCTTCAGAGTTGCGTTTAATTCTTTCCAATAAGTCCCATTTGAAATCAATAGTCTTCAGCATATAGGAACCAGCACAGGAAGTATCGAGCAAGTTGCGATTATCAAGAGAAAGCCGAGCATAAAAATTCTGAATAATCATTTCCCGAGAGAGCTCATGATTGGGGCATGAATACAACATTGACTTAAGCCTCCCCCAAGCTTGAGCGATGCTTTCTCCTTCGCGAGGCCAGAAATTATATATGTAATTACGATCACGATGAACAAGATGCATAGGATAGAACTTCTGGTGAAATTCCAACTTCAATCGCTTATAATTCCAAGATCTCGTATCATCACATAGCCTATACCATGTCATTGCATCTCCCTTCAAAGATAAAGGGAAGACCTTCCTTTTGACAACATCATCGGGAATACCTGCAAGCTTAAATAATCCACAAACTTCATCCACAAAGATAAGGTGTAAGTCGGGATGCAATGTTCCGTCTCCTGCAAAAGGATTAGCTAGCAGTTTTTCTATCATACCCGAAGGAATCTCAAAGTGAATATTTTCATAAGGTTCAGTAGGTTGAGGAGCATCTCTTTGCTCTTCTGGTTGGGGTGAAGATACCCCAAACAAGCCACTCAAAGGATTAGTTTCCATAGTGACAAGTAACAGAAAATTTCAGCACACTATATAAATGTTTCCTTACCAAGTTCCACTCACCAAGAGCGCTACGCTCCCCGGCAACGGCGCCAGAAAAGAGTCTTGATGACCCACAAGTGTAGGGGATCTATCATAGTCCTTTCGATAAGTAAGAGTGTCGAACCCAACGAGGAGCAGAAGGAAATGATAAGCGGTTTTCAGTAAGGTTTTCTCTGCAAGCACTGAAATAGTAGGTGATAGATAGTTTTGTGATAAGATAAATAGTAACGAGCAAAAAGTAAATAAAGTAAATAAAGTGCAGCAAGGTGGCCCAATCCTTTATGTAGCAAAGGATAAGCCTGGACAAATTCTAATAATGAGGAAGGAAGCTCCCGAGGACACATTGGGAATTATCGTCAAGCTAGTTTTCATCACGTTCATAAGATTCGCGTTCGGTACTTTGATAATTTGATATGTGGGTGGACCGGCACTTGGGTACTGCCCTAACATGGACAAGCATCCCACTTATGATTAACCCCTATTGCAAGCATCCGCAACTACAAAAAGGAGTATTAAGGTAAACCTAACCACAACATTAAACATATGGGTCCATATCAACCCCTAACGAAGCAACGCATAAACTAGGGTTTAAGCTTCTGTCACTCTAGCAACCCATCATCTACTTATTACTTCCCTATGCCTTCCTCTAGGCCCAAATAATGGTGAAGTGTCATGTAGTCGACGTTCACATAACACCACTAGAGGAGAGACAACATACATCTCATCAAAATATCGAACGAATACCAAATTCACATGACTACTAATAGCAAGACTTCACCCATGTCCTCAGGAACAAACGTAACTACTCACAAAGCATTTTCATGTTCATAATCGAAGGGGTAATAACATGAATAAAGGATCTGAACATATGATCTTCCACCAAGTAAACCAATTAGTATCAACTACAAGGAGTAATCAACACTACTAGCAACCCACAGGTACCAATTTGTGGTTTTGATACAAGATTGGATACAAGAGATGAACTAGGGTTTTGAGATGAGATGGTGCTGGTGAAGATTTTGATGGAGATTAACCCCCTCCAGATGAGAGGATCGTTGGTGATGACGTTGGTGATGATTTCCCCCTCCCGGAGGGAAGTGTCCCCGGCAGAACAGCTTCACCAGAGCCCTAGATTGATTCCGCCAAGGTTCCACCTCGTGGCGGTGGAGTTTCGTCCCGTAAGCATGCCCACGAATTTTTCCAGGACAAAACCCTTCATATAGCAGAAGATGGATGTCGGAGGCCCACCAGGGGGCCCAGGAGATAGGGGGCGCGCCCTAGGGGGGGCGCCCCCTGTCTCCTCGACAGGGTGTGGGCCCCCTGGCCTATTTATTTTGCTCATAATTCCTTAGTAAATCCAAAAGGTTGTTTCGTGGAGCCTCAGATCTTTTGGAGTTGTGCATAATAGGTTTCCAACGTTTTCTCCTTTTCCAGCCAGAATTCCAGCTGTCGGCATTCCCCCTCTTCATGGTAAACCTTGTAAAATAAGAGAGAATGGCTATAAGTATTGAGATATAATGTGTAATAACAACCCATAATGCAATAAATATTGATATAAAAGCATGATGCAAAATGGACGTATCAGCATGTAGTTGAAACAAATCAATATAGCCTTCATGATATTTATGTTCATAGTAGATTATATCCTACTCATGCTTATACTCGGTGTAAATTAATTCTAATGCATGTTCATGACTATTGTCGCTCTCTCAGTTGGTCGCTTCCCAGTCTTTTGCTAGCCTTCACCTGTACTAAGCGGGAATACTGCTTGTGCATCCGAAATCCTTAAACCCCAAAGTCGTTCCATATGAGTCCACTATACCTTCCTATATACGGTATTTACCTGTTGCTCCAAATAAATTTGTATGTGCCAAACTCCAAACCTTGAAATGAAATTCTATTTTGTATGCTCGAGCAGCTCATGTTTCAACTAGGGCTGCCTATATCTTCCATGCTAGGTGGGTTATTCTCAAGAGGAGTGGACTCCGCTCCTCATTCACGAGAAAGGGCCGGTAACCGGGATGCCCAGTCCCATGATCCAAAAAGATCAAAGCAAATCAAAATAATTAAACAAAACTCCCCCAGGGCTGTTGTTAGTTGGAGGCACTTGTTGTTTCGAGCAAGCCATGGATTGATGCTTGTTGGTGGTTGGGGGAGTATAAACCTTTACCATTCTGTTTGGGAACTGCCTATAATGCATGTAGTATGGAAGATACAGCCATCTCACAGTTGTTGCGTTGACAGTGAAAGTATGCCACTCAAAATGTTATTCAATCTCTATTTTAAAATCGAGCTCTGGCACCTCTACAAATCCCTGCTTCCCTCTGTGAAGGGCCTATCTATTTACTTTTATGTTGAGTCATCACCCTTCTTATTAAAAAGCACCCGCTAGAGAGCACACTGTCATTTGCATTCATTACTATTGGTTTATATTGGGTATGACTTGACTGGATCTCTTTTACCATGAATTACAATGTTTAGTCAGTCCTTGATCTTTAAAGGTGCTCTGCATTTATGTTTTGCGGTCTCGGAAAGGGCTAGCGAGATACCATTTTGTTATATCATGTTATGATTGTTTTCAGAAAGTGTTGTCATCCGAGTTTTATTATTATGGCTCGCTAGCTGATTATGCTATTGATATGAGTAATTGTGAGACCCAAGTGTTATTGTGAGTATAGTTAGTTCATAATATTTGCTGAAACTTGAATGCTGGCTTTTCATGTTTACAACAACAAGAGCAAACAGAGTTTGTAAAAGTTTTTCTTTATCACTTTCAGTTTATCAACTAAATTGCTTGAGGACGAGCTAAGGTTTAAGCTTGGGGGAGTTGATACGTCTCCAACGTATCTACTTTTCCAAAAACTTTTGCCCTTGTTTTGGACTCTAACTTGCCTGATTTGAATGAAACTAACCCTGACTGACGCTGTTTTCAGCAGAACTGCCATGATGTTGTTTTATGTGTAGAAAAGAAAAGTTCTCGGAATGTCCTGAAAATCCACGGAGGCACTTTTTGGAATTAATAAGAATTTTTGGGCGAAAGAAATACACCAGGGGGCCCACAACCTGTCCACGAGACAGCCCCCCCCCCACTATAGGGCGCGCCCCCCTATCTCGTGGGCCCCCTGGACCTCCACCGACCTTAACTCCAACTCCATATATTCCGTCTCGCGGAGAAAAAAAGCACAGAGAAAGTTTCATCGCGTTTTACGACACGGAGCCGCCGCCAAGCCCTAATCTCTCTCGGGAGGGCTGATCTGGAGTCCATTCGGGGCTCCGGAGAGGGGGATTCGTCGTCGTCGTCATCATGAACCATCCTCCATCACCAATTTCATGATGCTCACCGCCGTGTGTGAGTAATTCCATCGTAGGCTTGTTGGAGGGTGATGGGTTGGATGAGATTTACCAAGTAATCAAGTTAGTTTTGTTAGGGTTTGATCCCTAGTATCCATTATGTTCTGAGATTGATGTTGCTATGACTTTGCTATGCTTAATGCTTATCACTAGGGCCCGAGTACCATGATTTCAGATCTGAACCTATTATGTTTTCATGAATATATGTGTGTTCTTGATCCTATCTTGCAAGTCTATAGTCACCTATTATGTGTTATGATCCGACAACCCCGAAGTGACAATAATCGGGATACTTCTCGGTGATGACCGTAGTTTGAGGAGTTCGTGTATTCACTATGTGCTAATGCTTTGTTCCGGTTCTCTATTAAAATGAGGCCTTAATATCCCTTAGTTTCCACTAAGACCCCGCTGCCACGGGAGGGTAGGACAAAAGATGTCATGCAAGTTCTTTTCCATAAGCACGTATGACTATTTACGGAATACATGCCTACATTACATTGATGAACTGGAGCAAGTTCTGTGTCACCCTATGTTATAGCTATTACATGAGGAATCACATTCGGCATAATTATCCATCACTGATCCATTGCCTACGAGCTTTTCACATATTGTTCTTCGCTTATTTAATTTTCCGTTGCTACTGTTACAATTACTACAAAAACCCAAAAACTATTATCTTTACTTTTGCCACCATTACCTTTATTATCATACTACTTTGCTACTAAATACTTTGCTGTAGATACTAAGTTATCCAGGTGTGGTTGAATTGACAACTCAACTGCTAATACTCAAGAATATTCTTTGGCTCCCCTTGTGTCGAATCAATAAATTTGGGTTGAATACTCTACCTTCGAAAGCTGTTGCGATCCCCTACACTTGTGGGTTATCACCGGCTTGAGGGGCGACGCCAGCCCTGTTGTTTTTGAAAAGGATCCGGGTTCCGTTGCCTGCCCGGGGTTCATCCCCCCGACAATAGTCCCCGAAGCTGTGAAGGTCCGCCGTCTTCGGATGAGTGGGCCTTCACGGTTTCCCCCTTAAGCAAGGCGGATTCTGCGAGCACTGGATCCGGCGACACCCACTGTGTGCCGGTTTTTTCGGAAACCGTATCGCGGCATCCCGGCGGTGGCGGGAACCGAGTAGTCCATCGAATCTTGGGGCAATCCCTTGGGCTTCGCGCGGGTGCCATGTGGTGCCCGAAAGTCGGAGGGGCCTGACAGGCCACGCACATGACGGGACTGGGCGACGGGCTAGGGCCCGCCACCGCACGCCCTTGGCCCATGCGCGCGGATTTATTGCAGCATCCGGAGGCCGGTTGCTCTTCCCCGGGCAGTTATTGCGTGCGTACGTGCGCACTTATTGCGAGGTAGTGGGAAAGGCGAGCGCAGAAGATCCCACTCCCCGTTGTTCAAACCGAGGGCTATAAATTGGGGGCAAGGTGGCGGCGGACATTATTCTCGCTCGCGCCCTCCTGCCCCTTTGCTCTTGTTCTGCTTCTTGCGACCGCCGCACTGCGATGCCTGTTGCTTCGAGCAGAACCTCGCCGTCGTCCATCTTCTTTCTTCCTCTCTTGCCTTCATTGATGGCTCTGCCATCGGGCTCTTGATTGGGATCGACCGTCACCGTCGAGGACATCGCCCATCTTCGCGCATCCCGACACTTGCCACGGGAGACGGACGCGTCGTCCGTTTGCCGTGCGGCGAGCAGAGGTCGCAGCCCCAGGGCACGGAGCGCATGGTCTTCCTCACGCACTTCGAGCGCGGATTTGGGCTGCCGGCGAGCACCTTTTTCCGCACGTTCCTAGAGTTCTTCAGGCTCCGGCCTCACCATCTCGGCGCCGGCGCCGTCGTCCAGCTTTCGGGCTTCGTCACCCTCTGCGAGGGGTATCTAGGGGTCGAGCCTATGATCGACCTCTGGGCATGCTTCTTCTCCCTGAAGCAGCAGGGACCGACGGCTGGAGAGTTCGCCGACTGTGGCACCACCGTCATCTCAAAGCGATCGGGGGCGGACTGCCCCAAGATTCCGCTGGAGGATTCTGCCAAGAAATGGCAGAACTCCTTCTTGTACATCTACAACTTGGGTGCGGACCGCATCAATCTTCCGGCCTTCGCCATCGCGCCGCCGTGGGTGAAGATGAACTGGGGCTACTCCGCCAGGCGCCCGGCGCAGGAGATTCTCAATCTCTGCGAGCGGGTGGCAGTGATGAGGATGCGGAGGGTCTCACCGGCAACGACCTCATTGCTGTGTTCATTATGCGCCGGGTTCTCCCGCTGCAGAGGCGCTCCTGCCTCATTGGCGAGATGGCCGGTCTTCAAGACCCCAATCGCACGGGGACGACGCCTGTTGTCGGAGCAGATCGTGCGTCGAGTGAACGATATCTCCAAGGCCAACCTTGGGGAGGACTGGCGGTTCGGCAAGGTGTCGTACAGCGAGTCGAATCCGGCGCCACTAGTGAGTGTTTGGTCTCCTTACTTTGCTGATGCGCATCTCCTCGTTCGCCCTGACGCGACGCGGGATGTGCTTCTGAACCCCATCTGGCATCCTTACGCACGTGCTCCGTCGCAGGTGGTGTGGGCGGTGTCGGAGGAGCCCGCGGCCCACGGCGGGGAGGAGGAGGCCGAGGTCGCTGCCGGCGCTGGGCATCGCACGGGTAAGTTTTGTCTTTTCCTTTGTGTTTCTCGAGTTGTTGGTCGCGACACAACGCGGGCGATGCTAATGCCAGTTGTTGGTGTAGTGGCGCTGGGCGGGGGAGGCGGTGATGTAGGCGGAGCCGGGTCGTCGCGTGGGGCGGCGCCGAGCCGCCCGCACGGGAAGGACAGCGTCGCGCCGCGGCCCCGGGCCCCGAAGCGCGCGGCGGACCCGGCCGGGAGCGGGAGGCAGGCCAAGAGGAAGCGTGGGGCCGGGCATGGGAGGACGTCCCCCGTCCCGGTCCTGACAGGGTAAGTTTCTTCTCCTGTACGCGTCCGAACGGTCGAGCTGGCTTTGCTTTTGCTCATTCTGTCTTCTCCTTCAGGTCGTCGATCGCGCTGGCGAGGGCGGCGGCGGATGCCACGGCTGCCGAGGAGGCCGCGTTCCGCAGGAGCCGGTCCGACCGCATCGACCAGGTCGAGGAGGAGTAGCGGGCCGACCCAGACCTCGACCTGGACCCGACCGACGTCGAGGGCCTGGCCTGGCGGGACAGGAACAGGGCCGAGGCGGAGTTGGAGGCGACATCGGTCTAGGCTTGGACCGACGCTGCGGCAGCATGGGCACGAGCCGGCATGGCGTGAGATGCCGGAGGGCTCGGTGGTGGCGGCGACGGTCTTTGAGCATTCATCAGTGAGGGAGCGCGATCGTGGAGGCTGGGCTGAGGTGGTGATCCTCGACCAGGAGGTCATGGTGGTGGAGGACGACACCCTACCGTGGGTCGATGCTATCGAGCGGGCGGGGGCCGACGGAGGCGGCGATGGCGCCGTCTTGGAGGAGTCGCCATGGGCGGCGGTGCGAGGGACGCCGCCGGTGTTGGGGGAGGCGCCGTGAGTGGAGGAGCTGCAGGCCACCCCGACTGCTGGGCCGGTGGTGGTGCAGCAGGTTGTCCCGGCGTCTGGGCCGGTGGTGGTGACGCAGGGCGTCCCAGCGTCCGGGTCATCGACGGCACCGGAGAGGGCGTCGGAGGAGGTGCTGGCCACGTCGGGAGCGGCCAGTGGGGAGCACGCTCTGGTGCCCCGGCAGGGAGGGCGTCGGGCCGCCGCGCCACACCCAGCGCAGAGCAGGAGCGCCGTGGTCTTCGGACCTCAGACCCAGGAGGAGGCAGCGATGGACGCTGTCGTCGCGGCCGGACGGGCCGGCTCGAGGCCTTCGCCCAGGCCGAGGTGGAGCGGACGCGGGACCTGGAGCGCGTCGTGCTGGTAAGCTTCTTCTGCAACTTCTTCTTTGTGGGGGCGCGCCAGCGCACCCACTGGGTGTAGCCCCCGAGGTTCAGGCCAACTATTTAGTAGTTGGGTTGAATCTTTAGAATGTCGTCCTTGTTCTGATTACTGCCTTCTTGAGCAACTTGACGCCTACCGGGTCGGCGCCTTCAACAGCCTCCTGGGCAAATACCGGGAGCTCAAGGAGCAGCTCGCCGCCTAGGAGGAGGAGATCCGCGTTGCCGCAGGTATCTTCATGCTCTTTTCTAGTGGGGGCGCGCTAGCGCATCCACTGGGTGTAGCCCTCGAGATTCAGGCCAACTATGTAACAGTTGGGCCAAGTCTTAAGTCTTGCTTTTTTCCTTTCCTGAATCTTCCTTTTTGCAGTCGAGGTGTTGTCCAAGCAGACCCAGCTGCTCCGGGCTGGTCATCACTATGACCGGCTTGTTGCCGACACCGGCCGCCTTGGCGCCGAGGTGGCGCAGGCGAGGGCGGAGGCGGCAACGGCCCGACGGTCGCTTGATGAGGCCAACCAGCTGCGGGAGCAGCTGCCGGGCCATAAGAGCCGCCTCGAGGCCGAGGTGGAGCTCCTTAAGGCGGAGGCCGCCAAGGTGGTGGAGGCGCAGCAAGCCCTGGTCGAGGCGGACCAGCAGCGCGGCAGGCTGGCCGATGACAAGGGCCGGCTCCAGGCTGAGGTGGAGCGCCTGAGGGAGCAGGCTGCCACGGCAGAGGGGGCCTGTCAGGATGAGGCCCGTCGTCGCGAGGCCGGCAAGAAGGTGACCGATGACAAGGACGCCGAGTGAAGGCGGCCCTTGCCAAGGCGGTTGACTTGGAGAAGGCGCTCCAGGAGCGCGACCGCACCATTGATCGGGAGCGGCGCGGTACGTTGCTCGAAGCGCAGCACGTGGAAGAGTCCTTCTCCAGTAAGTGCTTTTCTTGTGTTTTGCCGGGTTGGGATCCGGCTTTTTGTCCTTGTTGTCCTTTTTCCTGACATGCTTCATTTTCTGGCAGGGGCCTTTCCAGAGACACATCGGCTGGTGGAGGAGGTCGTACGCACAGGTGGTGTGGACCTTCTCGGTAATCATGACTGCCGCCGAGGCCCGCCTGTGGGTCCTGGGGAAGCAGATGGGGCGGCTCCCCAGGCCGGTACATCGATGACTACGACCCTTTGGCCGGGCTCTGTCGAGCCGAACAGCTTCACGCGGCTGGCGCGTTCGATGGAGATGGGGCCAGACCGGCTTCACGAGTGGCGCGTCTCCACCGCTTGTGCCGGTGATGAGATGGCGCTCCGGTTCACGTTGTCTTGGCATCCAAACCTGCAGCTGGACGCGCTGATGGGCCAGCGGGTCGGCTTGGAGCAGCTGTTGCAGGAGCAAGCCGGCCGGATTGCTTCCCGGGCCAGCTACATCGCTAAGTTCGCCTTCCACGACGAGTTCCACCCGGAGCGGGCGGAGGACGGCGGGTCGTGGCCGGCGACGACTACGGCCTGCTTCTTCATGACACGAAGGGGAGCTCCGAGGAGACGGGCGTCTACCACGATGGGGGTGCCGAGGAGGACACCGGTACCTCACTGGACCCGGAGGCCGCCAGGGGAGAGTCATCGACATCGCGACGCGGCGCTGGAGATGCCTGAGATGTCTTAGTAGGATTTGTTAGGTAGCAGGTCCACCCACCCACTGGGGGTTCTGGGTGTAATGAACTCGGGCCGTGGGCCTTTAAATATTTATGTGTATATGTCGTGAATGCTTCTACTCTTGCTTTTCATTTTTTGGACCGATTTCTTGTGCTTTTCCTTTCTCAACCCCCCCCCCCCCCCGCGAGTTAGACGGCCGAGCCTCCGGTCCATGACAAGGAGTTCGGTTCTTCGAGAGGAGTGTGCAATACTTTGGGTTTTTCAAAATGTTGAGCGCGAGCGAAACACCCACTAGGCCAGCTGGCGGCAACCCAGCGGAGCCGGTTGGCAAGCAGCCGGTCGTGCGGCTGTTTACTTTTATTTTCTGAGCGACAGGCCGGGATGGTCGACCCGGCAGCCTTTGACTTGGCATTTGAAGCGTGAAGGAGCTCTGGCCCGTTGTGCTTGCCAGCCGACAGCCGAAGCCGGGTCTGTGTCTTAGGGCGGAGTGGGAGACCGCGGCATCCTTAGTGCATCAGGAATCACCCAGTAAGGCGGCAGGGTGGCGATCAAGCCGGCCAGCCCCCGAGCCCCCTGGTCGAGTGAGTCGGACCGGTGGCTGGGTTCAGGAGGATAGTGATGCAAACAAGTAGGGACACAATAAGTTGGTCGACAAAAGGCAGCCCCTGAGTCTCGTTCGGGGGCCCCATTGTTTCATGCGTTTACAAAAGGTGACGATACATACACTCGTGCGGCTAACTATAAAACGGGCGGAGGAGTTCCGCGTTCCACGGCCGGGTCGTTTCTTCACCGGTGGTGTCTCTCTTGTACTTGTTTGACTTGCGCACGTCGATGAGATAGTAGGCCTTGCAATCGTGCAAGGCCCTGCTTACGATGAATGGGCCCTCCCATGGAGGGGACAGCTTGTGCTGGCCGGCTTGCTCTTGGACGAGTCGGAGGACGAGGTTGCCCTCGCGGAACATGAGGGGCTTGATCTTCTTATTGTGGTAGTGCCTCGGGCCTTGCTGGTAGATGGCCGAACGGCTGAGCGCCATGAGGCAGGCTTCTTTGAGTACGTCGACGCCGTTTTCGCGGGCTTCTTTGGCTTCAGCTTTGGTGTACAACGCGACACGCGACGAGTCAAACTCGACGTTGCTCGGGATGATGGCTTCGGCTCCATAGATGAGGAAGAACGGGGTGAACCCGGTCGACCAATTCAGCGTAGTTCGGAGACTCCAGAGAACGGCCAGCAACTCGTCGAGCCAGCTGCCGGGTGCGCGGATGAGTGGCTCGACGAGTCACAGCTTGATGCCAGATAGGATGAGGCTGTTGGCCTGCTCGACCTGCCCGTTGGACTGCGGGTGTGCAACGGAGGCCAGATCAAGGCGGATGCCCGATACAGAGTAGTATTGCTCGAGCGCGCCTTTGGCGAAGTTGGTGCCGTTGTCCGTGATGATGTTGTTCGGCATGCCGTAGCGAACCGCGATGTCTTTGATGAACCGGACGGCTGTTGGCCCGTCCAGTTTCTTGATTGGCCGTGCTTCGATCCACTTGGTGAACTTGTTCACCGCCACCAGTAGATGCGTCATGCCGCCTCTGGCGGTTTTGAAGGGTCCCACCATGTCGAGTCCCCAGACCGTGAAGGGCCAGGCGATCGGAATGGTGCGGAGTGCTGACGCCGGCTGGTGGCTGCGTTTGCTAAAGCACTGGCACCCCTCACACTTGAGAACGAGGGACTCGGCGTCTTGGAGGGCCGTGGGCCAGTAGAAACCCTGGCGGAAAGCCTTGGCCACCAGGGATCGCGACACGGCGTGGTGCCCGCATTCGCCCTGGTGTATGTCGAGGAGGATGTCGATGCCCTGCTCCTACTCGACGCAGCGCTGGAAGACACCGGTGGAGCTGCGCTTGACGAGCTCGTTGTTGATGATGCTGTAGGTGGATGCCCGGTGTTGCACTTGCCGGGCTTCGGTCTCATCCATTGGGAGAACCCTGTTCTCCAGGAATTCTGATATTGGCAAGGCCCAAGATGGAGCCGTTACCACGGCGAAGACGGCCACCGGGGCGGGTTGCGAGTTGGCAGCCCCCGAGCCGGGTTGAGCAGCCCCCGGGTCGGGGATGGCGATGGCCGGGTCTGGGGCGACGGTGGCCGGGTTGAGCTGAGCAGCCCCCGGGCCGGGTTCGGAAGTCACCGGGCCGGGTTCAGCAGCCCCCAGGCCGGGTTCGGAAGTCCCCGGGCCGGGTTGAGATGCGGCCGGGTCATATGGAACGTGGATGGACTCGGAGTCCGGCGACGGCTTGACGGATGGCTTGTGGAGGTGCTCAAGGGAGATGCCGGACGGGATGGACTGTCGGGACGAGGAGATTTTGGCGAGCGTGTCGGTCGCTTTGTTCTCCGTGCGCGGAACGTGGAGGAACTCACAGCCCTCAAAGGGCCCAGATAGCTTCTGGACGAGGAAGCGGTAGCTTGCCATGTTGGAGTCGCAGGCGTCCCACTCGCCGGAGCACTGTTGCACCACCAGGTTTGAGTTGCCATAGCACAGGATGCGCCGAATGTCGAGTTCCTTAGCAAGCCGGAGGCCGTGCACAAGGGATTCGTACTCGGCGACGTTGTTGGAGGCGGCGAAGTGGATCTGGAGTGCATAGCGGAGTCGGTCGCCCTTTGGGGACGACAGCACAATGCTGGCCCCTAGGCCGAGTCGCATCTTGGACCCGTCGAAATGCATACGCCAGTGCATCGAGTCGGGCGGCGGTGGTAGGTACTGGGTCTCGGTCCAGTCAACGAGGAAGTCGGCCAGGGCCTGAGACTTGATCGTGCTGCGGGGCTCGTAGAGGATGGTGTGGCCGGCCAGCTGGAGTGCCCACTTGGCGACCCGGCCGGAGGCATCCCGGCACCCGATGATTTCTCCGATGGGAGACATGCTGACCACGGTGATGACGTGCTCTTGGAACTGCTTCAGCTTCTTGGCGGTAAAGTACACGTCGTAACACATCTTCTGGTAGTGCGGGTAGTTCTGCTTGGAGTTGGAGAGCACCTCGCTCAGATAGTAGACCGGGCGCTGGACGGCTTGGATCTTGCCCTTCTCTGGTCGCTCGACCACCAGCACCGTGCTGACCACCCGTGAGGTCGCAGCTATGTAGATCAATAGCGGCTCCTTGTCGGCCGGCGCGGCCATGACTGGTGCGGTGGAGAGCATGCGCTTGAGGTCTCGGAAGGCCTCATCTGCCTGGTTGTTCCATTCGAATGACTTCGTCTTCTTCATCAGCTGGTACAGGGGTAGCGCCCTCTCGCCCAGCCGGCTTAGAAACCGGCTGACCAAGACCAAGTAGCCGGTGAACTTCTGGACATCGCGCAGCCGAGCCGGCTTGTGCATGGGCTCGATGGCCTTGATCTTCTCCGGGTTCGCCTCAATGCTGCATTCTGAGACGAGGAAGCCGAGTAGCTTTCCGACCGATATGCCGAAAATGCATTTTTCCGGGTTAAGCTTGATCTTGTATTCGCGGAGGTTGGCGAATGCTTCCTTCAAGTCGTCGAGGAGCGTGAGGTGCTGCTTGATCTTCACCATGATGTCGTCCATGTAAACGTGGATATTGCGGCCGAGTTGCAGCAGCAGGCATTTCTGCATGCAGTGCTGGAAGGTTGCGTCGGCATTCTTCAAGCCGAACGATATGGTGATGTAGCAATACGCCCCAAAGGGCATGATGAAGGACGTCTTCAAGGCGTCGGCCGGGTCCAGCTTGATCTGGTGGTAGCCGAAGTAGGCGTCCAGGAAGGACAGGAGCTCGCCCCCGGCGGTCGAGTCGATGACTTGGTCGATCCGCGGGAGGGCGAACGAATCCTTGGGATAGGCCTTGTTGAGGCTGGTGTAGTCGATACACATGGCCCAGGTCTTGTTTTTATTCAGGACGAGGACTAGGTTGGCCAGCCAATCAGGGTGAAACACTTCCATGATGAAGTCGGCCGTCAAAAGCTTGGTGACCTCTTCACAGATGGTTCTTCTCTTCTCTTCGGAAAAACGTCACAGGGGTTGACGGACAGGCTTGGCATCCTTGCGGACGTGGAGTTTGTGCTCGGCGTACTTACTCGGGATACCTGGCATGTCCTTGGGGGTCCATGCGAAGATATCCCGATTCTCATGGAGGAACTCGACGAGCTCGCCTTCCTATTTGCTGTCGAGGTGGGCGCCTACGACAACGTACTTGCTGCAGCTGGGATCTTCCGAGTTCAGCTTCACTTTCTTGGTCTCCTTGGAGGGCTTGAAGGCGGCCTCGTCGGCCGGGTCCTTGGTTGGGATCAACGTGCCCGAGGCTTCACCCGCCATGGCGACGATCCGGTCGAGCTGGCGCGCTCTCGACAATGACCAGCGACTCGGCCAGCTTGGCGCCGTCTCGGGCGCACTCCAGGGACTTGCGGTAGTCGCCGGTAATGGTGATGAGGCCCTTCGGACCCGGCATCTTCATCTTCAGATACGCGTAGTGGGGGACCGCCATGAATTTGGCGAGCGCGGGTCGGCCCAGCAACATGTGGTATGCGCTGGATAGGTCCACCACCTCGAACCATATTGGTTCGCGCCGGAAATGGTTGCTGTCGCCGAACAGGATGTCGAACCGGACTCGGCCAATGGGAGAGCAGGAGAGGCCGGGTACGATGCCATGGAAGATCGTCGGGGTCAGTTCCAGGTCCTCGGCCTTGAGGCCAAGTTTGGTCATTGTGTCGCGGTAGAGGATGTTGATGCTGCTGCCGCCGTCGATGAGGACTCGGGAAAACTTGCACGTGCGCTGTGCGATGATGGTGGGGTTGAGGACGAGGCGTAGCCACCCGGATTCGACATGACTGCTGGGTGGTCCTCCAGGGTGCAGGTGACCGGGCGGTCCGATCAGTGCATGAAATCTGGTTTGGCCGGGACGACGGTGTTCACCTCCTGTCGAAGGAGGCGCTCGCTGCGCTTGTCGTCGCCGAGGCTGGTGAAGACGACATAGGCCGCGTTCTAGTCCGGGTACGCATCGTCGCGCATTGCACCGCCGGTTGGAGGCGGCGGTGGAGGCGGAGGCGGCTGCCCCGCGCCTGGAGCTGGAGGAGGCGGGACATCGCCCCTCATGATGCGCTTGGTGATGCCGCACTACCGAAGCGTGTGCGTGGACGGCCTTGCGCCGCTGTTGTGCTTGCAGGGGGCGTCGAGCATATCTTTGAAACTCATGGCGGGCTGCCATGCCGTCTTGCCGGTCTGCCGGCGCTTGGCTGCCGGGTTCGCCGTGGGCTCGATGGCCGCGACGAGCCGGTTGTCGTAGCGTTGCGCCGGCTGGTCGGCCTTGCGCTTGTTGTTCTAGTGATGCTGCTGTCGGCTGCTTTCGCCGGCCGGCTTCGGAGGGGGAACGGGCTTTGCCTTGCCAGCTTCATCCAGTGCCACCTGGATCTTCATGGCGGAGTCGGCGTTGGCGTATTTGTCCGACGTCACCATGAGCGCGGCCATGGTGGCCGGCTTAGAGCGTAAGAGCTTGTGCTTGAGGAGGGTGTCATCTCGGCACCCGTTGACGAAGACTGGATTGCTTGGACTTCATGGACGCCCTCGCAGCTATTCCGGAGCTCGGTCCAGCATGCGAGGTACTCGCGACCAGTCTCCGTAGGCCGTTGCACGCACATGGCGAGCTGGCTAGGGCGGCCGGGTCGCTTGTAGGTCCCCGTGAAGTTGTGGACGAAGGCTTGCTCGAAATTGACCCACGTGTTGACGCTGCCCATCGGCAGACTGTTCAACGAGGTGCGGGCCGACCCCTCGAGCATGAGCGGTGCGTAGCGCATGGCGAGTCGGCGATTGGCACTGGTGATGCCAATGGCGGTGGTGTAGTCGGTGAGCCAATCTTCTGGCTTCACGGTCCCATTGTACTTGGGGGTGTCGCGGGGAAGCATGAACCCTTTGGGAAAGGGCTCTTCCTGCATGCGTGGGCCGAAGCACGCCGGCCCGATAGCGCCACTTTCCTCCACCTCCAGGGAGTGAGCGAGCTGGTCGAGGCGGTGGCGAGCGTCGGCGTCGTCTATGGAGCGCGGGCCGAGTCGACTGGCGACCAGGCCACGGGGGACCGGGTCGGTTGGAGCCGGACACCGGCCATGCTGGCCGGGTCCGTGCTGGATCTCCGGGATGGGCTTGTCGCCCAAACCACCGGCGGCCGTGGCGGCCGGGTCGCCCCGAGTCCGGGCTCGGCCGGAGTGCGCCTCACCGGGTGGCAAGGACGCTGTGTGCTGAAGTTCGCCGGGTCCGCCGATGCGGGCGAAGCTGGATCCCGCCGGCTTGGCGAGCTGGTTGAGGCGGTCCTGCTGGGCGTTGGCCGCGTTGAGGAGGTCGCGCATCCGCCCGATGTGCTCCTTCAGTTCTTCGCCCGTGAGCTGATCCAGGTCGACTGCGGCTGCCTGGGCAGCGCACATGTTCTTCGTTGCGGTCTCATAGATGGTCGGGACGGCGCCAAGGGCCCGGCTGATTGCTCCTCCCCGGGCACGCACGTCGGCGACCCAGCTCGGCTCGGCTCGGCCGCGGCGGGCGTGAATCCGTAGGCGGCATTGCACTCTAGCTGAGCGGAATCCAGGCGATGCTGGGTGGCGGCGAGCGTCTCAGACAGGTCCAGCATCTGCTGGCGCCTTTCCTCGAGTTGGACTTGGGCCTTAGCGATGTTGGTGGCGTCGATGTCGGTGTCGATGGGGACGTGGAGGCTCTGCATCACAGTGCGCAATAGATTGGACGGCTTGATCCATTCCGCTGTGGCCCTGGCTTCGGCAGCCTTCCTCGTCTTGCTCGATGAGGAGGAGGCGTCATCACCGGTGACGAAGACCTCCACATGGACGTCCATTGCCCCGGCGAAAATGCCACCACCGAGGGAGAGGGGGAGTCGGAGTAGCCAAGTACCTCGCTGGAGTACTCGTCGGTCGTGGGCGCATCAGAGATGCGCAGCGTGGTGAAGGAGGCGGCGAGTGCGTCGACGACGTTGTGTGCCAACATGACGGACTCGTTGGAGTAGGAGAAGGGCCCCGTTTGAAGCAAGCTCCCGGCCAGCTCCTCGAGCTCCCCCACAGTGGGCGCCAACTGTCGTGGTGGGCGCACAGCAGATGCCATGGGATGGCTAAAGATAGGAGGAGGCTCGAGAGCACTGGTGGGCTCCAGAGGCGGGGTTTGCATGAGCGAGCGCGGGACGCAAGACATACCCAGGTTCGGGGCTCTCCGGAGAGATAACACCCCTAGTCCTGCCGAGTGTAGTTTGATGTGCGATTGTACAAGGTTGCTCCTAGAGCTGTATGGAGGAGGAAGGAGGGCTGGCCAAGGCTTAGGCTGCTCCTTCTCCCCGGGTGGATGCTACTGTTTGGTGGCTAGTTCCTCTATGCTTTCCTGCTTGCTTACTTCTCTACCTGCCCATGTATGCGTGGGCTCCTGGGGAGTTTTATAGGCCAACCCCCCAGTGTTACAATGGTAATGTTACAAGTTGGTGGGTCCAGGTCGTCAGCGTCTGGTGGCCCGGGCTGGGGCCCGCTGGGGGCCTCTGGTTCGCCGGGTTCCCGGGCCCTGCGTGCCTAGGGGACTGTGCATCGTCTTGTCGATCGTCAGTGCGTGGCCGAGTCGAGTCGT
The DNA here is from genome assembly GCF_018294505.1 of Triticum aestivum. NCBI lineage: Eukaryota > Viridiplantae > Streptophyta > Magnoliopsida > Poales > Poaceae > Triticum > Triticum aestivum. The sequence goes on along the minus strand of NC_057813.1, from coordinate 94,430,237 downwards.
GTACAGTGGCGCTTCGTCAGGTCGCCACTTGCTGTCATCAGCGGTGATGACGGGGGCACTCTAGCCACGCCGGCCCTGGTCAGCGGGTCGGTGAGGGGCACTGTTGCCACATTCCAGCTGACCAGAGGCATGGGTGGGCACTGTTGCCTTGGTCATCAGTGGCTGAAGACTCGTCCCATCGTACGACCTAGATGGGACGGGAGCTGACCCGTGGATGGGTTGCGGAGCACACCACGGGTGAAGCTGGCTTGTTGAGGAAGCCTTGGTCGCGCCGGGTTCGGCTGTTTTGTACTAGTTGTTGAGGCCGAGTCGAGGTGCCTGGCCGGGTCAGAGAGTTTGGCTGGGTTGCGGGGTTTGGCCGGGTCGAGCGACCCGGCCAAGCGCGTGCCGGCTTGAGGGGCGATGCCGGCCCCATTGTTTTTTGAAAAGGATCCGGGTTCTGTTGCCTGCCCAGGGTTCATCCCCCCGACAGATCCCTTTGGCCAAGGAGAGTTGGTAAGTTTGCTTATTGAAGCACCTCCGCACTCCGCTTGTTTCTCGTCGATTACCTTCGGCTTTACGTAAAGGTCTTAAGCCATAAGCTGAAGTGTGGGGAAGTACGGAGGAAGGCCTCGCACATAATGATAAACGCCGAGATGTGAAGGAAGGAGTCTGGAGCTAGATCGTGAAAATCTAGCCCGTAATAAAACATGAGCCCATGAACGAAGGGATGACGAGCAAACCCAAGCCCTTGGAGGAAGTGAGAGATAAACACGACCCACTCATTGGATCTGGGAGTAGGAATAACCTGCCGTTGAGCAGGAAGCCTGTGGAGAATTTCTGCAGTCAAGTATCTTGCCTCCCTGAGCTTCGAGATATCCTCCTGTGTGACAGAAGAGGCCATCCACCGGCCTAGAAGGCTGAGTCCGGGCATGACTAGAAGCTCGAAGCAACTGGATTGACCCTTGGGTGTTGGAACTTGAGGTGGAAGGTAGAGGAAATGATTGGCGTGGAAGGGAAAAGACAGGTCTTAGCCCCTTTAGAAAGGCGACGAATATCAAACGTCCCTCCTCGGCCTTAAAACATGCCTATTCCCAAGGAATCATGCCAACAGAACGGTTGGGTTACCCACGCCCATGTTGACGAAGATCCCGCAATAAGGGGACACGATCTCTGCTTTGACAAGACATGCCAATAAAAACCGCCTCTCGAAACATGGAGTGGCAGGCTAGAAAATGATTCAAAATAATGGCCGGGTGATGACGTAATGTCGTGCTACCAAAATTGTCAGTGGATTGGACTCGTGAAGATATTATACTCTCTACGGTTGTGTGTGGGATTTGTTTTGCAGAGCCGAACACTATTTTAGTTCGGAGATGATTTTGGGATATTCGGAGGAGGAACCCGCCTTGCAATGCCGAAGACAATCTGCGCGCCGGACTCATCGTCATTGAAGCCTGGTTTAGGGGCTACTGAGGGAGTCCTGGACTAAGGGGTCCTCGGACAGCCAGACTGTATACTTGGTCTAGACTGTTGGGCTATGAAGATACAAGATAGAAGACTTCGTCCCGTGTCCAGATGGGACTCTCCTTTGCTTGGAAGGCAAGCTTGGCGATTCGGATATGTAGATTCCTTTCTATGTAACCGACTTTGTACAACGCGAAACAGTTCCCATAAACTCATACCACAGATCCCATGAACTGTCACCGTAAACTTTTGTGACACGAGTTTGCGGATCTATTCTGGGCCGACACCCTCGCGGTACCTGATTGCTTGTATCTGCATTGGTATTTCCCGGAAGAGGAGAGGATGATGCATCACAGCAACGGTAAGTATTCCCTCAGTTATGAAACCAAGGTTATCAATCCAGCAGAAGAACCAAGCAACACTATGTAAACAGCACCTGCACACAAATAACAAGAACTTGCAACCCAACGCGTAAGAGGGGTTGTCAATCCCTCCTCGGTATTGAGATAGATAAAATTGTATGAGATTTGATAAATAGATCTTGCAAAAACACAAAATAAAATAAATAAAGAAAAAGTGCAAGAAGGTATTTTTGGTTTTAATATAATAGGAAATAGACACTGGGACCGTTTCACTAAAGGCTTCTCTCGAGAAAATAGTATACGGTGGGTAAACAAATTACTGTTGGGCAATTGACAGAAAAGCGAATAGTTATGACGATATCCAAGGCAATGATCATGTATATATGCATCACTCAAGATTAGTAGACCTACTCCCGCCTGCATCTACTACTATTACTCCACACATCGACCGCTATCTAGCATCCATCTAGTGTATTAAGTTCATGGAAAAATGGAGTAATGCATTAAGAATGATGACATGCTGTAGACAAGATCTATTCATGTAGGAATAGACCCCACCTTTTTATCCTTAATGGCAATGATACATGTGTGTCATGTCTCCTTCTATCACTGAGATTGAGCACCGCAAGATCGAACCCATTACAAAGCACCTCTTCCCATTGCAAGAAAAATCAATCTAGTTGGCTAAGCCAAACCAATGTTTCGGAGAAGAAATACGAGGCTATAACAATCATGCATAAAAGAGTTCAGAAAAGACACAAAAAATATTCATGGATAGATCTGATCATAAACTCACAATTCATCGGATCCCAACAAACACACCACAAGAAGTCATTACATCAAATAGATCTCCAAGAACATCGAGGAGAACACTGTATTGAAGATCAAAAAGAGAGAAGAAGCCATATAGCTACTACCTACGGACCCCTAGGTATGTGGTAAACTACTCACGCATCATCGGAGGGGAAAGGGTGATGATGAAGAACCCCTCTGTGATCGTTGACCCCTCCGGCAGAGTGTCGAAAAAGGCCTCTGGATTGGATCTCATGGTTCTGGAACTTGCCACGGCTTGAATTGTGTTTCATCGACTCCCCTAGAGTTTTGGTGATTTTAGAGTATTTATAGAGGCAGAGGTCGGTGGAGGGGGTGCTTGTGGGCCCCACTACACACTAGGGCATGCCTGGGGGGCCTAGCGTGCCTTGGTGCCTAGTGGGCCCCATAGGGCCCATCTAGTGCACTTCTTGGGCCTCCTGGGTGTCTTCTGGGAAGAAAAAATTCTCCAAAAAGTTTCGTGGCATTTGGACTTCGTTTGGTATTGATTTTCTATGAAGTAAAAAACAAGAAAAAAAACTGACAACTGGCAATGGGCACTATGTCAATAGGTTAGTCCCAAAAAATGATATAAAGTTGCTATAAAATGAATATAAAACATCCTAGATTAATAATATAACAGCATGGAACAATCAAAAATTATATATACGTTGGAGACGTATCAGCATCCCCAAGCTTAATTCCTGCTCGTCCTCGAGTAAGTAAATGATAAAAACAGAATTTTTGATGTGGAATGCTGCCTAACATGTTCACCACATATTCATTTGTTTTGTAGCATGGACATTTCGACTTTAGATGATTCAAAGCAGTAGTCTATAATTGACATGAGGACATCAATACTCAAGCATATCAACAAACAACCATGTCTTTCAAAATATCAACCTGAAGAAAGCTATCCCTAGCCCATTATGCTCAATCATTGACCCATCCATGAAACACACTCAAATACTAGCTATATCCAATGCACAAGTATGATCATACTGTTCCCTAGTTGGTGCTTTGTAAGAGAATATGGAGACTCAGTAAAAATAAAATTGCATAAAGTAAATAGATAGGCCCTTTGCAGAGGGAAGCAGAGATTTGTAGAGGTGTCACAGCTCAAACTTAAACTGAGAGATGAAACATTTTGGGTGGCATGCTTTTCCCTTGAAAAAAATGACCGAGAATTCCCAATACTTTCCATGCTAGATAAATTATAGGCGGTCCCAAACATAAAATAAAGTGTATTCCTTTTTCCACCATTCTTTCACAATCCATGGCTAAGCGTATCCACGGGTGCCCTCCATACCAACACTTTCCAAGGAATTTATTATTTGACAACATAAATAAAAAATTTATTTCGGGACTAGGCATCCCTATTACCTGCCACACTCTTGTGCAATGACAAGTGAATAAACACTCATTTTGAGAATAAAATATCTAGCATGGAAAATATTTGCCACTCACTACCGCTTCATGAGCCGTACGGGCACACAAAAAGGAAATTTATTTTGAACATCAGAGTTGCATATACAAATTTACTTGGAATGGCATGGAAATACCGCATATAGGTAGGTATGGTGGACTCATTTGGCACACCTTGGTTTAAGGAGTTTGGATGCACAAGTAGTATTCCTATTAGTACAAATGGAGGCTAGCAAACGAAAACGATCATAAACGAGCATTAAATATAACTAACACTGAATAATGCACCACAAGTAGGATGTAACTTCATTGCATAATTATTGACTTTCGTGCTTGCATAGGAATCACAAACCTTAACACCAATATTCTTAATAAAGCAATTACTCACCAACATGACTCGCATATTATTATCTCCATATCTCAAAACTATTACAAGGAATCAAGTTTATAATATCCAATGATCTTCATGAAAGTTTTTGTTATATCCTCCTTGAATATCTATCACTTTGGGACTAATTTCATATATTACCATTTATACTAACAAGCTCTCAAACAAATTTAAGAGAAGATCAAGAGCATAAATATTTCTTCAAAATTTTCATCTCTCAAAACAATATAAGTGAAACATGAGAGGATTTATTCAAAAAAATACTAACTCTAAAATTTATCTAAGTGAAGCATGAGAGTATTTCTTTAAAATTAAAGCACCACTGTGCTCAAAAAGGTATAAGTGAAGTAATAGAGCAATTACATAGCTCAAAAAATTTAAGTGAAGCACATAGAGCAATTCTAACAAACCATAGCATCATTATGGCTCTCTCAAATAGGTGTGTCTAGCAAGGATGACTGTGACAAACTAAAAATAAAAACAAGCAAAGACTCATATAATACAAGACACTCCAAGCAAAACTCATGATATGTGACGAATAAAAATATAGCTCCAAGTAAAACTACCAATGGTCGTTAGAAAAAAGAGGGGATGCCTTTCAGGGCATCCCTAAGCTTAGTTGCTTGGTTCTCCTTGAATATTACCTTGCGACCATGAGATCATGTCACTTCCTAATTGGGTGGTCATAAATGTGCTCTACAGGTATCTCCGAAGGTGTCTATTGGGTTGCATAGATCGAGACAGGAATTTGTCACTCCATGTGACGGAGAGATATCTCTGGGCCCTCTCGGTAATACAACATCATAAGAAGCTTCATGTGACTAATGAGTTTGGTCATGGGATCTTGTATTATGGAACGAGTAAAGAGACTTGCTGATAACGAGATTAAACTAGTCATGGAGATACCGACCATCGAATCTCGGGCAAGTAACATATCGCCAGGCAAAGGGAATTACATATGGGATTAACTAAATCCTTGAAATCAAGGTTCAAATGATAAAGATCTTCGTTGCATATGTGGGAATCAATATGGGCATCCAAGTCCCACTATTGATTATTGACCGGAGAGGCTTCTCAGTCATGTTTGCATGTTGCTCGAACCCGTAGCGTCGCATGCTTAACATTCGATGACGCTATAGTAGTATTGGGATATTTGTAATGGTGACAGAAGGTTTTTCGGAGTCTCGTATGAGATCCCAAACGTCACGAGGAGCTCTTGAATGGTCCGGAGGTAAATATTTATATATGGAAATTTGTTGTCGGGGTTGCGGGAAAAGTTCAGTTTTTTCGGTATTGTACCAGGAAATCACCGAAAGGTTCCAGAGGGGTACGAAAGTCCCCCGAGGGTTCCACCACGTCCCATAGGCTAGCATGCACTGCAAGGGGGCTCCATGGCCTTACTGGGTCAGGCGCACCAGCCCCTACAAGGCCCATGCGTCGGGGGGGGGGGGGGGGGCTAGAAGGAAGGGCCCTCCACTTGCCTTGGAGGGCACTCCTCCCCCCTTGGACACCGCCCCCTCCCTTGGAGGAGGGGCTAGGTCTGGCCGGCCCCTCCCTCACCCTTATATAAAGGGTGGAGGCACAAGGAGGGGTGGACCCTTCGCCTAGCCGATGCCCCTTCCCGTCTCTCCCATCTCCTCACCCCGGTGTCGCTTGGTGAAGCCATGCCGGTACTCCACCACTACCATCAACACCACGTCGTCGTACTGGTTGTGATCTCGTCTACTTATCCCCCTTCACTGGCTGGATCAAGGATGAGGAGACGTCACCAAGCCGCATGTGTGCTAAACTCGGAGATGCTGTCCGTTTGGTGCTAGATTGGTTTGGATCGTGATTGGATTGCGTAGAGTACGACTATATCAACCGCGTTATATATGCTTACGCTTTTGGTCTACAAGGGTATGTAGACACACTCCCATGTCATTGTTATGCATCTCCTAAATTGGATCTTGGATTTTCGTAGGATTTTTTATTTTCATGCTTCGCTCCCCATCATATTTGTGTTGGATGGCATTCATCATATAACAGTCATAACCTAGAGCAACACACAATAGATCCAATTTATCAATATAATGTAGGCATATATTCCGTAAATAGTCATAAGTGCTTATAATGATAACTTGCATGACATCTTTTGTCCTACCCTCCCATGGTAGCGGGCTCTATAAGGAAATCTAAGGGATATTAAGGCCTCCTTTTAATAGAGAACTAGAACAATGAATTAACACATAGTGAATAGCTGAACACCTCATAATACGTTCATCACCGAAGTGAATCCCAATTATTGCCGGGACCTAGTGACAAACATTAAGCATATCAACATTATTCTCACAACATAGTGGATACTGGGATCAAGCCCTAACAAATTGACCCAATTACATGACAAATCTCATCCAACTCCATCACCGTCCATTATCATGAAGTTGTTGATGAAGAAGGTTTGGTAATGATGATGGCGATGAATCCCCCTCTCCGGAGCCCCGAACAGACTCCAAAATAGCCCTCCCGATGAAGAACATGAGGTGGCGGTGGCTCCTTATCGTAAAACACGATGAAACTTCTTCTCTTACTTTTTTCTCAGGGAAATAAAATTTATAGCGCTGGAATTAGGTCAGACGGAGCCAGGTGGGCCCTACAAGGCATTAGGGCACGTGGTGGTAGGCACACCCTGTTGCCTTGTGGGAAACTGGTGGCCCCTCTCCGATGGATCTTCGTTCCAGTGTTTTTTCATATATTCAATAAAAAATCTCCAGAAAGTTTTCTTTGATTCTGAGAACTTTTATTTCTACACAAAAATAACACCATGGTAGTTCTGCTGAAATCAACGTCAGTCCGGGTTAGTTTCATTCAAATCATGCTAATTAGAGTCCAAAATAGGAGTAAAAGTGTTTGGAAAAGTAGATATGATGGAGACGTATCACCGCGCAACCAAGCTCTCTTCCCCACCTCGAACCGATAACATATCTTTTGCTCTTACTACCCCACAGCACCAAACCTGCAGCGCCGGTGGCATGGCGGTTGTGAGGATGAACCCATGGCTCATTTGCGCCCGGAGCAACCGTTTTTTCCCTGTAACAAGGCCCCACGCAAAGCTCCAAGACGGATCCACGGCGGTGGCATCCACGCGCCCGTGGGAAGGAATGGTAACCCGCGAGCTCAAAAATTAGTGGGCAAGATGCGGTGGAGGGCGAGGGAACAACTCGATGGCGCGAGGTGGCCAGGGGTAGCGAGAATCGATGGCGACATGCGGCGATGACGGCGACAAAATGGAGGGTGCGAGCTCAAATGTCCCTCCTGCCAAGTCGCGTGATAGATAGAGAAAACTGCAAATCAGGGGGGATTGAACATGTGCGGTATGAGGGCCGAAATATACCGCTTCCCCACCCCGAAAAAACCAGGATGGGCCATTTTGTGGGACCAGCGCGGGACGGTTTTTCTCCACGATTGTGTAAAATGGCGGTTATTATAGCGGCCGAGCTGTTCGCGGGATCTGCTGGAGATGCTCTTACGCAAGTGGACCTGTATTTGAAAAATATTTAACACATCCATAAAAATATGTTCAACATGTATTTACAAAATGTTTACTTAGAAAAAGGTATTCATTATGTATTTTAAAAGGGACTTCTACATTTGTGCCCTTTACTCGAACCTACTACTCAGATTTACTCCTAATTTTGAAGCATGCTCAAATTTGCCCGTCTGCCATTAGTTGTCCTTACAAAAATGCCCTTCCGTGCCATTATCGTCCGGTAAAAGGGCTTTGACCATCTACAGGACGTTTGCTAGACATTTTGCCCATGTCTCCATGTGTCACTTACATGCGGGACCCATTCGAAAAACATGAAAAAAAACTCTTTCTCTCATGCTCTCACACCACTTACATGTGGGCCCCATCCATAAAAATAAAAAAGGAAAATGATAAGACTGGTCAAACTAAATATAGGGCCGACATGTCGTTGACTTATTATTATTTTCTAAAATACATTGTTTTGATTAAGAGTGTATTAGATCGAGGGTTCCGGCGACGACCAAATTCTACGGCAGAAGCACGCGGGGAGGATGACTGAGGAAACGAGGCCATAGCCCTTGGTCTACCGCGTCCAGGGATGGCTTCTTCAGATCACATGGTCACTCGAGCTAACGGCGACGACCATTTCTATGGCGGCTCTGGGCGGCGCAAATGACCATGCGAGAGGGAGGGAGAGGGTAACAGGGTCTGTGAGATTTTGTAGCTCACTAGGAGCACGATGGTGATGCCTCTAAGGTTCACCGAAGACCATAGTGGGGAATTCAACGACGGCGGCCATGGCGAGGCTCGAAGCTTGTGGAGAAGAAGGCCTGAGGTCATGTGTTTGTTCTGGAGGACGCCCATCTCTTCTTTGGTACCTTAGGATCCTCGGGGAAAGGTAGGGATCGGTCGTAGGGCTTCAATGGTGTTGAATCGATGGCGGCGATCCGAGGCCGGAGGTGGGGAAGATGCATCGTGGTGCTTGGTCTTGGGCGTGTCTAGTCCAATTAGTAGGCTGGTAGGATGAGGGCATATCGTAAGAGCTTCCTGGCGAGGTGGCGGCGCTTCGGGTTGCCGTTGGCCACGTGCCTGACAGAAGACGGTGACGGGGTGATCTCCCACGTGCTTGCGGCGAGGGCTAGAAGGTAGGAGAGAGACCAAGGGTGATGGTGGTTGGTCGGTCTGCTGTCTGCAGCGTTTGTGGCGTCAAAGGAGGCCACCAGCGGTGGCGGCGCATGTTCAGGAATCGGGGTTCGCCGGAGTTGAGTGGTCGTCGTGAGGTAGAGAGAGAGAGAGGGGTTTTCCCTTTTATTTTTTATTTTTTTATTTTTCTTGTTTCTCCCCACATGTAATGAAGAAAGAGAGGTCGGAAAGTTTTCTGTTTTTTTTCTATTGCCAAGGGGGCGGGATGTAAGTGTGTGCGTGAGAGAGAGAGAGGTGAGAGAAAGAGTTTTTTTACTGGGTCCCGCATGTAAGTGATACATGGAGACATGGTCAAAATGTCTAGCAAATGTTCCGTAGACAGTCAAAGCCCTTTGACCAAACGGTAACGACACGGAAGAACATTTCTGTAAGGACACCTAACGGCAGAGGGGCAAAATTTAAGCATGCTTCGAAATTACGGGTATATTTGAGTAGTGGATTCGAGTTAGGGCACAAATGTAAAAAGTCACATTTAAAAAAATATTAAACATGGATAAAAAATTGTCAATGTGTTACAAAAAATGTACAATGTGTATTTAAAAAAATGTTCAATGTCTATTAGAAAAAATGTCTATCATTTATCTTGAAAACAAGTTTAAGGTGAATTGATAATAATTTAACACATATTCAAAAAATATTCAACATGTATTCTAATAATTTTTAACATCTATTCAAAAAGAATGTTCAAACAAGTATTTAAAAATATTCATCATGTACTCGGAACATGTCCAACATGTATCAATAAATGTTCAGCGTGCACACAAAACATTTACAACATGTTTCTGCAAAAACAAATCCTCGATGAAAACTGCAAACAAAAACGCACAAAAAGAAAAAAGAGAGAAAAAAGCGAATCAACCTATGGTTGGATGGTTAGAGGGACTGTAGTATCCCCAGCCCACCAGGGTTCAAATCCTGGTGCCCGCATTTATTCCTGGATTTATTTCAGGATTTTCGGCGATATGCATTCAGTGGGAGGAGACGTTCCCGTCGACGGCGAAGGTGCCTATGGTGACTTCGTAGATTTCAAGATGATATGTCGGTTCAGTCTTTCGAAGGTGCTCATAGGAGTAGGATGTGCATGTGTGCATTCATAGGGGTGAGCGTATGCGCGTGTATATGAGCGCTTGCGTCTGTACTGTGTTAAAAAAAAAGAAAAAAAAACAAGTGGAACCTTTACAAAATCGGTGGAAAATTCTGAGCACCTTCACAAAACTGCTTCACTGGACCAGCCCACTAAGATGACACAACATCGAGTGCCAAAAAGCAAGAGGGAGGTAAGTCTCACAATAAGCGAGATATGTGCACCTCTCGCTTTTTCTGTTTTTCTTATATTTTAGTTTTCTTACATTCTCTTTTCACCTCATATTTAGTTTTTATTATTCTTATTTTTTGAATTTTCTTCATTTTTTATGTTTCCTATTTTTAAAATATACCTCTACTTTTTTAATACTTGTATACATTTTTTGTATGCACGGGGAACTTTTTTGGATACCCATTGGAATCTTTTCAAATATGTTTTTGAACATTTTTCCCGAATGCATGTTAAATATTTTCTAAATACACATTTTTGAAAAATCAATTCATTGTGTGATAAATATGTTTTAAATTATGCAAACACTTCATTCCATCTTATATATTTTTATAAAATGCCCCAAAAAAAACTTTTATGATGTTTGAACATTTTTCAATGTCAGATTCATGTTTTTAGGGTATGAAACACTTTTTGAATTACATGATTGTTTTCAACTTTATAAACATTATTTAAAAAAGACAAGAACATTTTCTCTGATAAGCATGAACATTTTTTCAATGCCACATTTTTTGGTATGCTACAACTATTTTTTTGAATAATACAAACATTCATTTTTAAATGGTTCAACTTTTTAAATTGAGATAAATTAAATCTCAAACATGTATAGTTTTTTGGTATATAAATAAAAGTAAAAAGTAACCAAAAAATGGAAACGTTCATAGCAACTAACAAACCGTCACATTGGAGCATAGCTTGAGGCAAACGTTGATGTGTCTCACTGCGGGTGAGACATATCGCCTCCCTAACATAGTATTCAACTCTCAAGTCGACAAATATATTTTTTAGGAAGGCCAAACTTTATTATTCAAAGTTTACAGAAAAGGGATACAAACTAGCTCATGGGGTTGGCCTTGCCAAGTATGGCGTCCCTCACGTAAAGAACGGGAGAATTTAGCCAGCGCATGTGCTTCATAGTTCTATGCTCTTCCCTCATAACAAAACTTGCAACTGTACCCTAAAGCTCTATGCTTTATTTCGGTTATAACTTGTCTGTAGCTCTTTATCGAAATAATAATAATAATTTGTCTCTACCTTCCTCCACTCCCTTTGAAGATATCATCTGCCTCTTGCTTTGAATCTCTTGTGATCATAATGTTGTGTAGGACAAGATCATTTGCAAGACATAGACCCTCCCTGCAAGCAATTGCTTCTAGAGCTGCAACATCTCAGAGCCTCATGCACTACCAGAGCCAAAGAACCAAGATAACTCCCGGCTACGTTCTGGCCAACTGTTGTTGCTACCCCTCTGATTCTTGATCTTGTAAGCCCAACGTCCACACGAATTTTAGCATATCCTTCAGGGGGTGATTTGATGCGGGTTGTAATAACTCTTCTTGCTGCATTAGACCCCCCCCCCCTCCACTCACATTCTTCACGGTGGTTTCCCCAAGCTTCGAATAAATATGTATACAAAAAGTTTAGTCGAGGTGGACTTTGGCACCTCATGGGTTGCCTTCCTTCTCGCCCACCATATGGCCCATAGAGTCACTGCTAGCCTGATAAATACATCATGTGAGAGAGACTCAATCATAGTGAACAACCAATTTTTAGTACTTGGTTCTATAGTTGATATCTTATGCTCAAGTAGTTCATCATCAACTATCGCCCCAACGTTCCACTCCAATGGGCTGCAAATGAATAAAGTTTGAGCGAATTGGAGTTGGCTCAACTCAACTCATATTACAATTAGAGCGAGCTCAAACTGAGTGAACATTAAGATTGAGATGTAGAACATGACTCGTGTTCAGTTTGTAATGATGAGTCGATCTCGAGCTAGTTTCGAGCTAAATGAGATGGTAAAAATTATAAGTCTATGGCAATTATTCCAACTACATAAGGCACAACATGCCATAATAAAGCACTAAAAATATTATTCCAATCAAAATGATGGTCCATATGCTGGGAACTTTTGCCAAAACAACTAGTCATTTAACACATAGTTGACTACGTACCATAATTTGACCTAAATCTTCTCCGCACTTCATTAAGTTTTCATGTTTGCTGGTAAATAAATTGGAGAAAATCATGGACAACATATATGTTGAGAAATTATCATATTTTTATTTAATATATGACATGATCATTTAACATAATGATATTATGTCGAGCTATTGAGCGAGCCAATATTGGCTCAAGATGGGCTTGTTTCTTGGTCGAGCTACATAAAGTATTCAAACTCAGCTTGTTTCTTTTCAAGTCGATATCAAGTCGAGCCAAAAGACGAGTCGATCTCAAGCGGCTCATGAGCCTCGAGCTTCTCTTACAGCTCCACGCTCCATTGAACACTCTATCAATGAGTGTCTCCATAAATGCTCGAACCCATGGAGCCCACAAGTATTTGTATCTGCCATGTTTCGGTGGCAACGAACATCTTGCGTCGGTAGTGAATGCTTAGTCAACCTCCACAAGAACATTTTCCATGAGGATTCATCATTTCCCACAGTTGAAGGCCGAATATTCCCATTGAGCGAAGCCTCTCTGCTGGTCCTTGTAGACAGTAGCATTTTATATGCAGAGCGGACGGTGTAGGAAATTCCTATTTGACGCTAACTGCGTCAAAATGTCGAGCATTCGCACAGGCGATCTCCCCCGAACGCAAGACTTGGGCCTGCTCAATTCCCTACAGCGAGGCAGCTGGTTTTGGGAACCTTCCAGAAGGTTCCCTGAACAGTTTTTTTTATTTTTATGCCAGTTTTATGGTTTTCTTGCGTTTTTCTTCTTTTTCTTTTTTCTGTTTCATTTCTTTTTTTCCTTTTTCTGTTTCTTTTTCTTCTTTCTTTTCCTTTTTTCTATTTTCTGTTTTCTTTTTTTCGTTTTTTGTTTCTTTTGAAAATTGTTTGAAAAGTTCAAAATTTGTTCGTGTTTCTAAAAAAAGTTTATTTAAAAAAAAATGTTCGTGTTTTGAAAAAAATGTTCATAATTTAAAAATGTTTGGCATTTCAAAAATTGTTCTTGTTTTACAAAAAATGTTTGGAATGGTTTTCTTCATTGTTTTTCACAATTTAAAAAATGTTCTTGTTTTAAAAAATCCTCCACAAATTCCAAAAATTCTTCATACTTTCATTTTTCCAGGAGTTAAAATTTTTTCCAGTTAAAAAAATCATTTACAAGTTCAAAAAATCGTGTTTGCAAATTTTGTTCAGGAATTTCAAAATATGTTCACATTTCCAAATTTTGTTTTGGAATTTTGGAGAAATGTTCCAGTTTTAAAAAAATGTTCCTGATTTTCGGAAAATGTTCTCATTTTTTCAAAGTTTGTTTAAAAAAGAATTACTGTTTTCTATATCAGTTTACAATTTCAATAAAGATTCACGAATTTCAAATTTTGTTCTTGTTTTTCAAATATGTTCGCAATTTCATAAAATATTCGTGTTTCAAAAGATGTGCTTGTTTCCCAAAAAATTCACAGTTTCAGAAAAATGTTCGTGTTTCAAAAAATGTTCAGGAATTTCAAAAAATCTTCTCGTTTTCAGGAAAGAAGAAAGACAGATTCAGAACAATGTTGATGTTTCAAAAAATGTTCGTGGTTTCATGATTTTATTCGCAATTTCAAAAAATATCCCCATGTTTTTTGTTCTCATTCCCAAAAAAACATATGAATACAAATCTCAAGTTTGATTTTTTTTTGGAAATTCCTAAATATTTTCTAAGAGCTTGTTGTTTCCTAAATTCCTAAACATTTCTTCAAAGTTGTGAACAGTTCATATATTCCCTTTTGGTATTTCCCTTGTTGTTTGTAATATAAAAAATAATTGCGGCATTTCAAAACTGTTCGCAACTTTGAAGAAATGTTTTACAAATCTCAACCTTGCTGTGTATTCTTGTAGTGTTTCGCGCCTTCTTGTACAGCAGTCACCAGATGGATTAGTGGCTAAAGTCTCTCAGTTTATGACTCTGCTGGGTTGTAGGTTGTGGGGTCGAACCCTATCGGTTGTCATTTCTTAAATAAGTAAAGCAGGAAGAAAAAATAACTGAAAAGAATGAGAATAAAAACTAGACTAAGGGCCAGTTTGGTTCGTGTCCTCGTGCTATTCTGCCTGGCCTGAAGCGTGCCTGGAAATCACTTTGAAGCTGTTTGGTTGCTTCCTCGATCAAAAAGCGTGGAGCAGCCTGGCCTACAGTAGCCTGGAAATGGTTTAGCCTGGTAAAGGAAGCCAGACAAATGGTTAGCCTGGGCCAAGCGTTGGTATTCAAGCGCCTGGTGGCTGCCTGGGCTATAAAGTACAGTGGGGTAGATGACCCCACAAATTGTTTTTTCTAGTACTAATAGCTTTCAGGCTATAACCAAACAGTTGTCATGCTAGGCTGCCTGACCAGGCAGAAAAATATGCAGCTTCCATGTCCACGCCAGGCACCATCATTGCCCAGTGTAAGACAATAGGCTTTGGGGGAACCGGCACAACCCTCTAGGGGTGGCCTATCACATATATATATAATGAGGTGGTATACAACGTTACAATATACACATGTAAATACAGTCTAACACCCTCCCTCAATCTTAGCCACTTTTTAATGAATCTAGAAGGGTAAGATTGCGCCTGCAAGTCTCAAACTGTGGCAAAGGCAATGGCTTGGTGAAGATGTCAGCAAGTCGATCCTTGGAAGAAATAAACTTGATCTGTAGTTGCTTCTGAGAGACACGTTCACGCACAAAGTGATAGTCAACTTCAATGTGTTTCGTTCGGGCATGGAATACCGGATTTGCAGAAAGGTATGTAGCACCGATGTTATCACACCAAAGAACAGGAGGCTGTGATTGGGGTATACTTAACTCCTGAAGCAAGGACTGTACCCAGATGATCTCTGATGTGGCATTGGCCACAGCCTTATACTCAGCCTCAGTACTGCTACGCGAGACAGTAGTCTGTTTCCGAGCACTCCAGGCAATCAGGTTAGAGCCAAAAAAGACAGCATAACCCCCCGTGGATCGCCTGTCATCCGGATTGCCAGCCCAGTCTGCATCAGAATATGCTGAAAGACAACCAGAGTCAGACGGCCGAATATGCAAACCATGAGCCACCGTGAAACGAATATAGCGCAAAATCCGCTTAACAGCAGACCAATGAGTGTCACGGGGTGACTGCAGATACTGGCAGACTCGGTTAACAGCATAGGAAATGTCTGGTCGCGTGATCGTCAAGTACTGGAGCCCACCAACAATACTCCTGTACTCTGTCGCATCAGAAGAAGAAAGAAGCACACCATCAACAGCATTGAGCTTATCAGTGGTAGACATGGGTGTAGTCGTCGGTTTGCACTTAAGCATCCCAGCTCGCTGCAACAAATCCAGAGAGTACTTCTTCTACGTCATAACAAGGCCAGCAGCACGAGAAGTAACCTCCACACCAAGAAAGTAATGAAGCTTCCCAAGGTCCTTGACCGCAAAATCAGCACCAAGTGAGCGAACAAGCGCAGTAGCAGCCGACTGAGAGGAGCTGACCAAAATGATATCATCTACATAGACCAACAAGTACATAGTAACCTCAGGCCTTTGAAGAAGAAACAATGAGGAGTCGGCAGTTGATGATGCAAAACCATGAGCACGAAGAGCCATTGCAAGACGAGCATGCCAAGCACGAGGAGCCTGCTTCAGACCATAAATTGCCTTGGACAGACGACAGAGATGATCAGGGCGATCCGGATCAGAGAAACCCGGAGGCTGGCGCATGTAAACCTCCTCCGCCAAGACACCATGAAGAAAAGCATTTTGAACATCAAGCTGACGAAGAAACCAACCTCGAGTAACAGCCAGAGAGAGAAGAAGTCTGATGGTAGTAGGCTTGACCACTGGACTGAAGGTGTCTTCATAGTCAAGTCCAAAACGCTGTCGAAAACCACGAGCAACCAGACGAGCCTTATAGCGCTCAATGGACCCATCAGAATGCCTCTTCACTTTGAAAACCCATTTGGAATCAATGACATTTACTCGTGATTGTGGAGGAACAAGAGTCCATGTCTGATTGCGAAGAAGCGCTTGATACTCCTGCTCCATGGCCTCTCTCCAATGAGGAATGCGCATAGCAGCTTGATACGTGCGTGGCTCAGAGGATGGATCTGCGAGAGCAGCAGACATGCACGCCGCTAACCAAGCAACTGTGCCATCGTGACGTTGCTTAGGTTGAAAAATGCCACTCCAACTACGCGTATGTGGACGTAGAGCAGCAGCAGGAGCCGGCGGAGGCGAAGGTGACGGAGACGTGACGGTCGCCGGAGATGCAGGAATCACCTCAGGCGAGCTCGGGACAGACGACTCCGGGCTGCATGGCGAAGACTGGCCCGACGACAGAGGCTCAGAGGCCATGGGCGAACCGAGAGTGGGCGAGGCCAGCTCCGGTGACACCGGCCCAGACGGCCTTGGCGAGGCGAGAGCAGGCGAGGCCGGCCCTGGTGATGACTGCCCCGACGCCCTGGGCGAGACGGGGACCGAGGAGGCCGGCCCAGTCGGCGGGGTTGCAGGGCACGACGATGGCGAAGGCAGCCCAGAAGCCAGAGACGACCGGGCCAGGACGTCGATCGGCCGTGCATGAGCACGGAAACCGAGGCCATGCAGGGGCGCCATGTGCTCCTCATGCACAACAGAAGGTGCCGAGGATGAAGGCGATGGCGACGAAGAGGAAGATGGCACTTCCAGAATCTCCAAACGAGCCGCACGACCAGTGCCTGCACCATGGTTAGGCAACAATAGAGGAGAATATGCAACATCATCAAATTGGTCAGAAGCAACAGAGGATGAATGCATGACAGGTGGCTCGGTAGTGGACACAGGGAGTTTGGCAAAGGGAAAAACATGCTCATCAAACACAACATCCCGAGAGATGTAGACACGATTAGTGGGCACATGAAGACATTTGTATCCTTTATGAAGAGAGCTATAACCAAGAAAAACACACTTCTTGGAACGAAACTCGAGCTTACGCTTGTTATATGGACGGAGATGGGGCCAGCAAGCACACCCAAACACCTTGAGAAAGGTGTAGTCCGGTTGTTCATTAAGGAGAACTTCAATGGGAGTCTTCATATTCAAAACACGAGTGGGAGTACGATTGATGAGAAAACATGCAGTGGTGAAAGCATCACTCCAAAAACGAAACGGAACAGATGCATGGGCCAAAAGAGTCAGACCAGCTTCAACAATGTGACGATGCTTACGTTCTACTGAACCATTCTGCTGATGTGTATGTGGACATGCTAAACGGTGAGTGATCCCAAGCGACTGAAAGAAGGAGTTGAGGTTGCGATACTCGCCACCCCAGTCCGACTGAACATGAACAATTTTGTGCTTGAGAAGGCGTTCAACATATTTTTGGAACTGAACAAAAATGTCAAACACATTAGATTTACGTTTGATAAGATAAAGCCAGGTAAAGCGGCTGTAAGCATCAACAAAACTGATATAGTAATTATGACCACTAACAGAAGTCTGAGCAGGACCCCATACATCTGAAAACACAAGTTCTAAAGGATGTTTCACCTCACGACTGGACTCCGAAAAAGGAAGTTGATGACTCTTCCCCTGCTGACAAGCATCACACACTGCTACATCTTTATTACTAGACACACTAGGAAGCTCATGACGACGCAAAACATGCCGGATAATAGGTGTGGCCGGGTGACCAAGACGAGCATGCCACTGTGACGGAGATACCCGAACTCCACTGAAGACGCGAGCGACGCCAGGATGCTCCAGACGATAGAGACCTTGGCAGAGCCGCCCACTAAGAAGAATGTCCCTCGTGCCCCGATCCTTAATAAAAAGATCAAAAGGATGAAATTCACAAAGCACATTATTATCACGAGTGAGTTTAGGAACTGAAAGAAGATTACGTGTCACAGATGGAACTCGAAGAACATTGCAAAGTTGAAGACTCCTATTGGCATGTCTAGTGAGAAGTGATGCTTGACCAATATGAGAGATGTGCATACCTGCTCCATTGGCGGTGTGGATCTTGCCGGAGCAATGGTAGGGTTCACGAGTGTGAAGCTTCCCCATCTCACTGGTCAGGTGCTCTGTCGCCCCAGAGTCCATGTACCAGTGGGGATCAATGGAGTAGGACTGAGTGTGTCCCTGTGGCTTCTGCGGCGGCGGACGATCAGCCATGGCAACCTGACGAGCAAAGTTGCGTGTATCCTTCCCGTCATTGCCGAGACCAAGAAAACCCCGCTGGAAGCGCTTGTGACACTTCGAGGCCCAGTGCCCATCGCGACCACAAAGCTGGCACACACGTGGACCGCCAGCCCCTGGTAGCGTCGCAGTAGGAGGAGGGGCCGAGGCGGGTGGTGGTGACTGCCCCGAAGGAGCCCTGGATGAAGCAGAGGAGCGACCACCCTTGGTGGCGGCGTTTGCCGAGAGGGCGCCGTTGCCCCTGGATCGGCGCGTCTCGACTCGTTGCTCAGTAAGCAGGAGGCGTGAAAAGACCTCGTGTGCTGGCATGGGCGTGGAGTTGCCCCTCTCATTGATGATCTCGACTAGGGCGTCATACTCCTCATCAAGACCATTGACAATAAACGAGTTGAACTCGGAGTCGGTGAGGGGCTGTCCAATGGAGGCCAGCGTGTCGGCGAGACTCTTGACTTTGTTGTAGGACTCAGTGGCGGTGGAGTCAAGCTTCTGACACTCCCCAAGTTGGCGACGGAGCCCAGATACACGAGCCTGCGACTGTGCCGCAAACGAGCGCTCAAGAATAGTCCATGCCTCGTGGGACGTCTTGGCGAAGACAACAAGCCCAGCAACGGCCGAAGAGAGCGACCCCTGGATGGAGGAGAGGTTCGCCTGATCCTGCCCTGTCCAGACACGGTGAGCCGGATTATAGACCGGACCGTGCACGCTGTCAACCAGCGCAGGAGGGCAAGGGAGAGAGCCGTCGACATAGCCAAGCAGATAGTGACTCCCAAGAAGCGGAAGAACCTGCGCGCGCCAGAAGATGTAATTGTCCGACGACAACTTGATGGTGATGAGATGGCCGAAGTGAAACGGCGGCGGCGGCTGCGATCCCATCGAGGAGACTGGCTGAGGTGAG
Source organism: Triticum aestivum (assembly GCF_018294505.1). Taxonomy (NCBI): domain Eukaryota; kingdom Viridiplantae; phylum Streptophyta; class Magnoliopsida; order Poales; family Poaceae; genus Triticum; species Triticum aestivum. The sequence goes on along the minus strand of NC_057813.1, from coordinate 94,410,763 downwards.
ACCACCGTGGAGACAGTCAGAGGGGCAGCCGGCGCGGTGACAGAGGGCGCGATGACCGCGGTTGACGCCGCGAAGCCTGCCAGCGCGACGTCCTCCGCCACCAGCGGCGCAGTGGCCGAGGGCGCGACAGCCGCGGTTGACGGGGCGGCGGCGGTGTGGGCCACAAGCGCCTGCCCGGGCGAAGTAGCAGCCGGCGCGAGCGCGAAGAGGGAGCCGACGCTCCGTGTCCCGATCGGCGCCTGAAGGGAGGCGGCATCCAGCGGCCTCGAGAGAAGTGCCGCGAGGGAGGCCGGCAGAAAACCGGTGGCGGTGGAGCCGGACGCAGCGGCGGATGTCATAGCAGTCGGGCGACGGCGACGGCGGGCGCGGCGGCGGCGGCGGTGGCGGCGGCGGCGGTTTAGGGTTTTTAGGCGGAAGCGGACGTAACCTAGCGTGATACCATGTAAGACAATAGGCTTTGGGGGAACCGGCACAACCCTCTAGGGGTGGCCTATCACATATATATATAATGAGGTGGTATACAACGTTACAATATACACATGTAAATACAGTCTAACACCCAGGTATGAATTTGTGGACAGGAACCAAACTAGCTCTAAAACTTTCCCCAAACCGACAAGATCGAAAACCGGAAGCACTAGTGCTACTTGGCCGGCCGCAATTCCTCTCATTTGTATTTGCCCGACAATGTGCCACAAAGACCACGAGAGCTATTTCTCGCTTATAGTGAGATCGGCTTCTGGCTTGCCTGAAACCTTTTTGTCTACTGTACAATACTGAGCAAGCCCGTTCTAAGCGCCCACTCGCTAGTTTGTTGTTGCACACTCGCTCGTAGTTGTGTTCGATCCTTTTTCTCTTCCTTTTTAGTTTCCTTTTGTTTTTCTTTCGTTTTTTTCTTTCTTCATCTGCTTTCTTCATAGTTTTTCTTTTTCCTTTGATTTTTCACTAGTTTTCTTCATTTTATTCCCGATTTCTTGTTCTTTTGTTTCTTTCTCGGTTTCAATTTTTTTTGGCTTTTCCTTCTTTCTTCATTTTTGGTTTTCTTTGGGCTTCTCTGTATTTCTTTGTTTCTTTCTTTGTTTTCATTTTTTGCATTGGTTTTCTTTAGTTTTCATTATTATTTTGTTTTTATTTGGTTTCTCCGTTTTTCTGTGTTTCGTTTTCAGTTTTTATCGGTTTCTTTTTTGTTCAACATATGTTAAAAAAACAGTACACATTCAACATTTGTTGCATACATCAGAAACATATTTATACATATGTTCACATTTCCAGATACATGATTAATATTTTTTGAAAACTTATATTTTTTATGAATATTTTTTTCTATATGCATTATACATTTTTGGTATATATCTAATTATCTGTCAGTGCACGTTTAACATCTTTTAAATACAAGATTAACATTTTTAAGTACATGGCCCATATTTTTAATACAAGTTGAACATTTTTTAATGGCAATAAAAATCATTTCATAAATAATGTACATTTTCTGTATATGCCAGGAACATTGTTTGATATACATGTTTAACTTTTTAAATACAGAACCAACTTTTTTTAAGTATATTTTTTTAACACAATTTTTTAAAGTATATGATTTTGATGTCTACTTTTATTTAACGTACATGGTACCTTTTTTCGTATACATGTACATTTTTTATACATGTTTAAAATAATTTTAATACATGACCACCATATTTTCATAGACATTATTTTTTTGGGTATATATTTCCATCTATATGTCAAACCTTTTTTATACACATTTAACATTTTTCCAATGCTGGATTAACATTTGAAAATACTTGATTAATATTTTCAAATGCTTGATTAATATTTTTTTAATAGATGATCTTTTTCATACACATTGTGTATTTTCTGCATACATTTTTTGTATACATGAGAAACATGTTTTATATTCATATTTCACATTTAAAAAATGTTTTGTTAACATACTGGCACAGAAAAAAAATCAGTTCGTGGCTTCCGACCTGTGGTGTCCCGCACGCCTAGGCCAGGACATTTTGCACTCTCTTTCAGGCGAGGCTGCCGTACGTCTCGCTATTAGCAAGACATAGGTGCCCGTAAGCGATGGCCGCTACTGTGTGTAGGTTGAAGTGAACCCAAAGTGGCATCACCTGCAGAGCCATGTAAATGGGCCAGCCCAGTTTGGGACGTGAGCACGCACACATTTTGACATGTGTGGCAGTTTTGTCTTGTTTTTTTTCCTGATGTATACGAAAAATGTACACGAAAAAAACGTGTATACGAAAAATGTACACGAAAAAAAACGTTTGCAGAAAATGTTTCTGATATATACGAAAAATGTACAATGTTTATAACAAAGTAGACATCAAAAGGATATACTTGAGAAAATTATTAATTATGTCTATAAAGTTTTTAAACATGTATTAAAAAATATTGATACTGGATAAAAAAAGTAGAGGTCGATGAGTCAGAGGATGGCATCAATTGCATCTTTTCGGTCTGGTGCGATTAGTGTTTGTCCACGTCACCGGTGGAGATGATGTTATGGCGTGTTTTTATTTTTCACTTCTATCTGACATAAACGACTCCACGAACTTGTGAGATTTGTGTCCCCCTCCTCTACATAGGAGTTGGGATTATCCTCTTGTCCTTTTTGGCACCACCTTCTTCAGAGCATCATTCTGCTCATGACGTGTCGTCAAACTATGCGGAAGAAAGGTGGGAGTGTTTTCTTCAAACACTTTATTACTTGTAGTTTGTTATTCTTGGACGGAAATTATTGCAGATTTTCTATACTCCCTTTGTTACAAAATAAGTGTCGCGAATTTTGTACAAGTACAATTGTACTAAATCAACGACACTTATTTTGAGACAGAGAGTAGTATATTTGGCCATGTGCCTTCTGCCAAATATGATAAGTGGTGTGATGCTTTACAGGAGACCAAGAGGAGGAATGAGATCAATGGCCAGAAGGTACTCCCTAATATAAGATTTTTTTTTGGAGTGCGGAGTTTTGGAGGCCGAGCTCCAGTAAGCTCAGTATTTTGAAAATATCAAAAACCATTTAAAAGTTTCAAAAAATCTGAAAAAGTCCATGGAAATATATATGTATTTTGCAAGAACTTGTTAATTTTCGTCAAAAACGTTGTGATATGTAGGTTGCACCAAAAAAACAAAATTCTGGCCCAATAACAAAAATAAAAGGCCCGTTTTAAAAAGTGTATTTGTTTTCTGTACGCCACATGTAAAAGTATAATGCTGTGAAAATTCGCACATATGTGCACATGTGTTCACAAATAAATTTGGAATTTTTCACGCTCCAAAAAACTAAAATCGAAAACAAGCTCACTGGAGCTCGGCCTTTGTTGGCATTTCTCGGTTGCCTTATATTTTGTTCATTGTGCCAAAAGGCCAGATCGGCATGCCGACTTTTGGCCCCTAGCGCCCTAGACCCTGACTAAACGAAAGAACGTGTCGTCCGAACGCAACTCGACGTCTCTTCGACATCCCGGAGCGACGCCGGTGATTTGAACGATCTGCCCTGATCTGACCTCTGATCACGCATGCCCAGTCCACCATCAACACACACACACAGCTCGTCTTTCCATTCCACGACGCAGAGCGATCAGCGCGTCCAGCTCGCCGCCGGGCCCCGGAGCGCCGATCCAGGCGACCTCTCCGCAAACAGTAACCACCCCGGCCGGCCTTGTAAGACAATAAGTTTTGGGGAACCAGCACAACCCTCTAGGGGTGGCTTATCTCATTATATATAATGGTTGTGTTACAATATGTATTATATACGTACATAGGTACAGAAGCTATACATAGTATAACACCCTCCCTCAATCTTAGTCACTTTCTAAAGAACTGAGAAGGGTAAGATTGCGCCTACAAGCCTCAAACTGTGGCAGCGGTAAAGGCTTAGTGAAGATGTCTGCAAGTTGATCCTTAGATGAGATAAACTTGATCTGGAGTTGCTTCTGTGATACACGTTCCCGTACAAAGTGATAGTCAACTTCAATGTGTTTCATTCGGGTATGAAATACTGGATTTGCAGAAAGGTATGTAGCACCGATGTTATCACACCAAAGAATAGGAGGCCGTGGTTGAGACAAACCCAACTTCTGAAGCAAAGACTGCACCCAAATAATCTCTGCAGTAGCATTAGCCACAACCTTGTACTTAGCTTCAGTACTGCTACGTGACACAGTAGCCTGTTTCCGAGCACTCCAGGCGATCAAATTAGAGCCAAAGAATACTGAATAACCCCCCGTGGATCGCCTGTCATCTGGGCTACCAGCCCAATCTGCATCAGAGAAGGCCGAAAGGACCCGAGAGGAAGTCGGCCGAATATGCATACCAAATGTCAGGGTGAACTGAACATAACGAAGAATGCGTTTAATAGCAGCCCAATGAGTATCTCTGGGAGCCTGAAGATACTGACAAACCCTGTTAACAGCATAAGAGATATCTGGTCTCGTGATCGTCAAGTACTGAAGTCCACCAACAATGCTCCTGTACTCTGTGGCATCCGCAGGAGACAAAAGCTCACCATCAACAGCTGTTATCTTGTCGGTAGACGACATGGGTGTGGTGGTCGGTTTGCACTTCAGCATGCCAGCTCTCTGTAACAACTCCAAGGAGTACTTCTTCTGCGTAAGGACAAGACCAGTAGCACGAGAAGTGACCTCAACTCCAAGAAAGTAGTGAAGCTTCCCAAGATCTTTGACCACAAAATCAGCACCAAGAGAGCAGACAAGAGCATCAGCAGCATACTGAGAAGAGCTGACAAGGATAATATCATCGACATATACCAAAAGATACATAGTGACTTTTGGCTTCTGTAGAAGAAATAACGAAGTGTCAGTAGTAGACGGCACAAACCCATGAGCACGAAGGGCAGAGGCAAGGCGGGCATGCCAGGCACGAGGAGCTTGCTTCAAACCATATAGTGCTTTGGAAAGACGACAGATATAGTCAGGACGATCAGGATCAGAGAAACCAGGCGGCTGTTTCATATAAACCTCTTCCTCCAAAAATCCATGTAGAAAAGCATTCTGCACATCAAGTTGACGAAGTGACCAACCACGAGAAACAGCAATGGAGAGAAGAAGCCGAATAGTGGTAGGCTTGACGACAGGACTGAAGGTGTCCTCATAGTCAAGACCATGACGCTGCCGAAAACCGCGAGCAACAAGTCGCGCTTTGTAACGCTCAATAGATCCATCCGAATGCTTCTTCACTTTGAATACCCATTTTGAGTCAATAGCATTTACCCGTGGTGGTGGAGGAACGAGAGTCCATGTCTTGTTACGAAGAAGAGCATGAAACTCCTGCTCCATAGCCTCTCGCCAATGTGGAATGCGCAGGGCAGCCTGATATGAGCGAGGCTCAGAAGATGGATCCACAACAGCAGCAGCCAAACAAGCAGCCAACCAAGCAACCGTACCATCCTTACGTTCCTTAGGTTTGAAAATGCCACTGCGACTGCGTGTATGTGGTCGGGACACAGGAACCACCGAGGTCGACGGAGCAGCCTGCAACGGGTTGGAGGACGGCGACGTTGACGAGTCAGCCGGTGACGAGGAGCCAGTCACGGTAGCCTCGGACTCGGTTGGCGAAGAAGGCCGACCCACCGGCGAAACCGGCAGAGCAGACGAAGCAGCTGGCGACTCCGGCATCACAGACCGGGCCGATGGCGAGCTCGGCATAGTGGGCCGTGGCACGGCCGGTGTCGCGGGCCGATCCGCTGATGAAGGCGACGTGAGGACCCGAGCCGCGGGCGAAGACGGCGTGACGGGCCGAGCCGCAGGCGAAGACGGCGTGACGGGCCGAGCCGCGGGCGACTCGGCGGCCGCTGGCGAAACGGACCGAGCAGTGGAGATGCTCGGCACGACGGGCTCGTCGGGTGACCATGCATGGGCACGCGAATCGATGCCATGCAACAGAGGGCGATCGACGTGCCCACCAGAAGACGACGATGATGATGGTGAATCCTCCAACAGCTCCAAACGAGCTCCACGTCCGGTTCCTGCACCATGGTTAGGTAACAGCAAAGGAGAGTATGCAACATCATCAAATTGGTCAGAAGCAACAGAGGATGAATGCAGGGATGGTGGTTCGACAGTGGACACAAGAAGGTTGGCAAAGGAAAAAACATGCTCATCAAACACGACGTCCCGAGATATATAGACACGATTAGTGGGAACATGAAGACATTTGTAACCTTTATGAAGAGAGCTATAGCCAAGAAAAACACACTTCTTAGAACGAAACTCAAGCTTGCGCTTGTTATATGGACGAAGATGCGGCCAACAAGCACACCCAAATACCTTGAGAAAGGTATAATCAGGTTGTTCATTAAGGAGAACCTCAATGGGAGTCTTCATGTTTAAAACACGAGTAGGAGTACGGTTGATGAGAAAGCATGCAGTGGTGAAAGCATGACTCCAAAACCGAAATGGAACAGATGCATGGGCCAAAAGAGTAAGACCAGCTTCAACAATATGACGATGCTTACGTTCGACTGAACCATTCTGCTGATGTGTATGTGGACATGCTAAACGATGAGCTATCCCAAGCGACTGAAAGAAAGAGTTGAGGTTGCGATACTCGCCCCCCCCCCCCCAGTCTGACTGGACATGAACAATTTTGTGCTTGAGAAGACGTTCAACATGTTTTTGAAACTGAACAAAAATATCAAACACATCAGATTTGCGTTTAATAAGGTAAAGCCAGGTAAAGCGACTATAAGCATCAACGAAACTGATATAGTAATTATGACCACTGACAGAAGTCTGAGCAGGACCCCATACATCTGAAAACACAAGTTCTAAAGGATGTTTCACCTCACGACTGGACTCCGAAAAAGGAAGTTGATGACTCTTCCCCTGCTGACAAGCATCACACACTGCTACATCTTTATGACTAGACAAACTAGGAAGCTCATGACGACGCAAAATATGACGGACAATAGGTGTGGCCGGGTGACCAAGACGAGCATGCCACTGTGACGGAGAGACCCGAACTCCACTGAAAACACGAGCGACACCAGGATGCTCCAGACGATAGAGGCCCTGGCACAACCACCCACTAAGAAGAATGTCCCTCGTGCCCCGATCCTTAATAAAAAGATCAAAAGGGTGAAATTCACAAAGCACATTATTATCACGTGTGAGTTTAGGAACTGAAAGAAGATTACGGGTCACAGATGGAACTCGAAGAACATTGCGAAGCTGAAGACTCCTATTGGCATGTCTAGTGAGAAGAGATGCTTGACCAATATGAGAGATGTGCATACCTGCTCCATTGGCGGTGTGGATCTTATCGGAGCCATGATAGGGTTCACGAGTGTGAAGCTTCCCCATCTCGCTGGTTAGATGCTCTGTCGCCTCAGAGTCCATGTACCAGTGTGGATCGATGGAGTAGGACTGAGTGTGTCCCTGTTGCTTCTGCAGCGCGGGACGATCAGCCATGGCGACCTGACGGGCATTGTTGCGTGTATCTTTGCCGTCATTGCCAAGACCAAGAAAGCTTCGCTGGAAGCACTTATGACACTTGGAGGCCCAGTGCCCATGTCGTCTACCTACGCAGTGGCATCAGGGCCGGCCGGCCAAAGGACAGGGAGAAAAGGACGGCGAGCACCGATCCGTCTCACGCTCCTATCTATTCGCTCTGGCGAGCCGCAGCATAGGGTCCCCGGGCCGATCGATCCAGCAGCGGCTAGTGGCGCAGGTGCTCGCCCGGCAACTTGCGAGATGAAACGCAGCGCCGGCCAGCACGGCCGCACGTACTCTCTCCCGGTGACGCGGTGGTCGGTCGGTGGGTTGGTCGTGGGCTACGCTTGATAAATGAATAATTTAACTCGGAGAGCACGTACGTACTGCTGCCTAGCCGTACGTACATGAGACCGTAGAGACGCCGCCCCCACGATCGGGTACGTGCGTCCGTGCGTACAGTACGCGAAGACGTCGCCGTCGCTCTCGCCTGCACAGGGGCACCTAGCCACGTACTGCCACGGAACTCAGCACCGGTCGTCGCCGCGTAGCTAGGCAGTGTTGCTCAACAGTGAGCTATCTGCTGTTTTCTTCCGGAGAGCATCCGGCCATGAACAGAGACGGAACACAGAGGGCAGGCAGGGAGCGTGTTTTTTGACCGTCAACACAGACGGGACACGAAACGCATGCTACGTGTCGAACGGCCCGGCCTGGCCTGGACGTCGACTGTTGCTGGTGGTGCTCACCTCTCTCTCAGGCCTGACCGGTCGATCGGTGCAGTGCGGTGCGGCGCGGAGGACCGTGGCGGTGGGTCACGAACGAGCGGCTTGATTCGATCGCTGCTTCAGGGTGAGGACGAACGAGGTAGGTCGCTGCATCGGTGGATCGTGTGAGCCGACAGGGCTGGGCGCGGCCACGGGCGCGCGCGCGCGTGAGCTGACGGCCGGCCGTCGATCGCCTCTGTTCCGCACAGGCGGAGCGCCGACCCACCACCGCGAGGTGCCCTGCCCGCGGTGAGACGGGGCCCGGGGCCAAGAGCGCGCGGGCGGTACGTGTGTGACGCGCAGCCGTGCGCGAGAGCAGCCGGGTCATGTCAACTGTCAAGCCTCGTTGCTTGTCCTTTTGCGTTCTGATTTTCTTTGGCCTGCCTACACCACATCACCGTTGTGAATCTCGGTCAGACTCAGACCTGTTTACAGCACGGAGCTATCAATCTCGCCGCTTGCCAGATCCTACCACATATCACAAAAAACTAGAGATCGGATGGCCTGTTTGGCAGACAATAATGAGATTCCATTATTTCTCACTTCTTAGGTAAGTATATAACTAGCTGGCCCGTTCTTCATTTTGAGAAAGTTGCCATGCCTTCGGTAACATTCCAGAAAGGGAAATAATCGGGTGAATGCTACTCCCTCCGTCCCATAATATAAGACGTTTTTATGTCGGAAAACGTCTTACATTATAAGACGGAGGGAGTAGCATTTTCGGCCGCCCGCCCACGTGAATTTGGGGCTTCCAGTGCTGCCAAACATGCATCTTGGACGAGAATGTGAACATTTTGCCATGCTACTTTTGACATATGGGATGGGATTTCAAAGAGGAAAGAACACCCTTTCGCCAAGAGTTGAATTTTGTTGCTGTTCTCTTTTTCAGGCAATACGTGTCTCACTCCTGAAACAAAGAGTAAGATTCAAACCACACACATGCTGACCTGACAAACTGATATGACAACAAAATGCTGGCAATAGCCTAAAAAACGCAATCGATAAAGAAATTTACAATCAAGATCGAAGAACCCCTTCAGTTTGATGCCAATAACCGTCATCCGCCTCCGGCATCACTACAACAGCCACCGAAGGAAATGGGACAAAAAAGAACTCTTTACCCGAGCTCGATGCGGCTCCATTGCCGATATGCAGTTATTCGGACCTTCAAATTAGCTCATCAAAGATGAAGCCATACTTCAGATCTAACACCACCGCGCGACAACATCGGAGGAGGAAACCTGACCCTCTAGTCTTCAACCACGAATCCACCGTCTTCCAACCACAAGATGCCGCCAACTTAGATCACTGTCCACACCCACTCCTAAACAATCTCCCGTGCTCCGCGCTGCCGGTAGAGCGAACATCGTTGTGGCGGCGGAGTCCGAGGATGCAAGTCCACCACAAGATGTCAGGCCAACTCCATCGCGCGACCCCAAACGGAGTCTGTTTTGTCCGGATTCTGTCCGTTTGGGTACGGCAATGGGGTCGTGTCCGGGCAGTTTCCGTGATGCGGTGGTCGTGCGCCCAGCGCGCGGACGCATCCCGGCCGCATCTTGTCCGCGTGCACATTTCTTTGCAAGTCCTAACTTTTTTTCATCATTCATTTTTGGTACATGACAATACATCATCACATTTTGACTAGTAAAGCAAGACCAAAGAAAACAAGAACCACAAGAATATATTTGAGAAGATACTCAACTTCCATAACTGCTCCCTTGAGTTGGGTTAGGGCCTTCTCGATGCACTCATTGTTGATCTGTGGAGGAGGCTCGACGTTGCACCTTCCTTTCTTCTTCAAGCCAGAAGTCGACGTTGCTTCCTCACACGTAGTATCGTGCCTAGCCTCTAATCTAGCAACAAGTGCACTTGTCTCATCTAAAGCCTCTAGGCTAGCTAAAAGTGCACAAACATGTACTAAATTTCGCTCTATCAATATATCGATGTACTCTTCTTCTCAATGCCAAAACTTGCATCTATTCTACACAATAAAATTTGAAGTTAGCACAACTAGTCTAATCCGAGAGCACAAACCCAAGCTAAAAAGAGCACATACCCCATCGTTTAAGCACTTGATGAAAAAGGCCCTTCCTGTGCCACCAACGGGCGGGCCAGGGGAGGATACGCGCAGACGGCCGGCGCGTCCGCGTGGTGTCTATTTCACCCCAAAAGCGGCGCAAACTTGGGCCGCAGATGGGTCGAAAGCGGACACAAAATGGACAAAAGTCCGTTTGCTCCCGCGCTCTGGGCCGTCCGGTTTGTCCGTTTTACCCCAAACAGACGGGGCCGGACAGGATGGGGTCGCGCGGTGGAGTTGGCCTCATTGCCGCCACACCACCTACAGTTGTGCAGACTAGTTTTCAAACCCATCACTGACCATAGAGCAAAATGCCTCGTCGAGGAAGGATCTGGAGCTTCTTTATACAACACATCCATTGTCGTAACCTAAGCAAGATATTAAACGACCCAAAACCTAAGGTATAAGGGCCCTAAAATCACAATCCACACGCGCGGGATTGGCCTCCCCCCCCCCCCCCCCGCACCACCAACGACCGAGAGAACAGCGTCGGAAGGCTAGTCTCCATCGACGAGATCGCCTTTTTTCTCAGGAAGAAAGAAACTAGAATAAGCAATGAAGCTCGAGTGCAAAAATAATAATTGATGTTGAACTAGCAAGGTGACCCTCGAAAGTGCAAGGGTGTCGTCTTAGAGTATTCGACGTATCCAAAAAGTAAATTATGATTTCATAGTTACTGAAAATATGGAGTTCTACAAAATGATGTTTATAGTCACTTTAAATGTCATTTTAAGTAATATTACCTTTGGTAAATATTTTGAATCATTGTGACTTATGCACAAATGATTACTATATATCACCTATGTGGGACCTTTTGTTGTTTATTAATTAATAGAAAAACACCGCGGGGTTTCCCTCGCGGTTTCAAGCGTCCAATGGATATATTATGAAATATTTAAAAATATCATGTCAACGTATTCTACAACATCGTCTAGTCGAAGCACATAGAGGTATTTCAATTTACTTTTATGCTCTTCCTACTATTCCCCACTACTCGATTAAGATGTTCTAAACTCTCACTTACATTATTTGTTCCGTCGTGTAACATGACTAATGATAAGTTACTTTATCCCAAAAAAGACCAAGTTACTTGGGTGTAGCATGGCTATGTGGCTCGGATGTCACTTAGTACAGAAAATTTATTCAATCACTAGTTTACTACTCCCTACGATCTATATTGATTGTTGTTGATTTAGTAGAAGGGGGTACATATTTTAAACCAAATAATCTTTTATGGCCATGTCTACCATGTACTTCCACAAGACACTCATGTTACTAAGGCATCTCTACCATATATTTCCACAAGACACTCATGTTACTAATATAACCCTCCACCTACTCCGATCCTAAGAATTATGGTCATTGGGAAGTCTTGATGAGTTATCATCTTTGCGGTGCCAATTATGGGCTTTGGGAAATAATCGTGGCTGGTTACTCCCCGTGGATCCTTCTAATCAACTCCCTGGAAACGAGGGCTAGACAACTTAACGTTCTTGCTTTGTATATGATTACTAAGAGTGTTGATCCGGTCATCTACAATCGCATTTGCCTCTACTCTACGATACCACAAGAGGGGCTTGGGGTGCTCTTGAGAGATTACACGAAAGTAACTCAAATCATAAGACATCCAACCTCATTGTATTGAAGAGCAAGACATATTTATTTGCTATGACAAACGGAGAAACGCATATTATGTATATCTTCTCATATTTTTTCACATGTTTTCTGAAAGAGACTTTGAACGAGAAAATGTATGATAATAAGGATGGACAGTTATTACGAGGGTGTTGAGAAGTGCTATTTAGGATGATTCATGCATGTACTAACCACTCGCGGTTGCTTACTCCCGCCTCTCTGTAATACCTCTGTATTCTAAAACTAAATCCTAGTGCAACATTCCTATTAAGACATGTCACCCAAAAGAGAACAATTGTAAGATTATATCATGAATGAATCAAGTTCATTCATTGTTAGCGGATGAACCTACAAACAGTCATGTCCCTTGGTAAAGAGATGATGAAAAGATGTCTCTTCGTGGAAAGACATGACCGTTGGTGAAAAGGCGCCCCTTTGTGAAAACAATGCATCCTTTGATATCTTCATGAGATGATGTCTTTCCATGAAAAATTATATTATAGAAAAAGTATATGAAAGACATAATAATGGTTAGATTAACACGTCACACAAAAAACATTTGTTGTAACTCCCTGAAAAATGCGTTCAGTAACATGGCATTAACTGGGCTAGAAAACTAGCATATCAAAATTAACATTCAATTTGTATATGCATTTCAACAACATTTAAATTTGGCAACTCTATACTCCAAATTTCACGAACTGTCACATTAAATATTTTAAATAAACTCATTAAAACTACTCCATCCGTTCACACATGTAAGATGTTCTAACTTTTCTTCCCGAGTCGGATGTATAGACTTGTTTTAGTATGTTTGTTCACTTATTTCAGTCCATTTATAGTTCATACTGAAATATCCAAAACATCATATATTCGTGAACGGAGGAAGTATATAATAACCTAGTTAATATATTACGCACCCTTTGGGAGGGTATAAACTAAAAATATCCACATCAACGAATAAGACCACAACGGTTCACTGTTACTCCCTCCATTCATAAATATAAGATGTTTGGATATTTCGATACACATTAGATACATACTGAAATGAATGAACAAATACAACAAAATGTGTCTATATACATCTGATTCACACAAAAATTAATCCCTCTGTTCCTTATTAATTGTCGTTGATTTAGTAAGAAGTTGTAGCGCTGAACTGTGGACGGAGGAGTACTTTTCATTAGCAAACATGCATAGGGTCACGGGACTCGCGTTCCCTACAGCCGCCGCCTCCCCCAAAGCTAGGGTTTCTCTGCCTCCCGCCGGTGTCACGGCCGGTAAGCCTCGCCTCCGGTGGCCTTCTCAGGTACGCCTCGCCTCCAGTCTTCAGCTTTCCAACAACAACAACAAATCCTTCAGCTTTCCGTTTCCAAAAACTTCTTCAATAACATGAATGCTCACATCAATCTTCTAGTAAAATCAGAACATGTTCAGTATAAAAAGATATTGCAGACCATAATTGTCTGCCTTTCACAATCATAATCCAAAACATGCCTGCACCTCCTTGGTATAGGATAGCGGCTTCCGCACCTCCAAGTGCAACTGTGGTGAGTATTGTTGTCGACAGGATTAGAGCGCTCTTGGGTGGGGATGGATGTGATGATACGCTGCGGCGGTAGAGGAGATGGAGGCCTACGGTGGGAGATCCGCCAAGATGCGGTCCGGTGGCGAGGCCAGGCGTGGGCAGTGGACGCGCTCCTAGCAAACCCGACAGGGGGGAGGGGGAGTGGGGGTGGGGCGCACCTTAACGATCTCCATGGCATCCCGAGAAGCTTCTCCTCGGGCACCACCACCCACCAGTTCTGCAGATTGCCCGACCGCCACGCCGGCTTCGTGTTGCTCTGCCCGTGACGGCTGTCGTGTCCACTCCCTTGACGCGCTGATCTCGTCTGCCACCGTCGGCCGCCGTTGCTCCTCTAGGGAGGAAGGGATGGAGCACAGGCAGGGGCTCGAGGAGATGGAGCCCGGGGCGGAAAGAGAGGCCATGAGCGCGGGGAAGGGCGGGGACAACGGTAACCCTAGCTATGAGGAAAACAGAGAAGAGGAGACGCTGGGGGCGAGGGGAAAAGTATGTCTTTGTTTGTCCGGTTCAGTAAACTTCGACATAGTAAAAGTGGACAGGTGGAGTACGCGAGCTAGCGCCCTTACCACGACGCTTATTGTGTTTGATGGATCAGAATTTTTCCCCAAAAAACGGAGTACTTTTCATTCATCGTTCTTTTTACATAAAAAACAAGGCAGACCTGTGGCGAGTGTTAAACGCTACTAGGTGCCACGGTGGACCTGTGGCGAGTAAAAACAGGGTATGTTTATCTACATGGCGATCTCAAAGCTGAGACGAAGCTACCTACTCCTACAAAAGAAGAGGCTCGTCTTTTCCAATTGAGTAAAATTCATCAACGGTCCTTAAACTTGCATCGCGTGATCACTTTGGTCACTGTGTATGGTATGACGTGAAAGTACAGTTATTGTGCGCCGTAGACCACTCGTACACCACCTGTTGACCACTTGTTGACCGTCCGGCTCCCAGTCCGCGCGCGAGGTGTCGCGTGGATAAGTGACCGCATATTTGCATACCCACCCCCCACATTGCATGAAAGATACCCGAAGCCCTCCCACGTCTCTCCACCTCCCATGTCTCTTCGTTGTTGGTGGAGGCGATTAAATCGGCAGAGAAGGCAACAAAGGTGATCGGTGGCGTGGTGCTGGCAGGCGCCGTGGTCCGATGCCGTGGTCGGAGGAACGGGCGCAGAGTAGCTTCTCCTCGCAGCGGTGAAGAGGAGGCGCCGCCGCCATGCCTCCTGTTCATTGCCCCGACGGAGCCCCTGACCCCATTTACCGTAAGTTCAGATTTCTGTCGTAAATCTTCCTCTTTCTCTTCCATTCGAGTTTGATAGGGCTGGCATTGTGTTCGCCTACGGTATGTGGTAGTATTAGTTGCATCTATGGAGATTTAGGTTTAGGGTTTTTCGAACCGAATTGGGGGTTTCTGATAGGGTTTTAGTGTTGGGGAACGTGGTAATTTCAAAAAAAAAATCCTACGATCACACAAGATCTATCTAGGTGATGCATAGCAACGAGAGGGGAGAGTGTGTCCACGTACCCTCGTAGACCGAAAGCGGAAGCGTTAGTTAACGCGATTGATGTAGTCGAACATCTTCGCGATCCAACCAATCCAAGTACCGAACGTACGGCACCTCCGCATTCAGCACATGTTCAACTCGATAACGTCCCTCGTACTCTTGATCCAGTTGAGGCCGAGGGAGAGTTTCGTCAGCATGACGATGTGGCGATGGTGATGATGAAGTTACCGTCACAGGGCTTCGCCTAAGCACTACGACGATATGACTGAGGTGTGTAACTGTGGAGGGGGGCACTGCACACGGCTAAAAGATCAACTTGTGTGTCTATGGGGTGCCCCTTGGCCACGCATATAAAGGAGGGGGAGAGGAGGCCGGCCAAGAGTGGAGGCGCTCCATGGGGGGGGGAGTCCTACTAGGACTCCAAACCTAATAGGATTCGCCCCCCCTTTCCTATTCCAAGTTGGAGAAGGGGGGAAGGAGGAGGAGGAGAGAAGGAAGGAGGGGGCGCCGTCCCCTCCCCTTGTCCAATTTGGATTGGAGCAAGGGGGGGGGGGCGCCACCTCCTGGCCGGCCCTCTCCCTTCTCCACTAAGGCCCATGAGGCCCAATAACTTCTCATAGGGGGTTCCGGTAACCCCCGGTACTCTGAAACTTATCCGAAACGACCCGAACCATTCTAGTGTTTGAATGTAGCCTTCCAATATATGAATCTTTATGTCTCTACCATTTTGAGACTCCTCATCATGTCCATGATCTCATCCGGGACTCCGAACAAACTTCGGTCATCAAAACACATAACTTATAATACAAACCGTCATCGAATGTTAAGTGTGCGGACCCTACGGGTTCGAGAACTATGTAGACATGACTGAGACACATCTCCGGTCAATAACCAATAGTGGAACCTGGATTCTCATATTGGCTCCTACATATTCTACGAAGATCTTTATCGGTCAAACCGCATAACAACATACGTTATTCCCTTTGTCATCGGTATGTTACTTGCCCGAGATTCGATCGTCGGTATCATCATACCTAGTTCAATCTCCTTACCGGCAAGTCTCTTTACTCGTTCTGTAATACTTCATCCCGCAACTAACTCATTAGTCACAATGCTTGCAAGGCTTATAGTGATGAGCATTACCGAGAGGGCCCAGAGATACCTCTCCGAAACACGGAGTGACAAATCCTAATCTCGATCTATGCCAACCCAACAAACACCTTCGGAGACACCTGTAGAGCATATTTATAATCACCCATTTACGTTGTGACATTTGATAGCACACAAGATGTTCCTCCGGTATTCGGGAGTTGCATAATCTCATAGTCTGAGGAACATGTATAAGTCATGAAGAAAGCAGTAGCAATGAAACTGTAACGATCATAATGCTAAGCTAACGGATGGGTCATGTCCAACACATAATTCTCCTAATGATGTGACCCCGTTCATCAAATGACAACACATGTCTATGGTTAGTAAACCTAACCATCTTTGATTAACAAGTTAGTCAAGTAGAAGCATACTAGGGACAATATGTTTTGTCTATGTATTCACACATGTACTAAGTTTCTGGTTAATACAATTATAGCATGAATAATAAACATTTATCATGAAATAAGGAAATAAATAATAACTTTATTATTGCCTCTAGGGCATATTTCCTTCAGTCTCCCACTTGCACTAGAGTCAATAATCTAGATTACATAGTAATGATTCTAATACCCATGGAGCTGTGGTGCTGATCATGTTTTGCTCGTGGAAGAGGCTTAGTCAAAGGGTCTGCAACATTCAGATCTGTGTGTATCTTGCAAATCTCTATGTCCCTATCCGACACTTGATGACGGACGTAATTGAAGCGTTTCTTGATGTGCTTGGTTCTCTTGTGAAATATGGATTCCTTTGCCAAGGCAATTGCACGAGTATTATCACAAAATATTTTCATTGGACCCGATGCACTAGGTATGACACCTAGATCGGATATGAACTCCTTCATCCAGACTCCTTCATTTGCTGCTTCCGAAGCAGCAATGTACTCTGCTTCACACTTAGTTCCCGCCACGACGCTCTGCTTGGAACTGCACCAACTGACAGCTCCTCCATTCAATAAAAATATGTATCCGGTTTGCGACTTAGAGTCATCAGGACCAGTGTCAAAGCTTGCATCGACGTAACCCTTCACGATGAGCTCTTTTTCACCTCCATAAACGAGAAACACATCCTTAGTCCTTTTTAGGTATTTCAGGATGATCTTGACCGCTGTCCGCTGCTCCACTCCAGGATTACTTTGGTACCTCCCTGCTGTGCTTATAGCAAGGCACACATCAGGTCTGGTACATAGTATTGCATACATGATAGAACCTATGGCTGAAGCATAGTGAATGACTTTCATTTTCTCTCTATCTTCTGTAGTGGTTGGGCATTGAGTCTGACTGAACTTCACACCTTGTAACACAGGTAAGAACCCTTTATTTGACTGGTCCATTTTGAACTTCTTCAAAACTTTATCAAGGTATGTGCTTTGTGAAAGTCCAATTAAGGGTCTTGATCTATCTCTATAGATCTTGATGCCCAATATGTAAGCAGCTTCACCGAGGTCTTTCATGGAAAAACTCTTATTCAGGTATCCCTTTATGCTATCCAGAAATTCTATATCATTTCCAATCAACAATATGTCATCCACATATAATATTAGAAATGCTACGGAGCTCCCACTCACTTTGTTGTAAATACAGGCTTCCCCAAAAGTATGTATAAAATCATATGCTTTGATCACACTATCAAAGCGTTTATTCCAACTCCGAGAGGGTTGCACCAGTCTATAAATGGATCACTGGAGCTTGCACACTTTGTTAGAATCCTTTGGATCGACAAAACCTTCTGGTTGCATCATATACAACTCTTCTTCCAGAAATCCATTCAGGAATGCAGTTTTGACATCCATCTGCCAAATTTAATAATCATAAAATGCGGCAATTGCTAACATGATTCAGACAGACTTAAGCATCGCTACGGGTGAGAAAGTCTCATCATAGTTAACTCCTTGAACTTGTCGAAAACCTTTCACAACAAGTCGAGCTTTGTAGACCGTAACATTACCATCTGCGTCGGTATTCTTCTTGAAGATCCATTTATTTTCTATGGCTTGCCGATCATCGGGCAAGTCCACCAAAGTCCACACTTTGTTTTCATACATGGATCCCATCTCAGATTTCATGGCCTCAAGCCATTTCGCAGAATATGGGCTCATCATCACTTCCTAATAGTTCGTAGGTTCACCATGGTCTAGTAACATGACTTCCAGAACAGGATTACCACACCACCCTGGTGCGGATCTCACTCTGGAAGACCTACGAGGTTCAGTAGTAACTTGATCTGAAGTTTCATGATCATCATCATTAACTTCCTCACTAATTGGTGTAGGAATCACTGGAACTGATTCTCTGATAAACTACTTTCCAATAAGGGAAAAGGTACCATTACCTCATCAAGTTCTACTTTTCTCCCACTCTCTTCTTTCAAGAGAAACTCCTTCTCTAGAAAGGATCCATTCTTAGCAACAAAGATTTTGCCTCCGGATCTATGATAGAAGGTGTACCCAGCAGTTTCCTTTGGGTATCCTATGAAGACAAACTTCTCCGACTTGGTTTTGAGCCTATCAGGTTGAAGCTTTTTCACATAAGAATCACAGCCCCAAACTTTAAGAAAGGACAATTTTGGTCATGCCAAACCACAGTTCATAAGGCGTCATCTCAACGGATTTTGATGGTGCCCTATTTAAAGTGAATGCAGCTGTCTCTAAAGCATAACCCCAAAACGATAGCGGTAAATCAGTAAGAGACATCATAGATCGCACCATATCCAATAAAGTACGGTTACGACATTCAGACACACCATTTCGTTGTGGTGTTCCGGGTGGCGTTAGTTATGAAACTATCCCATGTAGTTTCAAGTGAAGACCAAACTCATAACTCAAATATTCACCTCCACGATCAGATCATAAAAACTTTATTATCTTGTTACGATGATTTTCCACTTCACTTTGAAATTCTTTGAACTTTTCAAATGTTTCAGACTTATGCTTCATTAAGTAGATATAACCATATCTGCTCAAATCATCTGTGAAGGTAAGAAAATAATGATACCCGCCACGAGCCTCAACACTCATTGGACCGCATACATCTATATGTATTATTTCCAATAAGTCAGTAGCTCGTTCCATTGTTCCGGAGAACGGAGTTTTAGTCATCTTGCCCATAAGGCACGGTTCGCAAGCACCAAGTGATTCATAATCAAGTGATTCCAAAAGTCCATCAGCATGGAGTTTCTTCATGCACTTTATACCGATATGACCCAAACGACAGTGCGACAAATAAGTTGCACTATCATTATCAACTTTGCATCTTTTGGCTTCAATATTATGAATATGTGTATCATCACTATCGAGATTCAACAAAAATAGACCATTCAGCAAGGGTGCGTGACCATAAAAGATATTACTCATATAAATAGAACAACCATTATTCTCTGATTTAAATGAATAACCGTCTTGCATCAAACAAGATCCAGATATAATGTTCATGCTCAACGCTGGCACCAAATAACAATTATTCAGGTCTAAAACTAATCCCGAAGGTAGATGTAGAGGTAGCATGCCAACGGCGATCATATCGAACTTGGAACCATTTCCCACGCGCATCGTCACCTCGTCCTTAGCCAATCTTTGTTTAATCCGTAGCCCCTGTTTCGAGTTGCAAATATGAGCAACAGAACCAGTATCAAATACCCAGGCGCTACTACGAGCATTAGTAAGGTACACATCAATAACATGTATATCAAATATACCTTTCACATTGCCATCCTTCTTATCCATCAAATACTTGGGGCCGTTCCACTTCCAGTGACCAGTCCCTTTGCAGTAGAAGCACTCAGTTTCAGGCTTAGGTCCAGACTTGGGTTTCTTCTCTTGAGCAGCAACCTTTTTGTCATTCTTCTTGAAGTTCCCCTTCTTCCCTTTGCCCTTTTCTTGAAACTAGTGGTCTTGTTGACCATCAACACTTGATGCTCCTTCTTGATTTCTACTTCCGTAGCCTTTAGCATTGCGAAGAGCTCGGGAATAGTCTTGTTCATCCCTTGCATATTATAGTTCATCACGAAGACTTTATAGCTTGGTGACAGTGATTGAAGAACTCTGTTAATGACACTATCATCAGGAAAATTAACTCCCAACCGAGTCAAGTGGTTATGGTACCCAGGCATTTTGAGTATGTTTTCACTGACATAAATATTCTCCACCATTTTGCAGCTATAGAACTTGTTGGAGATTTAATATCTCTCAACTCGGGCATTTGCTTGAAATATTAACTTCAACTCTGGGAACATCTCATATGCTCCATGACGTTCAAAACGTCGTTGAAATCCCGGTTCTAAGCCGTAAAGCATGGCACACTGAACTATTGAGTAGTCATCAGCTTTGCTCTGCCAGATGTTCTTAACGTCATCAGTAGCATCTACAGCAGGCCTGGCACCCAACGGTGCTTCCAGGATGTAATTCTTCTGTGCAGCAATGAGGATAATCCTCAAGTTTCGGACCCAGTCCGTGTAGTTGCTGCCATCATCTTTCAACTTAGCTTTCTCTAGGAACGCATTAAAATTCAAAGGAACGATAGCACGGGCCATTGATATACAGTAACATAGACATGCAAAATAACTATCAGGACTAAGTTCATGATAAATTAAAGTTCAATTAATCATATTACTTAAGAACTCCCACTTAGATAGACATCCCTCTAGTGATCTAGATGATCACATGATCCAAATCAACTAAACCATGTCCGATCATCACGTGAGATGGAGTAGTTTTCAATGGTGAACATCACTATGTTGATCATATCTACTATATGATTCATGTTCGACCTTTCGGTCTCAGTGTTCCGAGGCCATTACTACATATGCTAGGCTCGTAAAGTTTAACCCGAGTATTCTGCGTGTGCAAAACTGGCTTGCACCCATTGTATGTGAATGTAGAGCTTATCACACCTAATCATCACGTGGTGTCTCGGCACGACGAACTGTAGCAATGGTGCATACTCAGGGAGAACACTTATACCTTGAAATTTAGTAAGGGACCATCTTATAATGCTACCGCCGTACTAAGAAAAATAAGATGCATAAAAGATAAACATAACATGCAATCAAAATATGTGACATGATATGGCCATCATCATCTTGTGCTCATGATCTCCATCACCGAAGCATCGTCATGATCTCCATCATCACCAGCGCGACACCTTGATCTCCATTGTAGCATCATTGTCTTCTCGTCAACTATTGTTACTACGACTATCGCTACCGCTTAGTGATAAAGTAAAACAATTACATGGCGATTGCATTGCATACAATAAAGCGACAACCATATGGCTCCTGCCAGTTGCCGATAACTTTGTTACAAAACATGATCATCTCATACAACAAATTATATCACATCATGCTTTAACCATATCACATCACAGCAAGCCCTGCAAAAACAAGTTAGACGTCCTCTACTTTGTTGTTGCAAGTTTTACGTGGCTGCTACGGGCTTCTAGCAAGAACCGTTCTTACCTACGCATCAAAACCACAACGATTTTTTGTCAAGTTACATGGTAATGATTCTAACACCCATGGAGCTTTGGTGCTGATCAATTTTTGCTCGTGGAAGAGGCTTAGTCAACGGGTCTGCAACATTCAGATCCGTGTCCTCTTCCGACACTTGATGATGGATGGAATTGGAGTGTCTCTTGATGTGCTTGGTTCTCTTGTGAAATCTGGATTCCTTTGCCAAGGAAATTGCACCTGTATTGTCACAAAAGATTTTCATTGGACCCGATGCACTAGGTATGACACCTAGATCGGATATCAACTCCTTCATCCAAACTCCTTCATTCGCTGCTTCCGAAGCAGCAATGTACTCCGCTTCACATGTAGATATCGCCGCGACGCTTTGCTTGGAACTGCACCAACTGACAGCTCCTCCATTCAATAAAAATATGTATCCGGTTTGCGACTTAGAGTCATCCGGATCAGTGTCAAAGCTTGCATCAATGTAACCATTTACGACGAGCTCTTTTTCACCTCCATAAACGAGAAACATATCCTTAGTCTTTTTCACGTATTTCAGGATGTTCTTGACCGTTGTCCAGTGCTCCACTCCGGGATTACTTTGGTACCTCCCTGCTATGCTTATAGCAAGACATACATCAGGTCTGGTATACAACATTGCATACATGATAGAACCTATGGCCGAAGCATAGGGAATGACTTTCATTTTCTCTCTATCTTCTGCCGTGGCCGAGCTTTGAGTCTGACTCAACTTCACACCTTGTAACACATGCAAGAACCCTTTCTTTGACTGATCCATTTTGAACTTCTTCAAAACTTTATCAAGGTATGTGCTTTATGAAAGTCCAATTAAGCGTCTTGATCTATCTCTATAGATCTTGATGCCCAATATGTAAGCAGCTTCTCCAAGGTCTTTCATAGAAAAACTCTTATTCAGGCATCCCTTTATGCTATCCAGAAATTCTATATCATTTCCAATCAACAATATGTCATCTACATATAAGATGAGAAATGCTACAGAGCTCCCACTCACTTTCTTGTAAATACATGCTTCTCCAAAAGTCTGTATAAAACCATATGCTTTGATCACACTATCAAAATGTTTATTCCAACTCTGAGAGGCTTGCACCAGTCCATAAATGGATCATTGGAGCTTGCACACTTTGCTAGCAACCTTTGGATCGACAAAACCTTCCGGTTGCATCATATACAACTCTTCTTATAGAAATCCATTCAGGAATGCAGTTTTGGCATCCATTTGCCAAATTTCATAATCATAAAATGCAACAATTGCTAACATGATTCGGACAGACTTAAGCATCGCTACGGGTGAGAAAGTCTCATCATAGTCAACTCCTTGAAGTTGTCGAAAACATTTTGCAACAAGTCAAGGTTTGTAAACAATAACATTACCGTCTACGTCAGTCTTCTTCTTAAAGATCCATTTATTTTCTATGGCTTGCCGATCATCGGGCAAGTCCACCAAAGTCCACACTTTGTTATCATACATGGATCCTATCTCAGATTTCATGGCCTCAAGCCATTTCGCAGAATCTGGGCTCATCATCGCTTCCTCATAGTTCGTAGGTTCATCATGGTCTAGTAACATGACTTCCAGAATAGTATTACCGTCCCACTCTGGTGCAGATCTTACTCTGGAAGACCTACAAGGTTCGGTAGTAACGTGATCTGAAGCTTCCTGATCATCATCATTAGTTTCCTCCCTAATTGGTGTAGGAATCACATGAACGGATTTCTGCGATGAACTACTCTCCAATAAGGGAGCAGGTACAGTTACCTCATCAAGTTCTACTTTCCTCCCACTCACTTCTTTCGAGAGCAACTCCTTCTCTAGAAACGATCCATTCTTAGCAACAAAGATTTTGCCTTCGGATCTGTGATAGAAGGTCTACCAACAGTTTCCTTTGGGTATCCTATGAATACGCACTTCTCCGATTTGGGTTCGAGCTTATCAGGTCGAAGCTTTTTCACATAAGCATCTTATACGTCTCCAACGTATATATAATTTTTGATTGCTCCATGCTACTTTATCCACTGTTTTAGGCAATATTGGGCTTTATTATCCATTTTTATATTATTTTTGGGACTAACCTATTATTCGGAGGCCCAGCCCAGATTTGCTGTTTTATGCCTATTTCAGTGTTTCGAGGAAAAGGAATATCAGACGGAGTCAAAATGGAACGAAATCAACTGGAGAAGTTATTTTTGGAAGGATAGCAACCCAGGGAACTTGGAGTGCACGTCAGGGGAGATACGTGCTGCCCACGAGGGTGGGGGGCACACCCCCCCAGGGGCGCCCCCTACCTCGTGGGGCCCCCGTAGATCCACCGACGTACCCCATGCACCCATATATACCTACGTATCGTAAAACTTCCAGAACAGAAGATAGATCGGGAGTTCCGCCGCCGCAAGCCTCTGTAGCCACCAAAAACCTCTCGGGAGCCCATTCCAGCACCCTGCCGGAGGGGGATCCCATCACCGGTGGCCATCTTCATCATCCCGACGCTATCCATGACGAGGAGGGAGTAGTTCACCCTCGGGGCTGAGGGTATGTACCAGTAGCTATGTGTTTGATCTATCTCTCTCTCGTGTTCTCTCTCGTATTCCTCTATGGCACGATCTTGATGTATCCCGAGCTTTGCCATTGTAGTTGGATCTTATGATGTTTCTCCCCCTCTACTCTCTTGTGATGAATTGAGTTTCCCCTTTGAAGTTATCTTATCGGATTGAGTCTTTTATGAGAACACTTGATGTATGTCTTGCCGTGATTATTTGTGGTGACAATGGGATATCATGTGCCACTTGATGTATGTTTTGGTGATCAACTTGCGGGTTTTGTGACATTGGGAACCTATGCATAGGGGTTGGCACACGTTCTTGACTCTCCGGTAGAAACTTTGGGGCACTCTTTTGAAGTACTTTGTGTTGGTTGGATGAATCTGAGATTGTGTGATGCATATCGTATAATCATGCCCATGGATACTTGAGGTGACAATGGAGTATCTAGACATTAGGGTTTTGGTTGATTTGTATCTTAAGGTGTTATTCTAGTACGAACTCTTTTATAGATCGATCCAAAAGAATAACTTTGAGGTGGTTTCGTACCCTACCATAATCTCTATGTTTGTTCTCCGCTATTAGTGGCTTCAGAGTGACTCTTTGTTGCATGTTGAGGGCTTGTTATATGATCTATCTATGTTATTATTGTTGAGAGAACTTGCACTAGTGAAAGTATGAACCCTAGGCCTTGTTTCCTATCATTGCAATACCGTTTACGCTCACTTTTATCATTAGTTACCTTGCTGTTTTTATTATTTCAGATTACAAAAACCTTTATCTACTATCTATTTTACACTTGTATCACCATCTCTTCGCCGAACTAGTGCACCTATACAATTTGCCATTGTATTGGGTGTGTTGGGGACACAAGAGACTTTTTGTTATTTGGTTGTAGGGTTGTTCGAGAGAGACCATCTTCATCCTACGCCTCCCACGGATTGATAAACCTTAGGTCATCCACTTGACGGAAATTTGCTACTATCCTACAAACCTGTGCACTTGCAGGCCCAACAACGTCTACAAGAAGAAGGCTGTGTAGTAGACATCAAGCTCTTTTCTGGCGCCGTTGCCGGGGAGGTTAGCGCTTGAAGGTATATCTTTAGATCTTGCAACCGAATCTTTTTGTTTCTTGTTTTAGCACTACTCTAGTTTAGAAAAGAAAACTAAAAAAATGGAATTAAGGATGCCTCATATGCTTCATCTTTTTAATGTCTTTCGTGAGTATGATGGAAAGGAAAATTGTGCTCAACTACTAGAAGAAGAATTACATAGAATGCTTGGCATAAAATCTTTGAATGATGAGCATGATTGCAATGTTGTTAGTATGAATTCCTTGAATATCCATGATGCTAATGATATGCAAAGCCACAAGCTTGGGGAAGCTATGTTTGATGAATATGATATATTTTGTCCCCCAAGCTTTGATGAGCAAATTTACTATGATGAAAGCATGCCTCCTATCTATGATGATTATTGTGATGACACGTATGCTTTAAAGAATAATGATAACCATGAAACTTGTCATCTTGATCTTAATTTTCAATCACATGATAGTTATTTTGTTGAGTTTGCTCTCACTACTATTCATGAGAAGAATTTTGCTTATGTGGAGAGTAGTAAATTTTCTATGCTTCTAGATCATGAATAGAATGCTTTAGGTGCTGGTTATATTGTTGAATTCATTAATGATGCTACTGAAAATTATTATTAGGAAGGAACATATGCTTGTAGGAATTGCAATAATATCAAGTTTCCTCTCTATGTGCTTAAATTCTTGAAGCTATGCTTGTGTTACCTTCCTATGCTTGTTGATTATTGTTCTCATAAGTTGTTTGCTCAAAAAATCCGTATGCATAGGAAGTGGGTTAGACTTAAAAGTGCTAGTCATATGCTTCATGATGCTCCCGTTATGTTTCAATTCTTATCTTTTATGTGAGCATCATTGTCATCATCATGCCTAGCTAGAAAGGCATTAAAGAAAAGCGCTTGTTGGGAGACAACCCAATATTTATCCTTACTATTTTTGTGTGTCCACATGATTATGCTACTGTAGTAATCATGTTTTATAGCTTTTGTTTCAATGAAGTGCCAAGTAAGACCTTTAGGATAGCTTACGGTGATAGTTGTGTTCATCCTGCTAAAAATCAGAAACTTTTGCACCCAGTAAATTAGTTTTGTTAATTCACAGAAACGTGCTTCTGATCTGATTCATTTTGCTCTGGATTGGCACACGAATTTCCTAGGACTTCCTAATTTGGTAGAATTTTTGGAGTTCCAGAAGTATACGTTTGATACATATTACTACAGACTGTCCTGTTTTTGACAAATTCTGTTTTCTATGTGTTGTTTGCTTATTTTGATGAATCTATGAGTAGTATCGGAGGGTATGAACCATAGACGAGTTGGAATACAGAATATATCACACCAATATGAACTTAGAATGAGTTCATTACAGTACCTATGTGGTGGTTTTATTTTCTTATACTAACGGAGCTTACGAGTTTTCTGTTGAGTTTTGTGTTGTGGAGTTTTCAAGTTTTGGGTAAAGATTCGATGGACTATGGAACAAGGAGTGGCAAGAGACTAAGCTTGGGGATGCCCAAGGCACCCCAAGTTAATATTCAAGGATAGCCAAAAGTCTAAGCTTGGTGATGCCCCGGATGACATCCCCTCTTTCGTCTTCGTTCATCGGTAACTTCACTTGGAGCTATATTTTTATTCACCACATGATATGTGTTTTGCTTGGAGCGTCATGTTATTTTATTTTGTTAGTATTTGCTTGCTGTTGGTTAGAATAATATTTTGCATCTTTAGTTTCAATAAAGAAGTCAAGGATAGCCTTTGCCATGCTTATTTTGCTAGTATACATGTTGCTGTCTGAAAACAGAAAGTTTACCGCTGTTGCAAAAATTCCCTAGAAAAGTCAGAGAGTGGTATAATGTTGAATATTTTTGCATATTGAGCTCTGATAAATTTATTACAGTGGAAATTTTAGTTTATAATTTTTGGAGTTAGGTAAGTTTGATGAATCTTGCATTCTTTACAGACTATACTGTGTTGAGAGATTGCTGTTATGGTTGCATTGTTTGCATATGTTTGCTTGTTTAATGATTCTATTTTAGGATAGGAGTATTAAATATGCAGAGGCATTTAGTATGCAATGTTGAATAATAATTTTAGTGATTTGTTATAGTAGAAAATGATAAGGTTTTGCATTGGTTTATACTAACCTATCTCACAAGTTCTTGTTGAGTTTGTTGCGAATGAAGCTTTTGATAAAAAAAGAAACCATGATATGAGAGGAATTAAGGAGACACAAAAGTTCAAGCTTGGGGATGCACAAGGCACCCCAAGATAATATTTCAAGGAGTCTCAAGCATCTAAGCTTGGGGATGCCCCGGTAGGCATCCCACCTTTCTTCTTCAACAACTATCGGTTAGTAACGGTTGAGCCTAAGTTTTTGCTTCTTCACATGAGTTGTGCTATCCTTGCAATGTTTTCTTTAGCTTTGCTTGCTGTTTGAATAAAGTATCAAGACCTGAAATTCTTTAATGAGAGAGAGTCTTCGCATAGTTACATAATTATTTAGCTACTCATTGATCTTCACTTATATCTTTCGGAGTAGTTTGTCATTTGCTCTAGTGCATCACTTATATCTTTTAGAGCACAATGGTGGTTTTATTTTGAATAAACATATGAACTCTCATGCTTCACTTATATTATTTTGAGAGTCATTAATAGCATGGTAATTTGCTTAAAATTAATATACTTGGTATTCAAGATATGTGAAACTTTCTTTTGAGTGAATTGAATACTAAGATAAGTTTGATGCTTGATAATTGTTTTGAGATATGGAGGTGATAATATCAAAGTCGTGCTAGTTGATAATTGTGAATTTGAGAAATACTTGTGTTGAAGTTTGCAAGTCCCGTAGCATGCACGTATGGTTAAAGTTGTGTAACAAATTTGAAACATGAAGTGTACCTGGCTTGTGCATACTTATGAGTGGCGGTCGGGGACGAGCGATGGTCTTTTCCTACCAATCTATCCCCCTAGGAGCATGCGCGTAGTACTTGATTTTTGATGGCTTCTAAATTTTTGCAATAAGTATATGAGTTCTTTTGACTAATGTTGAGTCCATGGATTATACGCACTCTCACCTTTCCACCTTTGCTAGCCTCTTTGGTACCGTGCATTGCCCTTTCTCACCTTGAGAGTTAGTGCAAACTTCACCGGTGCATCCAAACCCCGTGATACGATTCGCTCTATCACACATAAACCTCCTTATATCTTCCTCAAAACAGCCACCATACCTACCTATCATGGCATTTCCATAGCCATTCCGACATATATTGCCATGCAACTTCCACCATCATCATCATGACATACATTACTTTGTCATATTGCCATTGCATGATCATGTAGTTGACATCGTATTTGTGGCAAAGCCACCATGCATTATTCAATACGTGTCACTCTTGATTCATTGCACCATCCCGGTACACCGCCGGAGGCATTCATATAGAGTCATACTTTGTTCTAAGTATCAAGTTGTAATTGTTGAGTTGTAAGAAAAATAAAAGTGTGATGATCATCATTATTAGAGCATTGTCCCAAGTGAGGAAAGGATGATGGAGACTATGATTCCCCCATAAGTCGGGATGAGACTCCAGACGAAAAAAAGAGGCCATAAAAAAAGAGAAAGGCCCAAACAAAAAAAAGAAAAAGAGAGAAGGGACAATGCTACTATCCTTTTACCACACTTGTGCTTCAAAGTAGCACCTTGTTCTTCATGTAGTGAGTCTCATATATTGTGCTTCAAAGTAGCACCAAAATCTTCATGATAGTGAGTCTCATGAGTTGTCTTTTTATACTAGTGGGAATTTTTCATTATAGAACTTGGCTTGTATATTCCAATGATGGGCTTCCTCAAAATGCCCTAGGTCTTCGTGAGCAAGCGAGTTGGATGCACACCCACTAGTTTTCTTTTGTTGAGCGTTCATAGCTCTAGTGCATCTGTTGCATGGCAATCCCTACTCCTCATGTTGACATCAATTGATGGGCATTTCCATAGCCCGTTGATTAGCCTCGTCAATGTGAGACTTTCTCACTTTTGTCTTCTCCACACAATCCCTATCATCGTATTCTATTCCACCCATAGTGCTATATCCATGGCTCGCGCTCATGTATTGCGTGAAAGTTGAAAAAGTTTGAGATTATTTGAGTATGAAACAATTGCTTGGCTTGTTATCGGGGGTATATAATTTGGGAACATCTTTGTGTGACGAAAATGAAGCATAGACTAACCATATGATTTTGTAGGGATGAACTTTCTTTTGCCATGTTATTTTGAGAAGACATGATTGCTTTGATTAGTATGCTTGAAGTATTATTATTTTTGTGTCAATATGAACTTTTGTCTTGAATCTTTCGGATCTGAATATTCCTATCACAATTAAGAAGATCTATATTGAAATTATGCCAAAGTATCACTCCGCATCAAAAATTCTTTTTTATCATTTACCTACTCGAGGACGAGTAGGAATTAAGCTTGGGGATGCCTGATACGTCTCCAACGTATATATAATTTTTGATTGCTCCATGCTACTTTATCTACTGTTTTAGGAAATATTGGGCTTTATTATCCACTTTTATATTATTTTTGGGACTAACCTTCCGGAGGCCCAACCCAGATTTGTTGTTTTATGCCTATTTCAGTGTTTCGAGGAAAAGGAATATCAGACGGAGTCAAAACGGAACAAAATCAACTGGAGAAGTTACTTTTGGAAGGAAAGCAACCCAGGGAACTTGGAGTGCACGTCAGGGGAGATACGGGCTGCCCACGAGGGTGGGGGGCGCACCCACCCCCCCGGGCGCGCTCCCCTACCTCGTGGGCCCCCCGTAGCTCCCACGACGTACCCCCTGCACCCATATATACATATGTATCGTAAAACTTCCAGAACAGAAGATAGATCGGGAGTTCCGCCGCCGCAAGCCTCTGTAGCCACCAAAAACCTCTCGGGAGCCCGTTCCGGCACCCTGTCAGAGGGGGATCCCATCACCGGTGGCCATCTTCATCATACCGGTGCTATCCATGACGAGGAGGGAGTAGTTCACCCTTGGGGCTGAGGGTATGTACCAGTAGCTATGTGTTTGATCTCTCTCTCTCTCTCGTGTTCTCTCTCGTGTTCCTCTATGGCATGATCTTGATGTATCTCAACCTTTGCTATTGTAGTTGGATCTTATGATGTTTCTCCCCCTCTACTCTCTTGTGATGAATTGAGTTTCCCCTTTGAAGTTATCTTATCGGATTGAGTCTTTTATGAGAACACTTGATGTATGTCTTGCCGTGATTATCTGTGGTGACAATGGGATATCATGTGCCACTTGATGTATGTTCTGGTGATCAACTTGCGGGTTTCGTGACATTGGGAACCTATGCATAGGGGTTGCCACACGTTCTTGACTCTCCGATAGAAACTTTGGGGCACTCTTTGAAGTACTTTGTGTTGGTTGGATGAATCTGAGATTGTGTGCCCACGGATACTTGAGGTGACAATGCAGTATCTAGACATTAGGGTTTTGGTTGATTTGTATCTTAAGGTGTTATTCTAGTACAAACTCTTTTATAGATCGATCCGAAAGAATAACTTTGAGGTGGTTTCGTACCCTACCATAATATCTATGTTTGTTCTCCGCTATTAGTGGCTTCGAAGTGACTCTTTGTTGCATGTTGAGGGCTTGTTATATGATCTATCTATGTTATTATTGTTGAGAGAACTTGCACTAGTGAAAGTATGAACCCTCGGCCTTGTTTCCTATCATTGCAATACCGTTTACGCTCACTTTTATCATTAGTTACCTTGCTGTTTTTATTATTTCAGATTACAAAAACCTTTATCTACTATCTATTTTGCACTTGTATCACCATCTCTTCGCCAAACTAGTGCACCTATACAATTTGCCATTGTATTGGGTGTGTTGGGTACACAAGAGACTTTTTGTTATTTGGTTGCAGGGTTGTTTGAGAGAGACCATCTTCATCCTACGCCTCCCACGGATTGATAAACCTGAGGTCATCCACTTGAGGGAAATTTTCTACTGTCCTACAAACCTGTGCACTTGCAGGCCCAACAACGTCTACAAGAAGAAGGTTGTGTAGTAGACATCAACATCGCAGCCCCAAACTTTAAGAAACGACAACTTTGGTTTCTTGCCAAACCACAGTTCAAAAGGCGTCGTCTCAACGAATTTTTATGGTGCCCTATTTAAAGTGAATGCAGTCGTCTCTAAAGCATAACCCCAAAACGATAGCGGTAAATCAGTAAGAGACATCATACATCGCACCATATCTAATAAAGTACGGTTACGACATTCGGACACAGTATTTCGCTATGGTGTTCCAGGTGGCGTTAATTGTGAAACTATCCCATGTTGTTTCAAATGAAGACCAAACTCGTAACTCAAATATTCTCCGCCATGATCAGATCGTAGAAACTTTATTTTCTTGTTACGATGATTTTCCACTTCACTCTGAATTTTTTTGAACTTTTCAAATGTTTCATACTTATGCTTCATTAAGTAGATATAACCATATCTGCTCAAATAATCTGTGAAGGTAAGAAAATAACGATACCCACCACGAGCACCAGTACTCATTGGACCGCATACATCGGTATTTATTATTTTCAACAAGTCAGTAGCTTGTTCCACTGTTCCAGAGAACGGAGTTTTAGTCATCTTACCCATAAGGCACGGTTCGCAAGCACCAAGTGATTCATAATCAAGTGATTCCAAAAGTTCATCAGTATGGAGTTTCATCATGCGCTTTATACCAATATGACCCAAATGGCAGTGCCACAAATAAGTTGCACTATCATTATTAAACTTCAATCTTTTGGCTTCAACACTATGAATACGTGTATCACTACTATCGAGATTCAAAAAAATAGACCACTCATCAGGGATGCATGACCATAAAAGATACTCCCTCCGTCCAACAATACTTGTCATCATAATGGACAAAAAGGGTTGTATCTAGAACTAAAATACATCTAGATACATCCCCTTTTATTCATTTTGATGACAAGTATTTCCGGACGGAGGGAGTATTACTCATATAAATAGAACAACCATTATTCTCTGATTTAAATGAATAACCGTCTCGCATTAAACAAGATCAAGATATAATGTTCATGCTCAACACTGGCACCAAATAACAATTATTCAGGTCTAAAACTAATCCCAATGGTAGATGTAGAGGTAGCGTGCCGACCGTGACCACATCGAATTTGGAACCATTTCCTACGCGCATCGTCACCTCGTCCTTAGCCAATCTTTGCTTAATCCGTAGCTTGTGTTTCGAGTTGCAAATATGAGCAATAGAACCAGTATCAAATACCCAGGCGCTACTACGAGCATTAGTTAAGTACACATCAATAACATGTATATCAAATATACATTTCACTTTGCCATCCTTCTTATCCGCCAAATACTTGGGGCAGTTCCGCTTCCAGTAACCAGTCCCTTTGCAGTAGAAGCACTCAGTTTCAGTCTTAGGTCTAGACTTGGGTTTCTTCTCTTGAGCAGCAACATTTTTGTCGTTCTTCTAGAAGTTCCCTTTCTTCCCTTTGCCGTTTTTATTGAAACTAGTGGTCTTATCGACCATCAACACTTGATGCTCCTTTTTTGATTTCTACCTCCGCGGCTTTTAGCATCGCGAAGAGCTCGGGAATAGTATTGTTCATCCCTTGCATATTATAGTTTATCATGAAGCTTATGTAGCTTGGCGGCAGTGATTGAAGAACTCTGTTAATGACACTATCATCAGGAAGATTAACTCCCAGTTGAGTCAAGTGGTTGTGGTACCCAGACATTCTGAGTATGTGTTCAGTGATAGAACTATTCTCTTCCATTTTACAGTTGTAGAATTTATTGGAGACTTTATATCTCTCAATCTGGGCATTTCCTTGAAATATCAACCTCAACTCCTGGAACATCTCATATGCTCCATGACGTTCAAAATGTCGTTGAAGTCCCGGTTCTAGGCCGTAAAGCATGGCATACTGAACTATCGAGTAGTCATCAACACGCGTCTGCCAGGCATTCACAATGTCTGCAGTTGCGGGTGCGGGTGGTACAGCTAACGGTGCTTCCAGGACGTAATTCTTCTGAGCAGCAATGAGGATAATCCTCAAGTTATGGACCCAGTTCGTGTAGTTGCTGCCATCATCTTTCAACTTAGCTTTCTCTAGGAACGCATTAAAATTCAAAGGAATGGTAGCACGGGCCATTGATCTACAACAACATAGACATGCAAAATACTATCAGGTACTAAGTTCATGATAAATTAAAGTTCAATTAATCATATTACTTAAGAACTCCCACTTAGATAGACATCCCTCTAATCATCTAAGTGATCACGTGATCCAAATCAACTAAACCATGTCCGATCATCACGTGAGATGGAGTAGTTTTCAATGGTGAACATCACTATGTTGATCATATCTACTATATGATTGACGCTCGACCTTTCGGCCTCAGTGTTCCGAGGCCATATCTGCATATGCTAGGCTCGTCAAGTTTAACCTGAGTATTCTACGTGTGCAAAACTGACTTGCACCCGTTGTATGTGAACGTAGAGCTTATCACACCCGATCATCATGTGGTGTCTCGGCATGACGAACTGTAGCAACGGTGCATACTCAGGGAGAACACTTGTACCTTGAAATTTATTAGTAAGGGATCATCTTATAATGCTACCATCGTTCTAAGAAAAATAAGATGCATAAAAGATAAACATCACACGCAATCAAAATATGTGACATGATATGGCCATCATCATCTTGTGCTCATGATCTCCATCACCGAAGCATCATCATGATCTCCAACGTCACCGGCGCGACACCTTGATCTCCATCGTAGCATCATTGTCGTCTCTCCACCTATTGTTTCTACGACTATTGCTACCGCTTAGTGATAAAGTAAAAAAATTACATGGCGATTGCATTGCATACAATAAAGCGACAACCATATGGCTCCTTCCAGTTGCTGATAACTTTGTTACAAAACATGATCATCTCATACAACAATTTATATCACATCATGCTAGACCATATCACATCACAGCAAGCCCTGCAAAAACAAGTTAGACGTCCTCTACTTTGTCTAGCAAGAATCGTTCTTACCTACGCATCAAAACCACAACGATTTTTCGTCAAGTGTGCTATTTTAACCTTCAACAAGGACCGGGCGTAGCCACACTCGATTCAACTAAAGTTGGAGAAACAGACACTCACCAGCCACCTATGTGCGAAGCACGTCGGTAGAACCAGTCTCGCGTAAGCGTACACGTAATGTCAGTCTGAGCCGCTTCATCCAACAATACCGCCGAATCAAAGTATGACATGCTGGTGAGCAGTATGACTATTATCACCCACAACTCTTTGTGTTCTACTCATGCATATAACATCTACGCATAGACCTGGCTCGGATGCCACTGTTGGGGGACGCGGTAATTTCAAAAATTTCCTACGAACACGCAAGATCATGGTGATGCATAGCAACGACAGGGGAGAGTGTGTCCACGTACCCTCGTAGACCGAAAGCGGAAGCGTTATGACAATGCTGTTGATGTAGTCGTACGTCTTTATGATCCGACCGATCTTAGCATCGAACGTACGGCACCTCCGCGATCAGCACCCGTCCAGCTTGGGACGTCCCTCCTACTCTTGATCCAGTTGAAGCCGAGGGAGAGTTTCGTCAGCATGACAGCGTGATGACGGTGATTATGAAGTTACCGGCGCAGGGCTTCACCTAAGCACTACAACGATATGACCGAGGTGGGTAACTGTGGAAGGGGGCACCGCACACGGCTAAACAATGTCAACTTGTGTGTCCTAGGGTGCCCCATGCCCCCGTATATAAAGGAGCAAGGGGGAGGCCAGCCACCCTTGGGGCGCGCCAAGGAGAGGGGGAGTCCTCCTCCTAGTGGGAGTAGGACTCCCCTTTCCTAGTCCAACTAGGAAGGAGGAAGGGGGAAGGAAGGAGAGGGACAGAGGGAGGAAAGAGGGGGCGCCGCCCCCCCTCCTTGTCCAATTCGGACTCCCAAGGGGGGGGGGCGGCCAGCCCTAGGCCCTCTCCTCTCTCTCCCACAAGGCCCATGTTGGCCCATTAGTTCCCCCGGGGGTTCCGATAACCCCCCGACACTCCGATAAATACCCGGTGACCCCCGGAACTCATCCGGTGTCCAAATATAGTCATCCAATATATCAATCTTTATGTCTCGACCATTTCAAGACTCCTTGTCATGTCCGTGATCACATCCGGGACTCCGAACTATCTTCGGTACATAAAAACACATAA
This sequence comes from Triticum aestivum, assembly GCF_018294505.1. NCBI lineage: Eukaryota > Viridiplantae > Streptophyta > Magnoliopsida > Poales > Poaceae > Triticum > Triticum aestivum. The sequence goes on along the minus strand of NC_057813.1, from coordinate 94,375,182 downwards.
ACTCATAATACCGATCGTCACCGAACTTTAAGCGTGCGGACCCTACGAGTTCGAGAACTATGTAGACATGACCGAGACACGTCTTCGGTCAATAACCAATAGCGGAACCTAGATGCTCATATTGGTTCCTACATATTCTACGAAGATCTTTATCGGTCAAACCACATAAGAACATACATTGTTCCCTTTGTCATCAGTATGTTACTTGCCCGAGATTCGATCGTCAGTATCTCAATACCTAGTTCAATCTCGTTACCAGCAAGTCTCTTTACTCATTATGTAATACTTCATCCCGTAACTAACTCATTAGTCACAATGCTTGCAAGGCTTATAGTGATGAGTATTATCGAGAGGGCCCAGAGATACCTCTCCGAAACACGGAGTGACAAATCCTAATCTCGATCTATGCCAACCCAACAAACACCTTCGGAGACACCTGTAGAGCACCTTTATAATCACCCTTTTACATTGTGACGTTTGGTAGCACACAAAGTGTTCCTCTGGTATTCGGGAGTTGCATAATCACATAGTCTGAGGAACTTGTATAAGTCATGAAGAAAGCAGTAGCAATGAAACTAAAAAGATCATAATGCTAAGCTAACAGATGGGTCATGTCCATCACATCATTCTCCTAATGATGTGATCCCATTCATCAAATGACAGCACATGTATATGGTTAGGAAACTTAACCATCTTTGATTAACGAGCTAGTCTAGTAAAGGCATACTAGGGACTATAGGTTTTGTTTATGTATTCACACATGTACTAAGTTTCTGGTTAATACAATTCTAGCATGAATAATAAACATTTATCATGAATTATGGAAATAAAAAATAACTTTATTATTGCCACTAGGGCATATTTCCTTAAAGTTCATCTTCATAAGCATAACTAATATTGGCATCATGGCCATAAGAATAGCGAGCATCATTTTCATCAAGGCATGATATGTCAATCAAATCAACAGAATCATAATTATCTATAGATTCATGCATATCAATATTTTCTTCAAAAGCAAAGGTCATTCTCTTAGTAAATTCCTTAACATAGGCATTATGAGCATGATTTTCATAGCAATATTTAAGTATGTCAAAATTTTCAGATTTGCAGAGAGTAATATCATACTTTTCAATCAAAGAAGCAACTTTATAAGCACCCTTAAAAGCAAGAAATTCTTCGATTTGTTTGATATCATAATAACTATAAACACACTTTTCATAAGAAGATAAGATTTCATTATCATTAAACTCACATAGGTAGGGAAGGTCTTTTTTAGGGTTCTTAGAGCAACAAGTAAAATCAAAAAGTTCACAAAGATTCCAAGCATAGCATAGCAAACAATTTATTTGATTCCATAAGAGTCTCCCTCTTTGATACAAATGGTGATGCACAAAACGAGTATGCTCACCTAATGATTTTCCCTCAACTAAACTAGTTGGGTTCTCAGCACGAGCACATATGGATCGACGATGATCCAAGTAGAAAACTTTAAGTGGATCCATATCAATAGATTTTTAGCAAGTAAAGATGCAAGCAAATAGAAGGCACATGGCAACACAAGCAAATATAGCAAACGAAAAGATGAACGAAAGAAGGGCAAATAAAAAGGCAAATATTTTTGTGTTTTTCTAAAAACGTTTTACAAGTGGGGGAGAGGAAAACGAGAGGCAAATGGCAAATAATGTAAGTGAAAGAGATGAGAGTTTATGATGGGTACTTGGTAGGCTTGATGTAGAACCCGTCGACAATGGCGCTAGAAATTCTTCCTGCTACTTCTTGAGCTTGCGTTGATTTTTCCCTTGAAGAGGAAAGGGTGATGCAACAAAGTAGAGATAAGTATTTCCCTCAGGTAAGAACCAAGGTATCAATCCAGTAGGAGGCACAAGCAAGCCTCCAATATATGCACCTGCACAAACTAACAAACACTTGCACACAACGCGAAAAAGGGGTTGTCAATCCCTTCACGGCCACGAACAAGAGTGAGATCTAATATTGATAGGTATAAAAGATAAATAAAAAGGCAAACTAAAGTAAACATAAATTAATTACAGCAAGGTATTTTTGGGTTTTTTCTTTTTTGGTTTATAGATCTGAAAATATATGATGGAAAATAGACCCGGGGGCCATAGGTTTCACTAGAGTCTTCTCTCTTGAAAGAAAACATACTGTGGGTAAAAAAATTACTGTTGAGCAATTGATAGAAAAGCGCAAAGTTATGATGATATCTAAGGCAATGATCATGAATACAGGCATCACATTCATGACAAGTAGACCGACTCCTACCTGCTTCTACTACTATTACTCCACACATCGATCGTTGTCCAGCGTGCATCTAGAGTATTAAGTTCATAAGAACGGAGTAATGCCTTAAGCAATATGACATGATGTAGAGGGATAAACTCAAGCGATATGATATAAACCCCATCTTTTTATCCTTGATGAGAACAATTCAATACGTGCCTTTCTACCCCTACTATGTCACTAGGTGAGGACACCGCAAGATTGAACACAAAACTAAGCACCTCTCCCATTGCAAGAAAAACCAATCTAGTTGGCCAAACTAAAACGATAGTTCAAAAAGAAATACAAAGATATCTTAATCATGCATAAAAGAGTTCAGAGAGGACTCAAATAATATTCATAGATAATCTGATCATAAATCCACAATTCATCGGATCTCAACAAACGTACCGCAAAAGAGTATTACATCAGATAGAACTCCAAGAACATCGAGGGAACATTGTATTGAAGATCAAAGAGAGAGAGAAGAAGCCATCTAGCTACTATCTATGGACCAGTAGGTATGTGGTAAACTACTCATGCTTCATCGAAAGGGTAGCAAGGATGGTATAGAGGCCCTCCGTGATTGAACCCCGTCCAGCGGAGTGCCGGAAAAGGCCCCAAGATGGATCTCATGTGAACAGAGGCTTGCGGCAAGGGAAAAGTATTTTGGTGGACGCTTCTGATGTTTGGGGAATATTTTAGAATATATAGAAGTGGAACTAGGGTTAAAGGACCTCGGAGGGGCCCACAAGCCCTCAGGGCCCCCCTGGGTGCACCCTAGAGGCTTGTGGCCTCCTCGGGACTCTTTTGGCCCTCTCTTCAAGTCACGTAGGTGTCTTCTGGTCCAAGAAAAATCATTGTAAAGTTTTATTCCGTTTGGACTCCATTTGATATTCCTTTTTTGTAAAAGTCAAAAACAAGGAAAAAACAGAAACTGGCACTGGGCTCTAGGTTAATAGGTTAGTCCCATAAATAATATAAAATAGCATATTAATGCATATAAAACATCCAAAACAGATAATATAATAACACGAAACAATAAAAAATTATAGAGACGTTGGAGACGTATCACCTTCCTAAGCAAATCAATATTTTCAAACACTTGTCCAGCATGTAATTTTGGACAAGTCAAATCCTCCTTTCTAAAAGCTCTAGATTTGGTTTGTACTTCATCATATGAATGAGGTGACCAAAGATCTTCACCTTCAGATTCATAATCTAATATGTTTTCTTCCTTTCCTTGCCCTACAACTCCTTTATCTTTTGCAATAGCTGTTGTTTTCTGCTTCACTTTATCTTTGCTCTGAACTGGTTCATCCTCATCCACATTGTTAGCATAAAGGTCATCATCTCCATCACTGATATCAAAGTCACTATCTACCATGTCACCAGGATCAAAGTCACTGTCATCTGAGTCACTATCTATTCCTACATTGCCTTCATAACATCTCTTCTTTGGTCTGGTACTCTTGAATTGCTATGCTTCTGCATCTTGACCTACTTCATGTTACTTTGCTTCTCCTTGTTGCTCTATATGCTCTGCATCTTCATGTGGCTCTGCTTCTCTTTGTTGCCCTACATGCTCTTCATCTTCATGTTGCTCTGCTTCTCCTTGTTGCTCTGCATTCTCCTCTGCTCCTTCACCAAATGTGCACTGCCTTCTTACAAACATGAATAGATTGTCATCTTCTTCCCTATCTAGCCCATTATCTGGATAAACAACCTGAATTGGTATAGGGCAATCTTCCTCTGAATTTCTAGGCTTGTTACTCTGAGGATTAGTGTTGGTACCATCTTTTGAAAAACTAAACACTGGTGGAAGTTCAGCCCTGGGAAATTGGACCACATCATCAACAACCTTCTTAGTAATCAAGTTGTCATCATGATCAAGATAAATACTAAAAAATGACGCCCAATTGATAGAAATTTCATCATTTGATTAGTATCTTCCACAGAACTAATAAGTGTCAAAGAAGTCCTAGTAATGTCAAGTATTTGGATTTGATAATATGCCTTCAACCTGCCTGCCATCTCACAGCCTATTGATACGTCCATTTTGCATCATGTTTTCCTACTGTTATTTATAGTATTTTATGCTTTATAATACTTTATGGAGTAATTTTAATACCTTTTCTCTCATAATATGCAAGGTTTACACAAAGAGGGAGAATGTCGGTAACTGGAATTCTAGAGCTGAAAAAGCTATGCCAGAGATACCTAGTCTGCACATCTCCAAATGAGCTGAAATTTTACGGAGAATTATTTTGGAATAAATAAAAAATACTGGAGAAAATAACTACTAGAGGGGGGCTGCCAGGTGCCCACAAGACACCAGGGCATGTCACCCCCTCCAGGCGTGCCCTGGTGGGTGGTGGGCACCCTAGGCCACCTCCGGTCCCCATCTTTTGGTATATGATGTCACTTGAAACTGCGTTGGTATTTTGCCAAAGAGGAAGGGATGATGCTATGGTAGATATTTCCCTCAGTTGTGAAACCAAGGTATCAGTCCACTAGGAGAACCAAGCAACACTATGTAAATGGTACCTACACACAAAGAACAAATATTTGCAAGCTGACGCGTAAGAACGGTTGTCAATCCCCCCTCGGGCAAAAGATAGATTGGATTGTATGGTTTTGGATAAGTAGATCTCGCAATAACACAAAATAAAAAAATAAAAAAAATGCAGCAAGGTATTTTTGGGTTTTTGGAATAATATATCTAAAAACAAAAGCGAATAAAAATAGATGTCAAAGCAAATATGATAAAGAATAGACCCGGGGGCCGTAAATTTCACTAGTGGCTTCTCTCAAGAAATAGCACATGATGGGCAAACAAATTACTATTGGGCAATTGATAGAAGATTGAATAATTATGATGATATCCAAGGCAATGATCAATATATAGGCATTACGTCCAAGATTGGTAGACCGACTCCTGCGTGCATCTACTACTATTACTCCACACATCGACCACTATCCAACATGCATCTAGTGTATTAAGTTCATGGAGAAACGAAGTAATGCAATAAGAACGATGACATGATGTAGATGAGATCTATTCATGTAGGAATAGCCCCATCTTGTTATCCTTAGTAGCAACGATACATGCGTGTCTTGCTACCCCTTCTATTACTAGGAAAGAACACCGCAAAATCGAACCCACCACAAAGCACCTCTTCCCATGGCAAGAAAAATCGATCTAGTTTACTAAACCAAAGATTCAAAGAAGAAATACGAGGCTATAAATAATCATGCATATAAGAGATCAAAGAAGACTCAAATAATATTCATGGATATAGATCTGATCATAAACTCAAAGTTCATCGGATCCCAACAAACACACCGCAAAAAGAGTTACATCAAATAGATCTCCAAGAGACTATTGCATTGAGAATCAAAAGAGAGAGATGAAGCCATCTAGCTACTGCCTATGGACCCTTAGGTCTATGGTGGACTACTCACACATCATCGGAGAGGCACCCTTGAGGATGATGAACCCCTCCTTGATGGTATTAGATTAGATCGCGTGATTCTGGAACTTGCTATGACTGGAATTGTGTTTCATCGACTCCCTTAGGGTTTCTGGAATATTTGGGAATTTATAGGGAGAAGAGGGATGCAGGGGGCTCTATGGGGGGGGGGGCACAACCCCCCTGGGCGTGCCCTGGTGGGTTGTTGATACGTCTCCAATGTATCTATAATTTTTGATTGTTCCATGCTATTATATTACCCGTTTTGGATGCTTATGGGTTTTACTCTAAACTTTTATATCATTTTTGGGACTAACCTACTAACCGGAGGCCCAGCCCGACTTGCTGTTTTTTTGCCTATTTCAGTGTTTCGAAGAAAAGGAATATCAAACGGAGTCCAAATGGGATGAAACCTTCGAGAGCGATCTTTCTAGAACAAATGCAAACCTGGGGACTTGGAGTGGACGTCAAGCAACAAACGAGGTGGCCATGTGGTGGCCCGGCGTGCCCCCTAGGGGTGGGCGCGCCCCCCACCCTCGTGGGCCCCTCGAGCGTCAACCGACCTACTTCTTCCTCCTATATATACTCCCGTACCCTGAAAACATCAGAAGCAACCACGAAAACCTAATTCCACCGCCGCAACCTTCTGTATCCGCGAGATCCCATCTTGGAGCCTTCGCCGGTGCTCCGTCGGAGGGGGAATCGACCATGGAGGGCCTCTACATCATCTCCAAGGCCTCTCCGATGAGTTGTGAGTAGTTTACCACAGACCTTCGGGTCCATAGTTATTAGCTAGATGGCTTCTTCTCTCTCCTTGATTCTCAATACAAAGTTCTCCTCGATCTTCTTGGAGATCTATTCGATGTAACTCTTTTTGCGGTGTGTTTGTCGAGATCCAATGAATTGCGGGTTTATGATCAAGTTTATCTATGAGAAATATTTGAATTTCCTCTGAATTCTTTTATGTGTGATTAAGTTATCTTTGCAAGTCTCTTCGAATTATCAGTTTGGTTTGGCCTACTAGATTGATCTTTCTTGCAATAGGAGAAGTGCTTAGCTTTGGGTTCAATCTTGTGGTGTCCTTTCCCAGTGACAGCAGGGGCGGCAAGGTACGTATTGTATTGTTGCCATCGAGGATAAAAAGATGGGGTTTATATCATATTGCATGAGTTTATCCCTCTACATCATGTCATCTTTCTTAATGTGTTACTCTGTTATTCATGAACTTAATACTCTAGATGCAGGCAGGAGTCGGTCAATGTGTGGAGTAATAGTAGTAGATACAGAATCGTTTCGATCTACTTGTCATGGACATGGTGCCTATATACATGATCATGCCTAGATAATCTCATAACTATGCGCTTTTATATCAATTGCTCGACAGTAATTTGTTCACCCACCGTAATACTTATCTTGAGAGAAGCCACTAGTGAAACATATGGCCCCCGGGTCTATCTTTTATCATATAAGTGTTCATCTATCTTTTATTTGCATATTTTATTTTCCAATATATATTATAAAAATACCAAAAATATTTATCTTATCACATTATCTCTATCAGATCTCACTTTCGCAAGTTACCTTGAAGGGATTGATAACCCCTTTATCGCGTTGGTTGCGAGGTTCTTGTTTGTTTGTGTAGTTGCGTGGGACTTTTGATGAGCCTCCTACTGGATTGATACCTTGGTTCTCAAAAACTGAGGGAAATACTTACGCTACTTTGCTGCATCACCCTTTCCTCTTCAAGGGAAAAACCAATGCAAGCTCAAGACGTAGCAGTTGTGCTCCCCACGGGGCTCCCCTCTGGTACTTCTTTGGTCCACTAGGTGTCTTCTAGTCCAGAAAAAATCTCCAAAAAGTTTTGCTGCATTTGGACTCCGTTTGGTACTGATATTCAGGGAAGTAAAAAACAAGCAAAAATTGCAACTGGCACTGGGCACTATGTCAATATGTTAGTCCCAAAAAATTGATTTAAAGTTGCTATAAAATGATTGTAGAACATCCAAGAACGATGATATAATAGCATGGAACAATCAAAAATTATGGATACATTGGAGACGTATGAGTATATAAGGTCTTTTGACCTAGAAAAAATAAAGAGAGGACTTTCGGGATGGAGCGCCACTGTCTTGAGGCGGAACTTGGGCAGGAGCACTTTTGCCCTCCAGCAGAGCGATTCCGCCAGGGGAACATCCCTCCCGGAGGGGGAAATTGAAGCCATCGTCATCACCAACAACCCTCTCATCTTTGGGAGGCCAATCTTTGTCAACATCTTCAACAGCACCATCTCATCTCCAACCCTAGTTCATCTCTTGTGTTCAGTCTTTGTACCAGAATCTCAGATTGGTACCTGTGGGTGAATAGTAGTGTTGATTACATCTTGTAGTTGATGCTATATGGTTTATTTGGTGGAAGATTATTTAGATCCATTATGCTATTTAATATCCCTCTAATCTTGAGCGTGAATATTATTTGTGAGTAGTTATCCTTGTTCCTGAGGCCATGGGAGAAGTCATGTTGCAAGTAATCATGTGAATTTGATATTCGTTCGACATTTTGATGATATGTATGTTGTGATTACCTTAATGGTGTTATGTGAACGTCGACTACATGACACTTCACCATCTTTGGGCATAAGGGAATGCATTGTGGAGTAGTTACTGTTGGACATATGCCCTAGAGGCAATAATAAAAGTATTATTATTATATTTCCTTGTTCATGATAATTGTCTTTTATTCATGCTATAACTGTATTATCCGGAAATCGTAATACACGTGTGAATACATAGACCACAATATGTCCCTAGTGAGCCTCTAGTTGACTAGCTCGTTGTGATCAACAGATAGTCATGGTTTCCTGGCTATGGACATTGGATGTCATTGATAACGGGATCACATCATTAGGAGAATGATGTGATGGACAAGACCCAATCCTAAGACTAGCACAAAAGATCGTGTAGTTCATTTGCTAGAGCTTTGCCAATGTCAAGTATCTCTTCCTTCGACCATGAGAGCGTGTAACTCCTGGATACCGTAGGAGTGCTTTGGGTGTATCAAACGTCACAACGTAACTGGGTGACTATAAAGGTGCACTACAGGTATCTCCGAAAGTATCTATTGTTTTATGCGGATCGAGACTGGGATTTGTCACTCCGTGTAAACGGAGAGGTATCTCTGGGCCCACTCGGTAGGACATCATCATATGCGCAATGTGACCAAGGAGTTGATCACGGGATGATGTGTTACGGAACGAGTAAAGTGACTTGCCGGTAACGAGATTGAACAAGGTATTGGATACCGACGATCGAATCTCGGGCAAGTAACATACCGATAGACAAAGGGAATTGAATACGGGATTGATTAAGTCCTTGACATCGTGGTTCATCCGATGAGATCATCGTGGAACATGTGGGAGCCATCATGGGTATCCAGATCCCGCTGTTGGTTATTGACCGGAGAACGTCTCGGTCATGTCTACATGTCTCCCGAACCCGTAGGGTCTACACACTTAAGGTTCGATGACGCTAGGGTTATAAAGGAAGTTTGTATGTGGTTACCGAATGTTGTTCGGAGTCCCGGATGAGATCCCGGACGTCACGAGGAGTTCCGGAATGGTCCGGAGGTAAAGATTTATATATGGGAAGTCCTATTTTGGCCACCGGAAAATGTTCGGGATTTTTCGGTATTGTACCGGGAAGGTTCTAGAAGGTTCCGGAGTGGGGCCCACCTGCATGGGGGGACCCACATGGACGTGGGTAGTGGGGGCAAGGCCCCACACCCCTGGTCAAGGCGCACCAAGATCCCCCCTTAGAAGGAATAAGATCATATCCCGAAGGGATAAGATCAAGATCCCTAAAAAGGGGGGATAACAATCGGTGGGGAAGGAAATAATGAGATTTCTTTCCTCCCACCTTGGCCAACGCCCCAATGGACTTGGAGGGCAAGAAACCAGCCCCTCCACCCCTATATATAGTGGGGAGGCGCATGGGAGCTATACACGAAGTTCTGGCACAGCCCTACCTCTCTTCCTACTCCTCCTCTCCCATGGTGCTTGGCGAAGCCCTGCTGGATTGCCACGCTCCTCCACCACCACCACGCCGTTGTGCTGCTGTTGGATGGAGTCTTCCTCAACCTCTCCCTCTCTCCTTGCTGGATCAAGGCGTGGGAGACGTCACCGGGCTGTACGTGTGTTGAACGCGGAGGTGCCGTCCGTTCGGCACTAGGATCATCGGTGATTTGAATCACGACGAGTACGACTCCATCAACCCCGTTCACTTGAACGCTTCCGCTTAGCGATCTACAAGGGTATGTAGATGCACTCTCTTTCTACTCGTTGCTGGTCTCTCCATAGATAGATCTTGGTGACACGTAGGAAAATTTTGAATTTCTGCTACGTTCCCCAACAGTGGCATCATGAGCTAGGTCTATTGCGTAGATTCTTTGCACGAGTAGAACACAAAGTAGTTGTGGGCGTTGATGTTGTTCAATATGCTTACCGTTACTAGTCCAATCTTGTTTCGACGGTATTGTGGGATGAAGCGGCCCGGACCGACCTTACACGTACTCTTACGTGAGACAGGTTCCACCGATTGACATGCACTTGGTGCATAAGGTGGCTAGCGGGTGCCAGTCTCTCCCACTTTAGTCGGAACGGATTCGATGAAAAGGGTCCTTATGAAGGGTAAATAGCAATTGGCATATCACGTTGTGGTCTTGCGTAGGTAAGAAACGTTCTTGCTAGAAACCCATAGCAGCCACGTAAAACATGCAACAACAATTAGAGGACGTCTAACTTGTTTTTGCAGGGTATGCTATGTGATGTGATATGGCCAAGAAGAATGTGATGAATGATATGTGATGTATGAGATTGATCATGTTCTTGTAATAGGATTCACGACTTGCATGTCGATGAGTATGACAACCGGCAGGAGCCATAGGAGTTGTCTTTATTTATTGTATGACCTGCGTGTCATTGAAGAACGCCATGTAAACTACTTTACTTTATTGCTAAACGCGTTAGTCATAGAAGTAGAAGTAGTCGTTGGCGTGACAACTTCATGAAGACACGATGATGGAGATCATGATGATGGAGATCATGGTGTCGTGCCGGTGACGATGATGATCATGGAGCCCCGAAGATGAAGATCAAAAGGAGCAAAATGATATTGGCCATATCATGTCACTATTTGATTGCATGTGATGTTTATCATGTTTATGCATCTTGTTTGCTTAGGACGACGGTAGTAAATAAGATGATCCCTTACAAAATTTCAAGAAGTGTTCTCCCCTAACTGTGCACCGTTGCTACAGTTCGTCGCTTCTAAGCACCACGTGATGATCGGGTGTGATGGATTCTTACGTTCACATACAACGGGTGTAAGACAGTTTTACACAGCGAAAACACTTAGGGTTAACTTGACGAGCCTAGCATGTGCAGACATGGCCTCGGAACACGGAGACCGAAAGGTCGAGCATGAGTCGTATGGTAGATACGATCAACATGAAGATGTTCACCGATGATGACTAGTCCGTCTCACGTGATGATCGGACACGGCCTAGTTGACTCGGATCATGTGATCACTTAGATGACCAGAGGGATGTCTATCTAAGTGGGAGTTCATAAGATGAACTTAATTATCCTGAACATAGTCAAAAGACCTTTTGCAAATTATGTCGTAAGCTCGCGCTTTAGTTCCACTGTTTAGATATGTTCCTAGAGAAAATATAGTTGAAAGTTGATAGTAGCGATTATGCGATCAGTAGAAAGCTTATGTCCTTAATGCACCGCTCAGTGTGCTGAACCCCAACGTCGTTTGTCGATGTTGCGAACATCGGACATACACGTTTTGATAACTACGTGATAGTTCAATTAAATGGTTTAAGTAGAGGCACCAAAGACGTTTTCGAAACGTCGCGGAACATATGAGATGTTTCGAGGGCTGAAATTGGGATTTCAGGCTCGTGCCCACGTCAAGAGGTATAAGACCTCCGACGATTTTCTTAGCCTGCAAACTAAGGGAGAAAAGCTCAATCGTTGAGCTTGTGCTCAGATTGTCTGAGCACAACAATCACTTGAATCGAGTGGGAGTTGATCCTCCAGATGAGATAGTGATGTTTCCCCAAAGTCATTGCCACCAAGCTGCTAGAGCTTCGTGATTAACTATAACATATCAGGGATAGATATGATGATCCTTGAAATATTCATGATGTTTGACACCGCGAAAGTAGAAATCAAGAAGGAGCATCAATTGTTGATGGTTGGTGAAACCACTAGTTTCAAGAAGGGCAAGGGAACAAAGGGATACTTCATGAAACGGCAATTCAGCTGCTGCTCTAGTGAAGAAACCCAAGGTTGAACCCAAACCCGAGACTAAGTGCTTCTGTAATAAGGGGAACAACCACTGGAGCAGCATTACCCTAGATACTTGGTAGATGAGAAGGCTGGCAAGGTCGATAGAAGTATATTGGATATACATTATGTTAATGTGTACTTTACTAGTACTCCTAGTAGCACCAGGGTATTGGATACCGGTTCGGTTGCTAAGTGTTAGTAACTCGAAATAAAAGCTACGGAATAAACGGAGACTAGCTAAAGGTGAGCTGACGATATATGTTGGAAGTGTTTCCAAGGTTGATATGATCAAGCATCGCACGCTCCCTCTACCACCGAGATTGGTGTTTGCGTTGAGCATAGACATGATTGGATTATGTCTATCGCAATACGGTTATTCATTTAAGGAGAATAATGGTTACTCTATTTTTGAATAATACCTTCAATGGTCTTGCACCTAAAGGAATGGTTTATTGAATCTCGGTCGTAGTGATACACATTTTCATGCCAAAAGATATAAGATAGTAATGATAGTACCACTTACTTGTGGCACTGCCATGTAAGTCATAATGGTATAAAACGCATGAAGAAGCTCCATGTTGATGGATCTTTGGACTCACTCGTTTTTGAAAAGTTTGAGACATGCGAACCATGTCTATTGGTGTATATGCATGAAGAAACTCCATGCAAATGGATCGTTCGGACTCACTTGATTTTGAATCACTTGAGATATGCAAATCATACCACATGGGCAAGATGACTGAAAAGCCTCATTTTCAGTAAGATGGAACAAGATAGCAACTTGTTGGAAGTAACACATTTTGATGTGTGCAGTCGAATGAGTGCTGAGGCATGCAGTGAATATCATTATGTTCTTACTTCACAGATGATTCGAGTAAATGTTGAGTATATTTACTTGATGAAACACAAGTCTGAATTATTGAATGGTTCAAGTAATTTCAGAGTGAAGTAGCAGATCATTGTGACAAGAGGATAAAATGTCTATGATATGATCATAGAGATGAATATCTGAGTTACGAGTTTTGGCACACAATTAAGACATTGTGGAAATTGTTTCGCAATTAATACCGCCTGGAACACCATAATGTGATGGTGTGTCCGAACATCATAGTTGCACCCTATTGGATATGGTGCGTACCATGATGTCTCTTATCGAATTACCACTATCGTTCATGGGTTAGGCATTAGAGACAACCACATTCACTTTAAATAGGGCACCACGTAATTCCGATGAGATGACACCGTATGAATTATGGTTTAGAGAAACCTAAGTTGTCGTTTCTTAAAAGTTTGGGGCTGCGACGCTTATATGAAAAAGTTTCAGGTTGATAAGCTCGAACCCAAAGCGGATAAAATGCATCTTCATAGGAAACCCAAAACAGTTGGGTATACCTCCTAATTCAGATCCGAAAGCAATATGGATTGTTTCTAGAATCGGGTCCTTTCTCGAGGAAAAGTTTCTCTCGAAAGAATTGAGTGGGAGGATGGTGGAGACTTGATGAGGTTATTGAACCGTCTCTTCAACTAGTGTGTGACAGGGCACAGGGAGTTGTTCCTGTGGCACCTACACCAATTGAAGTGGAAGCTTATGATATTGATCATGAAACTTCGGATCAAGTCACTCCCAAACCTCGTAGGATGACAAGGATGCGTACTACTTCAGAGTGGTACGTAATCCTGTCTTGAAGGTCATGTTGCTAGACAACAATGAACCTACGAGCTATGGAGAAGCGATGGTGGGCCCGGATTCCGATAAATGGCTTGAGGCCATAAAATCCGAGAGAGGATCCATGTATGAAAACAAAGTGTAGACTTTGGCAGAACGGCTCGATGGTCGTAAGGCTAATGAGTACAGATGGATTTCAAAAGGAAGACGGACAATGATGGTAAATGTCACCATTAAGAAAGCTCGACTTGTCGTTAAGATGTTTTCCGACAAGTTCAAGGAGTTGACTACGATGAGATTTTCTCACTCGTAGCGATGCTAAGAGTCTGTTGGAATTATATTAGCGATTACTGCATTATTTATGAAATCTTGCAGATAGGATGTCAAAACATTGTTTCCTCGACGATTTTAATGAGGAAAGGTTGTATGTGATACAACCGGAAGGTTTTGTCAATCCCGAAAGATGCTAATAAGTATGCAAAGCTCCAGCAATCCTTCTAAGGACTGGAGTGAGCATCTCGGAGTTGGAATGTATGCTTTGATGATGATCAAAAAATTTGGGTTTGTACAAAGTTTATGAGAAACTTGTATTTCCAAAGAAGTGAGTGGGAGCACTATAGAATTTCTGATGAGTATATGTTGTTGACATATTGTTGATCAGAAATGACGTAGAATTTCTGGAAAGCATATAGGGTTATTTTGAAAGTGTTTTTCAATGGAAAGCCTGGATTAAGCTACTTGAACATTGAGCATCAAGATCTATAAGGATAGATCAAAATGCTTAATAATACTTTCAAATGAGCACATACCTTGACATGATCTTGAAGGTGTTCAAGATGGACCAGTCAAAGAAGGAGTTCTTGCCTGAGTTGTAAGGTACGAAGTTAAGACTTAAAGCTCGACCACGGCAGAATAGAGAGAAAGGACGAAGGTCGTCCCCTATGCTTAAGACGTAGGCTCTTCAGTATGCTATGCTGTGTACCGCACCTGAAGTGTGCCTTGCCATGAGTCAGTCAAGGGGTACAAGAGTGATCCAAGAATGGCTCACAGGACAGCGGTCAAAGTTATCCTTAGTAACTAGTGGACTAAGGAATTTTCTCGATTATGGAGGTGGTAAAAGAGTTCGTCGTAAAGGTTACGACGATGCAAGCTTGACACCTATCCGGATAGCTCTGAGTAGAGAGACCGGATACATATAATGGAGCAATAATTTAGAATAGCTCCAAGTAGAACAGTTGTTTGGAATAGCTCCAAATAGAGCGTGGTAGCTGCATCTAGGAGATGACATAGAGATTTGTAAAGCACACACGGATCTGAAAGGTTCAGACCCGTTGACTAAAACCTCTCTCACAAGCAACATGATCAAACATAAAACTCATTGAGTGTTAATCACATAGTGATGTGAACTAGACTACTGACTCTAGTAAACTCTTGGGTATTAGTCACATGGCGATGTGACCTGTGAGTGTTAATCACATGGCGATGTGAACTAGATTATTGACTCTAGTGCAAGTGGGAGACTGTTGGAAATATGCCCTAGAGGCAATAATAAAAGTATTATTATTATATTTCCTTGTTCATGATAATTGTCTTTTATTCATGCTATAACTGTATTATCCGGAAATCGTAATACACGTGTGAATACATAGACCACAATATGTCCCTAGTGAGCCTCTAGTTGACTAGCTCGTTGTGATCAACAGATAGTCATGGTTTCCTGGCTATGGACATTGGATGTCGTTGATAACGGGATCACATCATTAGGAGAATGATGTGATGGACAAGACCCAATCCTAAGACTAGCACAAAAGATCGTGTAGTTCATTTGCTAGAGCTTTGCCAATGTCAAGTATCTCTTCCTTCGACCATGAGAGCGTGTAACTCCTGGATACCGTAGGAGTGCTTTGGGTGTATCAAACGTCACAACGTAACTGGGTGACTATAAAGGTGCACTACAGGTATCTCCGAAAGTATCTATTGTTTTATGCGGATCGAGACTGGGATTTGTCACTCCGTGTAAACGGAGAGGTATCTCTGGGCCCACTCGGTAGGACATCATCATATGCGCAATGTGACCAAGGAGTTGATCACGGGATGATGTGTTACGGAACGAGTAAAGTGACTTGCCGGTAACGAGATTGAACAAGGTATTGGATACCGACGATCGAATCTCGGGCAAGTAACATACCGATAGACAAAGGGAATTGAATACGGGATTGATTAAGTCCTTGACATCGTGGTTCATCCGATGAGATCATCGTGGAACATGTGGGAGCCATCATGGGTATCCAGATCCCGCTGTTGGTTATTGACCGGAGAACGTCTCGGTCATGTCTACATGTCTCCCGAACCCGTAGGGTCTACACACTTAAGGTTCGATGACGCTAGGGTTATAAAGGAAGTTTGTATGTGGTTACCGAATGTTGTTCGGAGTCCCGGATGAGATCCCGGACGTCACGAGGAGTTCCGGAATGGTCCGGAGGTAAAGATTTATATATGGGAAGTCCTATTTTGGCCACCGGAAAATGTTCGGGATTTTTCGGTATTGTACCGGGAAGGTTCTAGAAGGTTCCGGAGTGGGGCCCACCTGCATGGGGGGACCCACATGGACGTGGGTAGTGGGGGCAAGGCCCCACACCCCTGGTCAAGGCGCACCAAGATCCCCCCTTAGAAGGAATAAGATCATATCCCGAAGGGATAAGATCAAGATCCCTAAAAAGGGGGGATAACAATCGGTGGGGAAGGAAATAATGAGATTTCTTTCCTCCCACCTTGGCCAACGCCCCAATGGACTTGGAGGGCAAGAAACCAGCCCCTCCACCCCTATATATAGTGGGGAGGCGCATGGGAGCTATACACGAAGTTCTGGCACAGCCCTACCTCTCTTCCTACTCCTCCTCTCCCATGGTGCTTGGCGAAGCCCTGCTGGATTGCCACGCTCCTCCACCACCACCACGCCGTTGTGCTGCTGTTGGATGGAGTCTTCCTCAACCTCTCCCTCTCTCCTTGCTGGATCAAGGCGTGGGAGACGTCACCGGGCTATACGTGTGTTGAACGCGGAGGTGCCGTCCGTTCGGCACTAGGATCATCGGTGATTTGAATCACGACGAGTACGACTCCATCAACCTCGTTCACTTGAACGCTTCCGCTTAGCGATCTACAAGGGTATGTAGATGCACTCTCTTTCTACTCGTTGCTGGTCTCTCCATAGATAGATCTTGGTGACACGTAGGAAAATTTTGAATTTCTGCTACGTTCCCCAACAGTTACTAGATGATGAGTTGCTAGAGTGACAAAAACTTAAACCCTAGTTTATGCTCTATTCCGTAAGGGGCTGATTTGGATCCATATGTTTAAAGCTATGGTTAGATTGTTATCTTAATTTTTCTTTCGTAGTTACAGATGCTTGCAAGGGGGTTAATCATAAGTGGGAGGCTTGTTCAAGTAAGAACAACACACAATCACTGGTCCACCCACATATCTACTTATCACCTATCTCTTCTACTAAATGTTCCACCATTATTAGAGACCAGGTGAGCTTATCCAAACTGTCATACCAAACTTGATGTCCATCAACATAAACCTTGTTGCTTCCTTCACCCATGAAAAAACCACCATGATGAAACTGCACTGAGAACTTCTCACTTCTTGCTCCCGTAACAATAAAGCACAATTCATTGTGTCAAAATTGACCAAAAATGACCTTTTTGAACAGAATAACACAAAGTACCAGAAACCCCCAATTTTCTCCAAAAACCGTAGCTCAAAATCGAAGCCTATTCCAAAAAACATGCACATACGGGTACATAATCATATTGCAGTGTGCGAGTGCCTTACAAATAGGAGTTCATACGGAATCAATCAAAATTTCAACCGTTCGAGCAGAAGCTAAATGAATGAAATATGCCCTAGAGGCAATAATAGAGTTATTATTTATTTCCTTATTTCATGATAAATGTTTATTATTCATGCTAGAGTTGAATTAACCGGAAACTGAAGGAAATATGCCCTAGAGGCAATAATAAAGTTATTATTATTTTCCTTATATCATGATAAATGTTTATTATTCATGCTAGAATTGTATTAACCGGAAACTTAGTACATGTGTGAATACATAGACAAAACATATTGTCCCTAGTATGCCTCTACTAGACTAGCTCGTTAATCAAAGATGGTTATGTTTCCTAACCATAGACATGTGTTGTCATTTGATGAATGGGATCACATTATTAGGAGAATGATGTGATGGACATGACCCATCCATTAGCTTAGCATTATGTTCGTGTTAGTTTCATTGCTACTGCTTTCTTCATGACTTATACAAGTTCCTCAAACTATGAGATTATGCAACTCCCGAATACCGGAGGAACACTTTGTGTGCTACCAAACATCACAACATAAAAGGGTGATTATAAAGGTGCTCTACAGGTGTCTCCGAAGGTGTTTGTTGGGTTGGCATAGATCGACATTAGGATTTGTCACTCCGTGTTTCGGACAGTATCTCTGGACCCTCTCGGTAATACTCATCACTATAAGCCTTGCAAGCATTGTGACTAATAGTTAGTTGCGGAATGAAGTATTACAAAACAAGTAAAGAGACTTGCCGGTAACGAGATTGAACTAGGTATGATGATACCGACGATCGAATCTCGGGAAAGTAACATACCGATGACAAAGGGAACAATGTATGTTGTTATGCGGTTTGACCGATAAAGATCTTCATAGAATATGTAGGAACCAATATGAGCATCCAGGTTCCGCTATTGGTTATTGACAGTAGACGTGTCCCGGTCATGTCTACATAGTTCTTGAACCCGTAGGGTCCGCACGGTTAACGTTCGATAACGATTGGTATTATGAGTTTATGTGATATGATGTATCGAAGATTGTTCGGAGTCCCGGATGTGATCACGGACATGAAAAGGAGTCTCTAAATGGTCGAGACATAAAGATTGATATATTGGACGACTATATTCGGACACCAGAAGTGTTCCGGAGAAGTTTCGGATATAACCGGAGTACCGGGGGTTACCGGACCCTCCCCCCTCGGGAAGCTATTGGGCCTCATGGGCCTGAGTGGAGAAGAGAGAGGGTAGAAAAGAGGTGGTGCGCGGCCCCCTTGCTCCAGTCCGAATTGGACAAGGGGAAGCCCCCCCTCTCCTTCCTTCTCTCCACCTCCTCCTTCCCCCTCTTCTCCTTCTTGGACTAGGAAAGGTGGGAGACCTACTCCTACTAGGAATAGGAGTCCTCCCCCTTGGCGCGCCCCTTGTTGGCTTCCGGCCTCCTCCTCCCCTCCTTTATATATAGGGGAGGGGGACACCCCAAAGACACACAAGTTGACAATTGTTTTAGCCTGTGTGGTGCCCCCGTCCATAGTTACACACCTCGGTCATATCGTCATAGTGCTTAGGCGAAGCCCTGCGCTGGTAACTTCATCATCACCATCACCACGTTGTCGTGCTGATGAAACTCTCTCTCGGCCTGAACTGGATCAAAAGTACGAGGGACGTCTCCGAGCTGAACGTGTGCTGAACACGGAGGTGCTGTACGTTCGGTGCTTGGATCGGTTGGATAGTGAAGACGTTCGACTACATCAACCGCGTTAACTAATGCTTCCGCTTTCGGTCTATGAGGGTACATGGATACACCCTCCCCTCTCGTTGCTATGCATCACCTAAATAGATCTTGTGTGACCGTAGGAATTTTTTTGAAATTACCACATTCCCCAACAGTGGCATCCGAGCCAGGTCTATGCGTAGATGTTATATGCATGAGTAGAACACAAAGAGTTGTGGGCGATAATAGTCATACTGCTTACCACCAACGTCTTACTTTGATTCGGCGGTATTGTTGGATGAAGCGGCCCGGACCGACATTACATGACTGCGTTCATGAGACAGGTTCTACCGACGTGCTTTTGCACAAAGGTGGCTGGCGGGTGTCTGTTTCTCCAACTTTAGTTGAATCGAGTTTGACTACGACCGGTCCTTGTTTAAGGTTAAAACAACACAACTCTAGTGCAAGTGGGAGAATGAAGGAAATATGCCCTAGAGGCAATAATAAAGTTATTATTTATTTCCTTAATTCATGATAAATGTTTATTATTCATGCTAGAATTGTATTAACCGGAAACTTAGTACATGTGTGAATACATAGACAAAACCTATAGTACCTAGTATGCCTCTACTAGACTAGCTCGTTTATCAAAGATGGTTAAGTTTCCTAACCATAGACATGTGTTGTCATTTGATGAACGGGGTCACATCATTAGGAGAATGATGTGATGGACATGACACATCCGTTAGCTTAGCATTATGATCGTGTTAGTTTCGTTGCTACTGCTTTCTTCATGACTTATACAAGTTCCTCAGACTATGAGATTATGCAACTCCCAAATACCGGAGGAACACTTTGTGTGATACCAAACATCACAACATAAAAGGGTGATTATAAAGGTGCTCTACAGGTGTCTCCGAAGGTGTTTGTTGGGTTGGCATAGATCGAGATTAGGATTTGTCACTCCGTGTTTCGGAGAGGTATCTCTGGGCCCTCTCGGTAATACTCATCACTATAAGCCTTGCAAGCATTGTGACTAATGAGTTAGTTACAGGAAGAAGTATTACAGAACGAGTAAAGAGACTATCCGGTAACAAGATTGAACTAGGTATTGAGATACCGACGATCGAATCTCGGGCAAGTAACATACCGATGACAAAGGGAACAACGTATGTCGTTATGCGGTTTGACCAATAAAGATGTTTGTAGAATATGTAGGAACCAATATGAGCATCCAGGTTCCGCTATTGGTTAATGACCGGAGACGTGTCTCGGTCATGTCTACATAGTTCTCGAACCCGTAGGGTCCGCATGCTTAAAGTTCGGTGACGATCGGTATTATGAGTTTATGTGTTTTAATGTACCGAAGAGAGTTCAGAGTCCCAGATGTGATCACGGACATGACGAGGAGTCTCGAAATGGTCGAGACATAAATATTGATATATTGGATGACTATATTCGGACACCAGATGAGTTCCGGGGGTCACCGGATATTTATCGGAGTGCCGGGGGGTTATCAAAACCCCCGGGGGAACTAATGGGCCAACATGGGCCTTGTGGGAGAGAGAGGAGAGGGCCTAGGGCTGGCCGCGCACCCCCCTTGGGAGTCCGAATTGGACAAGGAGGGGCGGCGCCCCCTCTTTCCTCCCTCTCTCCCTCTCCTTCCTTCCCCTTTCCTCCTTCCTAGTTGGACTAGGAAAGGGGAGTCCTACTCCCACTAGGAGGAGGACTCCCCCTCTCCTTGGCGCGCCCCAAGGGTGGCCGGCCTCCCCCCTTGCTCCTTTATATACGGGGGCAGGGGGGCACCCTAGGACACACAAGTTGACATTGTTTAGTGATGACCCACAAGTGCAGGGGATCTATCGTAGTCCTTTCGATAAGTAAGAGTGTCGAACCCAATGAGGAGCAGAAGGAAATGACAAGCGGTTTTCAGTAAGGTATTCCCTGCAAGCACTGAAATTATCGGTAACAGATAGTTTTGTGATAAGGTAATTCGTAACGGGTAACAAGTAACAAAAGTAAATAAGGTGCAGCAAGGTGGCCCAATCCTTTTTATAGCAAAGGGCAAGCCTGGACAAATTCTTATACGAAGGAAAACGCTCCCGAGGACACATATGAATTATCGTCAAGCTAGTTTTCATCACGCTCATATGATTTGCGTTTGTTACTTTGATAATTTGATATGTGGGTGGAGCGGTGCTTGGGTACTGCCCTTTCTTGGACAAGCATCCCACTTATGATTAACCCCTATTGCAAGCATCCACAACTACAAAAGAAGTATTAAGGTAAACCTAACCACAACATGAGACATATGGATCCAATCAGCCCCTTGCGAAGCAACTCATAAACTAGGGTTTAAGCTTCTATCACTCTAGCAACCCATCATCTACTTATTACTTCCCTATGCCTTCCTCTAGGCCCAAACAATGGTGAAGTGTCATGTAGTCGACATTCACATAACACCACTAGAGGAAAGACAACATACATCTCATCAAAATATCGAACGAATACCAAATTCACATGACTACTTATAGGAAGACTTCTCCCATGTCCTCAGGAACAAACTAACTACTGGCAAATCATATTCATGTTCATAATCAGAGGGGTATTAATATGCATAAAGGATCTGAACATATGATCTTCCACTGAATAAACCAACTAGCATCAACTAGAAGGAGTAATCAACACTACTAGCAACCCACAGGTACCAATCTGAGGTTTTGGGACAAAGATTGGATATAAGAGATGAACTTGGCTTTGAGAGGAGATGGTGCTCGTGAAGATGTTGATGGAGATTGACCCCCCTTCCGATGAGAGGATCGTTGGTGTTGACGATGGTGGTGATTTCCCCTTCCCAGAGGGATGTTTTCCATGGAGAACAGCTCCGCCGGAGGCCTAGATTGGTTCCGCCAAGGTTTCGCCTCATGGCGGCGGTGTTTCCTCCCGAAAACTTGCTTATGATTTTTTTCCAGGGTAAAAGACTTCATATAGAAGAAGATGGCCACCGGAGGACTGCCAGGGGGCCCACGAGGCATGGGGCGCGCCCCCCACTGCTACGCTTGAGCTTGCGTTGGTTTTCCTCGAAGAGGAGAGGGTGATGCAGCAAGTGTAGCGTAAGTATTTCCCTCAGTTTTGAGAACCAAGGTATCAATCCAGTAGGAGGCTCCTCAAAAGTCTCAGGCACCTACACAAACAAACTGAGAACTTGCAACCAATGCAATAAAGGGGTTGCCAATCCCTTCACGGCCACTTGCGAAAGTGAGATCTAATAAAGGTAGTATGATAAGATAAATATATTTTTGGTATTTTATAATATAGATGCAAAAAAGTAAAGATGCAAATAAAAGTAGATTGAAAGCAAATATGATAAGAGATAGACCTGGGGGCATAGGTTTCACTAGAGGCTTCTCTCAAGATAGCATAAGTATTACAGTGGGTGAACAAATTACTGTCGAGCAATTGATAGAAAATCGCATAGTTATGAGATTATCTAGGCATGATCATGTATATAGGCATCACGTCCATAACAAGTAGACTGACTCCTACCTGCATCTACTACTATTACTCCACACATCGACCAACTCCTACCTGCATCTAGAGTATTAAGTTCATAAGAACAGAGTAACGCATTAAGCAACATGACATGATGTAGAGGGATAAACTCATGCAGTATGATATAAACCCCATCTTGTTATCCTCGATGGCAACAATACAATACGTGCCTTGCAACCCTTTCTGTCACTGGGTAAGGACACTGCAAGATTGAACCCAAAGCTAAGCACTTCTCCCATGGCAAGAAAGATCAATCTAGTAGGCCAAACCAAACTGATAATTCGAAGAGACTTGCAAACATAACTCAATCATACATAAAAGAATTCAGAGAAGATTCAAATATTATTCATAGATAAACTTGATCATAAACCCACAATTCATCGGATCTCGACAAACACACCGCAAAAAGAGTTTACATCAAATAGATCTCCACAAGAGAGGGGGAGACCATTGTATTGAGATCCAAAAAGAGAGAAGAAGCCATCTAGCTAATAACTATGGACCTGTAGGTCTGTGGTAAACTACTCACAACTGATCGGAGGGGCAAGGATGTTGATGTAGAGGCCCTCCATGGTCGATTCCCCCTCCGGCAGAGTGCCGGTGAAGGCTCCAAGATGGGATCTCGCGGATATAGAAGGTTACAGCGGTGGAAATTGTGTTTCATGGTGCTCCTGGATGTTTTCGGTGTACGTACATATATATAGGAAGAAGAAGTACGTCAGTGGCCGCCCGAGGGGCCCACGAGACAGGGGGCGCGCCCTACAGGAGGGGGCGGCCTCCTATCTCGTGGCTTCCTCGGAAGCTTCTTGACTTGCACTCCAAGCTCTCCGGATCATGTTCGTTCCAAAAATCACGCTCCCAAAGGTTTCATTCCGTTTGGACTCTGTTTGATATTCGTTTTCTTCGAAATACTGAAATAGGAAAAGAAACAGCAATATGGGCTGGGCCTCCGGTTAGTAGGTTAGTCCCAAAAATGATATAAATGTGTAAAATAAAGGCCATAAACATTCAAAACGGGTAATATAATAGCATGGAACAATCAAAAACTATAAATACGTTGGGGACGTATCACCCACCCTCGTGGACGGTGGGTGGCCCCCCTGTGGTATTTCTTTCGCCCAATATTTTTTATTAATTCCAAAAATAACTTTCTGGAGTTTCAGGACTTTTCGAGTTGTGCAGAATAGGTCTCTAATATTTGCTCCTTTTCCAGTCTAGAATTCCAGCTGTCGGCATTCTCCCTCTTCATGCAAACCTTGTAAAATAAGAGAGAATAGACATAAGTATTGTGACATAACGTGTAATAACAGCCCATAATGCAATAAATATCGATATAAAAGCATGATGCAAAATGGACGTATCAACTCCCCCAAGCTTAGACCTCGCTTGTCCTCAAGAGGAAGCCGAAATTGAAAAATATGTCCACATGTTTAGAGAAAGAGGTGTCGATAAAATAAAATACGGACATGAGGGCATCATGATCATTCTTATAACAGCAACATATATACATATTGTTATATGATTTCTTATGCTCAAGTAATAATGTATCCACAATGTCAAGTATGAATGAGAAACTTCATTGAAAACTAACAAACTATAATCTCGGTCGTCATTGAAGCAATTGTAATTTATCATAACATTGGAAAGAGTCAATATAAGAGATTTTCAGCAAGTCCACATACTCAACTATCATTTAGTCTTTCACAATTGCTAACACTCACAGAATACTTATGGGTATGAAGTTTTAATCGGACACAGAGAAAGATAGGGGCTTATAGTATTGCCTCCCAACCTTTTACCTCAAGGGTAATGTCAACAATAATAGTTCATGCTAACTTACATCCAATTGGATATATATATATCAGGATCTTTCCAACACAAGGTGCTTGCCAAAGGATAAAATGTAAAAAGGAAAGGTGGAGATCACCATGACTCTTGCATATTGTATAAGACAACAATAAAATATAGGCCCTTCGCAGAGGGAAGCAGAGGTTGTCATGTGCTTTTATGGTTGGATGCACGACATCTTAATGCAAAAGAACAACACTTTATATTGCCACTTGTGATATGGACCTTTATTATGCAGTCTGCCGCTTTTCTTGCTTCCATATCAAAAGATTGTATAAAGCTTATTTTCTCCACACTAATAAGTCATACATATTTAGAGAGAAATTCTTATTGCGTGCAACAATGACAACTTACTTGAAGGATCTTACTCAATCCATAGGTAGGTATGGTGGACTCTCATGGCAAAACTGAGTTTAAGGATATTCGGAAGCACAAGTAGTATCTCTACTTGGTGCAAAGAATTTGGCTAGCATGAGGGGGAAAGGCAAGCTCAACATGTTGGATGATCCATGACAATATACTTTATTTTTGATATAAGAAAACATAACCCATTACGTTGTCTTCCTTGTCCAACATCAACTCTTTAGCATGTCATATTTTAATGAGTGATCACAATCATAAAAGATGTCCAAGATAGTATATTTATATGTGAAAACCTCTATTTGTTTATTACTTCCTATTAATTGCAACGATGACCAAACCTATGTTTGTCAACTCTCAACAACTTTTATTCATCATACTCTTTATATGTGAAGTCATGACTCTCCATAAGATCAATATGATCTCTTTATTTCTTTTTGTTCTTTCTTTTTCTTTTATTCCCTCAAGATCATAGCAAGATAGCAAAGCCCTTGACTCAAGACTACTCTTTATTATATATAGCTCACAGACTCAATTACATAGAGGGATCATAAAGCAAAACTAGAAACTAAATCATACCAAAACTTTATTCTACTAGATCAAGATATTACCAAAAGGATCAAACTAAGAAAAACGGTAAAGATAGGAGTGTGATGGTGATACGATATCGGGGCACCTCCCCCAAGCTTGCAGTTGCCAAGGGGAGTGCCCATACCCATGTGTTTATGTCTCCTTCTTCGGATGTGGTGATGATGGAGTTATTGATGATGTAGGCTTGTCGTCCGTCTTCCAAGGCATAGGCTCACCATCATAGAACGATGATTGAGTCTCCGGGATCCTCACATCTACAGCCAAACTCATCCTCTTGAATCTATATTCATACTCACAGTTTTGGTTTTGCAGGTCATAGATCTGGGCTTGGAGGTGCTCGATTTTCTCATGAAGCTTGAAGATGGTCTCCCCAATGTTTTTGGCATCCAGCTTGTGGTTGTTGGTGAACTCCACGATCATCATCTGGTTGGTCTTGAGTCCACGTTCCACCATCCCTTGGCACTTGAAAACTTGTTGTTCCATTGCCTCAAGTCTTGTCTCCACGCTTCCGGTCCTCCTTGGCCCCTCAGCATTGCGGATGTGCAGCACCCCCTCACGCATCTCAATGGTTTGAGGGTGTTGCAGCACATCCGCGAGGTAGGGGTTGATGACCTTCTCAAATAACTTGTCCTTGGGGGCACTTGAAGACGTCATGGTGATCTAGATCTGTCAGAAAAACAGCTCAAAACAAAAATAGAGGATTTTGTCGTGGTACGGTGGTCAAAACCTTCGGGAGATTATATAATGATTTTTTACCAACCAAAAGAAGTAGCATGCAAGAAAACAGAGTCCGGAGAGCACACGAGGTTCCCACGAGGCAGGGGACGCGCCCTCCACCCTCGTGGATGCCTCGTGCCCCCGGGCTACTGCTTATTTTCCTATTTTCTTAAATATTCCAAAACGGAGAAAAACTGCTATTAGAACTGTTTTGGAGTCGGTTTACTTACCGTATCACATACCTATTCCTTTTCGGAGTCTGAAACGTTCTGGAAAGTGTCCCTTATGTATTCCTCCGGGGTTACGGTTTCAATCACATTGGTTTCAACATTTATGGGATTACCTGAGATATAATTCTTGATCCTTTGACCGTTCACCACCTTCGGATTTGTACCTTCAAAGTTGTTGATTTTTATGGCACCAGAACGATAGACCTCCTTGATAACATAAGGACCTTCCCATTTAGAGAGGAGTTTTCCTGCAAAAAGTCTTAAACGAGAGTTGAAAAGCAACACATAATCACCTACATTAAACTCGCGCTTTTGTATCCTTTTGTCATGCCATCTTCTAACTTTTTCTTTAAACAGTTTGGCATTCTCATAGGCCTGGGTTCTCCATTCATCAAGTGAGCTAATGTCAAATAACCTCTTCTCACCCGCAAGTTCAAAATCATAATTGAGCTCTTTAATGGCCCAATATGCCTTATATTCTAGTTCGAGGGGTAAGTGACATGCTTTTCCATAAACCATTTTATATGGAGACATACCCATAGGATTTTTATATGCAGTTCTATAAGCCCATAATGCATCATCAAGTTTCTTGGACCAATTCTTTCTAGATCTATTAACGGTATTTTGCAAAATCAATTTAAGCTCTCTGTTACTCAATTCTACTTGGCCACTAGACTGTGGGTGATATGGAGATGCAATTCTATGATTAACATCATACTCCCTCCGTCCGGAAATACTTGTCATCAAAATGAATAAAAGGGATGTATCTAGACATATATTAGTTCTAGATACACCTCTTTTTATCCATTTTGATGACAAGTATTTTTGGACGGAGGGAGTACTTAGCAAGCATTTTACGAAAAGCACCATGAATAAAATGTGAACCACCATCAGTCATTAGGTATCTAGGGACTCCAAACCTCAGAAAAATAACTTCTTTAAGCATCTTAATAGAGGTGTTATGATCAGCACTACTAGTTGGAATAGCTTCTACCCACTTAGTAATGTAATCAACAGCAACTAAAATATGTGTATACCCATTAGAGGAAGGAAGCGGTCCCATATAATCAAAGCCCCAAGCATCAAATGGTTTAATAACAAGAGAATAATTCATAGGCATTTCTTGATGTCTCCTAATATTACCAATTCTCTGACATTCATCGCAAGACGAGACAAAGTTACGGGCATCCTTGAAGAGAGTAGGCC
This sequence comes from Triticum aestivum, assembly GCF_018294505.1. Classification (NCBI taxonomy): domain Eukaryota; kingdom Viridiplantae; phylum Streptophyta; class Magnoliopsida; order Poales; family Poaceae; genus Triticum; species Triticum aestivum. Next base: position 94,347,351 of record NC_057813.1, on the reverse strand, counting down.
AATAAAAACCGGATTGCAATACCTTATGCGCAGTTCTATTTCCAGCGTGCTGTCCTCCATAAGCCTCGGAGTGACACTTGTGTAGGATATGTTCCTATTCATGCTCAGGTACACAATGTCTAATAACACCATCTACTCCTTCTTTATAAAGGTGTGGATCATCCCAGAAGTAATGTCTCAAATCATAGAAAAACTTTTTCTTTTGCCGGTATGTGAAACTAGGTGGTATAAATTTAGCAACAATGTAATTAGCATAATCAGCATACCATGGAGCAGTACGAGAAGCATTTATGACAGCTAATTGTTCATCAAGAAAGCTATCATCAATAGGTAGTGGGTCATCAAGAACATTCTCTAACCTAGACAAGTTGTCTGCAACGGGGTTCTCAGCTCCCTTTCTATCAATAGTATGCAAATCAAATTCTTGTAGTAGGAGAACCCATCGAATAAGTCTAGGTTTAGCATCTTTCTTTTCCATAAGATATTTAATAGCTGCATGATCAGTGTGAACAGTTACTTTAGAATCAACAATATAAGGTCTGAACTTATCACAAGCAAATACAACTGCTAAGAATTCTTTTTCAGTAGTAGCATAATTTCTTTGGGCACTGTCTAGAGTTTTACTAGAATATTGAATAACATTTAGTTTCTTTTCAACTCTTTGTCCTAGAACAGCACCTACGGCATAATCACTAGCATCGCACATAATTTAAAAGGGTAAATTCCAATCAGGTGGTTGAACAATAGGTGCAGAAATCTAAGCTTTCTTAAGTATTTCAAATGCTTTGACACAATCATCATCGAAGACAAAAGGAATATCTTTTTGTAAGAGATTAGTCAGAGGCCTAGAAATTTTAGAGAAGTCCTTAATGAACCTCCTATAAAAACCGGCATGACCAAGGAAACTTCTTATACCTTTAATGTCTTTAGGACACGACATCTTTCCAATAGCATCAACTTTAGCTTTATCAACTTCAATACATCTTTCAGAAATTTTATGCCCCAAGACAATGCCTTCATTAACCATAAAGTGGCACTTCTCCCAATTCAAGACAAGATTAGTTTGTTCACATCTCTGCAAAACTCGATCAAGGTTGCTTAAGCAATCATCAAAAGAAGATCCATAAACGGAGAAATCATCCATGAAAACCTCAACAATCTTTTCACAAAAGTCAGAGAATATAGCCATCATGCATCTTTGAAAGGTAGTAGGTGCATTACATAAACCAAAAGGCATACGCCTATAAGCAAAGGTATCGAAAGGGCAAGTAAAAGTGGTCTTTTCTTGATCCTATTTTGACAGAGGTATTTGAGAGAAACCAGAGTAACCATCTCGAAAGCAAAAATGTGTATGTTTGGATAATCTTTCTAGCATTTGATCAATAAAAGGCAAAGGGTAATGATCTTTTTAGTAGCTTTATTTAATTTGCGGAAATCGATTACCATCCTATAACCTATAACAATTCTTTGTGGGATCAATTCATCTTTATCATTAGGAACGATAGTAATACCTCCCTTCTTAGGGAGACAATGGACAGGACTTACCCACTGACTATCAGCAACGGGATAAATTATACCTGCCTCCAGGAGCTTTAGTATTTCCTTTCTTACCACTTCTTTCATCTTAGGATTTAACCGTTGTTGGTGATCAACAACTGGTTTGGCGTCTTTCTCCAATTTTATTTTGTGTCGGCATAGAGTGGGACTAATGCCCTTAAGATCATCAAGAGTATATCCAATAGCAGCACGGTGCTTCTTCAGGGTTTTCAATAACTTCTCTTCTTCCTGCTCTGAAAGGTTAGCACTAATAATAACAGGATATATCTTCTTTTCATCAAGATAAGCATATTTAAGAGTATCACGTAGTGGTTTAAGCTCAAACACGGGATCACCCTTGGGTGGTGGAGGATCCCCTAGAATTTCAACAGGCAAGTTTTGTTTCAAAATAGGTCCCTGTTTAAAGAATACTTCATCTATCTCCCTTCTTTCATTCATAAACATATCATTTTCATGGTCTAGCAAATATTGTTCTAAAGGATCATTAGGAGGCACGACAATAGAAGCAAGACCAATAATTTCATCCTTACTAGGCAATTCTTTATCATGGGGTTGTCTATGAAATTTAGCAAAATAAAACTCATGAGGCATATCCCCAAACCAATAGTAACAACATCCTTTTTGTGGTCTATCCTAGCATTAACAGTATTCAAGAAGGGTCTACCAAATATAATGGGACAAAAGTCATCTTGTGGGGAACCAAGAACAAGAAAATCAGCAGGATATTTAACTTTCCCACACAAGACTTCAACATCTCTAACAATCCCAACTGGTGAAATAGTATCTCTATTGGCAAGCTTAATTGTAACATCAATTTTTTCTATCTCAGCAGGTGCAATATCATGCATAATTTCTTTGTATAAGGAATGAGGTATTGCACTTGCACTATCACCCATATCACATAAGCCATGATAACAATGATCTCCTATTTTAATAGAAATAATAGGCATGCCTACAACAAGTCTATGTTTATTTTTAGTATCAGGTCTAGCAATTCTAGCAGCTTCATCATAGAAGTAAATGACATGCACATCAATATTATCAGCCAAGAGATCTTTAACCATAGCAATACTAGGTTCAACTTTAATTCGCTCAGGTGGTGTAGGTGTTCTAGTATTACTCTTACGAACCACAGTTGAAGCTTTAGCATGATCTTGTATCCTAACAGGGAAAGGTGGTTTCTCAATATAGGTAGTAGGGACAATAGGATCATTATAAGTGATAGTCTTTTCTTCAACTTTAATAGGTGCAACTACTTTTACTTCAATGGGAGGATTATATTTAAACCACTTCTCCTTAGGGAGGTCAACATGAGTAGCAAATGATTCACAAAAAGAAGCTCTTATCTCAGAGTCAAGACCATATTTAGTGCTAAATCCACGAAAAGCATCAGTATCCATAAAAGATTTAACACAATTAAACTTAGGTGTTATACCTGACTCCTTACCTTCGTCGAGATCCCAATCTTCAGAGTTGCATTTAACTCTTTCCAATAAATCCCATCTGAACTCAATAGTCTTCATCATAAAAGAACCAGTACAAGAAGTATCGAGCATGGAGCGATTGTTGAGAGAAAGTTGAGCATAAAATTTTTGAATAATCATTTCTCTTGAGAGCTCACGATTGGGGCATGAATATAACATTGACTTAAGCCTCTCCCAAGCTTGAGCGATGCTTTCTCCTTCACGAGGCCAAAAAGTATATATATATAATTATGATCACGATGAACAATGTGCATAGGATAAAACTTATGATGAAATTCCAATTTCAATCGGTTGTAGTTCCATGATCCCATATCATCACATAGCCTAAACCATGTCAACGCCTCTCCCTTCAAAGATAAAGGGAAGACCTTCTTCTTGATAACATCATCGGGCATACCTACAAGCTTAAATAATCCACAAACTTCATCCACATAGATTAGGTGCAAATTGGGATGCAATGTTCCATCTCCTGTAAAAGGATTAGCTAGCAGTTTCTCTATCATACCTGAAGGAATTTCAAAGTCAGCATTTTCAGTAGGTTCAGTAGGTTGAGGAGAAACTCTTTGCTCTACTGGTTGGGGTGAAGATACCCCAAACAAGCCCCTCAAAGGATTATGTTCCATAGTAACAAGTGACGGTAAATTTTAGCACACTATATAAATTTTTCCTTACCAAGTTCCACTTACCAAAGGCACTTCACTCCCCGGCAACGGCGCCAGAAAAGAGTCTTGATGACCCACAAGTGTAGGGGATCTATCATAGTCCTTTCGATAAGTAAGAGTGTCGAACCCAACGAGGAGCAGAAGGAAATGACAAGCGGTTTTGAGTAAGGTATTCTGTGCAAGCACTGAAATTATCGGTAACAGATAGTTTTGTGATAAGGTAATTCGTAACAGGTAACAAGTAACAAAAGTAAATAAGGTGCAGCAAGGTGGCCAAATCCTTTTTGTAGCAAAGGACAAGCCTGGAAAAATTCTTATACGAAGTAAAACGCTCCCGAGGACACATGGGAATTATCATCAAGTTAGTTTTCATCACGCTCATATGATTCGCGTTTGTTACTTTGATAATTTGATATGTGGGTGGACTAGTGCTTGGGTACTGCCCTTTCTTGGACAAGCATCCCACTTATGATTAACCCCTATTGCAAGCATTCGCAACTACAAAAGAAGTATTAAGGTAAACCTAACCATAGCATCAAACATATGGATCCAAATCAGCCCCTTACGAAGCAACGCATAAACTAGGGTTTAAGCTTATGTCACTCTAGCAACCCATCATCTACTTATTACTTCCCAATGCCTTCCTCTAGGCCCAAACAATGGTGAAGTGTCATGTAGTCGACGTTCACATAACACCACTAGAGGAAAGACAACAAACATCTCATCAAAATATCGAACGAATACCAAATTCACATGACTACTTATAGCAAGACTTCTCCCATGTCCTCGGGAACAAACGTAACTACTCACAAATCATATTAATGTTCATAATCGGAGGGGTATTAATATGCATAAAGGATCTGAACATATGATCTTCCACCGAATAAACCAACTAGCATCAACTACAAGGAGTAATCAACACTACTAGCAACCCACAGGTACCAATCTGAGGTTTTGGGACAAAGATTGGATACAAGAGATGAACTAGGGTTTGAGAGGAGATGGTGCTCGTGAAGATGTTGATGGAGATTCACCCCCTCCCGATGAGAGGATCGTTGGTGTTGGCAGTGGTGATGATTTCCCCCTCCCGGAGGGATGTTTCCCAGGCAGAACAGCTCCATCGGAGCCCTAGATTGGTTCCGCCAAGGTTCCACCTCGTGGCAGCGGTGTTTCGTCCCGAAAACTTGCTTATCATTTTTTCCAGGGTAAAAGACTTCATGTAGCAGAAGATGGCCACTGGAGGACTGCCAGGGGGCCCACGAGGCAGGGGGCGCGCCCAGGGGGTAGGGCGCACCCCCCACCCTCGTGGACGGTGGGTGGCCCCCCTCTGGTATTTCTTTTGCTTAGTAATTTTTATTAATTCCAAAAATAACTTTCGTGGAGTTTCGGGACTTTTGGAGTTGTGCAGAATAGGTCTCTAATATTTGCTCCTTTTCGAGCCCAGAATTCCAGCTGCCGACATTCTCCCTCTTCATGCAAACCTTGTAAAATAAGAGAGAACTTGCATAAGTATTGTGACATAACGTGTAATAATAGCCTGTAATGCAATAAATATCGATATAAAAGCATGATGCAAAATGGATGTATCATTTAGCCGTGTGCGGTGCCCCCCTCCACAGTTACACACCTCGGTCATATTGTCGTAGTGCTTAGGCGAAGCCCTGCGCCAGTAACTTCATCATCACCGTCATCATGCCGTCGTGCTGACGAAACTCTCCCTCGGCCTCAACTGGATGAAGAGTACGAGGGACGTCCCTGAGCTGAAGTGTGCTGATCGCGGAGATGTTGTACGTTCGGTGCTAAGATCGGTCGGATCGTGAAGACGTACGACTACATCAACCGTGTTGTCATAACGCTTCCGCTTTCGGTCTACGAGGGTACGTGGACACACTCTCCCCTCTCGTTGATATGCATCACGATGATCTTGCGTGTGTGTAGGAAATTTTTGAAATTACCGCGTTCCCTAACAGAACTTGCTATAGTTCCTTATGTTAAACATGAAATTATTGCTACTGCACCCACACTTGAAAGCCCCTTGAATGAAAAGCATGATTGCAATGATGTTATTATAAATTCTATTAATGTCAGTTGTGGTAATAATATGCAAAACCCTAAGCTCGGGGATGCTAATTTAGCTATGTCCACTACTTATTGTAATGATCAAGATTGGGGTGATTCTTCTTATGATCTTGAAAGTTTATTTAAGCATCATGATGAATATGTTTTCTATAATATTGAAGTGGGTTTGGAAGAGTGTCAACTTTAGGAAATAATGACCCCACTACTTTGGAGATTGATAAATCTTATGAATTTTTTGATAGAAGTGGGTTTGGAGAGATCATGTCTTTATTTGATGATAATCCCACTATTTTAGAAGAGTGTCAACTTTGCGTGCATGTGGATCATGTTGAGAATATTTTATATGATAGCTATATTGTTGAATTTGATTATGATCCGACATGTAATTATTATGAGAGAGGAAAATATGGTTGTAGAAATTTTCATGTCACTAAATTACCTCTCGTTATATTGAGATTCATATTGTTTCTTTCTTCTTCCTTGCATATGCTAGTTTTTGTTTGTCTTGATAATTTATTTGCTTATAAAATGCCTGCATAGGAAGTATGTTAGACTTCAACTTGTTTTTCACATGCTACATGATGCTCTCTTCGTGTTTCAATTGTTATCCTTCATGTGAGCATTGATACGTACATTTTGCATCATGTTTACCTACTGTTATTTATAATATTTTTATGCATAATAATGCTCTTTGGAGTAATTCTAATGCATTTTATCTCATAATATGCAAGGTTCACACAAAGAGGGAGAATTCTGGCAGCTGGAAATCAGAACCTGAAAAAGCTACGTCAAGCCACCTATTCTGCACAACTCCAAATGTGCTGAAACTTCATGCGGAACTTTTATGGAATAAATAAGAAATAATGGAGCGAATAACTACCGGAGGGGGGCCACCTCGTGAGCACAAGACACCAGGGCATGCCAGGCCCCCCCAGGCGTGCCCTGGTGGGTTGTGCTCAGCTCAGCCCACCTCCGGTGCCCATCTTCTAGTATATAAGTCATTTTGACCTAGAAAAAATAAGGAGAGGACTTTCGGGACGAAGCACCTCCGTCTCGAGGCGGAACTTGGGCAAGAGCACTTTTGCCCTCCGGCGGAGCGATTCCGCCAGGGGAACTTCCCTCCCGGAGTGGGAAATCATCGTCATCATCATCACCAACAACAACTCTCCCATCTTGGGGAGGGCAATCTCCATCAACATCTTCAACAGCACCATCTCCTTCAAACCCTCGTTCATCTCTTGTGTGAAATCTTTGTACCGGAACTATAGAATGGTGCTTGTGGGTGACTAGTAGTGTTGATTACATCTTGTAGTTGATTACTATATGGTTTATTTGGTGGAAGATTATATGTTTAGATCCATTATGTTATTTAATACCCTCTGATCTTGAGAATGATTATTATTTATGAGTAGTTACTTTTGTTCTTGAGGTCACGGGAGAAATCTTGTTGCAAGTAATCATGTGAATTTTATATGTGTTCGATATTTTAATGGTATGTATGTTGTGATTTCCTTAGTGCTGTCATGTGAACGTCGAGTACATGACACTTCACCATATTTGGGCCTAAGGGAATGCATTGTGGAGTAGTTATTAGATGAAGGGTTGTGAGAGTGACAGAATCTTAAACCCTAGTTTATGGGCTATTCAGTAAGCGACTGATTTGGATCCCAAAGTTTAATGCTATGGTTAGAATTTATTATTAATAACTTTCTCGTGGTTGCGGATTCTTGCATGGGGCTTAATCATAAGTAGGAGGTTTGTTCAAGTAAGAATAGCACATAAGCACCGGTCCGCCCACATATCAAATTATCAAAGTAGCGAACACAAATCAAACCAACATGATGAAAGTGACTAGATGAAATTCCCGTGTGCCCGCAAGAACACTTTGCTTATCATAAGAGACCGTTTTGGCCTGTCCTTTGCCTCAAAAGGATTGGGCTACCTTTCTGCACTTTTGTTACCATTACTATTACTTGCTTGTTACAGATTATCTTGCTATCAAACTACTCGTTACTTATAGTTTCAGTGCTTGCAGACATTACCTTCCTGAAAACCGCTTGTCATTTCCTTCTGCTCCTCGTTGGGTTTGACACTCTTACTTATCAAAAGGACTATGATTGATCCCCTATACTTGTGGGTCATCAATGCTCTTTTCTAGCGCCGTTGTCGGGGAGTGAAGCACTCTTCATAAGTGGAAATTGGTAAGGAAAAATTATTACTACATGCTGAAATTTATTGTCACTTGTTACTATGGAGAACATTCCTTTGGCGGGTTTGTTCGGGGTATCTTCACCTTGATCAGAACCACAATTAGTTGCCCCTCAACCCACTACACCTACTGAAAATACTTAATATGAAATCCCTTCGGGCATGATAGAACAACTGCTAGCTAATCCTTATGGAGGAGATGGAACCGAACATCCTGATATGCACCTGATATATGCAGGAGATGGAACCGAATGTCGGTTGAATCCGAAGATGAAAGAAGTGGTAAGGACGGAAATATTAAAACTTCTGGAAGCAGGTATAATCTATCCTATAGCTGATAGTAGATGGGTAAGTCATGTCCATTGTGTCCCTAAGAAAGGAGGTATTATTGTTGTTCCTAATGATAAAAATGAACTTATTCCACAAAGAATTGTTACAGGCTATAGAACGGTAATTGATTTTAGAAAATTAAACAAAGGAACTGCAAAAGATAATTACCCTCTACCTTTTATTGATCAAATGCTAGAAATATTATCCAAGCACACACATTTTTGCTTCCTTGATGGATATTCTATTTTTTTACAAATACATGTTTCTCAGCCTGATCAAGAAAAGACCACTTTTACTTGTCCTTTTGGAACTTATGCTTATAGACGTATGCCTTTTGGTTTATGTAATGCACCTGCTACCTTTCAAAGATGCATGACTACTATATTCTCTGACTTTTGTGAAAAGATTGTTGAGGTTTTCATGGATGACTTTTATGTTTATGGGAAGTCTTTTGATGGTTGTTTAAGCAATCTTGATCGAGTTTTGCGGAGAAGTGAGCAAACAAATCTTGTATTGAAATGGGAGAAGTGCCACTTTATGGTTAACGAAGGTATTGTTTTGGGCCATAAAATTTCTGAAAGAGGTATTGAGGTGGACAAAACTAAGGTTGATGCAATTGATAAAATGCCATATCCTAAAGATATCAAAGGTATTCGTAGGTTCCTTGGTCATGCTGGTTTCTCTAGGAGATTTATAAAAGACTTTTCAAAAAAAATTAGGCCTCTTATCCTTTGCAAAAGGATATTCCTTTTGTTTTTGATGATGATTGTTTAGAAGTCTTCAAAACACTCAAGAAAGCCTTAATTTCTACACCTATTGTTCAACCACCTGATTGGAACTTGCCTTTTGAAATTATGTGTGATGCTAGTGATTATGCTGTCAGTGTTGTTCTAGGACAAAGAGTTGATAAGAAACTGAATGTTATTCACTATGCAAGTAAAACTCTAGACAATGCACAAAGAAATTATGCTACTACTAAAAAGGAATTTTTGGCAGTGGTGTTCGCTTGTGATAAATTTAGATCCTATATTGTAGATTCAAAAGTAATTGTTCACACTGATCATGCTGCAATGAAGTATCTTATGGAAAATAAAGATGCCAAGCCTAGGAATATTCGATGGGTTCTCTTGCTACAAGAATTTGATTTGCATGTCATTGATAGAAAAGGAGCGGAGAACCCCGTAGCTGATAATCTGTCTAGGTTGGAGAATCTTCTTGATGACCCACTACCTATTGATGATAGTTTTCCTGATGAGCAATTAGCTGCAATAAATGTTTCTAATAGTACACATTGGTATGCTGACTATGCTAATTTTATTGTTGCTAAATACACCCCCCTAGCTTTACATGCCAACAAAATAAAAAATTCTTCTATGATTTAAGACATTACTTTTGGGATGAACCACATCTTTATAAAGAAGGAGTAGATGGTATTATTAGACGTTGTGTACCTGAGTATGAACAGGGACAAATCCTACAGAAATGTCACTCCGAAGCTTATGGAGGACATCATGCGGGAGACAGAACCGCTCACAAGGTATTGCAATTTAGGTTTTATTGGCCTACTCTCTTCAAGGATGCATGTAAGTTTGTCTTATCTTGTGATGAATGTCAAAGAATAGGTAATATCGGTAAGCGTCAAGAAATGCCTATGAATTTTTCACTTGTCGTTGAACCGTTTGATGTTTGGGTATTTGATTACATGGGACCTTTTCCTTCCTCTAATGGGTATACTCATATTTTGGTTGCTGTTGATTATGTTACTAAGTGGGTAGAAGCTATTCCAACTAGTAGTGCTAATCATAACACCTTATTAAAATGCTTAAAGAACTTATTTTCCCAAGGTTTGGAGTCCCTAGATATTTAATGACTGATGGTGGTTCACACTTTATTCATGCTGCTTTCTGTAAAATGCTTGCCAAGTATGATGTTAAACCAAAGAATTGCATCACCCTATCATCCTCAGTTGTAACATCCCAAATTTTCAATTTGGAATGTTATACATAGATCATCCATGCATATCATATTTTATTGTGTTTCCGATCCGAAAATCCTCGAAAATCCTAAGCAACTCAAGGACCCTCGGAGAGAGTTGGGGATTTCCCGGTTTTCATATTTGGTTTCTATCAAATAGTGAAATGAGGATTTCGATTTTAATTATTTTTCTCTCCAAAAAAATATATTTCTTATAAAGTATACGAGAGGAGATAATATGACTTCTCCAAAACAATTGAAATATTGGAGGAAAAATATTAAACTCATTTGTTAGATTTTATTTGAGTTTATTTGGACTTTATTTGCATTAGAAAAATATGCACGTTTTCAAAATTTCATTTTAGGGCCAAGCAAATATTCATCTCATTCTAAATATTTTATTTAGACGGTGAAAATTTGTTTTGGCATTTTTAGATTTTTATTTTCTTTTATAGGAATTTTTCCGTCGGCGGAACTATTTAAAAAAAAATGCGCGCGCCCGCACACGACTGGGCCGCAGCCCAGCCAGGCCAGGCCGGCCCAAGCCGCGCCGCCGCCTTCATCCCGCGCGCCGCCGCAGCCGGAGTCCGGCTCGGACTCCACCGCCGCCTGCCCCCTCCCCCAAGGCACCGACCCCCCCCCTCCTATAAATACCCCCCCCCCCCCCCCCCGCTCTAGCCACCACCACCACCGCCGCCCGGAGCCGAAGCCCGAGCTGCCGCCGTCGCCCGTCGCCGCAGCCGCCGCCGCTGCTTTCCACCGCCGCCGCCGCCGCCTGCTGGAGCCCCGCCGCCCCACGCCACCCCCCTCGCCGGAGGTATCCGCTGGAATCCGAGACCGCCGGTTTTTTTTAAAAAAACCGCTCGGTTTATATTTTTTTTCGAAACCTTAGTTGCGTTTTTTATAGATCGGTTTATTTATTTAGCGAGCGTTCGCTCGTCTGTTGGTTTTAACGAACGTGTTCTTCGTTTAGTTTCAGTTAACGAACGTTCGTTCGTTAATCTATTCGTCGCTTTGCTTTTATCAGATTATTCCGCGATTTTTTTGATCGCGATTTCTGATCCGATGTTTGAACAAGTATAACTTTTCGCTCGTTTATCGGAATCAGGCGATTCAAACGCCTAGAGTTTCGTCTCGAGACCCTCTTTCTGTTTAACCAACTTAAACTAAGTTTTTGTACTGTAAAATTTGACCTTAGTCCAGATTAGTAAACAGATTTTGTTTCTTTCGCAGTTTGAGTTTCGTTGCTCCGTTTGATTTGATTCTTTTTGCAAACCGGAGTTCTTAAGTTGAACTTTCTTGTCAATCTCTTTTATTTGGAGTTTTGTTTGCGCATATTAGCTAGTTTGCTTATGTGTGTTATTGTTTGTTTGCGATAGAAATCCCGGAGTGCGAAGCGTGTTACTACGAGTCTCTAGGATTCACGGATCGTCAGCAAGGCAAGTAACACATTGATCATACTCTTTCCATACCCAGTTTTCATTGCATTAGTTCAATCCTCAAACATTGCATGATTAGGATGTCTTTAACTTGTGGGTTGAGAAGTAGTTGATGAGGTAGAACATATTGTCCTGTTTATTATCAAACCCTTGGGAGTTACTTTTACGCGTTGCTTATATTGCCATGCTATGCTCGTAGACGTGGATTGGGTTTGAGTGATTTTCCATGACAAATGTGAGATTTTAATTAAAGGTTTACTTAAGGTGGCAACTTAAATACACATCTGGGTGGATTGAGGCACCTGGGGTATTCCAGTGACTGCCTGTTTTTTTTGGAAATCCCGGGGTTATCGTGTGATCTTCCTATGGACCGCCACCCAGGCTCAAAGGGAACTGAGATTATTCATGCTAGAAACTTCCGTGTGTAGCCACAAGCTATTATGGGCTCTAGCATAGTTGAGTAAGTTACGTGAAGCTCTTGAAGAGGTAGATCAGCAGGTAGTGGGTTTTGTAGGTTTGGTATGGTCTACCCGGAGTAGAGAGTTAATGTTTCTAAAAGACTGTGTCTCGGTCATCCGTTTCTCAAACACCATGTAGTGCGAGAAATCCAATGGAGGCGATCGAGTCTTGTGGGGAAAAGTGCGCAAACCTCTGCAGAGTGTACAAACTAATCATGGTTAGCCGTGTCCCCGGTTATGGACAATTTGAGTATCTAGTACTTGACTTTTCACATGTATCTCAACACTCTTAATTAATATTGTTGGGTTGTTAACAACTTTAATTGGGATTGAGGAGGGGTTACCTTCTCAATGTTTTATCAACCACCATGATAGTTAAATTAAAATCCATTCCTTTGTTGTAGGGAAAAATTTGCTTTCCGCAAAACTATAACCCTAGAGCTTTCCACCGGCCATATATGCATGTAGTGATAGCATTATTCTGTTTCTATTCTACTGTGTTATATTGCTAGCATATTCCATGTGCTGACCCGTTTTCGGGCTGCAACGTATTATCTTGCAGACTTTTCAGACGAGGAGTAAGGTTTGTTAGGTCGTTGCCGTGCAGCTCAGCTATGCCGTTGGAGTTGATGGACTCACTTTATCTTCCAAGCCTTCCGCTGTTATCGCTTTAGATGGCCTTAAGCCATATTATTGTAATAAGTTCTCTTTTAAGACATTCGATGTAATAAGTGTGTGATTGCTACTATGTTATAAATCCTTCAAGTACTGTGCGTGTCAGCATTACTGATCCAGGGATGACACTGGGGCATAGAGACTTGACCGTTTGAGGTCGGGTCGCTACAAGATGGTATCAGAGCACACGCTGAGTGTAGGACACGACCACTAAGATAAACCATAGGTCACTCTTCTCTACTCATTTCTGACTTCTCTCCCTTTTTCACTCCTTAGGATGACGGAGAAGAAGAACAAGTTCGCGCAACCGGATGAGGATACACCTTTTGGACGCCACCTAAAGGAAGTCACTAGGTACTTGAACATTGGGATACCTAGTTTCACCGGGACATACAACGCCACCTTACCGGAAGAGGAGTGCTGGATGATTCAAGTACAAGTTCTAGGAAGAACGTTCTTGCCAACTTCAAAACCCATAGAATTTTCTTTCGAAGCACCAACCTGGAGTCTAGGTAAGAGCATGGCAGCCCACATTACCATGGGACGCATTGGAGAAGTATACAACAGGGAGCTTAAGGACACTACCTATTAGATATGTGGGCGCCGAGATGAGCACTGGGAGATGATCAGCACCAGGAAGGATAGATCAATCGCAGCTTTTATCCAAGAGCTAAACCAACACATTCGACGCCAGGAGAATCAGATGTGTGCCGACATGATGGAATTGAAGAAGGCGAAGACTAGGATCCTCGAGCTGGAAGAAGAACTCAAGTTCACACGCGCTGGATATGAGGAGGAAATCAAGACACTACTGGAGAAGAATGATGACCTGGTTAATAAGATCGGGATATTCATGGGAGGACCAGCCCCAGGAGATGAAGACAACGACCCCACCTGCCCAGACAACTACATCATCATTGACGACACCGATTCCAATCCAAGCGATGATGACTATGAAGACGAAGCTGGAGCAGACATCATGGAATCTTCCACCGATCAAAATTTCTAGATGACCACCATACAATATTAGTATTCCCCCATGTATCAAGTAGTAGTTGAGCACTTTTGTGATAGTTTTAGACCGATGTATGCCCTTGTTTGATTGATTGAGTGAAATGATTGTGTTTGTGTCATGTGCATATGGGTAGTGCTTCCTTAGTAGACCTTTTTCTCTATTCTAATCTCTTCCATCTAAAAAACCCTCAGATGCCTCCGAGACGTGACACCTGTTTTGCCTTCCCACCGGAGCTCACCCAGTTGATCCAGCAGCAGAATGCTTTGATGCAATTGCTAGTTTAGAACCAAGGCAACAACAACAATAACAACAACCACAACAACCCGCCGCCAGTGGACAACCTAGCCCATTTTCTAAGATTACAGCCGCCGCTGTTCTCCAGTAGCACCGAGCCAATAGTTGCAGATGATTGGCTACGCCGTATCGGAAGGGAGTTAACCACCGCAGGTTGCAAGGATGTGGAGAAGGTGCGCTTTGCCGCACACCAACTGGATGGACCCGCAGCCGCATGGTGGGAGAATTTCACCACCACCTACACTGTCGACACTGTCACATGGGCTCAGTTTCAACAGGCCTTTCGAACTGCCCATGTTTCCACTGGAGCTATGCAGATGAAGAAGTGGGAGTTTCGCAACTTACGTCAGGGGAACCGTACGGTTGGCCAATACGTTGATGATTTTAGCAAATTATCACGCTATGCCCCTGATGATGTGGCCACAGATGCCGGAAAGCAGGAGAAGTTTATGGAAGGGTTGAATGATGAGATGAGCATGCAGTTGATGGTGGCAACCTTCAAAAACTACCAGGAGTTGGTAGATAAAGCTCTTATGATTGAAGGGAAGCATCAGCAGATTGAGAGACGTAAGAGGAAGTATGGACAAGGGAAGTACAATTCAGGAGCTCAGCAGAAGCCTCGCTTAACCCTGAATTCGGGAGGACTCGTTCATAACCACGGAGGTCATAACCACCTTGGAGGAGGATCGCATAATCACAGTGGCACTAAGAACGGAAATGGGAATGGGGCAAACAATAACTGCTTCAACCCAGCCACACCCGCCAAGAGAGACCTAAGTCAAGTTACTTGTTATAAGTGCGGGAAGACTGGGCACTATGCCAATGATTGTCCTGAAGGAAGAAATGGAAACGGAAACGGGAGCGCTAGAAATAAGCCTAATCCATTCAATAAAGGACAAGTGAACCACGTTAAGGAGGAGGTTGAAGAACAGCCGGACGCGGTAATAGATAAGTTTTTAGTTAAGTCATTTACCGCCCATATTCTTTTTGATACTGGTGCATCGCATTCATACATATCAAGGGGATTCGTGGATAAGTTTACCTGCCAACCCAAACCCTTAGAACCCCTCTGTTAGTAAGCTCGCCTGGAGCAGAGTATATGGCCAACCAATAGTGCAACCAGACACCCCTAACCATTGGGACGCATGTTTTTCCATCTGACCTAATTATCTTGGAGTCACAAGGATTGGATGTGATATTAGGTATGGACTGGATGTCAAAGTATGGAGGAAGTATTGACTGTGCTAGTAAGTCAATTTATCTCACCACCCCGGAGGGAAAAAGGATTAAGTATGTATCTAGGCATGTTCCTAGGAGGACCCATGTAAATGCCCTCACGGGAGTTGTTCAGGAGGAAGTACTTGTAGTAAAGGATTATCCGGATGTTTTCCCAGAAGAGTTACCCGGCATGCCACCGGATAGAGACATTGAGTTTTTGATAGAGTTATTGCCAGGTACAGGGCCAATATCCAAGAGACCCTATTGGATGCCCGCAAATGATCTGGAGGAAATTAAGAAGCAGATCAAGGAGTTGTTGGAGAAAGGTTATATTCGAAGGAGTTCATCACCTTGGGGAGCTCCCGTACTTTTGGTAGAAAAGAAGGATAAATCCCTAACGATGGTTGTTGATTATCGAGCCTTGAACGAAGTAACCATTAAGAACAAGTATCCACTACCGATGATCAATGATCTGTTTGATCAACTGCAAGGAGCTAAGGTGTTTTCGAAGATTGATCTGCGATCAGGATACCATCAGTTGAAGATCCGAGAGAAGGATATACCAAAAACAGCGTTTACTACGCGGTATGGATTATACGAGTATACGGTCATGTCGTTTGGACTGACAAATGCCCCTGCCTATTTTATGAGTATGATGAACAAAGTGTTCATGGAGTATTTGGACAAGTTTGTAGTAGTGTTTATCGATGATATTATGGTATACTCGAAGAATGAAGAGGAGCACAAGGAGCATTTGCGGTTAGTTCTCGAGAAACTCAGAGAACACCAGTTATACGCCAAATTCAGCAAGTGCGAATTTTGGTTGAAGGAGGTTGGATTTCTTGGGCATGTTATATCAGGAGAAGGTATAGCAGTGGACCCCAGCAAGGTTCAGTCAGTCACTGAATGGTTGGCACCCACTTCAGTTGGCGAGATCCGCAGTTTCCTTGGACTCGCGGGATATTATCGGAGATTCATTGAGAATTTTTCCAAGCTGGCAAAATCAATGACTGAACTATTGAAGAAGGACAATAAGTTTATATGGACGGAAGATTGCGAGACAAGTTTCCAGTAGTTGAAGAAACGTTTGACTACAGCCCCAGTAATAACATTGCCAGATATACATAAGGAGTTTCAAGTATATTGCGACTCCTCACGCTTGGGACTGGGATGTGTGCTTATGCAGGATGGAAAAGTTGTTTTGTATGCGTCACGACAATTAAAGCCCCACGAGTTGAACTATGCCACCCATGATTTGGAGTTAGCAGCTGTGGTGCATGCATTAAAAACTTGGAGACATTACCTTATTGGGAACCGTTGTGATGTGTACACGGGCCACAAGAGTTTGAAATATATCTTCACCCAAAAGGAGCTGAACCTCAGGCAGAGAAGATGGTTGGAACTTATAAAGGATTATGATATGAAGCTACACTATCATCCAGGGAAGCCAATGTTGTAGCAGACGCTTTAAGCCGGAAGAGTTATGCTAACATACTTGAAAGTAGGGTATTGCCAAAGGAGTTAGCCGAGGATATCATGGAACTTCGATTGGAGATTGTTCCACGAGGTTTCATTGCAACAATGGAGGTCCAGTCGACCTTGTTAAGCAAAATTCGAGAAGCTCGGAAGGAAGACAAAGAGATTGCGGAAATAAAGAAGAAGATGAGCGAAGGAAAGGCCAAAGGTTTTCGCGAGGATGAGCACGATACCTTATGGTTTGAGGACCGAATTTATGTGCCCAATGACCCGGAAATCAGGAAGTTAATACTTCAGGAGGCTTAAGACTCACCATACTCAATACACCCCGGAAACACCAAGATGTACTTGGATTTAAAGGAACGTTTCTGGTGGACTGGTATGAAGAAGGATATTGCTGAGTATGTAGCCGTATGTGATGTATGTCAAAGAGTGAAGGCAGAGCATCAGAAGCCAGCAAGACTATTGCAGCCAATGCCGATACCCGAATGGAAGTGGGATAAACTTGGCATGGACTTTATCACCGGACTACCCAGGACAAAAGCAGGATATGACTCAATATGGGTAATAGTGGATCGTTTGACCAAAGTGGCTCATTTTATTCCAGTGAAAACGACTTATACAAGCGCAAAGTTGGCCAAAATATATATGTCCAAGATCGTATGCTTGCATGGAGTTCCGAGGAGCATCGTATCAGATAGAGGGACGCAGTTTACTTCAAAGTTTTGGCATCAATTACACCAGACCCTAGGTACAAGATTGGAGTTTAGTACAACATTCCACCCGCACACAGATGGACAGACCGAGAGAGTCAACCAGATACTGGAGGATATGTTGAGGGCTTGTGCGCTAGACTATGGATCTAGTTGGGATGACAATTTGCCCTACGCTGAATTCTCATACAACAATAGCTACCAAGCCAGTTTGAAGATGGCACCGTTCAAAGCTTTGTATGTACGTAGGTGCAGAACACCATTGATGTGGGACGAGGTAGGAGATCGATAGTTGTTTGGACCAGACTTGATCAAAGAGTCTGAGGAGAAGGTTAAGTTGATTCGGGATAGACTGAAGATAGCTCAGTCCAGACAGAAAAGTTATGCAGACTCGAAAAGCAAGGAGGTAACTTATGAAATTGGAGATAGAGCATATCTACGAGTATCACCCTTGCGAGGGGTGAAACGATTCGGAGTTAAGGGAAAGTTAGCCCCGAGGTTTGTAGGACCTTACCCTGTTTTGGAAAGGATGGGAGAAGTTGCCTACAAGCTAGAATTACCTGAAGGATTGTTAAGAGTTCACGATGTGTTCCACGTCTCACAGCTGAAGAAGTGTCATGCTGAGATGGCCGATATACCTTTAAGAGATACCGTACCTTTGGAGGCAATTCAGCTGGACAGTGATTTGACGTATGAGGAGAAACCAGTGAAGATTCTTGAGTTTGCCAGCCGAGTCACTCGCAGCAAGGTTATCAAATTTTGCAAGGTTCAGTGGAGCCACCATACCGAAGATGAAGCCACCTGGGAACAAGAGGATGATCTTCGCAAGGACAACCCACACCTATTTTCTGACCAACCCGAATCTCGAGGGCGAGATTCATCTTAAGGGGGGTAGGTTTGTAACATCCCAAATTTTCAATTTGGAATGTTATACATAGATCATCCATGCATATCATATTTTATTGTGTTTCCGATCCGAAAATCCTCGAAAATCCTAAGCAACTCAAGGACCCTCGGAGAGAGTTGGGGATTTCCCGGTTTTCATATTTGGTTTCTATCAAATAGTGAAATGAGGATTTCGATTTTAATTATTTTTCTCTCCAAAAAAATATTTCTTATAAAGTATACGAGAGGAGATAATATGACTTCTCCAAAACAATTGAAATATTGGAGGAAAAATATTAAAATCATTTGTTAGATTTATTTGAGTTTATTTGGATTTTATTTGCATTAGAAAAATATGCACGTTTCCAAATTTTCATTTTAGGGCCAAGAAAATGTTCATCTCGTTCTAAATATTTTATTTAGATGGTGAAAATTTGTTTTGGCATTTTTAGATTTTTATTTTATTTTATAGGAATTTTTCCGTCGGCGGAACTATTTAAAAAAAATGCGCGCGCCCGCACCCGACTGGGCCGCAGCCCAGCCACGCCGCCGCCTTCCTCCCGCGCGCCGTCGTAGCCGGAGTCCGGCTCGGACTCCACCGCCGAAGCCCGAGCCGCCGCCGCTGCCCGTCGCCGCAGCCGCCACCGCCGCCGCCGCCCGCCGGAGCCCCGCCGCCCCATGCCACCCCCCTCGGCGGAGGTATCCGCCGGAATCCGAGACTGCTGTTTTTCTTAAAACCGCTCGGTTTATTTTTTCTCGAAACCCTAGTTGCGTTGTTTTATAGATCGGTTTATTTCTCCGGTTTATTTATTTAGCGAGCGTTCGCTCGTCCGTTCGTTTTAACCAACGTGTTCTTCGTTTAGTTTCAGTTAACGAACGTTCATTCGTTAATCTATTCGTCACTTTGCTTTTATCAGATTATTCCGCGATTTTTCTGATCGCGATTTCTGGTCCGATGTTTGAACTAGTATAACTTTTCGCTCGTTTATCGGAATCAGCCGATTCAAACGCCAGAGTTTCGTCTTGAGACCCTCTTTCTGTTTAACCAACTTAAACTAAGTTTTGGTACTATAAAATTTGACCTTAGTCCAGATTAGTAAACGGATTTTGTTTCTTTCGCCGTTTGAGTTTCGTTGCTTCGTTTGATTTGATTCTTTTTGCAAACCGGAGTTCTTAAGTTGAACTTTCTGGTCAATCTCTTTTATTTGGAGTTTTGTTTGCGCATCTTAGCTAGTTTTCTTATGTGTGTTATTGTTTGTTTGCGATAGAATTCCCGGAGTGCGAAGCGTGTTACTACGAGTCTCTAGGATTCACGGATCGTCAGCAAGGCAAGTAACACATTGATCATACTCTTTCCATACCCAGTTTTCATTGCATTAGTTCAATCCTCAAACATTGCATGATTAGGATGTCTTTAACTTGTGGGTTGGGAAGTAGTTGATGAGGTAGAACATATTGTCCTGTTTATTATCAAACCCTTGGGAGTTACTTTTACGCGTTGCTTATATTGCCATGCTATGCTCGTAGACGTGGATTGGGTCTGAGTGATTTTCCATGACAGATGTGATATTTTAATTAAAGGTTTACTTAAGGTGGAAACTTAAATACACATCTGGGTGGATTGAGGCACCTGGGGTATACCCGTGACTGCCTGTTTTTTTGGAAATCCCGGGGTTACCGTGTGATCTTCCTATGGACCGCCACCCAGGCTCAAAGGGAACTAAGATTATTCATGCTAGAAACTTTCGTGTGCAGCCACAAGCTATTATGGGCTCTAGCATAGTTGAGTAAGTTACGTGAAGCTCTTGAAGAGGTAGATCAGCAGGTAGTGGGTTTTGAAGGTTTGGTATGGTCTACCCGGAGTAGAGAGTTAATGTTTCTGAAAGACTGTGTCTCGGTCATCCGTTTCTCAAACACCATGTAGTGCGAGAAATCCAACGGAGGCTATCGAGTCTTGTGGGGAAAAGTGCGCAAACCTCTGCAGAGTGTACAAACTAATCATGGTTAGCCGTGTCCCCGGTTATGGACAATTTGAGTATCTAGTACTTGAGTATTCACATGTATCTCAACACTCTTAATTAATATTGTTGGGTTGTTAACAACTTTAATTGGGATTGAGGAGGGGTTACCTTCTCAATGTTTTATCAACCACCATGATAGTTAAATTAAAATTCATTCCTTTGTTGTAGGGAAAAATTTGCTTTCCGCAAAACTATAACCCTAGAGCTTTCCACCAGCCATATATGCATGTAGTGATAGCATTATTTTGTTTCTATTCTACTGTGTTATATTGCCAGCATATTCCATGTGCTGACCCGTTTTTGGGCTACAACGTATTATGTTGCAGACTTTTCAGACGAGGAGTAAGGTTCGTTAGGTCGTTGCCGTGCAGCTCAGCTATGCCGTTGGAGTTGATGGACTCACTTTATCTTCCAAGCCTTCCGCTGTTATCGCTTTAGATGGCCTTAAGCCATATTATTGTAATAAGTTCTCTTTTGAGACATTCGATGTAATAAGTGTGTGATTGCTACTCTGTTATAAATCCTTCAAGTACTAAGCGTGTCAGCATTACTGATCCAGGGATGACACTGGGGCACAAAGACTTGACCATTTGAGGTCGGATCGCTACATCAGTCTAGTGGTCAGGTTGAACTTAGCAATAGAGAAATAAAATTAATTTTACAAAACACTGTCAATAGGTCCCGGAAGAATTGGACTAAGAAATTAGATGATGCACTTTGGGCTTATAGAACAACATATAGAAATCCTATGGGTATGTCTCCCTATAAAATGGTTTATGGAAAAGCTTGTCATTTGCCTCTTGAGTTAGAACATAAAGCCTATAGGGAAATTAAAGAACTCAACTATGATTTCAAATTTGCTGGTGAAAAGAGGTTATTTGATATTAGCTCATTAGATGAATGGAGAACCCAAGCTTATGAAAATGCCAAGTTATTTAAAGGAAAATTTAAAAGATGGCATGACAAAAGAATCCAAAAGCGTGAGTTCAAGGTTGGAGAATATGTTCTTTTGTACAACTCTCGTTTCAGATTCTTTCCAGAAAAACTCCTATCCAAATGGGAAGGCCGCTATGTTATCAAGGAGGTTTATCAATCTGGAGCTATCAAAATGAATAATGCCAAAGGTACTAACCCGAAGGTTGTTAATGGGCAACGAATAAAACATTATATCTCAGGTACGCCCATTAATGTTGAAAGCAATATTATCCAAACTATGACACCGAAGGAACACATAAAATAAACCTTCTGGAACAGTCCATAACCGTGAAAAAGGGGAGGTACATGATACAGTAAGTAAACGAACTCTGACAAATCTACAAAAATATTTTCTCTCCGTTTGGGAATATAACAAAAATTAGGAAAATAAGAAACAACCAGGAAGGCACCCCTAGTGGGCACAAGACACCAGGGCGCGCCTGGCTTGCCAGGCACGCCCAGGTGGGTTGTGCCCACCTCGGGTACCTTCCGGACTCCGTTTTTCTTCCATTTGCTTGTTTCCCAAGATAAAAAAATCTTTATATATCGCCGAATCCATTGACCACCCTATCGCGGAGAAGTCTTCTATTTACTTTTCCTTGTTGTTTTCCAGACATATCTGAAAATATGTCATCCCAGGACTCAGAGGGTGAGAGCTATGTTGCTGATTATATCACAAACCCCAAGGTTTATGGGGATGTGGAGAACTATAGCTGGACTTCGGAGGAAGATGAAGACGAACCAGTCCCTCCTTGTTTCAAAAACGAAAGCATGGAGGCATTATGCAAGAGGATAATAAAGCTCGAGATGGAGAACGATGAGTTGAGGATAGACAATTTTACTCTCCGACGTAAGTTGGAAGAGGAGAAGAAGGATAAGCCCTCCACTTCATCACCACCACCTCCTTCTTCATCACCCAAAGAAAATTGAGTATCGGGTATGGGCACTCCCCTTGGCTTGTGCCAAGCTTGGGGGAGGTGCCCCAGTATCATATCACCTCCACTATCTTTTACCTTTATTTACCTTAGTTCGATCCATAGTTATCTTTTGCTTTAGATGAATAAAAGTTTAGTTCGATCCTTTCTTTTGAAAGTTTGTTAGTGATCTATCCTTGTAATCGTATGTGAGATATATAATAAAGCTTAGTTTAAGTTTTGCTTTCTTTACTTTCATGTTTCAATAAAAAGAAAGGAAATAAATGAAAAAGATCATATGCTAATCTTATGGTAAGTAATGACACCACATAAGGAAAAGTATAAGTAGAAAATTTTATTGGATATTGACAAACATAGAATTGGTCAATGATGTAATTCATGAAAGAATTAATAAGGGAAGAGAAGATTCACATGCAAATACACTATCTTGGAAATCTTTTGTGATTGTGAGCCCCCATCAAAATATTATATACCAAAATTGTTGAGTTGAACAAGGAAGACAATGTAATGATTTATGTTTGTTCATATTCACATAGAATTTATATTGTCATAGATCCTTCAACATGTGGTGCTTGCCCCCCATCTTCGCTAGCCAAAAACTCCGCGCCAAGTAGAGATACTACTTGTGCATCCAAAAACCCTTAAACCCAAATCTTATTTTCAAGAGTCCACCATACCTACCTAAGGATTGAGTAAGATCCTTCAAGTAAGTTGTCATCGGTGCAACAAGGCAATAAATATTGCTTCTAAAAGTGTTAGATCATTTAGTGTAAGAGAAAATTGAGCGTTGTACGAACTTGTGATGGCAAAGAATAAAAGCGACAAACTGCATAATAAAGGTTGCTATCATAAGGGGCAATATAACATGACGTTCTTTTGCACTAAGGGATTGAGCATACAAACAAAAAGCGCATGGAAACCTCTTCTTCCCTTTGTGAAGGGCCTATCTTTTACTTTTATGTATTTACTTTCATGCAAGAGTCAAAGTTTCTCTCTCTATTCCTTTTTATTTTTCTCTTTTGGCAAGTATCATGTGGTGAGGAAAGATCTAGGCACATATATCTAGTTGGATATGGGTAGCATGAGTTATTATTGTTGATGTCACCCTCGAGGTGAGTATGTTGGGAGGCAAAACTATAAGCCCCTATCTTTCTATGTGTCTGATTGAAATGTTTTGCTCATGTGTATGCGGTGAGTGTTAGCAATCATAGAAGACTATATGATGGTTGAGTATGTGGACTTGCCAAAAAGGCTCCGATACGTGACCCTTACTGAAAAGATGAGGAATTGTAGTTGCAAAGTTGACTGAGAACATAGTTTGTTGGTTTTCAATAGATATTATGCTTTATACTTCAATGTTGTGATGAATTGTTACTTGTTCATGCGAAGTCTATGATAAAAGTTCTACGATAAAAGTTTTATGTTAAAATTTGTTGCTATTATAATAATTTACATGATGCTTCTATGTCCGTATTTTGTTTTTATCGACACTTCTCTCTCTAAGCATGTGTACATGTTTTTCGATTTTGGTTTTCGCTTAAGGACAAGCGAGGTCTAAGCTTGGGGGAGTTGATACGTCCATTTTGCATCATGTTTACCTACTGTTATTTATAATATTTGTATGCATAATAATGCTTTTTGGAGTAATTCTAATGGCTTTTCTCTCATAATATGCAAGGTTCACACAAAGAGGGAGAATTCCGGCAGCTGGAAATCTGAACCTGAAAAAGCTACATCAGGCCACCTATTCTGCACAACTCCAAATGAGTTGAAAGTTCACGAGGAATTTTTATGGAATAAATAAGAAATAATGGAGCAAATAACTATCGGAGGGGGCCCACCTGGTGAGCACAAGAGACCAGGGCGCGCTAGGCCCCCCAGGCGCGCCCTGGTGGGTTGTGCTCAGCCCAGCCCACCTTCGGTGCCCATCTTCTCGTATATAAGTCATTTTGACCTAGAAAAAATAAGGAGAGGACTTTCGGGATGGAGCACAGCCATCTCGAGGCGGAACTTGGGCAGGAGCACTTTTTCCCTCCGCGGAGCGATTCCGCCGGGGAAACTTCCCTCCTAGAGGGGAAATCATCGTCATCATCATCACCAAGAACTCTCCCATCTTGGGGAGGGCAATCTACGTCAACATCTTCAACAAAACCATCTCCTCTCAAACCCTAGTTCATCTCTTGTGTTCAATCTTTTTACCGGAACTATAGGTTGGTGCTTGTGGGTGACTAGTAGTGTTGATTACATCTTGTAGTTGATTACTATATGGTTTATTTGGTGGAAGATTATATGTTCAGATCCATTATGTATTTAATACCCCTCTGAATTTGAGCATGATTATCATTTGTGAGTAGTTATTTTTGTTCTTGAGGTCACGGGAGAAATCTTGTTGCAAGTAATCATGTGAATTTTATATGTGTTCGATATTTTGATGGTATGTATGTTGTGATTTCCTTAGTGGTGTCATGTGAACGTTGACTACATGACACTTCACCATAGTTGGGCCTAAGGGAATGCATAGTGGAGTGGTTATTAGATTATGGGTTGCGAGAGTGACATAAGCTTAAACCCTAGTTTATGCGCTATTCCATAAGGGACTGATTTGGGTCCAAAAGTTTAATGCTATGGTTAGAATTTATTCTTAATACTTTTCCCATAGTTGCGGATGCTTATGAGGGGGTTAATCATAAGTAGGAGGTTTGTTCAAGCAAGAAGAGCACCTAAGCACCGGTCCACCCACATATCAAATTATCAAAGTAGCGAACACAAATCAAACCAACATGATGAAAGTGACTAGATGAAATTCCCGTGTGCCCTCAAGAACACTTTGCTTATCATAAGAGACCATTTTGGCATGTCCTTTGCCTCAAAAGTACTGGGCTAACTTGCTGCACTTTTGTTACCATTACTGTTACTTGCTCGTTACAAATTATCTTGCTATGAAACTACTCGTTACTTATAATTTCAGTGCTTGCAGACATTACCTTGCTGAAAACCGCTTATCATTTCCTTATGCTCCTTGTTGGGTTCGACACTCTTACTTATCGAAAGGACTACGATTGACTCCCTATACTTGTGGGCCATCAAGCATCATTAAGATTATCAATGCCTAGCTAGAAGGCTTTAAAGAAAAGCGCTTGTTGGGAGACAACCCAATATTTTTATTTTGTGTTTTGATGTGCGTACACATTATTAACTCTGTAGCAATTGTGTTTTGGTGTTTTAATTAGTGTTTGAGACAAGTAATACCTTTGGGATGGTCTATGGTGATACTTGATATGATCTTGCTGAAAAACAGAAACTTTTGCGCTCATTGCCAGAATTTTAGAAATTCGTAGAAGCGTACTTTTGATCTGACATTTTTTACAAAAGATTGATATACAAATTGCCCATATTGTCCTATTTGTTTCAGAATTTTTGGAGTTACATAAGTATACGAAGTTTCCAGATTGCTACAGACTGTTCTGTTTTTGACAAATTCTGTTTTTCTATGTGTTGTTTGCTTATTTTGATGAATCTATGGGTAGTATGGGGGGTATGAACCATGGAGAAGTTGGAATGCAGTAGATATTACACCAATATAAATTTAGAACGAGTTCACAATAGGACCTAAAGTGGTGATTTATTTTATTGTACTAACAGATCTTAAGAGTTTTCTGTTGAGTTTTGTGTTGTGATGTTTTCAAGTTTTGGGTAAAGATTTGATGGAATATGGAATAAGGAGACGCAAGAGCCTAAGCTTAGGGATGCCCAAGGCACCCCAAGGTAATATTCAAGGACAACCAAGCATCTAAGCTTGGGGATGCCTCGGATGGCATCCCCTGTTTCGTCTTCAATCCATCGGTAAATTTACTTGAGGCTATATTTTTATTCACCACATGATATGTGTTTTGCTTAGAGTGTCTTGTATGATATGAGTCTTTGATTTTTAGTTTGCCACAATCATCTTTACTATACACACCATTTGAGAGGTACACGCTTTAATCGTGAATTTATTAGAATACTCCATGTGCTTCACTTATATCTTTTGAGCTAGGCAGTTTGCTCTAATGCTTCACTTATATCTTTTTAGAGCACGACGGTGGCTTTATTTTATAGAAATTGTTGAACTCTCATGCTTCACTTATATTATTTTGAGAGTCTTAAACAACATGGTAATTTTTCTTAGGTTATGAATTTAGTCCTAATATGGTGGGCATCCAAGAGGGATATAATAAAAACTTTCATATAAAGAGCATTAGAATATATGAGAAGTTTGATTCCCTGCATTTGTTTTGAGATATAAAGATGGTTATATTAGAGTCATGCTAGTGAGTAATTGTGGATTGGAAGAAATACTTGTGTTAAAGTTTGTGATTCCCGTAGCATGTACGTATGGTGAGCCGTTATGTGATGAAGTCGGAGCATGATTTATTCTTTGATTGTCTTCCTTATGAGTGGTGGACGGGGACGAGCGATGATCTTTTCCTACCAATCTATTCCCCTAGGAGCATGTGTGTAGTACTTTGTTTCTATAGCTAATAAATTTTTGCAATAAGTATGTGAGTTCTTTATGACTAATGTTGAGTCCATGGATTATACGCACTCTCGCCCTTCCACCATTGCTAGCCTCTCTAGTACCGCGCAACTTTTGCCGGTGCATTAAACCCACCATATATCCTTCCTCAAAACAGCCACCATACCTACCTATCATGGCATTTGCATAGTCATTCCGAGATATATTTCCATGCAACTTCCACCGTTCTGTCATATCTTTGTTCTAGTATCAAGTTGTAATTCTTGAATTGTAAGTAAATAAAAGTGTGATGATCATCATTATTAGAGCATTGTCCCATGTGAGGAAAGGATGGTGGAAGCTATGATACCCTCATAAGTTGGGATGAGTCTCTGAATTTAATGAAAATAAAAGAGGCCAAAGAAGCCCAAATAAAAAAAGGCCATAGAAGCCCAAACAAAAAAGAGAGAAAAGAAAAAACATAAGAGGGCCTCTACATCAACCTTGCTACCCTTTTGATGAAGCATGAGTAGTTTACCACAGACCTACAGGTCCATAGCTAGTAGCTAGATGGCTTCGTCTCTCTCTTTGATCTTCAATACAATGTTCCCTCAATGTTCTTGGAGTTATATCCGATGTAATACTCTTTTGCGGTGCATTTGTTGAGATCCGATGAATTGTGGATTTATGATCAGATTATCTATGAATATTATTTGAGTCTTCTCTAAACTCTTTTATTCATGATTAAGATATCTTTGTATTTCTCTTCGAACTATCGGTTTAGTTTGGCCAACTAGATTGATTTTTCTTGCAATGGGAGAGGTGCTTAGTTTTGTGTTCAATCTTGCGGTGTCCTCACCCAGTGACATGGTAGGGGTAGCGAGGCACGTATTGAACTATTTCCATCAAGGATAAAAAGATGGGGTTTATATCAAATTGCTTGAGTTTATCCCTCTACATCATGTCATCTTGCTTAAGGCGCTACTCCGTTCTTATGAACTTAATACTCCAGATGCATGCTGGATAGCGGTCAATGTGTGGAGTAATAGTAGTAGATGTAGGCAGGATTCAGTCTACTTGTCGCAGACATGATGCCTATATTCATGATCATTGCCTTAGATATCATCATAACTTTGCGCTTTTCTATCAATTGCTCAATAGTAATTTGTTTACCCACCGTATGTTTTCTTTCAAGAGAGAAGCCTCTAGTGAAACCTATGGCCCCGGGATCTATTTTCCATCATATATTTTCAAATATATAAACAAAAAAAACCAAAAATATCTTGCTGCAATTTATTTATATTTAATTTAGTTTGCCTTTTTCTTTATCTTTTATACCTATCTCTATTAGATATCACTCTTGTTCGTGACCGTGAAGGGATTGACAACCCCTTTTTCTCGTTGTGTGCAAGTGTTTGTTAGTTTGTGTAGGTGCATATATTGGAGACTTGCTTGTGCCTCCTACTGGATTGATACCTTGGTTCTTAACTGAGAGAAATACTTATCTCTACTTTGCTGCATCACCCTTTCCTCTTTAAGGGAAAAATCAACGCAGCCTCAAGAAGTAGTAGAAAGCAATTAAGGAATACAGCTGGAAGAACAAAGTTGATGTAAAGTTACCAGTGAATGGCAAGAAGAGAGTCAGAGCAGTCTGTGATGATGATTGTACCTGGTATTTGTGGGCTTCTTATGATAGTAGGACCAAATGTTTCATGGTGAAGAGATATGTTGAAGACCATAGTTGTTGCAAAAAAATGGAAAAGCAAGGCTTTCACAACACCTTTTCTAGCCAAGAAGTACCTTGAGAGTTTCAGGGCTGATCATGATATGAATCTGAGAAACTTCTCAAGGGTTGTTCAAAAGGAATGCCACATCACACCAACTAAGTCCAAGCTTCAGAGGGCAAGGAGGCTGGCTATGAATATCATTCATGGAGATGAAGAAGGGTAGTACAAGCTATTGTGGGATTATGGAAATGAGATAAGGAGAAGTAATCTCGGCAGCTCATTTTTTCTTGCACTATATGATGAATCTAG
This sequence comes from Triticum aestivum, assembly GCF_018294505.1. Taxonomy (NCBI): domain Eukaryota; kingdom Viridiplantae; phylum Streptophyta; class Magnoliopsida; order Poales; family Poaceae; genus Triticum; species Triticum aestivum. Next base: position 94,318,422 of record NC_057813.1, on the reverse strand, counting down.
GTTCAATAAAGCCTACATGTGCCTTGATGCATGCAAGAGAGGCTACCTTCAAGGTTGGAGGCCTATGATCTTCATAGATGGCCACCATATTAAAACTAGATAGAGAGGTCAGTTGCTGGTTGCAGTAGGAATAGATCCAAATAATTGCATATTCCCCATAGCAATAGGTGTTGTGGTTGTGGAGGACAAGCCTAACTGGGTTTTGTTTCTTAAGAGGCTGAAGAGGGATCTTGCTATTATCAACACATCCCCATGGACAGTAATGTCTGACGAGCAGAGGGTAAATGCAACCACATTATGTACTGGTCTATCTTGTTTAACACTTTGAGTACATTGTTGAACACTTTGTGTATTGGTCTGTCTTGTTTTATAGGGACAGATAAATGCAGTCACTAAAGTACTCCCTGACTCAAAACATAGGTTCTGTGTTAGGCACATGTGGAATAATTTCCAACTGTTGTACAAAGGTGATGCTTTGAAGAACCAATTGTGGAAGATAGCTAGGAGCACAATATTTATTAAGTATGGGCTGTACATGGTTGAGATGAAGGTGCTGAATGAGGGTGCATACAACTGGTTGAAGGAGTTAGAACCAAACACTTGGGTGAGGGCTTTCCAAAGTGACATACCTAAGTGTGACATTTTGCTCAACAATTTGTGTCAGGTGTTCAACAAGTAAGTTCCAATGCTTTCACCATTACTCGTGAAACCTTAGAATGCAATGATCTCCTCTCTCTATTGTTAACCTAAGATGCAATGCTTGTGCAGATATATTCTAGAGGCAGGAGAATTGCCAATCCTTTCAATGTTTGAGAGGATCAAGCAACAATGGACTGCAAGGCACTACATCAAGCATTGTGAGGGTGAGAAGATGCAAGGAGAAATGTGCCCTAAGATTAAGAAGCTTGTTGAGAAGCTGAAAGAGTTGGCCAACACATGCTATGTGTATGAATCAGCAGCTGAAGTGTTTCAAGTGGGGGATAGAGGAACAAATTACATAGTAGACTGGCACACCAAGTCCCGCAGCTGTATGAGATGGCAAAAAAGTGGAGTGACTTGCATACATGTTATAACATGCTGTGGGGATGAGAGAGTAGATCCACTAACCTTAGTGGATCAATGATACTCTGTGTCCATGTTCAAGAAGGCTTATAACAATGTCATCTAGCCTTGCAAGGACATCACTGAGTGGGAGAAGATGAATGGTCCTGAAATTAAGCCACCAGACTACAAGAAGAATGTTGGAAAAATGCCTTGCAAAAGTAGAAGGAAGGGACCAGAAGAGATAATTTGTAGTAATGGAGGCAGGAAGATGTCAAGGCATGGTGTCATCATGCACTGCAGTTACTGTGGTGAGCCTGACCACAACATCAAGGGATGCAAATATATGAAAGTTGGTCTACCACCTCCCAATGCAAAAGCTCCTCCACCCCAATCCGATGACAATTTGGAAGCTTCACAAGGTACTATGGAGTAGTAGCCACCTCCAGAACAAGCCCATGTAACTGTCTTGTCTTATACACAACCTCTAGAAGTTGCATTTCAAACTCTAACAAGCTATTTGTTTGATGAGCAGCAGGGCAACACAAGTGAAGGCACCAGTACAGTAGTTGAAGATCTTATGGTGGATCACATGCTTCAACAGGTAATTACTTGCTCTGATTCAGTCATGCTTTAGTGAAGGTACCATTACTTGCTCTAATTCAGTCATGCTTTAGTGACATACTTACTTTCCATTTGTTGTCACTTGACATGTGTATGTACAAAGGCCATTTCCTAGAGTGCTTGAGCCGACACCAATCCCAGAATCCACCTTCTTAACAAATGCACAGGCAATGCTGAACCAGCCCCAAGAAAGCACTAGCACAATCAGGCAGGGAGACCTAGCTAAGAAGATGTTGCCCATGAAGCAGCAAAGACAAGATGCAAGCTATAATAGGGGCTGTTGGGGATCGTTGCAGAAATTAAAAAAATTCTACGCATCACCAAGATCAATCTATGGAGTAACTAGCAACGAGCGAGAGGGGAGTGCATCTTCATACCCTTGAAGATCGCGAGACGGAAGCGTTGCAAGAACGTGGATGAAGGAGTCGTACTCGAAGCGATTCAAATCGCGGTGGACTCCGATCTAAGCGCCGAACAACGACACCTCCGCGTTCAACACACATGCAGCCCGGTGACGTCTCCCGCACCTTGATCCAGCAAGGAGGAGGGAGATGTTGAGGAAGAAGGGCTCCAACAGCAGCATGACGGCGTGGTGGTGATGGAGTGGCAGTTCTCCGGCAGGGCTTCGCCAAGCTCTTGCGGAGGAGGAGAGGTGTTGGGGAGGGGAGGGGCTGCGCCTTGGATGTGGTGCTGCACCCATCCCTCCACCCCTCTATTTATAGGGAGAAGGGGGAAGGGGGCCCTGCCCCTCTAGATGGGATCTATAGGGGGGCGGCGGCCAAGGGGGGAGGGGGCTTGCCCCCCAAGCCAAGGGGGGTGCCCCCTTTAGGGTCCCCCCCCCAACCCTAGGCACATGGGCCCTAGGGGGTGCCCCAGCCCACTTGGGGCTGGTTCTTTTCCACCTACAGCCCATAAGGCCCTCCGGGGTAGGTGGACCCTCCTGGTGGACCCCCGGAACCCCTCCGGTGGTCCCGGTACAATACCGGTATACCCCCAAATATTTCTGGTGACCGTATGATGACTTCCCATATATAAATCTTCACCTCCGGACCATTCCAGAACTCCTCGTGACGTCCAGGATCTCATCCGGGACTCCAAACAACATTCGGTAATCACATACAAATCTTCCTTGTAACCCTAGCGTCATCGAACCTTAAGTGTGTAGACCCTACGGGTTCGGGAATCATGCAGACATGACCGAGACAGCTCTCCGGCCAATAACCAACAGCGGGAACTAGATACTCATGTTGGCTTCCACATGTTCCACGGCGATCTCATCGGATGAACCACGATGTCAAGGATTCAGGAAATCCCGTATACAATTCCCTTTGTCAATTTTACTTGCCCGAGATTCGATCATCCGTATCCCAATACCTCGTTCAATCTTGTTACCGGCAAGTCAATTTACTCGTTCCGTAATGCATGATCTCGTGACCAACTACTTAGTCACATTGAGCTCATTATGATGATGCATTACCGAGTGGGCCCAGAGATACCTCTCCGTCATATGGAGTGACAAATCCCAGTCTCGATTCGTGCCAACCCAACAGACACTTTCAGAGATACTTGTAGTGCACCTTTATAGCAACCCAGTTACGTTGTGACGTTTGGTTCACCAAAAGCATTCCTACGGTATCCGGGAGTTGCACGATCTCATGGTCTAAGGAAATGATACTTGACATTAGAAAAGCTCTAGCAAACGAACTACACGATTTTGTACTATGCTTAGGATTGGGTCTTGTCCATCACATCATTCTCCTAATGATGTGATCCCGTTATCAATGACATCCAATGTCCATAGTCAGGAAACCATGACCATCTATTGATCAACGAGCTAGTCAACTAGAGGCTCACTAGGGACATGGTGTGGTCTATGTATTCACACATGTATTATGGTTTCCGATCAATACAATTATAGCATGAACAATAGACAATTATCATGAACAAGGAAATATAATAACAACCATCTTATTATTGCCTCTAGGGCATATTTCCAACAGTCTCCCACTTGCACTAGAGTCAATAATCTAGTTACATTGTGATGAATCGAACACCCATAGAGTTATGGTGTTGATCATGTTTTGCTCGCGGAAGAGGTTTAGTTAACGGATCTGCGACATTCAGATCCGTATGCACTTTACAAATATCTATGTCTCCATCTTGAACATTTTCATGAATGGAGTTGAAGCGACGCTTGATGTGTCTTGTCTTCTTGTGAAACCTGGGCTCCTTGGTGTTGGGGAACGTAGCAGAAATTCAAAATTTTCTACGCATCACCAAGATCAATCTATGGAGTAATCTAGCAACGAGGGGAAGGAGAGTGCATCTACATACCCTTGTAGATCGCTAAGCGGAAGGGTTCAAGTGAACGGGGTTGAAGGAGTCGTACTCGTCGTGATCCAAATCACCGGAGATCCTAGTGCCGAACGGACGGCACCTCCGCGTTCAACACACATGCAGCCCGGTGACGTCTCCCATGCCTTGATCTAGCAAGGAGAGAGGGAGAGGTTGGGGAAGACTCCGTCCAGCAGCAGCACGACGGCGTGGTGGTGGTGGAGGAGCGTGGCACTCCTGCAGGGCTTCGCCAAGCACCGCGGGGGAGGAGGAGGACTTGGGAGAGGGGAAGGGTTGCGCCAGAACTTGGGTGCGGCTGCCCTTCTACCCCCCACATATATATAGGGGCAAGGGAGAGGGGGGCGGCCCCCTCAGATCCAATCTGAGGAGGGGGCGGCGGCCAGGGGGGTTGCCTTGCCCCCCAAGGCAAGGGGGGGCCTTTTAGGGTTCCCCCAAACCCTAGGCGCCTTGGGCCCTGGTGGGGGGCGCACCAGCCCACCTGGGGCTGGTCCCCTCCTACACTTGGCCCATGCAGCCCTCTGGGGCTGGTGGCCCCACTTGGTGGACCCTCGGGACCCTCCCGGTGGTCCCGGTACATTACCGGTAGCACCCGAAACTTTTCTGGTAACCAAAACAGGACTTCTGATATATAAATCTTTACCGCCGAACCATTCCGGAACTCCTCGTGATGTCCAGGATCTCATCCGGGACTCCGAAAAACATTTGGTAACCACGTACATCTTTTCCCTATAACCCTAGCGTCATCGAACCTTAAGTGTGTAGACCCTACGGGTTCGGGAGACACGTAGACATGACCGAGACAACTCTCCGGCCAATAACCAACAGCGGGATCTGGATACCCATGTTGGCTCCCACATGTTCCATGATGATCTCATCGGATGAACCACGTTGTCGAGGATTCAATCAATCCCGTATTCAATTCCCTTTGTCTAGCGGTATTGTATTTGCCCGAGATTCGATCGTCAGTATCCCGATACCTTGTTCAATCTCGTTACCGGCAAGTCTCTTTACTCGTTCCGTAACACATCATCCCGTGATCAACCCCTTGTCACATTGTGCACATTATGATGATGTCCTACCGAGTGGGCACAGAGATGCCTCTCCGTCACACGGAGTGACAAATCCCAGTCTCGATTCGTGCCAACCTAACAGACACTTTCGGAGATACCCGTAGTGTACCTTTATAGCCACCCAGTTACGTTGTGATGTTTGGTACGCCCAAAGCATTCCTACGATATCCGGGAGTTGCACAATCTCATGGTCTAAGGAAATGATACTTGACATTAGAAAAGCTTTAGCATAAGAACTACACGATCTTTGTGCTAGGCTTAGGATTGGGTCTTGTCCATCACATCATTCTCCTAATGATGTGATCCCGTTATCAACGACATCCAATGTCCATGGTCAGGAAACCGTAACCATCTATTGATCAACGAGCTAGTCAACTAGAGGCTTACTAGGGACATGGTGTTGTCTATGTACCCACACATGTATCTGAGTTTCCTATCAATACAACTATAGCATGGATAATAAACGATTACCATGAACAAGGAAATATAATAATAATAACTAATTTATTATTGCCTCTAGGGCATATTTCCAACAGTCTCCCACTTGCACTAGAGTCGATAATCTAGTTCACATGGCCATGTGATTAACACTGATAGGTCACATCGCCATGTGACCAACATCCAAAGAGTTTACTAGTGTCACTAAACTAGTTCACATCATCATGTGATAAGACTCAATGAGTTCTGGGGTTTGATCATGTTTTGCTTGTGAGAGAGGTTTTAGTCAACGGGTCTGCAACATTCAGATCCGTATGTGCTTTGCAAATCTCTAGGTCATATTGTAAATGCTGCTTCCACGCTCCACTTGGAGCTATTCCAAATGGTTGCTCCACTATACGTATCCGGTTTGCTACTCAGAGTCATTCGGATAGGTGTTAAAGCTTGCATCGGTGCAACTCTTTACGTCAAACTCTTTATCACCTCCATAACCGAGAAACATATCCTCTAAGGATAATTTTGACCGCTATCTGGTGATCCACTCCCTGATCACCTTTGTACCCTCTTGCCAGGTATGTAGCAAGGCACACATCAGGTGCGGTACACATCATAGCATACTATAGAGCCTACGTCTAAAGCATAGGGGACAACCTTCATCCTTTCTCTCTTTTCTGCCGTGGTCGAGCTTTAAGTCTTAACTTCGTACCTTACAACTCAGGCAAGAACTCCTTCTTTGACTGATCCATCTTGAACACCTTCAAGATCATGTCAAGGTATATGCTCATTTGAAAGTACCATTAAGCGTTTTTGATCTATCCTTATAGATCTTGATGCTCAATGTTCAAGTAGCTTAATCCAGGTTTTCCCTTGAAAAACACTTTTCAAATAACCCTATATGCTTTCCAGAAACTCTACATCATTTCTGATCAACAATATATCAACAACATATACTCATCGGAAATTCTATAGTGCTCCCACTCACTTCTTTGGAAATACAAGTTTCTCATAAACTTTGTACAAAGCCAAAATCTTTCATCATCTCATCAAACTGTATATTCTGACTCCGAGATGCTTGCTCTAGTCCATGGAAGGATCGCTGGAGCTAGCATACCTTTTAGCATCCTTAGGATCGACAAAACCTTTCTGATTGTATCACATACAACCTTTCTTTACGAAAACTGGTAAGGAAACTCGTTTTGACATCCATCTGCCAGATTTCATAAATGTAGCTAATGCTAACATGATTCCGACGGACTTAAGCATCGCTACGGATGAGAAAATCTCATCGTAGTCAACTCCTTGAACTTGTGAAGAACTCTTTGCCACAAGTCAAGCTTCATAGACTGTGACATTGCCGTCCACGTCTGTCTTCTTCTTAAAGATCCATTTATCTCAATGGCTTGCCGATCATCGGGCAAGTCCACCAAAGTCCATGCTTTGTTCTGATACATGGATCCTATCTCAGATTTCATGGCTTCTAACCATTTGTCGGAATATGGGCCCACCATCGCTTCTCCATAGCTCGTAGGTTCATTGTTGTCCAGCAACATGACCTTCAAGACAAGATTACCGTACCATTCTGAAGTAGTACACATCCTTGTCACCCTATGAGGTACGGTAGTGACTTGATCCGAAACTTCATGATCACTATCATAAGCTTCTACTTCAATTGGTGTAGACGCCACAGGAACAACTTCCTGTGCCCTGCTACACACTAGTTGAAGTGACGGTTCAATAATCTCATCAAGTCTCCACCATCCTCCCACTCAATTCTTTCGAGAGAAACTTTTCCTTGGGAAAGGACCTAATTCTAGAAACAATCCCTTTTGCTTCCGGAACTGAGACTGGAGGTATACCCAACTGTTTTGGGTGTCCGATGAAGATGCATTTATCCACTTTGGGTTCGAGCTTATCAGCCTGAAACTTTTTCACATAAGCGTCGCAGCCCCAAACTTTCAAGAAACGACAACTTAGGTTTCTCTAAACCATAGTTCATACGTGTCATCTCAACTGAATTACGTGGTGCCCTATTTAAAGTGAATGCGGTTGTCTCTAATGCCTAACCCATGAACGATAGTGGTAATTTGATAATAGACATCATGGTACGCACCATATCCAATAGGGTGCAACTATGATGTTTAGACACACCATCACACTATGGTGTTCCAGGCGGTATTAATTGTGAAACAATTTCCACAATGTCTTAATTGCGTGCCAAAGCTCGTAACTCAGATACTCATCTCTATGATCATATCATAGACACTTTATCCTCTTGTTACGATGATCTTCAACTTCACTCTGAAATTACTTGAACCATTCAATAATTCAGACTTGTGTTTCATCAAGTAAATATACTCAGTATCTACTCAAATCATCCGTGAAGTGAGAACATAACGATATCCACTGCTTGCGTCAGCACTCATTGGACTGCACACATCAAAATGTGTTACTTCCAACAAGTTGCTTTCTTGTTCCATCTTACTAAAAACGAGGCTTTTAAGGCATCTTGCCCATGTGGTATGATTCGCATGTCTCAAGTGATTCAAAATCAAGTGAGTCCAAACGATCCATCTGCATGGAGTTTCTTCATGTGTACATACCAATAGACATGGTTCGCATGTCTCAAACTTTTCAAAAACGAGTGAGTCCAAAGATCCATCAACATGGAGCTTCTTCATGCGTTTTATACCACTATGACTTACATGGCAGTGCCACAAGTAGGTGGTACTATCATTACCATCTTATATCTTTTGGCATGAACATGTGTATCACTACGATCGAGATTCAATAAACCATTCATTTTAGGTGCATGACCATTGAAGGTATTATTCAAATAAACAAAGTAACCATTATTCTCCTTAAATGAATAACCGTATTGCGATAGACATAATCCAATCATGTCTATGCTCAACGCAAACACCAAATAACAATTATTTAGGTTTAACACCAATCTCGATGGTAGAGGGAGCGTGCGATGCTTGATCACATCAAGCTTGGAAAAACTTCCAACACATATCGCCAGCTCACCTTTAGCTAGTCTCCGTTTACTCCGTAGCTTTTATTTCGAGTTACTAACACTTAGCAACCGAACCGGTATCTAATACCCTGGTGCTACTAAGAGTACTAGTAAAGTACACATTAACATAATGTATATCCAATATACTTCTATCGACCTTGCCAGCCTTCTCATCTACCAAGTATCTAGGGTAATTCTGCTCCAGTGGTTGTTCCCTTTATTACAGAAGCACTGAGTCTCGGGTTTGGGTTCAACCTTGGGTTTCTTCACTAGAGCAGTAGCTGATTTGCCGTTTCATGAAGTATCCCTTCTTGCCCTTGCCCTTCTTGTTCCAGTGGTTTCACTAACCATCAATAATTGATGCTCCTTCTTGATTTCTACTTTCGTGGTGTCAAACATCGCGAATGTTTCAAGGATCATCATATCTATCCCTGATATTTTATAGTTCATCATGAAGCTCTAGTAGCTTGGTGCAATGACTTTGGAGAAACATCACTATCTCATCTGGAAGATTAACTCCCACTCGATTCAAGTGATTGTTGTACCCAGACAATCTGAGTACAAGCTCAACGATTGAGCTTTTCTCCCTTAGTTTGTAGGCTAAGAAACTCATCGGAGGTCCCATACCTCTTGACGTGGGCATGAGCCTGAAATCCCAATTTCAGCCCTCGAAACATCTCATATGTTCCGCGACGTTTCGAAATTGTCTTCGGTGCCTCAATTCTAAACCGTTTAATATTACCGAACTATCACGTAGTTATCAAAACGTGTGTGTCAGATGTTCGCAACATCCACAGACGACGTTCGAGGTTCAGCACACCGAGCGGTGCATTGAGGACATAAGCCTTCTGCGTAGCAATGAGGACAATCCTCGGTTTATGGACCTAGTCCGCATAATTGCTACTATCAACTTTCAACTATATTTTCTCTAGGAACATATCTAAACAGTAGAAATAAAGCACGAGCTTACGACATAATTTGCAAAGATCTTTTGACTATGTTTAGGATAATTAAGTTCATCTTATGAACTCCCACTCAGATAGACATCCCTCTAGTCAACTAAGTGATTACATGATCCGAGTCAACTAGGCCGTGTCCGATCATCACGTGAGACGGACTAGTCATCATCGGTGAACATCTTTATGTTGATCGTATCTACCATACGACTCATGCTCGACCTTTCAGTCTCTTGTGTTCTGAGGCCATGTCTGTACATGCTAGGCTCATCAAGTCAACCTAAGTGTTTCGCGTGTGTAAATCTGGCTTACACCGGTTGTATGTGAACATTAGAATCTATCACACCCGATCATCACGTGGTGCTTCGAAACAACGAACTTTCGCAACGGTGCACAGTTAGGGGGAACACTTTCTTGAAATTTTAATGAGGGATCATCTTATTTACTACCGTCGTTCTAAGCAAATAAGATGCATAAACATGATAAACATCACATGCAATCAAAAAGTGACATGATATGGACAATGTCATTTTTGCTCCTTTTGATCTCCATCTTCGGGGCTCCATGATCATCATCGTCACCAGCATGACACCATGATCTCCATCATCATGATCTCCATCATCGTGTCTCCATGAAGTTGTCTCGCCAACTATTACTTCTACTACTATGGCTAACAGTTTAGCAATAAAGTAAAGTAATTACATGGTGTTGTTCAATGACACGCAGGTCATACAATAAATTAAGATAACTCCTATGGCTCCTGCCGGTTGTCATACTCATCGACATGCAAGTCGTGATTCCTATTACAAGAACATGATCAATCTCATACATCACATATCATTCATCACACACTTTTTGGCCATATCACATCACATAGCATACCCTGCAAAAACAAGTTAGACGTCCTCTAATTGTTGTTTGCATGTTTTACGTGGCTGCTATGGGTTTCTAGCAAGAACGTTTCTTACCTATGCAAAACCACAATGTGATATGCCAATTGCTATTTACCCTTCATAAGGACCCTTTTCATCGAATCCGATCCGACTAAAGTGGGAGAGACTGGCACCCGCTAGCCACCTTATGCAACAAGTGCATGTTAGTCGGTGGAACCTGTCTCACGTAAGTGTACGAGTAAGGTCGGTCCGGGCCGCTTCATCCCACAATACCGTCCAAACAAGATTGGACTAGTAACGGTAAGCATATTGAACAAAATCAACGCCCACAACAACTTGTGTTCTACTCATGCATAGAAACTACGCATAGACCTAGCTCATGATGCCACTATTGGGGAACATAGCAGAAATTCAAAATTTTCTACGCATCACCAAGATCAATCTATGGAGTAATCTAGCAACGAGGGGAAGGAGAGTGCATCTACATACCCTTGTAGATCGCTAAGCGGAAGCGTTCAAGTGAACGGGGTTGAAGGAGTCGTACTCGTCGTGATCCAAATCACCGGAGATCCTAGTGCCGAACGGACGGCACCTCCGTGTTCAACACACATGCAGCCCGGTGACGTCTCCCATGCCTTGATCCAGCAAGGAGAGAGGGAGAGGTTGGGGAAGACTCCGTCCAGCAGCAGCACGACGGCGTGGTGGTGGTGGAGGAGCGTGGCACTCCTACAGGGCTTCGCCAAGCACCGCAGGAGAGGAGGAGGACTTGGGAGAGGGGAAGGGTTGCGCCAGAACTTGGGTGCGGCTGCCCTTCCACCCCCCACATATATATAGGGGCAAGGGAGAGGGGGGCGGCCCCCTCAGATCCAATCTGAGGAGGGGGCGGCGGCCAGGGGGGTTGCCTTGCCCCCCAAGGCAAGGGGAGGGCGCCCCTTTTAGGGTTCCCCCAAACCCTAGGCACCTTGGGCCCTGGTGGGGGATGCACCAGCCCACCTGGGGCTGGTCTCCTCCTACACTTGGCCCATGCAGCCCTCTGGGGCCGGTGGACCCACTTGGTGGACCCCCGGGACCCTCCCGGTGGTCCCGGTACATTACCGATAGCACCCGAAACTTTTCCGGTGACCAAAACAGGACTTCCCATATATAAATCTTTACCTCCGGACCATTCCAGAACTCCTCGTGACGTCCGGGATCTCATCCGGGACTCTGAACAACATTCTGTAACCACGTACATCTATTCCCTATAACCCTAGCGTCATCGAACCTTAAGTGTGTAGACCCTACGGGTTCGGGAGACACGTAGACATGACCGAGACAACTCTCCGGCCAATAACCAACAGCGGGATCTGGATACCCATGTTGGCTCCCACATGTTCCACGATGATCTCATCGGATGAACCACGATGTCGAGGATTCAATCAATCCCGTATTCAATTCCCTTTGTCTAGCGGTATTGTATTTGCCCGAGATTCGATCGTCGGTATCCCGATACCTTGTTCAATCTCGTTACCGTCAAGTCTCTTTACTCGCTCCGTAACACATCATCCCGTGATCAACCCCTTGGTCACATTGTGCACATTATGATGATGTCCTACCGAGTGGGCCCAGAGATACCTCTCCGTCACACAGAGGGACAAATCCCAGTCTCGATTCGTGCCAACCCAACAGACACTTTCGGAGATACCCATAGTGTACCTTTATAGCCACCCAGTTACGTTGTGATGTTTGGTACACCCAAAGAATTCCTACAGTATCCGGGAGTTGCACAATCTCATGGTCTAAGGAAATGATACTTGACATTAGAAAAGCTTTAGCATACGAACTACACGATCTTTGTGCTAGGCTTAGGATTAGGTCTTGTCCATCACATCATTCTCCTAATGATGTGATCCCGTTATCAACGACATCCAATGTTCATGGTCAGGAAACCGTAACCATCTATTGATCAACGAGCTAGTCAACTAGAGGCTTACTAGGGACATGGTGTTGTCTATGTACCCACACATGTATCTGAGTTTCCTATCAATACAATTATAGCATGGATAAGAAACATTATCATGAACAAGGAAATATAATAATAATAACTAATTTATTATTGCCTCTAGGGCATATTTCCAACACTTGGCAAGGGCAATAGCTCCAGTGTTGTCACAGAAGAGAGTCATCAGGCCTGACGCATTGGGAATAACTCCTAGGTCGGTAATGAACTCCTTCATCCAGATTGCTTCATGCGCTACCTCCGAGGCTGCCATGTACTCCGCTTCACATGTAGATCCCACCACGACGCTTTGCTTGCAACTGCACCAGCTTACTGCTCCACCATTCAAAATATACATGTTTCCGGTTTGTGACTTGGAGTCATCCAGATTTATGTTGAAGCTAGCATCGACGTAACTCTTTACGACGAGCTCTTCGTCACCTCCATAAATGAGAAACATATCCTTGGTCCTTTTCAGGTACTTCAGGATATTCTTGACCGCTGTCCAGTGTTTCATGCCAGGATTACTTTGGTACCTTCCTACCAAACTTACAGCAAGGTTTACATCAGGTCTGGTACACAACATGGCATACATAATAGACCCTATGGCCGAGGCATAGGGGATGACACTCATCTTTTCTTTATCTTCTGCCGTGGTCGGGGATTGAGCTGAGCTCAATTTCACACCTTGCAACACAGGCGAGAACCCCTTCTTGGACTGATCCATATTGAACTTCTTCAATATCTTATCAAGGTATGTGCTTTGTGAAAGACCTATGAGGCGTCTCGATCTATCTCTATAGATCTTGATGCCTAATATGTAAGCAGCTTCTCCAAGGTCCTTCATTGAAAAACACTTATTCAAGTAGGCATTTATGCTTTCCAAAAGTTCTATATCATTTCCCATCAATAGTACGTCATCCACATATAATATGAGAAATGCTACAGAGCTCCCACTCAATTTCTTGTAAACATAGGCTTCTCCATAAGTTTGCATAAACCCAAACGCTTTGATCATTTCAAAGTGAATGTTCCAACTCCGAGATGCTTGCACCAGCCCATAGATGGAGTGCTGGAGCTTGCATACCTTGTTAGCATTCTTAGGATCGACAAAACCTTCCCGCTGCATCATATACAATTCTTCCTTAAGAAAGCCGTCAAGGAATGTCGTTTTGACGTCCATTTGCCATATCTCATAATCGTAGAATGCGGTAATTGCTAACATGATTCGGATGGACTTGAGCTTCGCTACGAGTGAGAAGGTCTCATCGTAGCCAACCCCTTGAACTTGTTGATAACCCTTAGCGACAAGTCGAGCTTTATAGATGGTAACATTACCATCCGCGTCCGTCTTCTTCTTGAAGATCCATTTATTTTCTATTGCTCGCCGATCATCGGGCAAGTCTGTCAAAGTCCATACTTTGTTTTCATACATGGATCCTATCTCGGATTGCATGGCTTCAAGCCATTTGTTGGAATCTGGGCCCGCCATCGCTTCTTCATAGTTCGAAGGTTCACCGTTGTCTAACAACATGATTTCCAGGACAGGGTTGCCACACCATTCTGGTGTGGAACGTGTCCTTGTGGACCTATGAAGTTCAGTAGCAACTTGATCCAAAGTACCTTGATCATCATCATTAACTTCCTCTCTAGTCGGTGCAGGCACCACAAAAACATCTTCCTGAGCTGCGCTACTTTCCGCTTCAAGAGGCAGTACTTCATCAAGTTCTATTTTCCTCCCACTTACTTCTTTCGAGAGAAACTCTTTCTCCAGAAAGGACCCGTTCTTGGCAACGAAGATCTTGCCTTCGGATCTGAGGTAGAAGGTATACCCAATGGTTTCCTTAGGGTATCCTATGAAGACGCATTTTCACAACTTGGGTTCGAGCTTTTCAGGTTGAAGTTTCTTGACATAAGCATCGCATCCCCAAACTTTTAGAAACGACAACTTAGGTTTCTTCCCAAACCATAATTCATACGGTGTCGTCTCAATGGATTTAGACGCTGCCCTATTTAAAGTGAATGTAGCTGTCTCTAGAGCGTATCCCCAAAATGATAGCGATAAATCGGTAAGAGACATCATAGATCGCACCATATCCAATAGAGTGTGATTATGACATTCGGACACACCGTTACGCTGAGCTGTTCCAGGCGGCGTGAGTTGTGAAACAATTCCACATTTCCTTAAGTGCGTACCAAATTCGTGACTCAAATATTCTCCCCCACGATCTGATCATAAGAACTTTATTTTTCTGTCACGTTGATTCTCTACCTCATTCTGAAATTCCTTGAACTTTTCAAAGGTCTCAGACTTGTGTTTCATCATGTAGACATACCCATATCTACTTAAGTCATCAGTGAGGGTAAGAACATAACGATATCCTCCGCGAGCCTCAACGCTCATTGGACCGCACACATCAGTATGTATGATTTCCAACAAGTTGGTTGCTCGCTCCATTGTTCCGGAGAATGGAGTCTTGGTCATTTTGCCCATGAGGCATGGTTCGCATGTGTCAAATGATTCGTAATCAAGAGACTCCAAAAGTCCATCCGCATGGAGCTTTTTCATGCATTTGACACCAATGTGGCCAAGGCGGCAGTGCCACAAGTATGTGGGACTATCGTTATCAACCTTACATCTTTTGGTATTCACACTATGAATATGTGTAACATCACGTTCGAGATTCATTAAGAATAAACCATTGACCAGCGGGGCATGACCATAAAACATATCTCTCATATAAATAGACCAACCATTATTCTCGGATTTAAATGAGTAGCCATCTCGTATTAAACGAGATCCAGATACAATGTTCATGCTCAAAGCTGGCACTAAATAACAGTTATTGAGGTTTAAAACTAATCTCGTAGGTAAATGTACAGGTAGCGTGCCGACGGGGATCACATCGACCTTGGAACCATTCCTGACGCCCATCGTCACCTCATCCTTCGCCAGTCTCCGCTTATTCCGCAGCTCCTGTTTTGAGTTTCAAATATGAGCAACCGCATCGGTATCAAATACCCAGGAGCTACTACGAGTGCTGGTAAGGTACACATCAATTACATGTATATCACATATACCTTTGGTGTTGCCGGCCTTCTTGTCCACTAAGTACTTGGGGCAATTCCACTTCCAGTGTCCGCTTTCCTTGTAATAAAAGCACTTAGTCTCAGGTTTGGGTCCATGTTTTGGCTTCTTCCCGGCAACTGGCTTACCAGGCGTGGCAACTCCCTTGCCATCCTTCTTGAAGTTCTTCTTACCCTTGCCTTTCTTGAAACTAGTGGTTTTATTGACCATCAACACTTGATGTTCCTTTTTGATCTCCACCTCCACTGATTTCAGCATTGAAAATACCTCAGGAATGGTTTTCACCATCCCCTGCATATTGTAGTTCATCACAAAGCTCTTGTAGTTAGGTGGGAGCGACTGGAGGATTATGTCAATGACCGAGTCATCCGGAAGATTAACTCCTAGCTGAGATAAGCGGTTGTGCAACCCAGACATTTTAAGTATGTGCTTGCTGACAGAACCATTCTCCTCCATCTTACAATTGTAGAACTTGTCGGAGACTTCATATCTCTCGACCCGGGCATGAGCTTGGAAAACCATTTTCAGCTCTTGGAATATCTCATATGCTCCGCGCTGCTCAAAACGCTTTTGGAGCCCTGGTTCTAAGCTGTAGAGCATGCCGCAATGGACCAGGGAGTAATCATCACTACACGACTGCCAGGCGTTCATAATGTCTTGAGTTGCTGGGAAAACGGGTGCTTCACCTAGTGGTGCATCTAGGACATATGCTTTCTTGGTAGCTATGAGGATGATCCTCAAGTTCCGTACCCAGTCCGTATAGTTGCTACCATCGTCTTTCAGCTTGGTTTTCTCTAGGAACGCATTGAAGTAGAGGGCAACATTAGCATGGGCCATTTGATCTACAAGACATATTGCAAAGATTTTAGACTAAGTTCATGATAATTAAGTTCATCTAATCAAATTATATAATGAACTCCCACTCAGATAGACATCCCTCTAGTCATCTAAGTGATACATGATCCGAGTCAACTAGGCCGTGTCCGATCATCACGTGAGACGGACTAGTCATCATCGGTGAACATCTTCATGTTGATCGTATCTTCTATACGACTCATGTTCGACCTTTCGCTCTCTTGTGTTCCGAGGCCATGTCTGTACATGCTAGGCTCGTCAAGTCAACCTAAGTGTTTTGCATGTGTAAATCTGGCTTACACCCGTTGTATTCGCATGTTAGAATCTATCACACCCGATCATCACGTGGTGCTTCGAAACAACGAACCTTCGCAATGGTGCACAGTTAGGGGGAACACTTTCTTGAAATTTTATGAGGGATAATCTTATTTATGCTACCGTCGTTCTAAGCAAATAAGATGTAAAACATGATAAACATCACATGCAATCAAATAGTGACATGATATGGCCAATATCATTTTGCTCATTTTGATCTCCATCTTCGGGGCGCCATGATCATCATCATCACCGGCATGACACCATGATCTCCATCATCGTGTCTTCATGAAGTTGTCACGCCAACGATTACTTCTACTACTATGACTAACGGTTTAGCAACAAAGTAAAGTAATTACATGGCATTATTCAATGACACGCATGTCATACAATAATTAAGACAACTCCTATGGCTCCTATCGGTTGTCATACTCATCGACATGTAAGTCGTGATTCCTATTACAAGAACATGATCAATCTCATACATCACATATATATTATTCATCACATCCTTTTGGCCATATCACATCACACATCATATGCTGCAAAAACAAGTTAGACGTCCTCTAATTGTTGTTGCAACTTTTTACGTGGCTGCTATAGGTTTCTAGCAAGAACGTTTCTTACCTACGCCAAAACCACAACGTGATATGCCAATTGCTATTTACCCTTCATAAGGACCCTTTTCATCGAATCCGATCCGACTAAAGTGGGAGAGACAGACGCCCGCTAGCCACCTTATGCAACTAGTGCACGTCAGTCGGTGGAACCTGTCTCACGTAAGCGTACGTGTAAGGTCGGTCTGGGCCGCTTCATCCCACGATGCCGCCGAAACAAGATAAGACTAGTAGTGGCAAGTAAATTGACAAAATCGACGCCCACAACAAACTTGTGTTCTACTCGTGCATAGAAACTACACATAGACCTAGCTCATGATGCCACTGTTGGGGATCGTTGCAGAAATTAAAAAAAATTACGCATCACCAAGATCAATCTATGGAGTAACTAGCAATGAGAGAGAGGGGAGTGCATCTTCATACCCTTGAAGATCGCGAGACGGAAGCGTTGCAAGAACGTGGATGAAGGAGTCGTAGTCGAAGCGATTCAGATCGCGGTGGACTCCGATCTAAGCGCCGAACAACGACACCTCCGCGTTCAACACACGTGCAGCCCGGTGAAGTCTCCCACACCTTGATCCAGAAAGGAGGAGGGAGAGGTTGAGGAAGAAGGGCTCCAGCAGCAGCACGATGGCGTGGTGGTGATGGAGTGGCAGTTCTCCGGCAGGGCTTCGCCAAGCTCTTGCGGAGGAGGAGAGGTGTTGGGGAGGGGAGGGGCTGCGCCTTGGATGTGGTGCTGCACCCCTCCCTCCACCCCTATATTTATAGGGAGAAGGGGGAAGGGGGTCGGCCCCTCTAGATGGGATCTAGAGGGGGCGACGGCCAAGGGGGGGGGAGGGGGCTTGCCCCCCAAGCCAAGGGGGGCGCCCCCTTTAGGGTTCCCCCCAACCCTAGGCGCATGGGCCCTAGGGGGGTGGCGCCCCAGCCCACTTGGGGCTGGTTCTCTTCCACCTACAGCCTATAAGGCCCTTCGGGGCAGGTGGACCCTCCCGGTGGACCCGCGGAACCCCTCCGGTGGTCCCAGTACAATACCGATATACCCCCGAATATTTCTGGTGACCGTATGATGACTTCCCATATATAAATCTTAACCTCCAGACCATACCGAAACTCCTCGTGACGTCCGGGATCTCATCCGGGACTCTGAACAACATTCAGTAATCACATACAAATCTTCCTTATAACCCTATTGTCATCGAACCTTAAGTGTGTAGACCCTACGGGTTCGGAAATTATGCAGACATGACCGAGACAGCTCTCCGGCCAATAACCAACAACGGGATCTGGATACCCATGTTGGCTCCCACATGTTCCACAATGATCTCATTCGATAAACCACGATGTCAAGGATTCAAGCAATCTCGTATACAATTCCCTTTGTCAATCGGTACGTTACTTGCCCAAGATTCGATCATCGATATCCCAATACCTCGTTCAATCTCGTTACCGTCAAGTCACTTTACTCGTTCTGTAATGCATGATCCCATGACCAAATACTTAGTCACATTGAGCTCATTATGATGATGCATTACCGAGTGGGCCTAGAGATACCTCTCAGTCATACAGAGTGACAAATCCCAGTCTCGATTCGTGCCAACCCAACAGACACTTCCAGAGATACCTGTAGTGCACCTTTATAGCCACCCAGTTATGTTGTGACGTTTGGTGCACCCAAAGCATTCCTATGGTATCCGGGAGTTGCACAATCTCATGGTCTAAGGAAATGATACTTGACATTAGAAAAGCTCTAGCAAACGATATACACGATCTTGTGATATGCTTAGGATTGGGTCTTGTCCATCACATCATTCTCCTAATGATGTGATCCCATTATCAATGACATCCAATGTCCATAATCAGGAAACCATGACCATCTGTTGATCAACGAGCTAGTCAAATAGAGGCCCACTAGGGACATGGTGTGGTCTATGTATTCACACATGTATTATGGTTTCCGATCAATACAATTATAGCATGAACAATAGACAATTATCATGAACAAGGAAATATAATAACAACCATTTTATTATTGCCTCTAGGGCATATTTCCAACAGGGGCAAGGATAGAAGAAGAGTTGAAGAAAGCAGAAGAGGCTGCTAGAAGAAGGCATGACAAAGCAGAAAAGAAGGCTAGAGAAGCTGAGAAGAAGAGAGAGGCAGCTACACAGAAGAGGAAGCAATGGCAATCCTGAGGCAGGCGATAGCAGAAACAAGAGAGATATTACTAGAGAGACAAAGAGAGATTTCTGCTAAGAGGAAGGAGAAACTAGCTGTTGAGAAGAAGGCTCAAAAGGAGGCTGCTACTGCAAAGAAACTAGAAGAGAAGAAAGCCAGTGCTGCACATAAGGAAGAACACAGACAAGCACTTCTAGCAAAGTAGCAGGAAGAGAAACATGCCCTTGCTGCAAAGAAAGAAGTAGAGAAACAAGCCCTTGCAGCAAAAAAGGAACAACTGAGGAAACAAGCACATAAAAGCCCATTTCCAAACATGGAAGATGCTGGGCATGTGCCACAAATATCAAGCATGTTTAACATCTTTAGATGAGCTATTAGATTGTTTGTGTTGTTTTAGCAATGTAAAATATCACTATGTTTCTCTTTCTTGTCATCTCAAGATCTTATGGTATTGTATTTTGAGTAGTGCTACTGCTGATGCACTTCAGAATCTATATTTTGGTAATGAAAATTGTCTTGCGTGTCTTCCCATGCTTGTCATTTTATTGTTGATATCAATATTGCTTACACATTTTATTGTTAATGTCAATACTGCATTACCCATTCTTTCCATTTCAGAAACATTATTCCTTTTCAGATAGAATATATGATAAACAACATTTATTGCCATTCTTCTCATTTCACAATTATCGTTTCAAAAAGATAACACAATAGAAATACAATGTTTCCATTAAATATAGATCATTTCATACATTTCTGGACTTGACAACCATAACATTTGATACAACCAAATTGAACTCCTCTCCTCTGTTGCTCCAGCGGCATCAACAACTTGGTTCCCAACCAAGTAATGAGCATCCACTAGATATGCAACATATTCCATCTCCCAAAACCAGAAATCACACCCAGTAGGCTGCAAACAAGAGCAAAATGTGAAAATGTAACTTTGAACACCGAGAGGGAAAACTGCTGCCAAGAACGAAATCAACTCAGTGATTGGGACATTTGTAGAACACCCAGCCCTCGTGGTCCTCTATGCTCGGAACGTGGTACCTCATCGTCGACTGGCAGTGAGGACATGGGATGAGCGACACCACCATTGTCCAGCCGCGTAGACCTGACCGGACAGAACTAGCAGAAGACATGGCGAAGTGAAAGGATTGATATAGTTGACTAGAGGGGGGGTGAATAGGTAACTAACAATTTTTAGCTTTTCTTTACCAAATTAAACTTTGCATCGAAGTAGGTTGTCTAAATATGTAACTAGGTGAACAACCTATATGATGCAACAACAATAAGTACACAAGCAAGCAAGGGATACAACACAAAAAACTTGCACAAGTAAAGGCACGAGATAACCAAGAGTGGAGCCGATGGAGACAAGGATGTGTTACCGAAGTTCCTTCCTTTTGAGGGGAAGTACATCTCCGTTAGAGCAGTGTGGAGGCACAATGCTCCCCAAGAAGCCACTAGGGCCACCGTATTCTCCTCACGCCCTCACACAATGCGAAATGCCGTGATTCCACTATTGGTGCCCTTGAAGGCGGTGACCAAACCTTTACAAACAAGGTTGGGGCTATCTCCACAACTTAATTGGAGGCTCCCAATGACACCACGAAGCTTCACCACAATGGACTATGGCTCCGAGGTGACCTCAACCGTCTAGGGTGCTCAAACACCCAAGAGTAACAAGATCCGCTAGGGATTAGTGGGGGAATCAAATTTCTCTTGGTGGAAGTGTAGATTGGGGCCTTCTCAATCTATCCCGAGCAAATCAACAAGTTTGATTGGCTAGGGAGAGAGATCGGGCGAAAATGGAGCTTGGAGCAACAATGGAGCTTTTGGGGGAAGAGGTGAGTCAACTTTGGGGAAGAAGACCCCTTTATATGGTGGGGGGAACAATCCAACCGTTACTCCCCCAAGCAGCCCCGCACAGAGCGGTACTACCGCTTGGACGGGCGGTACTACCGCTGAGCAAGCTGTACTACCGTCCCCACCTAGCGGTACTACCGCGCATAAAAGGGGAGCAAGGACCTGGGCCCAGAGTGGTACTGCCGCGGAGGTAAGGGCGGTACTACCGCTTGGGGTAGTACTACCGCCACTACTGCCGCAACTAGTACGGCACAACCCGACACGAGAAATAGAGGCCTCGAGTCGAGGCGGTAGTAGCCCGGAGCCTCAGCGGTACTACGGCCGAAGACAGCAAGCGGTACTACCACTTGAGGAGCGGTACTACCGATTCATGTGCTTCGGCGGTACTATCGTTGAGGACCGCGGTACTACTGCTGGGACCAGTCAGAGCAAGCTAGGAGAGGAAAGGGAACTCCATTGAAGCGGAAAGGAACAATGGGTGCGATAAAGATGTGTACGTGTTGATTCCACCCTAGCCTTACCAAAGCGGATCCCCTCTTGATAGTACGGAGACTCCTACAAAACTAGTCCACCAACATAGAAACGAAAGAGCTACACCGTCTTGAACAAAACACTGAGGGGAGAGAATCGTCTCGTGCCAAAGGATGAATCTCTGAAAAACTTAACGCACACGATTAGTCCGCAAAAGCATTGTCATCAATCACCAAAACACCTTGGGGATAAATATGCCCTTTACAATCTCCCCCTTTTGGTGGATTGATGACAATACGGGATTTGCATAACGGGAAAAAGACATATGACATGCGCAAACCCCACAACCCTAAAATGTAGATGGGCTCCCCCTAGATGTGTGCTATCTAGATAAGTGCTTTGGACTGCACGGCACATATACTAGGATCAACGCTCCCCCTACATTTTAGAGACTAACAACCTAAGCAGGAAATATGAGAGCAAAGTATATAACAGGATACGCAAGGAACTCATAAGATACCGAAGGACTAGATAGACATAGATAATGATAATCTAAAGATAAGGTAGCATACGTCTCACACCATATGTCTGGAACTTAGGTCTCACTGACACAAAACCAAACAAAGCAAATGGTGAGAAAACACACCACAAAGAAGACACACTCGCGAAACTGACAAAGACAATGACACAAATCCCTAAACTCTCTCCCCCTTTGGCATCGAGACACCAAAAAAAGAGGGATTGTTGCTACGGCTCTAGGTGATAGCAAGGGTCGCGAATATTAGATCCCAGCGAGATCGTCTTCACCGCTGTCGTCGGTCGGGAACTGCTCGACATCAGAATCTATCCACGGGCAGTGCTGCTGAATCCACTCCTCCTCCTCAATAAGCTGGTCCTCAGAACCACTGGTAACGGTGGCACCCAACTGACGCATGAGCTCCTTGTGACGTCCCCTGGCCTTCTTCTCGGCCACATGAGTCATGTACTGACCGTGAGACTCCATGCAGAACAGCTTCTTCATCTTGAGCTTGAGCTTCTTTGCCCAAGAGGGCTCTGCCCCAGAAGGCTCATAGTCATCATCATCCTCAGCCTCAGCCTCCTCCTCGGTCTCCATGGCAGTAGCAGATGATGTACCCCCAGATTTAGGGACCTGAGTGCCCCAGTTGTCCTTCATCCTCAGACGCTTGATCTCATGAGACACCAATTCTCCAGTCTCTAGCATAACCTTGGGATAGACATGATCCCAGGCCTTCTCAATAAGCAGCATGATAAACAGACCATAAATCGGGCACTTGTGCTCAGAGATAGCAGATAAGAGCTCAGACCACATAACATGAGAGATGTCCAGGGACTCACCAGTGTTTTCTTCCTTCTCACACTGGCAGAAGAGAAGCATGTCCACGAGATAAGAATGAACCGTATCCAGATTCCCGATGCAAGGGAAAAGAGTCTCACGCAAGACATGATGAAGAATGTCCAGAAAGGCAGGCAACTCATAAGTTTCCTTCTTAGTCTCAGGGTTGATCTTTAGTGTGCAATAGGTCCAGAGAGCTTGCTTGTGAGTGGAGGTTGTGTTGTGGTGAGGGCGAAAGCCGACAGGAGACGCAAGCCCGTGAGCTTCCACCCCAAGTAACTCCATGAATGCCTTCCACTTGGCAGAAAGCAACTTGCCATTGGTCATCCAAGTCAGAGTCCTGTCCTCGTCAGTCCCTAGATGGACAGTGGCATAGAATTGAGCCACAATATCTGCATCATAGTCCTTGTTGAATTGCATGATTCTGAGAATGTTCAGCTGAGTGCACATCTGAAGAGCTTCACCAAAGTACTCAGGATCCTGCTCCATATAGTCCGTGTCGATGGAGCGCACAACAACATAGAGATTCTTCTTGGCCTTGAGCACATTGAAGAATATGGCAAACTGAAACCTGTTCCAGAACGGACGGTTGACCAAAGTGGGTTCTTGGTCTGCCTCATAAGGGTTGCAGCGACGTCTTGCCCAGAACTCCTTGGCATTCATTTAAGGCATGGTTTTGCCCGTTGGCTTTGGCTTGACAGCAGACTTCTTCTTGAGTTGAGGTGGAGGTGGAGCACTTGAGGAACCTCCTACTGACTCAGATGTGCGGTAACGCTTTGACGTGGCACGACCGGGGTTGACACGGTGAGCTTGATGCTCAGGATGTTCATCACCTAGAACCAAACACAAGAACACGCAAAACAACCAGAAAGAACGAGCATAAGCCTCCAAACTCAACAAGAAGGATCACTAAATGGCAGGAGCATGATGGAATTTGGTAGGCAGCGGTAGTACCGCGACCTGGAGGCGGCAGTACCGCTCCAAGCGGTAGCACTGCTCAAGTGAGAGCGGTAGTACCGCTTGAGGCGGGGAAACAATTGTTTCCTACTGCCGCGGTCAGATCCGGCACTACCGTCCTACCAAACTCAAAAATAATCCTACAAATCACTGATCCAAACCGTCTAGTTGCCTTCTCCATCCTACTCAAGCCTAGATTTAGCCAAAAATCTAGAGATGCAACCACTATTGCCCCTAAGACGCTAGATTTGACATCTAGACAATAAGAGAGAGGGAACGGGGGCAATACCAGCATCCATGGCAAGAGGACGAGGTGGGGATCGACTCCATCGAAAGGAATGGAGAGGGTCGCCCCGGAGAAGGAGATCTGCTAGAGCCCTCCCACGGCGAACAGTTGCTGGAGAGACGAAGAGGAGCGAGTGGGCGAAGCGAATGGGTATGGGGGAGAAGAAACCTCCCCCTGCCCTGATATAACCCCCTGACCCTACCCCATAGCGGTAGTACCGCGCTGATGGGCGGTAGTACCGCTTACAAGCGGTAGTACCGCGCACCACCAGTGGTAGTACCGCCCAGCAACTCAAGGCCACTAGACAGCAAGGCTAAGCTAAAAAAGAAACGGAAAACCAACAGCAAGAAATGGAGGAAAGGCTAACTCGGCAGTGAACACACTAGCAAGAGGCCAAGACAGACCTCTTCAAGAGAGGGCGGTGGCAGAGGCCACCTATGTTTGAGTCAAGAGGTATGGCGCCGCGAAGATTTTAACCTTGGGCCCATGACCAAAACTCATCCGTGAAGCACAAAAACCATCGAAGATGGTTAAAAAGAAGGACATAATCAATTTATGCATAATGGGGGGAGGAAGAGTTCAATGAGAGAACAACACTCCCCCTATGTCCATGCCTAAACCTAAACTAGACAACATGTTGAATGAGGAGGGTGTGCAAGGGTTCAAGTCACATTGCTCGAATCAATGATATTTAGATCATGCCTTAACTCGTGAAATCTTGCTTCATCCAAGGGCTTCGTGAAAATATCTGCAAGGTTATCATGAGTGTTGACATACTTGAGCTTGATCTCCCCTCGCCTAATATGATCCCGGATGAAGTGATACCGAATCTCAATATGCTTCGTCTTGAAATGTTACACCGGGTTGAGAGAAATCTTGATGGCACTTTCATTATCACACCAAAGAGGCACTTTGTCACAAATGATACGGTACTCCTTTAAAGTTTGCCTCATCCATAAGAGTTGTGCACAACAACTACCGGTCGCCACATATTCCGCTTCGGTGGACGAGAGAGACACACAACTTTGCTTCTTGGAAGACCAACTCACCAAAGAGCAACCAAGAAATTGGCACCCTCCGGAAGTGGACTTCCTATCCACTTTGTCTCCCGCCCAATAAGAATATGTATATCCTTCAAGCTTGAAGTTTGCTCCTCTTGGGTACCATAAGCCAAAGTTTGGGGTATGAGCCAAATATCGAAAGATTCGCTTGACCGCCACATAGTGGCTTTCCTTCGGTGCGGCTTGAAACCGTGCACACATTCCCACACTCAACATGATATCCGGTCTAGATGCACAAAGCTAAAGCAAGGAGCCAGTCATGGAGCGATATACCTTTTGATCTACCGCTTTACCATTGGGATCAATGTCAAGTTGGCACTTGGTAGGCATTGGAGTGGAAGCCGGCTTAACATCGCCTAGCTTGAATCTTTTTAGCATGTCTTGAGTGTATTTGGCTTGATGTATGAAAGTACCTTCTCTTCTTTGCTTGATGTCGAAACCGAGGAAGAACTTCAACTCTCCCATCGACGACATCTTGAACTTAGAGGTCATGAGAGCGGCAAATTCCTCATTGGAAGCTTTGTTAGGAGAACCAAAGATAATATCATCAACATATAGTTGGCATACAAACAACTCCCCTTTGACCTTCTTAGTAAAAAGAGTGGGATCGATTTGCCCCACCTCAAATCCACGATCTTGTAACAACTCGGTAAGGTGGTCATACCACGCACGTGGGGCTTGTTTAAGGCCATAGAGTGCCTTATCGAGTTGATACACATGATCCGAGAAGTAGGGATCCTCGAACCTGGGGGGTTGCTTGACACCAACTCATTAATAGGACCATTAAAAAAAGCACTTTTCACATCCATTTGTTGTAACTTAAACTTGTGATGGGAAGCATGAGAAATCAACAAACGAATGGATTCAAGGCGAGCAACGGGAGAAAAGGTTTCACCGTAATCGATGCCCTCGACTTGGGAGTAGCCTTGTGCTACCAATCTTGCCTTGTTGCGAATGATGTTCCCATGAGCATCTTGCTTGTTCTTGAATATCCACTTGGTTCCAATGACGTTGTGGTTCCCCGACGGCCTTGGCACCAATCTCCACACCTTGTTGTACTCGAAGTTGTTGAGTTCTTCATGCATGGCATTGAGCCAATCCGGATCTTCGAGCGCCTCATAGACCTTTTGGGGTTCAACACAAGAGGCAAACGCGTGATGCTCACAATAGTTTGCTAATTGTCTACGAGTGCTTACCCCCTTTCTTAGGCTTCCAACCACATTCTCCATGAGATGACCTTTGGTGGTGAGCTTGGAAGCAATCTTCACAGCACGACGCTCTAATTCCTCCTCGGATGTGGAAGGAGGAGGGTTAACTTGATTATCTTGAGCGCCGTCTTGAGCTTGTTCAAGATCTTGAGTTTGCTCTTGATCTTGAACTTGCTCGAGGGGGAGAACTTGACCTTGGGCATCATTTGGTGGTTCACCACCATCTTGAGGTTGATCTTGCCCTTGGTCTTGTTCACGAGGTTGAGGGCCTTCACTTTGTTCTTCGGAAGCGTGTGGGTCTTGGGGAGGTGATGGCTCCACTTGAGTGGTGCATTGTCCTTCTCCTTCGGCCACAAGGGGTTCCTTAATGGTTAGAATATGACCAATACCCATTCTTCTTATGGCTTGGGGAGGAATTTCATCACCTACATCACAAGTACCACTTTTCTCCACTTGGGAGCCGTTATTTTCGTCAAACTCCACGTTACACATCTCCTCAATGAGTCCTGTGGACTTGTTGAGGACACGGTAAGCATGAGAGTTTGTAGCATAACCAACAAATATGCCCTCATAAGCTCTAGCCTCAAATTTAGACAAACGGACACCTTTCTTGAGAATGAAACACTTACACCCGAACACCCGGAAGTACTTGAGATTGGGCTTGTTACCGGTGAATATTTCATAAGGAGTCTTGTTCAAGCCTTTGCGGAGATAGAGCCGATTGGATGCATGACATGCTGTGTTGATGGCTTCAGCCCAAAAGTTGTATGGAGACTTGAACTCCGCCATCATGGTCCTTGCCGCATCCATCAACGTCCGGTTCTTCCCCTTAGCAACACCATTTTGTTGAGGGGTATATGGTGCAGCATATTGATGCTTGATCCCCTCATCACTAAGAAACTCATCCAAGGTGTAGTTCTTGAACTCGGTGCCATTGTCACTTCTTATTGTCAAGATCTTTGCATCATGTTGGCGTTGAGCTTCATTTGCAAAGTCGATGACGGTTTGTTGAGTCTCACTCTTCCTCTTGAAGAAGTATACCCCAAGTGTATCTTGAATAATCATCCACAATCACCAAGCAATACTTTCTACCTTCAAGACTATCAAAAGATGGGGGCCCAAAGAGATCCATGTGAAGGAGCTCCAAGGGTCTCTTCGAGTACATGATGGTCGAGGGAGGTTGAGACTTCTCATGAAGCTTTCCTTCGATACAAGCACTGCAAGCACGATCTTTGGCAAAACTAACATTTGTTAGTCCACGGAAGATGGTCCCCCTTGAGAAGACTTTGCAAAGATCTCATATTGACGTGGGCTAAACGGCGATGCCAAAGCCATCCCACGTCAACTTTAGCCATTAGGCATGTCGCGGTCTTAGTGGGTCGCTCCAAAAAGTTAATCACATAGAGACCATTCTCGACATGCCCAAGAAAGGCTACTTTAAGAGTCTTGCTCCACAAGAGGGCCACGGTATCAATGTCAAA
Source organism: Triticum aestivum (assembly GCF_018294505.1). NCBI lineage: Eukaryota > Viridiplantae > Streptophyta > Magnoliopsida > Poales > Poaceae > Triticum > Triticum aestivum. Next base: position 94,290,311 of record NC_057813.1, on the reverse strand, counting down.
GAAAGTGGCAAAACCCATGAGTGCAAGTTGACGAACGGAAAGTAAATTGTATGCAAGGGACTCAACAAGCATGACTTTCTCGATTGTTAGATCATGAGAAATGGCAACCTTGCCAAGACCCAATACCTTAGAATGTGAGGCATCACCCCACTCGACATTGGTGGGCATAGATGGAATCTTTTGCACGTCCACCACCAAGTCCTTGCTCCCGATCATATGATTTGTTGCTCCACTATCGAGCAACCATGATCCCCCACCGGAAGCAAACACCTACAAGAGATCAATGCTTGGTTTTAGGTACCCATTTAGTAATGGGTCCTTTGATGTTAGTAACAAGGGTCTTAGGAACCCAAATAGACCATTCAATGTACTCATAAGGAGAACCAACAAATTTAGCATAAACATGTCCATCACTAGCACGACACAACACATAAGAAGGGTTAAAATCGCCGGCTTTGTTGAAGGAGGAGGAGGTGGTTTTGCCCTGTTTGACATCAACACCCTTCACATTGTTCTTCTTCTCCTAAGGAGCACCCTCTCCCTCTTTCACAAAGGTTTGCTTGAGAGGAGGAGGTCGTTTGGTCTTGGCGTTCTTCTTCTTGTTCTTGGACTTGGGTGCGAACCCAATTCCTTCCTTGGCCACAACTTCCTTTTGATTGCTCAAAAGGTCGTTGAGGTTCTTCTCACCTTGAATGCATGTCACAAGGCCTTTGTCAAGTTGATCCTTCAATTTGGCATTCTCCTCCACAAGGTGCACATGCTCACAACACGGTTTAGTGGCATATGCATTATCAATTAATACCATATGAGGAAAGGTGGCCTTTTCCTTGGTTAGCTCAACTTGGAGTTGAGCATGAGACTCCTTGAGGTTTGCATGAGCACCTTTCAAGACCTTGTGGGCCTTATCAAGTACATCAAACTCCTCATTGAGTCTAGCATGATCAACCCCAAGTTTAGCCTTCTCAGAAGTTAGCACACAAGACACAACAAGAGCATGATCAAGATCTTTCTTTAACTTGGCATGGTCATCGTTGTGTGACTCCTCAAGAGCCAAACGATGCCCACGCTCTTCCTCTAGAGCATTGGAGAGATGCGATATCTCATCGGCATAGTCACGACTATGACCTTCCATCTTAGAGGTGGTTTCTTCGTGAGTCTCGATCATGTCATTGGCTTCACCAAGTTCTTCTAAGGGAGCAACAAAGTGCTTCTTGGATTTGCCCCTGAGCTTACTCATAAAAGACTCAAATTCATTAACTTCCTCATTAGACCCCTCACTTTCATCAATGCCATCCGTCAAAGAGGGATTAGTAATGATGGTGGTTTTGATGTTGGGGGTTACCTTGTTGGTGGCTTTAGCCATGAGGCACTTGGCAGTGATGTTCTCGTTGGGTGAATCGAAGAGAGACATCCGGGGAGATGTGGCAATGGCAACGGATGCCATGGCCATTGCTTCACTATCTTCATCATCATCGTCATCCTCACGGTATTCTTCTCGAACCACCAACCCTCGAGTTGGAGTCTTCTTGGTGAAGTTGTTCTTGTTGGGGAAGGACTTAGCTTTGTCTTTTCGGATGAGCTTGCCACCATTGTCTTCCCGCTTCTCGTAAGGACAATCCGCAACGAAATGGCTCACATTACCACAGTTGTAACAAGTTCTCACTCATTGCTTGCCCTTGAAGCCACTTGAGTTGTTCTTGTTGAAATTTGGCCTTGAGTTCTTCTTGCTCCCAAATTGCCTTGAAGCAAGAGCCATATGCTCATGATAATCATATTTTGTATCTTTGGGGTTGCTCTCCTCATCTTCTTCTTCTTCCTCTTCTTCCACAATAACCTTGGCCTTCAATGCAAGGTTGGGCTTCTTTGCCCTTTGAGAGTGGAGCACCGCATTATCGGCGGTCTTGTCCAAGATGCTCATTGCAACGAACTCATCCAACACTTCACTTGAGGTCATGGAATGGAAGTCCGGTCTTTGACGAATGACGGAGGACATGGCCTTGTTGTAGGGCATCATGGCCTTGAGGAACTTGCGTTTGATCCAATTGTCATCCGTGTCCTTGCTCCCATGATCTCGGAGTGAGACCGCGAGTTTGGTTACTCTCCGAAAGAGCTCACGAGGTTCTTCGTCTTCTTTCATTGCAAACTCATCGGGTTCATCTTGCACCACTTCATAGTTGGAGCGTTGAATGCTTGCGCTTCCCCGATAAAGAGACGCAACACATTGCCACGCATCTTTGGCCATGGCATGGGGTCAGAGATGAGGGAGATCTTTGGGGAGGATAGCATCTTGGATGATGAAGAGAGCATTCTCATTGAATTGATTATCAACCGCTTCTCTAGGGGTGAAGTTGCTTCGGTCATGTGGATATAAACCTTCTTCAATGATTCTCCAAAGATTAGTATTCACGTGATTTAAATGACGCTTGAAGCGATACACCCAAGAATCAAAATCCTCATTTTTCACAATCTTAGGAGGAGGGCCGGCATGATTTAAATGAGTAGAGGGAATCCGTCCTCCATAAGTTGGAGGTTCCACATGGGCAAAGATGCCGGTGCCATTTCTACCACTAGTAGAAGGACCCTTCTCACTATTAGCTTCCCCCTTGTCGGAGTTAGCATCCGTCACCTTGTTAGTGGGATCACCCACTTTCAACGGAGAGGTAGGTAGTTTAAGTCCTTCTAAGAATTTATTAAACGTGCTTTCAACCGTGGTTGTCATGGAGGTTTTCAATGTGTCCAAGGCCACATTGAATTCCTCATGGGACACCGCAGTTTCCCCATTACCCGTAGACGAGATCGGATTCACACCGGAGTGCTCCTCCTCCCCATCGTCTACGGTGTCAACCATACTCCTCGGACGGCAAAGTCCTTAATAAAGAGACGAGGCTCTGATACCAATTGAAACGATCGATATAGTTGACTAGAGGGGGGGGGGTGAATAGGAAACTAACAATTTTTAGCTTTTCTTTACCAAATTAAACTTTGCATCAAAGTAGGTTGTCTAAATATGCAACTAGGTGAACAACCTATATGATACAACAACAATAAGTGCACAAGCAAGCAAGGGATACAACACAAAAAGCTTGCACAAGTAAAGGCACGAGATAACCAAGAGTGGAGCCGATGGAGACGAGGATGTGTTACCGGAATTCCTTCCTTTTGAGGGGAAGTACGTCTACGTTAGAGCGGTGTGGAGGCACAATGCTCCCCAAGAAGCCACTAGGGCCACCGTATTCTCCTCACGCCCTCACACAATGCGAGATGCCGTGATTCCACTATTGGTGCCTCTGAAGGCGGCGACCGAACCTTTACAAACAAGGTTGGGGCTATCTCCACAACTTAATTGGAGGCTCCCAACGACACCACGAAGCTTCACCACAATGGACTATGACTCCGAGGTGACCTCAACCGTCTAGGGTGCTCAAACACCCAAGAGTAACAAGCTCCACTAGGGATTAGTGGGGGGAATCGAATCTCTCTTGGTGGAAGTGTAGATCGGGGCCTTCTCAACCTATCCTGAGCAAATCAACAAATTTGATTGGCTAGGGAGAGAGATCGGGCGAAAATGGAGTTTGGAGCAACAATGGAGCTTTTGGGGGAAGAGGTGAGTCAACTTTGGGGAAGAAGATCCCTTTATATGGTGGGGGGAACAATCCAACCGTTACTCCCCAAGCAGCCCCGCATAGAGCGGTACTACCGCTTGGACGGGCGGTACTACCGCTGAGCAAGCGGTACTACCGTCCCCACCCAGCGGTACTGCCGCGCATAAAAGGGGAGCAGGGACCTGGGCCCAGAGCGGTACTGTCGCGGAGGTAAGGGCGGTACTACCGCTTGGGGCGGTACTACCGCCACTACTGCCACAACTAGTACCGCACAACCCGACACGAGAAACAGAGGCCTCGAGTCGAGGCGGTAGTAGCACGGAGCCTCAGCGGTACTACGGCCGAAGACAGCAAGCGGTACTATCGCTTGAGGAGCGGTACTACCGCTTGATGTGCTTCAACGCTACTACCGCTGAGGACCGCGGTACTACCGCTGGGACCAGTCAGAGCAAGCTAGGAGAGGAAAGGGAACTCCATTGAAGCGGAAAGGAACAGCAGGTGCGATAAAGATGTGTACGTGTTGATTCCACCCTAGCCTTACCAAAGCGGATCCCCTCTTGATAGTACGGAGACTCCTACGAAACTAGTCCACCAACATAGAAACGAAAGAGCTACACCGTCTTGAATAAAACACTGAGGGGAGAGAATCGTCTCGTGCCAAAGGATGAATCTCTGAAAAACTTAACGCACACGATTAGTCCGCAAAAGCATTGTCATCAATCACCAAAACACCTTGGGGATAAATATGCCCTTACACGAAGTCGTCGTCGACCGCGAGGAGGATGGGCGCGCGGTGGCTAGGACAGGATGGGCGCGCGGCGAACTAGGGATTTGGAGGGGGAGAATTAGGGATTTCTACCTGACCAGCTTTTTGTGCAAATACTCCCTCCCGCACAAGGACAGTTCAACATAAATCCTCTACTCGCCTACATGGAGCTCGTCGACTGGTCAAATATGCGGCGTACGAGCGGTCTATGGCGCACAGTGACCGTATTTTTACGTCACATCATACACCGTGACCGTATTGCGCAAGTTCCTGTGTACAGTGACCAAAGTGACCGCACGACCCAAGTTAAAGTACCGCTGATGAATTTTAGACTCCGTCCGGTTCGGAGGGAGAAAAAACGAAGGAATAAATAACTGCATAGGTATAGAGTTGAGTGGGAAGAGCAAACCTATGGCATGTTCGCTTTGCAGGAAGAGGCACTATTAAGAAGTAGTACGATGGAGAGATGGGTGTGAGTACTGATTATAGTTGTTTATTGTCTTGAAAAGGATGACCTCTCACACCTCTCATGCAACTGCATTGTTTATTCGGCTGCACCACCCTAGAGCCAGCTCTTAGCCTCGGGCCTCCACGAGAACATGAGGTTTTAGTGGATTTTAGATTTCCTGTGAAAAGTACAGGTCTGTGTGACTATCTTTCTTCCAAGCAAACCAGAAAATGATGGACTGCCCAATTTAAATTAAAATTCCTATGGTAACCCTTCCTCCAAAAGTTCCTTCAAAATTCCTGTATACCAAACGGGGCCTTACTCTTTCGTATTCCGCAATCCGCTCTGATTTTCTAGACGGCGTGCCACACCGGCGCCAGCACGGTGGTGCGGGGCAGGCAGGCAGGCTAGGCTATCCGCCATCCGCTATCCTGAGGAAGCGAGGTCTGGAATCAGCGCCGTCCCCGATCTCGCACCGCACCGGCCACCGTCGCGCAGGTGCCACGGCATAGTCACATAGCTCGCGGCGCGGGCGTGGACGCAGCCATGATCGCGGCGCAGCCCATGGAAGGAAAGGTCGGGGCCTTTGCAACGGGAAACCACGTCACCAACGCGCGGTGGTCACCGCCCGGCACAGTCAGGCACGAGCAGTACCACGCATGCACCCACGCACGTACAGGGCGACGTACGCGACGCCTCCCGGCTGTCCAGGTCCAGCATCCGTCCCGTACAGCCAGCGCCGCGCCGCTGTCCCGCGGGGTCGCTCGCGGCCGTGGGGATGCGCCGTGGTCCCGCGCTGGCTCGTCTCGTGCGGAGCCAAAAGGGCGCGGCCGAGAAAAGGCGCGGCAGGTGCCCCGCTTTCCCCCCCTCGCCGTCCAGCGGATTTTCGAACCCAGACACGCAGGCCGGGAAAAGGAAAGGCAAGCACCCCCTCCGTAGATCAGCTGCGGAATACTGTATTTCTCAAGGGGAAAGGAAAAATGTGGAATCTAATTGACTGTAGCCAATTCTACTTCACTCGCTGAATGTCGCTGTGTGAGGTTTTGGCAGTGAGAATATATGCCACTCTCCCTGTCTGTCCAACGTTAATTTTCGGGATAAACCAGTCGTACAGTAAACTCTTCTGTACAGCACTGTAAAAAAGCCACAGAGGTACATAGAAAGTACACAAAGGTACGCCTCCACTTGGTAACCGTAGCGCTACCCTCTGCGGAAATACTCTACTCTGCTGGAAGAGAAAAATAAAATAAAATAAAATGGTTCCGTTCCTCCGTCCCCCGTCCACCTCCCTTCTCCGATCTAATCATTATTTAATCCTTTTCCAGTCTCACATGAGCACTTCCCCCCAGCCCAGCCCCAACCCCCACCTCCACCCTTCTCCGATCCCCCAACCACCGCCACCACCGCCTCCGATCCCATCCTCCTCCTCCTCCCCCGCCTCCGGCATGAGCGGGGCGGCGGAGGAGGCGGACTCCCCGCCGACGCACATGTCCGAGGACTCCTCCCCGGGCTCCTCCTCCGGCGGCAGCGGCGGCAGGCGGACGCCGGATCTGAGGGGCGGCAACAACGGCGGCGGCCCGCGCGCCTCCTCCTCCGCGCCGCCCGACCAGGTCCTCGACAACGTGCTGGAGAGCGTGCTCGAGTTCCTCACCGCCGCGCGCGACCGCAACGCCGCCTCGCTCGTCTGCCGCTCCTGGTACCGCGCCGAGGCGCAGACGCGCCGCGAGCTCTTCATCGGCAACTGCTACGCCGTCGACCCGCGCCGCGCCGTCCGCCGCTTCCGCGCCGTCGCCGCCGTCGTGCTCAAGGGCAAGCCGCGCTTCGCCGACTTCAGCCTCCTCCCCGACGGCTGGGGCGCCAACGTCAAGCCCTGGTTGGAGGCGCTCGGCCCCGCCTACCCGTGCCTCGAGCGCATCTGCCTCAAGCGCATGACCGTCACCGACGACGACCTCGGCCTCGTCGCGCGCTCCTTCCCGCAGTTCAAGGAGCTCTCGCTCGTCTGCTGCGATGGCTTCAGCACCCTCGGCCTCGCCGTCATCGCCGAGCGTTGCCGGTATTATGTCCCAGCCAAACTCCCTTTTTGTCTTGCATAGCTTGCTGTCGACGCATTCCCGTTGACTTCGGGTTGAAAACTTCGACCGGAATTGAAAGCAGCCGGAGGTTAAATCTTTGCAGCCTTCTCTCTCGCGCGGGGTCCTCTAGTTCTCAACCTATGCACGTGTGTCATTCTTTAGCTTGTTGTCGCACTTGCTATGTTTTGCTGCTAGATTTACTCGCATATTTTTCCGTTGACGAACCCATGAACTCAAAGTATATCTTGACGTGCGAAGTACTTTGATACGTGTTCGTACTAATGATGCTTACATTTGTGGTTTATTTCACTGGCTCGAGGCGTTAAAACATAATATTGGCTTTATTTCGTTAGTGCCCGTTGACGAGTGAAAATTAAATCCTGGGTAGGGAATATTGCAGTTCATATATTTAGTACTAACTGAAACTTTTAATGGGTCCTGGTTAACGAACTCCCACTCTCTGTAATAGACAATTTGGTATTCCGTTGCATTTGTGGCAATCCAATTGTACTCCCTCCTTCCAAATATGTAAAGCCCATCAAAATTTTAGTCTAACTTTTGTCCACTTATTTGACCAACATAATATGAGTTGGTTATATGTCACAGAAAGTATGCCATTTGATTTGTATCCGAAAGTTTAGTGGTATAATATTCGGGGCATACAACTTATATTTTCTTACTCAAATTCATGGTCAAAGTTAGCCTCAAAGTTTGATGGGTGCCTTGCATATTTGGAAAGAGGGGGCAGCTTAATGCTTATCTACTTTGGTAACTCCCAGACTTGGACGTCTCCAGACTCCAGATGTGCTTGTTTCTCTTGCTTCGCTTCAGTTTATAAAGGGGTGGAGTCGGGTGTGGCATCTCATCGACTGATGTACTTAATACTTGTGTAGGCACCTGAGGGTTCTGGATCTGATCGAGGACTATGTGGATCAGGAGGAAGAAGCAGTGGACTGGATCTCCAAGTTCCCAGTGTCAAACACATCCCTAGAATCCCTCATGTTTGACTGCGTTGCTGTCCCATTCAACTTTGAGGCCCTGGAGGCCCTTGTGGCACGCTCGCCCTCTCTTCGTCGGCTGCGTGTGAACCACCATGTTTCACTGGAGCAGCTACGGCGTCTCATGGCGCGGGCTCCGCAGCTCACACACCTTGGCACTGGGGCCTTTCGTCCTGAGGCTCCACAAGGTGGAGGCATGTCGGTGTCTGAACTTGCACCCTCTTTTGCAGCCTCGACGTCAATAGTCTGCCTCTCTGGGTTCCAGGAGGTCAACCCTGAATACCTTCCAGCAATCTACCCAGTCTGTGGTAATCTCACCTCCCTTAACGTTAGCTTCGCAAGCCTAACTGCTGAGGATCTGACACCAGTCATTCGCCAATGCCACAAACTTCAGACATTCTGGGTAGGTCCATACTCTTATTTGTTTTGCCATGGTAATCTAATCCATGTTACTTTATTTTCATTTGTACTAAACTGCATCTGGTTTAGGTTCTTGATACTGTGGGTGATGAAGGCCTCAGGGCTGTGGCTGAGACATGCTCTGATCTTCGTGAGCTGCGAGTATTTCCGCTGGATGCCACCGAAGACTCTGATGGGTCTGTGTCAGATGTTGGGCTTCAGGCTATATCCGAAGGTTGCCGAAAGCTTGAATCCATACTTTACTTTTGCCAGCGGATGACAAATGCTGCGGTCGTAGCTATGTCCAATAACTGCCCTGACCTTGTGGTATTCCGTCTTTGCATCATGGGTCGCCACCGCCCTGACCGTATTACTGGGGAGCCCATGGATGACGGCTTTGGCGCGATAGTGAAGAACTGCAAGAAACTTACTAGGCTCTCTGTCTCTGGCCTGCTCACTGATAAGGCATTTGCATACATCGGGCAATATGGCAAACTAATAAAGACTTTGTCTCTTGCCTTCTCGGGGAACAGTGACCTGTCGCTTCAGTTTTTGTTCGAGGGATGCACTCGGTTACAGAAGCTTGAGGTCAGAGATAGCCCTTTCAGTGACAGGGGATTGCTTTGTGGTCTGGATTATTTCTACAATATGAGGTTCCTGTGGATGAATTCATGCAGGCTAACCATGAGGGGTTGTAGAGAGGTAGCTCAGCGGATGCCTAACTTGGTTGTTGAAGTAATGGAGGAGCAAAATGAGGATAAGGTGGAAACAGAGACCGTTGATAAGTTGTACCTGTACCGATCACTAGCAGGGCCAAGGGGTGATGCGCCGCTATTGGTGAAAATTTTGTAATCATTGCTTATTTTGCTGGAGTTTGGTGGTGATCCGGAGCAGAACTTTTCTTGTCCTACTGGACCTGGTCATTCTTGTTCTGTTATTCCTGAGCAAGAGCTGGTCGATTTGTGGTGTTCTTGATCAAGTTAACTGGGGCCAGCGGACGGAAGTTTCCTGTGGAGGGTTTTCATGATTTCACACGAAACAATTATGTGTCATTCATTGTACTGAAGGAGCACCCACCGGTTATGCGTATCTCTGGAAACAAATTCACTGATTGCGCTGATGATGAGGCGGCATTTGGTGTTGAAGCAGTTTGGCACCTTACTATATGTATCCCCTTGATCAGCATCTGCTATGTGGGGAACAGTTGGAGACAAGAGAATCAGAATTCGGGCTCGCACCTCTGCTGATCCGAGCATTGACGAGTAGGTGCTGGTCGCACTCCCAGTCCAGTTAGCATGTTTTAGATGGTTCTTTCCTGTCAAGACTTCGAACCATGGGTTTCCTTGGGGAGGTTGTGTTTTGTTCATCTGCCCAGAGCCCCAGACAGAGGAATTCCTATGCCAGTGTGAATTTGCCATCTCCTGTCATCTACTACTACTAGTGCTGTAGAAGGTGTCAATATCTGACTATGGTAAAGCCTCCCCTTTTGTTTGTACTACTTTTGTAGCCTCCCTCCAGATGTTGTTGTTTTTGTAGACCCTTGTAGGCCATTACTATTATCCCTTGTTACATTTCTGGTCTCACCTTTATCATGCTGAGAACTGCCCAAGGACTTGAAACTTTATCAGCAATTTTGTTCTTTCATCCTACTACCACAACTGATATGTTGCTTGCCAACTGTCATGGCCGCCCCCATTGTTGCCACTAACATGCTTCTTGTGAGTACTCCTACAACAACAGCATGCACTGCTGTTCCTTTGTTGCAATGAGTGCCCAGGCCCTTGTCAGTTGCCATTGGCATCATGAGGCCAGGCCCTACCAATGATTTGATCTTTTACATACAATCCCATGTTAATTAGCTTCACATGCCCTGTGGCGCCCAACTTGCCATCTGCTCCCCTCATTTTTTTTCTGTCATCTTCCTGTCACCCGGCCATTGTTTTCTCCCGGAACCTGCCCTGTCCCTCCGTCGTCATGGACGCGCGAATAGTTTAAGATGGCAACCTCACCTGCCCGGCGGTTGGCGGCATGTGCCGCTGCTCCCTGGGGCCGCTCAATGCATCTCGCATCACTTGTTGTTTACTTGCGGATTTGCCATATATTATGGGCCTTTGAATCGGTGGCCTGGCCACCACTTCCAACTTGGATCTGGATCGGCCACGCTAGTTTTATTTGTTTTTGTTCTCATCATCTTTTCATATTGTTTATGCCGCAACCCATGTTTCGCCATTAAGGCCGGCCCGCCCAGCTGGCCTGCCCTTGTTCGCTTGCGATCGATCTGATTCTGATGGAACCGAACGAATCAGTCAGAATCAGGTGCCCAGCGCGGGGTAGGAGGAAGGGCCGGCCAAAACGGCCTGGCCACCGACCGAACCATGGCCAAACGGGAGCGCCAAGCGAGCGCTTTTCTGGCGTGGCGAGGGATGGGCGATCGGAATAGCGCGCCTACCTATAGGCTACGTACGCGGGCGGCTAGACGTTGTCGTAGTAGGAGTAGTACGTCGCGGCGTGTGCGTGCTACTTGCTGGCACGTCAACATCGCCGTCTCCTCGAAAGGTGATGGGATGAGAGGGGAGAGGAACAGTGGGCGGCCAGACGCGCGTAGGATCCGGGCTTTCGAATCTGATGAGGTCCGGTCTTTTCTCACGAGCTCTTCAATGGCGCTAGAAGCCTAGGGCATGACCAATAGGATGGCTTTTGGCATCTATGCATGACGCCGGGTGGTATGGTACGAGCCAAAGCTGCGTCCGGTTTGGCCGTCCGTGGCTTTCCGAAAATCGTCGCGCCCTGCCGTGACGCTGGCCGTGGCGCGGCGCCGCCAACCTTTGTTCCGGTCTCGGGTTTGGTTTGGCCACGGGGTGTTAGCCAGTTTGCCACCATCGTCGTCGTCATGCGTGCCCAGATGTAGATAGGGCTGCAAACGAGTCGAGTTCGAGCGAGTTGGCCTAGCCTGGGCTTAACTCAACTCATACTAAAATTCGAGCTCGCTCAAAATATGCGAAGCTCAAGGTCGAGCTGTAGAATATAGCTCATGCTCGGATTATAACGATCTCGAGTCGATCTCGAGCTAGTTTTGAGTTAAATAAGATGATTTTGAAAATTATTTTAAAGCAAATTTTAAAGTAAGATATGAGACAATAAAAAAAGTCATTATAAAATTCGACTTATTCTTTCTCAACTGAAGACCAATATCTAATAACAAGAGATCATGGATAGAAGACAACAAAGGTGTGGCTGTTTTAAAACTTCGGTCAAAATAACAAGATATTGAACACGCAGTTGGCCACGTGTCAGATTGAGGCTAAACTTTCTCCATGCTTAATTTCTATGTTTTCTAGTAGGTAAAATGAAGAAAAGAAATCGTGCAAAACATATGGCAATGGTTGATCCTAATTCTTCGTAACGGACATAAAGATTATTTAATATACTTATATGATATCGAGCTATCAAGTTAAAATCGAGCGAGCCAATGTTGACTCAAGATCAGCTTGTTTCTCGATCGAGCTACATAAAATGCTCATACTCAGCTCATTTCTTTTCGAATCGATCTTGAGTCGAGCTAAAATACGAGTCGATCTCAAGCGGCTCACGAGCCTCGAGCTTTTCTTGCAGCCCTAGATGTAGAAAGCTGTGGTAGCAACTCTCTTCAAAGATTCCCGGGGTCCGTTTGTCCTAGCACTAAAACCGGCCTTTTGTTGCCGGCGTGTATTATTTCATCACGTCTTCACGACCAAACCACGGGTCCTTGGTTAGTCTTTTGGACCGAGCTTTTCCGTGCCCTGACAGTGATACCAACGGCTACACCACACTCGGTACTGGTTGGTAATGGACTCCTCCCGGTGTAAACATCGCGTTCGTGCTATACCGTGTCACGCCAGGACGTATCACGATCCACCACGTGTACTGAACAAAACAAAACCGTACTCTCCCATTTTGGTTGGAACGCACGCACGATGCCATCAATGCATTCTGCGCCACGGATGTCACTACGGCCGTGCCGCAAGCGGAGCCCGTCATCTTCATCTAGGTGCACTCCATCTCCTCTTGCTCTCGCCGGTCTGAGTCGATGGGGCAGTCGCCGCGGGAAAATCCTATTGGACGCTCGCTGCGTCGACTTGTCGAGCCTTCGCACAGAGAAGTTAGCTACAGCGATCAAGATGGGCCGGCCCAGTTAGGAGATAGCGCTGCGCTGCAGCTTCCGGTTTTGGGAACCTTCTGGAGGGTTCCTGAACGGTTTTGGGAACCTTCTAGAAGGTTCTTGAAATGGGTTTTCACTGGTTTTTTCTTTTTTCTTTTTCTTTGTTGTTTTTCCTGTTTTTTTCTTTTTCTTTCTTCGTTTTTCTGTTTCTTTATTTCATCTTTCAATTCCTTTTTCTTCTCTTTTTTTTTCTTTTTGTTTACATTTCAAATTATGTTTGGGAGTTTCAAAAAATCTTCCAATTTCAAATTCGCACTTCCAAATTTGTTCCCCATTTCAAAATTTGTTCTCAACATTCAAAAATTGTTCGTGCTTTAAAAAATTGTTCATGCTTCCAAATTTGTTCTCCATTTCAAAATTTGTTCGTGCTTTAAAAAATTGTTCGCGCTTCTAAATTTGTTCTCCATTTCAAAATTTGTTGTCAACATTCAAAAATTGTTCGTGCTTTCAAAAATTGTTCACGGTTCCAAATTTGTTCTTCATTTTAAAACTTGTTCTCAACATTCAAAAATTGTTCGTGCTTTCAAAAAGTGTTCGAGCTTCCAAATTTGTTCTCCATTTCAAATTTTGTTCTCAATATCCAAAAAATGTTCGTGCTTTAAGAAATTGTTCGCGCTTCCAAATTTGTTCCCGTGTCAAAAATTGTTCTCAAGATTCAAAAAAAAAATGTTCATGCTTTGAAAAAAAAATCCATGCTTCCAAGTTTGTTCTCTGTTTCAAATTTTGTTCTCAAGATTAAAATAATGTTCGTTCTATAAAAAATGTTCATGTTCAAATTTTGTTCTCAAATTTCCTCGCTTACAAATTTGTTCTTTGTTTCAAAATTTGTTCTCAAGATTAAAAAAATGTTCGTGCTTTAAAAAATGTTCATGTTCAAATTTTGTTCTCTAAATTCAAAAAATGTTCGGGATTTTAAAATGTGTTCAGTTTATCAAAAATTTGTTCAAGCCTTTTAGTTTTTCATCTAAAATTTGGAAAGTGTTCGCTTTTTAAGAAACACCTTTTCAAAATAATTTTCGCGTTAGGAATTTGAGAAAATGTTCGGGTCTCCTTTACATTTAGCTCCTCACGCCATATCAAAGCAAGGACGGTTGTCTGTCGCGATGGCTATGCTCGTTCGTGGAAAGTTGGAGGTCCTTGGTTCGATCCCTCTGTCGAGCAGAGTTTTTTGTGATTTTTTCACTGCGTTGCGCGAATGGGCCGGCCCAGCTGGAGACGCGCCTGTGCGTGGTAATGTTTTTATGCTGCACTGTCGCGCTACAGTAATTGCGCCAGCTAGCCTGCCAATGGGCCGGCCCAGTCGGGGGCTGTCCCCTGTGCGGCGCGTGGAAATTGGACGCAACGCGCGTCGTATAGGAACTCCCGTCGCCGCGTCTCGTGTGTTGTGTGGTTGCTGTCAGAGCTGGCCAAACAGGCCAGCCCGGCCCTTCGAGGCACGATTATTATACGGGCCGTGCCGTGGCGGCCCGCATGCTGCAGCCCAGGCATGACTCATATGCTAATCGGGCTGGCCCACCGGTTTCGCCAGGCTCACTAATCTGTCTCTTATTTTGCGCACTGGGCGTTTTTAGCATATTTTTACTTGTTGGGTCATATTAGGATACATTTTTTTTTACTGCCGGCTCGCGTGCTCGGCCTTCAAGCCCAGGCACGGCCCCTGGCGTGCCGCTTACCGGGTCTGGCCCGTTTAGCATGTGCCATGTCGTGCCAGGCCCGTGCCGTGCCGGCCGGGATAGCTGGGCAGTCGTGCTACCAGGCCGGCCCAGCTATCCGGGCACGTTAGATATATTTTTCATTTTATGTGTTCCCTGGGTCTTGTATGCTTGCAAGTTGATCACCTACCGTATTGAGTTTCAATTGAAAATTGTGATATTATGAAAATAGTCTTGATGCAAGTAGAACCGTATTTCTTGTTTCTTCTGTAAAATACATGCGAAAGGTCCTTCCCCTCTGGTTTCGTTCTTTCCAGTAGTGTAAAACTACCATACACTGTCTATAGGTGTATCTTACATGAGCATCCGAGATAGTCGGCGCCTGTTCGTATCTGCATCATAGGAGGTATAGAATTGGCAGATACTATGTGTTGGGGATATAACTATTGGGTATGACCCGCCAGGAGGGGCCGGGTCATACCACTGGCGGTTCATAATGAGAAGGCCCATGAACATGTTGAAGATGGTGGTTTACAAAGCAAGCTTACTGAATGCCCAAGACCCAAAAGGTGACTTAAGACCCACGGGTGTAAACCGCCATATGTTAACTTGTATGTTAAGGAAAGTGTAGTTTTGTCATCGAGCCGGACACGTTGTGTATGAACCGGCCGGAACTCTGTAAGCCGCCGGGCATCAGCCTGTGTATATAAAGGGGTGACCCGGCGGCGGTTTAGGGCAAGAAACAACGAGTTGAGAACTAGGTCAAGCGTATTCGCTCCCTGATAATCGAAACCCAGGCAATACAACCTAAAGAAGGAGTAGGCCTTTACCTCGTTACGAGGGGTTGAACCTGGGTAAACTCTCTGTGTCCCTTGTCCCGTTTAACCCCTTCAAGCTAACCTCATAGTGATGGCTCCACGCCTAAGTCCTCATGCTAGGGCATCGGTCGTGACAATTCCACGACAGTTGGAGCCCACCGTGGGGCCAGCGCACGGTTGTTTCGAGTTCTTGAAGGGAAGCTTCACATGGCTCAAGGGATACGCTGTGGGCCGGATGACCAAGGGTCGTCACGGCAAGCTCTACATCGACGATGAGGGCTGGGGCCCCAAGGCCGGCTCAATCGAGTACGGGTACCGGGTCCCCTTTAGCGGAATCCATGTCTTCTTTGGCAAGATTGGTGAGTCGGAAGCTGAGCCGGACATCTGCACCGACATCGTCGAAACAGCTCGGCACGCGCGAACCGCCAAGGTTCAAGCCGCCCTGAAGCATGTCTTTGTTGGCTTTGTTCAAGGAGCAGAGCTGGAAGAAGGATCAGAATCTGGCGGTGAGACGGTTGTCTACTCAGGCGACGAGTCCTCAACTGGTGAGACCAACTCCATCTATCAGGTTCAGGATGGTGGGCTTGGGGGCTGTTCCGATGGTGACAGTATTCTGGACCCCTACGAGCCGCCACACCGGGTTGCAATCTTCATGGACGACACACAGCCAGGGCAGGATTCTTCCACTACAGCAGCGATGATCTCCGGGTCAGCAACGGTGACGGCAGCCGGGGCAGGAAGCCCTGTGCGCCCGCCGGCTCAAGTTTTGTCTGGTCTGTTGGATGCCCTGGCGACATTGTTGATGGCGGAGGTCAACCCAGCGAATCAAACTCAGCATAACGCGGATGTCGCAAAATTATGAGATGACATAACCCAAGCCAAGGAGGATCTAAACGCGGAGAACACCCGGATGACAACAGAACGAGCCGCCTTATAGAGGGAGGCAGAACAACTTCAGGTAGAGAGCTTTCATTTGAGCTTGGACCGGGATGCATCAAACGCTGTCTTTAACAGAAGGCATGTGAGTCGGTTACCCCCGATTTACGATGCGAGGAACCTATTCAACACGCCTGGAGCAGGAACCAGTAAACCCGCCTGGTGTGGATCGAGTAGTTGAGGCGCCGGCGGCTGGAGAACCGGTTCAGCCACATGCTACAGACCCCCCCACATTTGAATTTTACACGTCCCAACATGTTTCGACACCCCCGAGTCATTTTTCTAATCCTTTGAATAACATGATAGCTGCGGCTACTAGACTAGCGACAATTTCAGTTCAGGATGAGTCCCCAGCAGCAATGGAGATACTGCGAGTTGAAGAACTCCTACAGACGACTGTGGCCCATCAGGCGGCTTATTCATACAGTCGTGATCGAATTCACTCAACCCCGCGTCCGAGCCAGAGCTATAGCAGGCACATTGATGAGGTTATATCAAGCAGTGAGCATCACCGTAATCAGCCCCATCAGCTTGACCCGCCGCGTGCTGGTAATGATGATCAAGCTTTGGTGGACCAGGGCAGAGCTCGACGTGAGGCCGAGCTAGCGGCTCAGTTGGCGGCACAACAACAATCTCCGGCTTATCCGTCAGCGTCTATGGAGGCAGGATGTTGTAGGGTGGAACCCTAGATGGAGATCTTTCACGAATTGGAGGGGAAATCCCCAAGAGCACAAAGAACACGAAGAACACAATAGAGGGAAAACACTCAAATTAACTAGATCCAATCACACATATGCTAGATCCAAGAACACACAAGAGGTCCCAATCCTATGAGGAAAGAGGTCTTGATGATCCAAAGATGGGGGTCCTAACCTAGATGGGGGCTTGATATCCACTAGGGATCTTCTCCTAGGAGGTCTTGATCTCCTAGAGGAGTGGATACAAGGAGCAAAGCTCACTAAATCATGTCATGTATTTGCTATCCCTCTAATGAGCTAGGGGAGGTGTTTATATAGTCTAGGGGTGAATTGTGAGGGAGAGGGGGATACAAGGGTCCAAAACCCAAAAGTGCACGCAGGCACACGGAGGGGTCCGGGCACTTGGGGTAAAGGGGCCCGGGCACCTGAACCGGATAGGGGCTGCCGCTCATGGGTGGCCGGGCACCCGGGCTAGCAGGGGCCAGGAACCTGGATCTGTCAGGGGGCTGCGCCCTTGGCGCTGTAGAGGCCGGGCACCCGGGGGTAGTGGCCCGGGCACCCGGGGCTCCAAGGCCGGGCACCCGAGCCAGCTGGGGCAACGCCCAGGGGGGTGCGGGCACCCGGGCCCTCCATGGCCGGGCAGACAAAGCAGGCAGGGACTGCGCCCAGGTTAGGGACGGGCACCCGGGGCCAGAGTGGCCGGGCACCCGGGGTAGCCAGGGGCTCCGCCGGCTGTAGGGGAGGGCCGGGGTGGTCCAGAACCTCCTTTGCTTCGTGCTTCTCGCGCGTCCTTCTTCCTTCTCCTCCACCATAGGTGCTTGTGTCTCCGTCCTCGTCTCTTCACGGTCTCCTTCTTGGTACCTACGAGTGCATAGAGTTTCTATTTGAGGTAGAATCCAACTCTCGTGTGAATCCGAATTAAACACAAAGAGGAAAGAGTTCACCTCGGTTTCGATGGCGCGTGCGCGAGCTCTCGTCGTAGGTCCTCTCGGTGGTTGTGGTGGCGGTGTGACATCCATGGGGGTGGTCGAGGGATGCTTCGCATCATCTCCCCCCTTGGGAGAGATCCGTCCACGGATCGTGATCTTCATCATCATGGGAAAGAGAGGGGGTCTCCGTGTAGAAGTGGACAACCACCAAGTACTCATCATCTTCAAGCTTGAAATGGGCACTCTCCAATGTCGCATCGACTTGTGATTCCTTCAAAAGGAGCAAGAATAACAAACACTTGGAAAAACAAATGTGGTTAGCGTTAGTGCAAAACGAAGCATTCAAGAGGCGATTCACCAAACAAGTGTTGTCATCAAGCATAGCATATGGTGTGATAAGGGATTGTGACATGTCAAATCAAGGACATCATGGAAACAAGCATGTAAATGTGAGGTAGCGATGCAAATATGTGTTTCAAAAGAATAAGCATCTACCTCAAGCTCATAGCAATCATGCATAAGACTCTCAATGAACGGTCTATGGTAGGCATAAGAGTCATTCACAACACCAAATGAAATGGATTGTCTAAACACATGTGGCAAGTGCAAGACAATCCAAGCATAATGTGCATAGCAGGGGCGGAGCCGGGATTTGGACATATGGGGGGGGGGGGGGCGAGCTCTTGATGAAGCAAAAGCAAAAAAATTATGTGCCACACAAACTTCCGAATAATTTCTAAGCCTTGCCAAGACAGTAGACACACATAATTTTTTTTCTTGCGGCTAGAGCATGTCTAGATATCGCTAATATTGGTCAATAATTCCACATACATGTCCAGTAGAAGTTGATAATCAAACTACTCTAAAATACAACATGCATTAAATGCCTTGCTATAAAACAATATCATATGAAAATTTTAGTTATACGAACAATAACAATCATTCTATAACCAAATGTTTGGCTTAGTGGCTTTCAACTTGCATCTATACATGTTTAAATGACAATTCATCAGACCATTCAAAAATCTCATCACTGATACGAAGTTTAGTTGTTGCAGTAGGAAAATAGAATAAATGTTGCCAGAATACAAACCTAGAGAATCAAATCCCTGATCAATTCGTCATTGTTGGCATGGACACAACAACCATCCATGCTTGCGAATGCCAAAGCATCGACTACTTCCAGCTTTCGAGGAATCGCCGTTGCCCTAGCATGGCGACGCATCACAAATCACTCGCCGTTGCCCTAGCATGGCGACGCATCACAAATCACACAATCAAAATAATGAAAATCTTCCGCAAAATAATAATAATGAAAATTTGATGCATAAGTTCGACATGATACAGACGAGAATATAGAGACTAGTAGACAATTTGATGTGTTGACCCTGTCTTATTCATTGGTAGCCTGTAGGGTTGATGATTAAAGCATCTTGGATCGCGGTCGGATTCAGATCTTGAGCATGGAGAGCGGAGGCGCGCAGCGGCAAAGGGCGCACGATAACAACATTTAACCCATGCAAGCGCTAATCACGGGAGGCATTCCCAGCGCCCAGGGGACTATAGCGGACACCAATCACCCAACTTGGCCTTTCTATGGACTTGAAAAGAACTCGCTAGTGGGCTTTCACATGGGCCTTCTAAATTTCTGCAGAATTGACGTTAATATAGGGGGGCCACGGTACTTATGTACTGCAACCTCATTGCTAATTAAGGAGGAATACGAGACGTTCGATCGATCATTAGGGGGGGCCAGGCCCCTGCTCGCCCCCCTTGTCTCCGCCACTGGTGCATAGGATGTAGTGAAAATTGTGTGGCACTCAACACAACAGAAAGAGCAATTGTTCATCATGTGTGAGGCAATCAAATGAATTATGTGATAAGCAATGGGACATGACATATGAGAAGGCATAGAAATCAAGTCGTGCAAACTAGTGGAGCGAAGATGCAACACACTAGAAGAAATCATGGCAATCATGTCGTGTGAGAAAATAATAGAGATAGGAAATGCACATGACATATCACATGCACGAACACAAAGCAAGATCGTAGTATCATCATATGAATGGGTCATAGGTAGAACATGGCAATAACAAGCAATATCTCCACCAAGCTTGCAAATACACATACAAGTACTAGAATCAATCACCATGTGTAATGCAAAGCATGGGTCACAAATAAATGGCAAAGGCATAGGAATAAGCATGTCATGCAAAGTGAACATGGCAAGATGGGCATATAATATGTAATGGAAAATAACCCATAGCCAAGTGAGGGCCATGTAGAAGAAATGCGCGAAGTCTTTGTGTGAAGAGAGTGGTGGGAAATACCATCCATGGGATCCCGAGTCATCATTGCTCTCTAGAGCTCGTTTTGTCAACACATGTGATTGTGAAGTTGACAAGTATTCATGAGTACCTACACAAAACAAATACAAAGGAAAAATTGTGTGTGCGTGATAGATGTACACATCATCCATTATGATGCATACGTGTATGTGAGTGTTAGCACAAGATAAGCATTGCTCAAAGAAATTTGAGGCATGGTAGAGAAATATGTCATCCATCATGCAATGATAGTTATTGTGTTCAACATGATTGGGACGCAAATTATAGCAAGTGTGCGGCACAACAATATCAATTTTTATTCATGGGATGCATAAGGTGCACACCATCATGGGAATCATGCAATTTATAGGATGTAGCAAAATTTCCTAAAATGGATGAGGAAACTAATGGGGGTCTCCTCATTAGCAATAGCGGCAACATCATATGGAGAAAATGGACAACATCCAAAACAATGCATATCAGAAGCTAGGTGGTCATGGCATGGCATATGAGATAAATGATACATATCAGTATCATCACAATAAAAAACAAATGCCAATAACCATGGGCTTGTCATCTATGCTATGTGCAAATTGGGTTTATTTTAATGGCATATGCATAGTCACTATGAAGATATTGCAAATATGACATATGGTTGATCTCATGCATAGCATATGACAAGTCAAGCGGATTGTCAAACATGATGTGACCGAGAGAATTATCATACGAAATCCTATGTAACATGACATCACAACTAATAGACTTCACATGGCAATCATCAAACTCATCATGAATGGGTAAATCATCGCATGGGGAAGTCGAACTAGCATGAAGCATGACAATAGGTGGATCAACATCATGCAAGCAATCAATGTCAAGAATGTCCACTAGTGGGACTAGAGCATCACCTTCACCTATGTTACCTTTCTCAATCCGCTCATGCGGTGTAGGTGAGGTGGCAAAGACCAAATGGTGGTCATCATCTTCGTCTTGATGGAACCATCTGGGGCCTGCATCATATTCCACCACGGCCATCGTCTTGTCCAAAGGGAGGATGAAGTCATCGAGGATCAGTGCGTCATCGTAAATGGGACCTAACACCAAATGAGAAGACACAATAGAGGTAGAGGTTAAGTTGTTAGAAATCGAAATGGCCTCACATGCCCTATCAACTACCTCACTCTCTCTATGTGGTGGTGGCTCAGTCACTCCCTCAAGGTAGGTGCACTCAATGTCACATATGGTGGAGTCACTCAAATCACTCAAGTGGTGGTGGTTGTGGCTCTCCTCACTGTTGGGGAACGTAGTAATAATTCAAAAAAAATTCCTATGTGTCACCAAGATCAATCTAGGAGATGCTAGTAATGAGAGAGAGGGGGAGTGCATCTTCATACCCTTGAAGATCGCTAAGCGGAAGCGTTACAAGAACGCGGTTGATGGAGTCCTACTCGCGGCGATTCAAATCGCGGAAGATCCGATCCAAGCGCCGAACGGACGACACCTCTGTGTTCAACACACATACAGCCCGGGGACTTCTCCTCCTTCTTGATCCAGCAAGGGGAGAGGAGAAGTTGAGGGAGAACTCCGACAAAACGACGGCGTGGTGGTGGTGGAGCTCGTGGTTCTCTGGCAGGGCTTCGCCAAGCACTACGGAGGAGGAGGAGGAGGTGTATAAGGGGGGAGGGGCCGCACTAGGGGAAGGGTTGGTTCAGCCCTCTCTCTCCCTTACTATATATAGGGGAAGGGGGAGTAGGAGGCATCCTAGGGTTTCCCTACGGGAGGGGAGGAGGCCACACGAGAAACCCTAGATGGGTTTGGGCGTCCCCACCCCTAGGAGACTTGCCCCCAAGCCGGGAGGGGGCAGCTGCCCTAGGGGAGGCGCCCCCACCTCTCCAACTTACGTGAGATGGGGTGGGAGGGGCGCACAACCCCTTAGTGGGCTGGTGTGCCCGCTCCCCTTGGCCCATAAGGCCCCCCAACACTTGCCGGGGTCTTTGAAACTCCTTTCGGTCACAGTGGTCGTCACCCGGTACCCCCGGAACAATTTCGGACTCCAATACCCTTCGTCCAATATATCGATCTTCACCTCCAGACCATTCCGGAGTTCCTCGTCACATCTGGGATCTCATCCAGGACTTCGAACAACCTTTGGTAACCACATACTATTCCCATTACAACTCTAGCGTCACCAAACCTAAAGTGTGTAGACCCTACGGGTTCGGGAACCATGCAGACATGACCGAGATACCTCTCTGGCCAATGACCAATAGCGGGATCTGGATACCCATATTGGCTCCCACATGTTCCACGATGACCTCATCGGATGAACCACGATGTCGAGGATTCAATCAACTCCGTATACAATTCCCTTTGTCCATCGGTATGTTACTTGCCCGAGATTTGATCGTCGGTATCCCCGTACCTCGTACAATCTCCGGCAAGTCTCTTTACTCGTTCTGTAACGCATGATCCCGTGGCTAACTCCTTAGTCACATTGAGCTCATTATGATGATGCATTACCGAGTGGGCCCACAGATACCTCTCCGTCATACAGAGTGAAAAATCCCAGTCTCGATTCGTGCCAACCCAACAGACACTTTTGTAGATACCTGTAGTGCACCTTTATGATGTCTACTACACAACCTTCTTCTTGTAGACGTTGTTGAGCCTGCAAGTGCATAGGTTTGTAGGACAGTAGCAAATTTCCCTCAAGTGGATGACCTAAGGTCTATCAATCCGTGGGAGGCGTAGGATGAAGATGGTCTCTCTCAAACAGCCCTGCAACCAAATAACAAAGAGTCTCTTGTGTCCCCAACACACCCAATACAATGGTAGATTGTATAGGTGCACTAGTTCGGCGAAGAGATGGTGATACAAGTGCAATATGGATGGTAGATAAAGGTTTTTGTAATCTGAAATTATAAAAACAGCAAGGTAACTAATGATAAAAGTGAGCATAAAAGGTATTGCAATGGTAGGAAACAAGGCCTAGGGTTCATACTTTCACTAGTGCAAGTTCTCTCAACAATAATAACATAGATAGATCATATAACAATCCCTCAACATGCAACAAAGAGTCACTCCAAAGCCACTAATAGTGGAGAACAAACGAAGAGATTATGGTAGGGTACGAAACCACCTCAAAGTTATCCTTTCTGTTCTATCTATTCAAGAGTTCGTAGTAAAATAACATGAAGCTATTCTTTCCGCTCAATCTATCATAGAGTTCATACTAGAATAACACCTTAAGACACAAATCAACCAAAACCCTAATGTCACCTAGATACTCCATTGTCACCTCAAGTATCCGTGGGCATGATTATATGATATGCATCACACAATCTCAGATTCATCTATTCAACCAACACAAAGTACTTCAAAGAGTGCCCTAAAGTTTCTACCGGAGAGTCAAGATGAAAACGTGTGCCAACTTTTATGCATAGGTTCATGGGCGGAACCCGCAAGTTGGTCACCAAAACATACATCAAGTGGCACATGATATCCCATTGTCACCAGAGATAAGCACGGCAAGACATACATAAAGTGTTCTCAAATCATTAAAGACTCAATCCGATAAGATAACTTCAAAGAGAAAACTCAATTCATCACAAGAGAGTAGAGGGGGAAGAAACATCATAAGATCCAACTATAATAGCAAAGCTCGGGATACATCAAGATCATGCCATAGAGGGAACACGAGAGAGAGAGAGAGATCAAACACATAGCTACTGGTACATACCCTCAGCCTCGAGGGTGAACTACTCCCTCCTCGTCATGGAGAGCGCCGGGATGATGAAGATGGCCACCGGTGATGGATTCCCCCCCCTCCGACAGGGTGCCGGAACAGGCTCCCAAGAGGTTTTTGGTGGCTACAGAGGCTTGCGGCGGCGGAACTCCCGATCTATCTTCTTCCATGATGGTTTTAGGGTATATGGGACTATATAGGCGAAAGAAGTCGGTCGGGGGAGCCTCGAGGGGCCCACGAGAGGGTAGGGCGCGCCCCCTGTCTCGTGGCCTCCTCGATGATCGCCTGGCTTGCACTCCAAGCTCCTGGGATTGGTTCTGTTCCAAAAATAACTTTTCCGAAGGTTTCATTCCGTTTGGACTCTGTTTGGTATTCCTTTTCTTCGAAATACTGAAACAGGCAAGAAAACAACAATATGGGCTGGGCCTCCGGTTAGTAGGTTAGTCCAAAAAATAATATAAAAGTGTAAAGTAAACCCCCTAAACATCCAAAAAAGGTAATATAATAGCATGGAACAATAAAAAATTATAGATACGTCGGAGACTTATCAAGCATCCCCAAGCTTAATTCCTGCTCGTCCTCGAGTAGGTGAATGATAAAAACAGAATTTTTGATGTGGAATGCTACCTAGCATAATTCTCAATGTAATTTTCTTTATTGTTCAGATCCAAATGATTCAAGATAAAAGCTTATAAAACATAAAAATAATGATACTTCGAAGCATACTAACAAATAATCATCTCCTATCAAAATATCATAGCCAAAGAAAGCTTATCCCTACAAAATCATATAGTTAGGCCATGCTTCATTTTCATTACACAAAATACTCCCATCATGTACAACCCCGATGACGAACCGAGCAATTGGTTCATACTTTTTAACACGCTTCAGCTTTTTCAACTCTTACGCAATACATGAGCGCAAGCCATGGACATAGCACTATGGTGGTATATGGTGGTGGTTGTAAGGACAAAAAATGAGAAGATGGTCTCTCATCAACTAGGCATATCAACAGGCTATGGAGATGCCCATCAATAGATATCAATGTGAGTGAGTAGGGATTGCCATGCAACGGATGCACTAGAGCTATAAATGTATGAAAGCTCAACAAAAGAAACTAAGTGGGTGTGCATCCAACTTGCTTGCTCACGAAGACCTAGGGCATTTTGAGGAAGCCCATCATTGGAATATACAAGCCAAGTTCTATAATGAAAAATTCCCACTAGCATATGAAAGTGACAACATAGGAGACTCTCTATCATGAAGATCATGGTGCTATTTTTGAAGCACAAGTGTGGAAAAAGAGATAGTAGCAATTGTCCCTTCTCTCTTTTTCTCTCATTTTTTTTCTCTTTCCCCCCTTTTTTTCTTTTCTTTCTTTTTTTTCTTTTTGGTGGGATTCTTTGGCCTATTTTATTTTTATAAAGTCCGAAGTCTCATCCCGACTTGTCGGGGAATCATAGTCTTCATCATCCTTTCCTCACTAGGACAATGCTCTAATTATGAAGATCATCACACTTTTATTGATTTACAACTCAAGAATTACAACTCAAAGCTAGAACAAGATATGACTCTATATGAATGCCTCCGACAGTGTACCGGGATATGCAATGAATCAAGAGCGACATGTATGAAAATTATGAAGGTGGCTTTGCCACAAATACGATGTCAACTACATGATCATGCAAAGAGCAATATGACAATGATGGAGCGTGTCATAATAAACGAAATGGTGGGAAGTTGCATGGCAATATATCTCGGAATGGCTATGGAGATGCCATAATAGGTAGGTATGGTGGCTGTTTTGAGGAAGGTAAATAATGGGTGCATGCTATCGGCAAAAGTTGCGCGGTATAATATAGGCTAGCTAAATGGAAGGATGAGTGTGCGTATATCCATGGACTCATATTAGTCATAAAGAACTCATATACTTATTATAAAAGTGTACATAGCCCTCAAAGCAAAGTAGTACTACACATGCCCCTAGAGGGATAGATTGGTAGGAAAAGACCATCGCTCGTCCCTGACTGCCACTCATAAGCAAGACAATCAAAAGAGCACCTCATGCAACAAATTTGTCACACAACTTTTACCATACGTGTATGCTACGGGACTTGCCAACTTCAACACAAGTATTTCTCAATTTCATAATTACCCACTAGCATGACTCTAACATTACTACCTTTATATCTCAAAACAATTATCAAGCATCAAATTGATCCTAGTGTTTAATGCACTTTCTATGATAGTTTTTATTATACCCAACTTGGATGCTCATCATTCTAGGACCAAATTCATAATCATAGCAAATACCATGCTGTTCTAAGAGACTCTCAAAGTAATATAAGTGAAGCATGAGAGATATACAATTTCTACAAAATATAACCACCGCCGTGCTCTAGAAGATATAAGTGAAGCACTAGAGCAAATGACAAACTACTCCGAAAGATATAAGTGAAGATCAATGAGTAGTCAAATAATTGTGCAACTATGTGAAGACTCTCTAACATTTAAGAATTTCAGATCTTGGTATTGTATTCAAACAGCAAGCAAAGCAAAATAAAATGACATTGCAAGGATATCACAACTCATGTGAAGAAGCAAAAACTTAGGCTCAACCGATACTAACCGATAGTTGTTGAAGAAGAAAGGTGGGATGCTTAACGGGGCATCCCCAAGCTTAGATGCTTGAGACTTATTGAAATATTATCTTGGGGCGCCTTGGGCATCCCCAAGCTTGAACTTTTGTGTCTCCTTAATTCCTTTTATATCTCGGTTTCTCTTTTTATCAAGAGCTTCATCCACACCAAACTCAACAAGAACTCGTGAGATAGGTTAGTATAAACCAATGCAAAACCTTATCATTCTCTACTGTAACAAATTACTAACATTATTATTCAACATTGGATACTAAATGTCTCTGCATATTTAATACTCCTATCCTCAAATAGAATCATTAAACAAGCAAACATATGCAAACAATGCAAACATAACAGCAATCTGCCAAAACAGTATAGTCTGTAAAGAATGCAAGATTCATCATACTTCCCTAACTCCAAAAATTATAAGAAAAATACTAAGCTGTAGAAGATTTATCATATCTCATTATGCAAAAATATTCAACATTGACTTTTCTAGGGAATTTTTGCAACAGCGGTAAACTTTCTGTTTTCAAACAGCAACATGTATACATGCAAAATAAGCATGGTAAAGGCTATTCTTGACATTTTTATTGAAAATAGAGATGCAAAACATTATTATAAATAACAGCAAGCAAATAATAACAAAATAAAATGACTCTCCAAGCAAAACACATATCACATGGCGAATAAAAATATAGCTCCAAGTAAAGTTACCGATGAACGAAGACGAAATAGGGGATGCCTTCCGGGGCATCCCCAAGCTTAGTTGCTTGGTTGTCCTTGAATATTAACTTGGGGTGCCTTGTGAATCCCCAATCTTAGGCTCTTTCCACTCCTTATTCCATAGTCCATCGAATGTTTACCCAAAACTTGAATACTTCAACCACACAAAACTCAAAACAAAACTCGTAAGCTCTGTTAGTACAAGAAAACAAACCACCACTTTAAGGTACTGTAATGAACTCATTCTTTATTCATATTGGTGTTAAAACTACTGTATTCCAACTTTTCTATGGTTCATACCCTTACATACTAGCCATAGATTCATCAAAATAAGCAAACAACACAATGGAAACAGAATCTGTCAAAAACAGAACAGTCTGTAGTAATCTGTATCAAACGTATACTTATGGAACCCCAAAAATTATGCAATAAATTGGTGGACCTGAGGAATTTTTCTATTAATCATCTTCAAAAACAATCAACCTAAAATCACTCTTCTGTAAAAAATGGCATCTAATCTCGTGAGCGTAAAGTTTCTGTTTTTTACAGCTTGATCATAAAGACTTCACCCAAGTCTTCCCAAAGGTTCTACTTGGCACAAACACTAATAAAAACATGAAACCACATCTAACCAGAGGCTAGATGAATTATTTATTACTAAACAGGAACAAAAAGCAAGAAACAAAAGTAAAGTTGGGTGCCTCCCAACAAGCGTTATCGTTTAACACCCCTAGCTAGGCATGATGATTTCAATGATGCTCACATAAAATATAAGAATTGAAACATAAAGAGAGCATCATGAAGAATATGATTAGCACATTTAAGTCTAACCCACTTCCTATGCATAGGGATTTTGTGAGCAAACAACTTATGGGAACAATAATCAACTAGCATAGGAAGGCAAAACAAGCATAGATTCAAAACTTTAAGCACATAGAGAGGAAACTTGATATTATTGCAATTCCTACAAGCATATATTCCTCCCTCATAATAATTTTCAGTAGCATCATGAAGGAATTCAACAATATAACCAGCACATAGATCATTCTTTTCATGATCTACTTGCATAGGAAATTTACTACTCTCCACATAAGCAAATTTCTTATGAATAATAGTGGGAGTAAACTTAACAAAATAACTATCATGTGAGGCATAATAGAATTGAAAACTAAAATAATGATGACAAGTTTCATGGTTATCATTATTCTTAATAGCATACAAGTCATCACAATAATCATCATAGATAGTAACTTTATTCTCATAATCAATTGGAACCTCTTCTGAAATAGTGGATTCATAACTAAATAAAGTCATGACCTCTCAAAATCCACTTTCATAAATATAATCATTATAAATAGGAGGCATGCTTTCATCATAATAAATATTCTCATCAAAACTTGGGGGACTAAAAATATCATATTCATCAAACATAGCATCCCCAAGCTTGTGGCTTTGCATATCATTAGCATCATGGATATTCAAGGAATTCATACCAACAACATTTCAATCATGCTCAGCATTCAAATATTTCATGCAAAACATTTTATAGACTTCTTCTTCTAGCACTTGAGCAAAATTTTCCTTACCATCATTCTCACGAAAGATATTAAAAAGATGAAGCGTATGAGACAAACTCAATTCCATTTTTTTAGTTTTCTTTTATAGACTAAACTAGTGATAAAACAAGAAACACAAAGATTCGATTGCAAGATCTAAAGATATACCTTCAAGCACTCAGCTCCCCGCCAACGGCGCCAGAAAAGAGCTTGATGTCTACTACACAACCTTCTTCTTGTAGACGTTGTTGGGCCTGCAAGTGCACATGTTTGTAGGACAGTAGCAAATTTCCCTCAAGTGGATGACCTAAGGTTTATAAATCCGTGGGAGGCATAGGATGAAGATGGTCTCTCTCAAACAACCCTGCAACCAAATAACAAAGAGTCTCTTGTGTCCCCAACACACCCAATACAATGGTAGATTGTATAGGTGCACTAGTTCGGCGAAGAGATGGTGATACAAGTGCAATATGGATGGTAGATAAAGATTTTTGTAATCTGAAATTATAAAAACAGCAAGGTAACTAATGAAAAAAGTGAGCGTAAAAGGTATTGCAATGGTAGGAAACAAGGCCTAGGGTTCATACTTTCACTAGTGCAAGTTCTCTCAACAATAATAACATAGATAGATCATTTAAGAATCCCTCAACATGCAACAAAGAGTCACTCCAAAGCCACTAATAGTGGAGAACAAACGAAGAGATTATGGTAGGGTACGAAACCACCTCAAAGTTATCCTTTCTGTTCTATCTATTCAAGAGTTCGTAGTAAAATAACATGAAGCTATTCTTTCCGCTCAATCTATCATAGAGTTCATACTAGAATAACACCTTAAGACACAAATCAACCAAAACCCTAATGTCACCTAGATACTCCATTGTCACCTCAAGTATCCGTGGGCATGATTATATGATATGCATCACACAATCTCAGATTCATCTATTCAACCAACACAAAGTACTTCAAAGAGTGCCCTAAAGTTTCTACCGGAGAGTCAAGATGAAAACGTGTGCCAACTTTTATGCATAGGTTCATGGGCGGAACCCGCAAGTTGGTCACCAAAACATACATCAAGTGGCACATGATATCCCATTGTCACCAGAGATAAGCATGGCAAGACATACATAAAGTGTTCTCAAATCATTAAAGACTCAATCCGATAAGATAACTTCAAAGAGAAAACTCAATTCATCAGAAGAGAGTAGAGGGGGAAGAAACATCATAAGATCCAACTATAATAGCAAAGCTCGGGATACATCAAGATCATGCCATAGAGGGAACACGAGAGAGAGAGAGAGAGATCAAACACATAGCTACTGGTACATACCCTCAGCCTCGAGGGTGAACTACTCCCTCCTAGTCATGGAGAGCACCGGGATGATGAAGATGGCCACCGGTGATGGGTTCCCCCCCTCCGGCAGGGTGCCGGAACATGCTCCCGAGATGTTTTGGTTGGCTACAGAGGCTTGCGGTGGCGGAACTCCCGATCTATCTTCTTCCACGATGTTTTTAGGGTATACGGGACTATATAGGCGAAAGAAGTCGGTCGGGGGAGCCTCAAGGGGCCTATGAGAGGGTAGGGCGCGCCCAGGGGGGTGGGCACGCCCCCTGTCTCGTGGCCTCCTTGATGATCCCCTGGCTTGCACTCCAAGTTCCTGGGATTGGTTCTGTTCCAAAAATAACTTTTCCGAAGGTTTCTTTCCGCTTGGACTCTGTTTGATATTCCTTTTCTTCGAAATACTGAAACAGGCAAAAAAA
Source organism: Triticum aestivum (assembly GCF_018294505.1). Classification (NCBI taxonomy): domain Eukaryota; kingdom Viridiplantae; phylum Streptophyta; class Magnoliopsida; order Poales; family Poaceae; genus Triticum; species Triticum aestivum. The sequence continues at coordinate 94,260,044 of NC_057813.1, read as the reverse complement.
CAACAATATGGGCTGGGCCTCCAGTTAGTAGGTTAGTCCAAAAAATGATATAAAAGTGTAAAGTGAAGCCCATAAACATCCAAAAAAGGTAATATAATAGCATGGAACAATAAAAAATTATAGATACGTTGGAGACGTATCACTTTACAGTCACCCAGTTACGTTGTGACGTTTGATACACTCAAAGCATTCCTACGACATTCGGGAGTTGCACAATCTCATGGTCTAAGGAAATGACACTTGACATTAGAAAAGCTTTAGCAAACGAACTACACGATCTTGTGCTATGCTTAGGATTGGGTCTTGTCCATCACATCATTCTCCTAATGATGTGATCCCGTTATCAACGACATCCAATGTCCATGGTCAGGAAACCACAACCATCTATTGATCAACGAGCTAGTTAACTAGAGGCTCACTAGGGACATATTGTGGTCCATATATTCACACATGTGTTATGGTTTCCGATTAATACAATTATAGCATGAATAATAGACAATTATCATGAAATGGAAATATAATAATAACCAATTTATTATTGCCTCTAGGGCATATTTCCAACAGTCTCCCACTTGCACTAGAGTCAATAATCTAGTTCACATCACTATGTGATTGTAACGAATCGAACACCCATGAGGTTTGATCATATCTTGCTTGTGAGAGAGGTTATTAGTCAACGGGTCTGAACCTTTCAGATCCGTGTGTGTTTTACAAATCTCTATGTCATCTTGTAGATGCAGCTACCATGCACCATTTGGAACCATTCCAAATAACTGCTCTACTATACGAATCCAGTTTACTACTGAGAGTCATCCGGATTAGTGTCAAAGTTTGCATCGACGTAACCCTTTATGACGAACTCTTTTACCACCTCCATAATCGAGAAAAAAATCCTTAGTCCACTAGTTACTAAGGATAACTTTGACCATTGTCCTATTATCCGTTCCTAGATCACTCTTGTACCCCTTGACTGACTCATGGCAAAGCATACTTTAGGTGTGGTACACAGCACAACATATTGTAGAGCCTACGTCTTAAGCATAGGGGACGACCTTCGTCCTTTCTCTCTCTTCTGTCGTGGTCAGGTCTTGAGTCTTACTCAATACTCACACCTTATAACACAGCCAAGAACTCCTTCGCGATCTATTTTGAACTCCTTCATAATCTTGTCACGGTATGTATTCATTTGAAAGTAATATTAAGCGGTTTTGATCTATCCTTCTAGATCATGATGCTCAATGTTCAAGTAGCTTAATCCAGGTTTTTCATTGAAACACACTTTTCAAACAACCCTATATGCTTTCTAGAAATTCTACATCATTTCTGATCAACAATATGTCAACAACATATACTCATCAGAAATTCTATAGTGCTCCCACTCACTTCTTTGGAATTACAAGTTTCTCATAAACTTTGTATAAACCCAAAATCTTTGATCATCTCATCAAAGCGTATATTCCAACTCCGAGATGCTTACTCCAGTCCTTAGAAGGATTACTGGAGCTTTGCATACTCGTTAGCATCTTTTAGGATTGACAAAACCTTCTGGTTGTATCGCATACAACCTTTCTTCAAGAAATTCGTGAAGGAAACAATGTTTTGACATCCTATTTGCAAGATTTCATCAATAATGCAGTAACTGCTAATATAATTCCAACAGACTCTTAGCATCGCTACGAGTGAGAAATTCTCATCGTAGTCAACTCCTTGAACTTGTCGGAAAACATCTTTCTCGGCGTCCTAGATATGGGGGTATCTAGCCCTGCTTGCCTGCGGCCCACCACGTGGCTCCATCGACGGCCTGGTATGGCCCAGCTTCAACATCAACAATTCAAGACCCTTGCGTGGGGCCAAGCCTTGCGAGGCAGATGACGCCAAGACCCCCAAGGGATCGGCCTCCTCAGGCTGGCTCCTGAGGGGTGGAGAGTTCTATGCAAGGTTTACCTGATGAGGCTCAACTGACGTAAGCCATGACGACCAAGGCCAAGCGGGCGCCAGGCGGGTGCAGAGCAGAGGTTTCCTCTTCGGGGCAAAGGAGGCAAGCCGCATGCGCGGAGTCCCGAGGAATCGGCTAACACTACAAAAAAATACACTTCCGTGATGATACGTGTTTGTCACAGTAGGTCACGTTTTTTGTCATGCATGTACATCCATGACGATTTTATGACAGAATCAAGATAGTCATACCTGTGCTGTCGTAGAAGTGTTCCATGACATTACCAAAATTATCATCACGGAAGTGTCCACTTCCATGATGATAAATCGCGCGTTACAGAAGTGCTTTCGTCAAGGGTGACCGACACGTGGCATCCACCGTAACAGAACGCCGTCAAGCTATCAGGTCGGGTTTTGGATCCGATAACCCATTAACAGCCCAGACCAATGGGAAATTTCCACATGTAAAATTCTGATTGGCCGGAGGGAACACCTTTCAGCTCGTCAGTGGGCCAGATGTCGCCCGTCCATTGGAGGAGACATGCCTATGATACGTCGACACATGGCTGGGCCCAACAGAGGCCCATATAGGTTAAAAAGGCCGGCCCAGTCAAAGGCCCGCAGTACTTAATCAGGTACTAGTGGGCCAGCCCAATAACGGCCTGCTTAATAAAGGCCCATTTACGGCCCGAAGCCACATCTGGCCCGTTAATTGTTCGCCCAATATTTGGGCCCATTTACAGCCCGAAGCCACATCTAGCCCGTTAATTGTTTGCCCAATATTTGGGCCCATTTAGGCCCGAAGCCAAATTTGGGCCGTTAATTGTTCGCCAAATATTTGGGCCCAACTACAACCCAGTGACTTTCGGCCTGTTAGAGGCCCGATGTAGACATGGGCCCATTTCAGCCCGATTTCACTTTCGGCCTAGGAATGGCCCGTGCTGCCCATGGGCCATATATGGTTTGATGGGACATCAGGCCCACTAACGACCCGTGCTAAAGGTGGCAACAGTTAAGCCCAACGTGACTTTGGGCCTGTTAAAGGCCTGTCGCGTAATTCGGCCTGTTGATGCCTGTACTAAGCTTTTGGCCTCTTAAAGGCCCATGATATCAGTGGGCCAACTAAGGCTCGAGATATGTTTCGGCCGGTAACAGCCCATGAGCTAACTGGGCCCAAAAAGGCCAGGTCTACATTTCAGCCTGCTGAAGGCCCGTCGAGGACTAGTGAAAATTGAGGCCCAACATGCATTTTGGCCTGCTAAAGCCCTGTGGTTTCATCTGGGCCATAACAGGCCAGTACAATATTCAGCCTATTAATGGCCCAACGCTACCTGGGCCAAACTAAGTGCTGGGTCGACAAAAGGCCCAACTAAAATATAGGCCGGTGTAAGTTGTGGGCCTAGCGCAATGTGTGAAGGCCCCAATACTTCAGGCCCAAGAGAGACACAGGCCGGCCCAATTGTGGCCCGCTTAAAACCTGGCCTGTTAGAGTCAAATGTTTCGGCCCGGTCGACTACATCTGATTTTTTTTGCAGATAGCGAATGATAGCAGTAACTAGTAGGAATTAAGAACAAACCTAATCTATACAATAAAGAAATTATGGCATAGTAACTAAGAATAAACCTACACTATACAATAAAGGATTTAAGGTATATTACAGCCACTAGGCATCGAAGTTCGCCACCAGTGATCATAAAGTGCAACGAAGAAGCAGATTACAAAAACTAGGCACGATTGCAGCATAACAAAATAATACTGAACCGAGACCACTTCCAAGACAGTTCCAGAAAGGTTAGCCTTGTGGGGGAACTGCTGCGCAAGCTGCTGAGCAAGGCCGTGAGACCGGACTAGTATGTCGGTCATAGCTTCCAGGTGTAGTTGTTTAGCGATGAGGTTCTCATTGGTGTTCTCCGCAATCTTTCTTAGAGATAGGACTTCAAGTCGAAGTTGAGTTGCAGAATGCCTTTCTGCTAGAACTTGGGACTGAAGAAGTCGAACTGATCCAGACAATGAATTCTGTGAGCTTGTCTGACTGCTAGTCTCAAGTAACTTGAACACTGCATCAAGACAAGACTTTGGGGTTGTCTTGCTATCTTCAAGATGTTTTGCCTTCTTTGCTGCAATATATGTTGGGTTTGTCTCACAACCTTCAGCAGACTTGTGCATGCCATCAGGCATATCACCCTGAAACAAAGCAAAGAGATGACATGTTTTGCACGTGTATAAACAAAGATGATAACTGTGCTGTCAATTCCATCCAATTTCAAATTAGAAAATAAAGAGTAAGTTCAAAATATCAATAGCATAATTTGGCATTGTTCATAATGCGGGGAGCTTCACCACACTACTGGATTACCATGTCAACATAACAAGCATAGATGAAGGTCAAAGAAAATCATTGTATCTATTTTGGTTAATGTGCATGGCATGTTGTTTATATCATCAGCCACATCAGTAAGATAAAATAGGAGATGAGAAGGTGCAAACATGGGCTGCTTCACCACACACTGGATTATAGATCCACAAAAACAAGCATACATATAGGGAGTATTTAGTAATGTGCATGGTATGAATAAGGAATTTGGTTTTACAAGTAAAACTTAGAACTTATGGTTCTTGCAAACATGCATTTTGGTAGAAACAACAAACTAAACAGTAGTAAATGATAGGGACTATGAGCAAATTAAACAACAATTGAGGATAAAGGCTTTAGAAGGACTGACTTACATTAACAATTAACACCGGCTTTATAATGCCCTTCTCCATGTCAAGGGAAGGATAACTCAAGAATTTCAGCACATAATCTTCTTCATAAGCATTGCCTGTACTCTGCATTTTGTAGAGAGTAATTATAGATATGATAATACTGGAAGGGATAGAGGATAATGAAGATAAAATGCAGATTGATGCTACATAATCAACTACCAATCCCTGGAAGTACAAGCGTTACAGGACAAAATGTACTGACAAGAGCAATGGGCTACACTTCTGCACTGGCATTGTCTGTGTATTCTACTTGTTGGTAAGATTAAATATAGATCTGATCTTTTTTAGTAAATGGTGGGAGAGGGAGATAAGATGCAGAATGCTACACAATGAACCAATCCCTCTTCCCATAATACAAGAGTGTTTTGAACACTGGTGTACTGTACAAAACGTTCTTATATTATGGGACGGAGGGAGTAGCTGTTAATGTAAGTACAGTGATAGACCACGTTCAGTCCTTACAAGAGGACTGCAGAGCTAAACCTCTTCAAAAGCATTGGGTTGATTCTAAATTTATGTAAGAGTCCATACGGATCTTATAATGTCCACCAAATGGACGATTACGAGGCTAACATGTGCAGTGATGCTACATAATCAAACAACTATGAAAGTAAGTATGGTCATACAGGGCAAGAGGTACTCACAAGAGCAATGCAGTGTGCAGTATAGTAGCGAGATTCTGTGGTCCCTTGAGAATGAATGTTCTTCTGCTAACAGTTTTTGTACAAGTGAGACATTAAGGCAAATGCAGAAATGTAGTTCAAATTGTGATGTGATACCATAGATAGTACCTTACGCTGCAGCCAAGACCAATGTGTAACAAGATTATTCCAGTCACCATCGGATAAATGTAGCACCGGAGACTTTACAGAAATTTCGTTCAGAGGCTTGCCATCAAAGTGCGCTTGCCTCAGGTAGGAACGATACTTCATCAACGAGTGCTTGAAAAGCACAACCGATCCTTGCTCGTCTTCACAGTCCAGTTTGCTCCTTGCCTATTTAAAAGAATGAAATCTTGTGTCTTCTGTCAGCAGAAACATATGCAGTGATGACCATGAATAACGTTAGTACATTACTTACGGGTAAGTTGCGGAGGAAGATTGGAAATTGTTCTGTGTCTGCGGTATAATCTTTCCATGAAGGAAAGATGCGTACAAAGTTCCTCACAACAACATAAGCTTCATCTTCTAAACTGGGAAGAAATGGAATAACGGTCCTATTTGCTGCAATTGGGGATCTCTCTGGTTCGAAAAGGTATTTGGTAACTGGATTTGGTGTACTCTTTGCTGGAATGGGGGTTTTGCGTCGTAGAGCTGGTGCTATGTCAACTGGCATAATCATACTGTTTGCTGCAGTTGGGGTTTGCTGAGTTGGGGCATCAGAAATGACCAGTGTAGTAGGGCTAGAGTCTGCTAGAGTTGGGGTGTTTTGTGGGTCAGGTGATATTGCAACTACACCTAATGGGCTATTTGATTTATCAGGTGCCACTACCTTTTCCAAATACTTTGCTTGTGCTCCTCCACGATCAGCAATCGCCCTCTTCCTTTTGAACGTCTGATACACAAGAACAACATTTGAATGGATAAATATGGTATGATGACAGATGGAATATGTACTGAAAATGGATAGGCAGGGCGTATTCACATACACGATGTGTAAACTAAGCTAATGGAAGTTCAACAAAGTAGAAGCAATGCAAAGCATCAGTTGCAAGATATGTGCGACCAATGTAACCTTGGAAAGTTAGAGCAAGCACCTTGATGGGTGAATAAGATAGGGCATCTTCCTCTGACTCCTCCACTAGGGAGCTACATTGACTTAGGTTTCCCTCTAGCTCAGAATCACTGTTAGGATCATATTCTGAGCATGAATCTGTAGGTGGAGAGCGTTTGCATTGCATTGCATCCAGACTTGATTTCAGTCCCTTAATGCCAAGTTTGACAGCCATGGCATTGTTCTGCTTTATTCTTTTCATGCACGCAAGCTCATAATCATTATGATGCTGTTCAGAATCTGAGATTCATGAAAACATAAAAAGTAGTCAGATTATCTATGGAATGCATTGCGGATTCAACTCGAAGAGTGTCTCCCTATAAACCCCTGCATATGCAAAGTTCACCCCCAACCGTGCTTACCAGACCACACACAGAAATACAAACCCCTTATGTCTCTATAACAGGCAGACACACATTTCAAAACTGAAGTAGGAACATTAGAATCATATGAAATTCGTATTTGAACAAATAAACTAAGGAATTATGAGTGGCATAATGTTTAGCTTCAAGGGTGGAGTGTTGGTAGTGCGACACAAAGCAAGTAGGCAGATTGTATTCCATGTAAAAGATCGAAACCTATGTAAAAGCTGGAAATGACACTTTCTTTCTATACAATGCAGTGTTCGTTGCCCACACATGATGGAAGAGATCACATAGAGAAATACTATTCACTCATCTCTACGGTTCCAGTATTTAGAAACAGGGTGGTCCACCCTAAAAGAATATTGACAACAAATATGACAAGGCAAGCATAGATGTAGTGAATCAATCATTTACTTGTGAGCTTACTAGGACAAGTATGCAGAATTGTAACTGCAGTAAGAGACCGTCCAAAATCTGAATGAAGAAGTTTGTCTAGCACTTATTGTTTGCAACTAATCGACGTGAATAATTGGATATTATATCGAATGAGTAAGAAAGACAAGTAAAATTGTCAACAAACCTGGCTTGCAGTAGTAATCTGGGTCAATGTCACTACGACCAACAATCCAACATGACTAGTGTTTGTTCCGAGGGCCAGAATTTTGAAAACCCTGTGAACTCTAGAGGTACTAAAGATTACCGAAATACATCTGAACCATTAATTGTAGGTAGCACTGAGCACACAACAAACCCTAATGACAGTCCTGCCTAATGAGTAATGAATCAATTAGAAAATGGGTGATGAGGAGTGGCTGCTGAGTGTTGAGGACGTATCTCAGGATAAATCGGGTTGGCTTGGTGGGTGCTGCACGCCTGAGCCCTGAACGGACTGGGAAGGTAGGCACGGCGGCGCGCCCGGGTAGCAGTGACGCTGTTGGGCGAGCGGCTCCTGACCTCCTGTTAGTCCGACGTCTCCTCCTAGAGTCATGCTGTCCGGGGACGGCAAGTCGCCGGCGAGGCAGGCGGCTGGGAGCGAGTAGAGATCGGAAGGGTGCAGCAGAATAGAGGGGAATCGAGGCCTGGGACGACCCAAAATCCCAGGGTGGGCCGGCCCACCGTGGGCACCCTGTAGAGATACACACCCGAGCGGCGAACATGCATTTTTGAAACTAATTCAGGAACATTTAGCTGACCAATTAAACGACTCTGTTTTAATAATATCAGATTCGTATTTGAACAACTAAGCTTGTTTAGCTTGATGGGTGGAGCAGTGTTATTATGACACGAAGCACGTATTCTGATCGTATAGTGATCATAAAAGGGGGAAACTCTAAGCATATTTTTTTAGCAAAAGAGGGTTTCCCCTCCGATTTCTATTAAAGAAACCACCACGGAACCAACATGATCAATTAACCCCTAAGCTAACCATATTATGCTGTGCCATGGAAGATTTGAAGCTGCAAACCACAAAAATGATATTTAGCATCCATTGTTTGCTTCGAACTAAGAACTAAATTCTAAGAGCTGAAAAGAAAGTAGAGTAACCAAGTTAAGATCTATTTTCTGGTTGAGATCAAAAATATGAGGAGATATGAAGTACCACCTCTCTTGCGGCGCCGTGTAGGCATCGGGGGTGCGATGGCTGTCAGTGGTGTTGAAGCAGATCTGCGACGGTAGACGGGTGCATTGGGGGATAAGCCCGTTGCGGTGGAAGAGAAGGTCGTGTGAGCGGCCCCGACAAAGAGGACGATGGCGCCAATGAAGCGAGAGGACGCGATGCAAGGCTATTGGTCCATCGCCGTGGATGAGAAACATCCATCTCTAGCAGTGGACAATGCGGTCTTGGTAGGCGCTCCGGCATGGTGGAGGACGGTGGCGATGGATGTGGTGGAGGACGGCGAAGATGGATGTGGTGGAGGACGACGACGATGGATGGGTTGGCGGACGGAGGCTGGTGTGGGGATGGTGTTCTAGCGCGGACGGTGTATGAATGGGAAAATGGAGGGAGAGGTACGGGAAACCATGTTTTTGGGACGCGCCTATCTGAAATATGGGAAATTTACAAACTTAGCCCCTGTTTAAAATTTGAACGTTTCGTCGGTTGGGGATAGGACGGTAATCTGGCATCTCGCCAATATTTTCCCAAAGCAATTTCGGGCGAGGAGAGGGTGGTTGGCACCCACGGTGTATGAACGGGGCTGACACGTAGGGCGGTTGTGTCACGTCTGAGTGAAGTTACAAACCTGCCCCTATTGAAAATATTTTCCTACATCGATTTCGGCCGAGTCGAGTTTGTTTTGCCGCCCACCGTGTATGAATGGGGAATGGAGGGAGAAACAGAGGTCTTTCGGACGAGCTTGAATCAAATGTGTTGTGCCGCCTATGTTTGACGCCCACCGTGTCGGAATGGGCTTAGAGGCGGTCGCGTCATGTCTAATTGAAGTTACTAACCTACCCCTATTTAGAGCAATGGAAATCGGGCCGATGGATTGTCCGTGTAATGGGTAGACATTAATTTCCATCTCCCAAACACTTGGTTTCGGGCAGCCGACGTGGGAGTGGACATTTTGCCGCTTCTTTCGAATTTTGGGACAATAAGCATCCACGTTTACCCTGGCAACTAAATTCGAATCCATTTTGTATTCCTATATGAATCTTTATAAATCATTCTATGTGTTTTTATATATATCTTCAAAAGGACAACAAAGATGTATTCCACTGTCATATATGAATATGGTTTCCATATGTCGATACTCAAATTCAGAAGCTAGAATCCAGTTTAAGGTGAATTCGAATATTTGGAACACTTCATGTCCAACTCAAATGTCACGCGCAGAATAATGTGTATTCCCATTTAGATATGTACACAAGTGATGTATCAAGATTCAAATACCGAGTCAATCAACCAAGAATGTACAGAACTAACAGACATATAAACACTTATAGAGTATATGGATCAATAATATCAACTAACATACATAAGCCAAGCCACTGTACTTTTTTTGCTACAACAACATCCTTTTTTAACCAGCATCTTGGCCCTTTCCGATGCGTGCCACTTATGGTCCATCTGTACTACTATTATTGCTGAATGCACATCCAGCCCGATTGGCATATTTGTAGGTCTGGCACGGCAATCCAAATGAAATGTCTCCGAGTCTTATCAATTAATACAGACTTGTGCTCAAATAAAATTACAAACCAAAAAACAAAAAACAAAAAACAATTATTACATGATCTCTAAAACAAATGGTTTGATTGATTACATGAACAAACAACACAAAGGTTATTCAACGATGGAAAGAACATTTCACCTATGATTTACCAAGTAGGAATTTAATTTCCTTTTTTCCTTCAGGACCTTAACAATGTGGTCAGTCTCAGCTTGCTTCGTTTTGAAATCCACCAAATATTTAATGGTTGTCTTGAGTACTGCTTGCGATTGTGCTGTTTGCTTCCTCAACATGTCAACTTCATCTCTAAGTCCAGAAGCAGAATCTCTTTCTACCACTAGTTTAGCCTCTAGAGCATCAACAGTTGGCAATTCATAATGCACGATCGGCTGGTGCCAATGCTGTGGGATGATGCAACGTCCATGGGGACCTCGCTCTTTGATGTTGGGCTAACCTGTTTTGCCATTAAAGTTCCGATTGGATTCAGAAAAGTTGAAGTTAGCAAATCATCTCAGCTGGGAGTTATAACAGCAAACCAGTTAAACAAACAAGGAATTAAAGAGTTTCAATTGGATGCTGAAAAGTAGTTATTAACATCATTGTAACCCGCTGTTGCAGCAACAAAGCAGTTAAACAAACAAGTAGCTATTTAAGTTAAGGCAAACAGGTAATTCTTAACAATAAGTATCAAACACATAGTAGGCGCAGTCTACAATAGGATTAACAGGCTGTGACATTATGTAATCAGTAGCAAACTAAATTAAACCAAGCAACATAATTGAACAATTTTGCAATAAGTGGCTAACTAAAATTCCGAGAAGCAGGTAACTGAACTTACGCTAGTTCTTTATACAGGCACACTGCAACTTCTTTTTCGCTTACAAGGTTGTACGAAGGAGTCCATGGCATCAATTGTTTGGATACGCAGTCCCAATACTTCTTTCTTCCCACACTACATTGGTAAGTCGAATGTTTAATCTAGTAAGATGGTGTGTCCTTGATATGTTATATGAGGACGTGTAGTCAGACTAGTTGTAGCCACACACATCACACTGGCTTTTACTGTATATTTCATGTGATTACTTTTGGCATATCAAGATCTACGCAATCTACAATAGGATGAAAAGACTGGCATCCTTCACATTATTGGCAAACTCAGTTCACAGAAACAAGCAATTCAACCATTCTATGGGTAAATCAAAAGCGCCACTGGAATATTTTTTCACTACCCAATCATACACGCAAAAAGGGGCGACACCACCATAGGGGCTGGTATGGGTGGCCGCCTCAGGTGGCTGGAAAGTGTGCACCTAGTTTGAGTCGTCCAGGTTGGCCCAGGCTAGTTTTGTTCGTCCCAACGCACGAGCAGGCAATGTATAAAAATGAAGAAAAATGTTTCAATTTGGATGGGTCAATAACATAAGTGCAAGGCAGGCCCTATAGCAGGCTCGCGGCCCAAATGAGCGCCTCCTATATCGATCGACAATAGGAAAAATCCCAATTCATTCGCTCTAGCCTCCAATCTGGTTCGCTCCTGACCTAGCCACCGCTGGACAGACCGACACAACACTTCCCCGCACCCTCGTTGGAGGGCGTTCGCCGGGCTTCAAGCAAACGGAAGGACAAGAAGATGAAGATCCAACCCTGGGTGTAGCCTGCATGGGAGGCAGCGGCGGTAGCACGGGCATGGCATCGAGCTTGCGCAAATTGGACAGTCGCAACTTGCAAGAGTAGCATGCGCAACGAGCAGGTACATCACATCCCTGATTATATCTAATTCAACTCTTCAATTTCTGGCCAATAGTTAAACCTGACGGTGTTGTAAAACTGCTTGTATGTAGGAAATCTATGAGAAAATGAACCCAATTTCTACTTATTTTATAACTCCCCCAATCAATACTGAACTGACTGAATCTGATATATCTAATCAAGTTTCCGGTGCAAACATACAAGCTCATGTTGTTCTTGAGCCTGAAGTGTCTAATGAACAGACTGCCAATGAAGGATTTGATGCAAACATTTTACATGCTCCTGGTGATGAACATATAGTGTCTAATGAGGGATCTAATGCAAGCATTTTTTGCAAACTCATTGAAGGGTTTTTAGTGTCTAATGATGATCTGCTATGTTGAGAGAGACAGAGATTTGCAGGCATTGATGACAAGCAAATTATAGTGCATTTTCATAGCTTGAGGAAACGTCGAGGCCATCTACCAGAAAGTCCCCGTATCATGACAACATAGCATAAATACTTTTCTAATCCGTTGTTTGAAACTATTGGCATACTTGTGCAGGATAGATATATTGATATGCAGTTTGCGCACTGGTTATAGGTGCAATTACACTTCGATATTTTTATCCAGAGAACGAATAATTCAAGCAGGTACAGACCATATTTGTAGTCTTGTACACCATGTTGCATTTTGTGTTTTTTGGTGCTTGCATCATTTAGTATTTATAATTTGAACTAGTTTGGATCATTAGCTGGTTTTCAAAGTGCATGTAGCTTCACATTTCTCAAGTTATGTTGATTTCTGGAGTGCAAGTGCTTTCGTATTTTTTAAGTTAAATGTTCGCCCCTGGTAACTTGAATTCATGGATCTGCCACTGCACACAAATCATACACAAATGCTAGTACGAATTAAATGAAATGCACGGATTTACGCTAGCTCGTTGTACAGGCTCACTGCAGCTCTGCTTGCAATTGAGATGTTCCATGTGCAAGTCCATGTTACCACTTTTTTGGATGTGCAGGCCTTGTTCTCCTTGCATCCCCCTCTGCATTTTTGATACGGCGAATGGTTAATCAAATAAGAGGAATCGACCTTGATGTTGTACCGGAGAACATATACTTACAAGGTTATACGAGTGTGCAGGATGTGTACCAGATCCCGTAGCGCCGTCATGTTTCGCTAAAAATGGATTTTCTTGTTTCAGATGATATCTCCAGAAGAAATAAGAGTTAAAGTCAGAGTTGCATAGGCGTGTAAGCTAAGAGAGCAGTGAAAGGATATCCAAACATCATCGGAACAGTGCACAAGGGAGTGATGTGTGGATACCTAGTTCGAGCCGGTGTTTGGGCATGCTTGCCTAGCTAGAGTGCGGGTCACTTGAGAGCCGTTGAGGGTGATGCGCTGGCGTTGGCTGGCCGTGCACGGATGCAGATCTTGAGTGGCAGCGGAGCGCTACGATGCGGTGGACAAGACCGTTGGTGAAGCCCCAACGGCCTCGGGGGGCGGAGGTGCGATGATGTGCTCGGTGAAGTAGCCCCGGTGAGCTGGGAGACGGTGTTGGTGAAGCACACCTGATGCGGTGGAAGTCGGTGTCTTTGAGGCGCGTCGGTTGCAGCGGCCGATGTTGTCGGTGGACCACCCGGTGCGGTGGACGAGGGCGTAGATGAGGTAGCTCCGGTGTGGTGGTGAAGCGCAACCGTTGTCTTCATCATCGTCATCCGGCACAGAGGTGGGGAAAGAGACGAGACGAGGGGCGATTTGAACTTTGCTTGGGTTGGCGGCGAATTAGGGATTTGAGCAATCTGGGCGTAGAAGGGGACGGTGGAGAAGGGAGATTTTGCAGGGCTGGAATTGGGGCCGCCAGATATTTCAATCCAAAACATGGAAGCGCGAACTTATTTTGTTGTCGTACTTTTTTGGGTGGGGTGGGGGGGGGAGTGGGGGAGGGAGGGAGGGGGTGGGTGGCTGGGTGCTACGTGTCCGTCTGACACACGCGACCACCCCGACACGACCCTGGTCTTCCTGGTGCGCCTACATTTGAGAATGCAAACGAACCTTCTTTCATTTGCAAACGAATCTGTATGTATTACCATGCCCGTGTTTTCCTTGCAATAATTAGTCATTCGAAACGAGATACTCCCTCCGTTCACTTTTGTAAGTCATTTCAGACAACTTAAAATGAACTATTTTGCACATTGTCTGAAATGTCTTCAAGGTCTTATAAAAGTGAACAAAGGGAGTACTATAAATTTATTAGTGAGGAGTTATTTGAAAAAAATCAAAACGGTATCCACGCTAACGTGGATTAGAGTGTGTGTCACATAATTAGTTATTTGAATTAGAGTGTGTGTCACGTAGCGATCTCCAATTCTAACGTGGATTTCACATTTCACTGTATCCATGCTACTTTTTTAATACAAATTCATATGTATATGATGAACACCATGGTAGTGAGAAAACTTTTGGATGGTTTCAAACATATGGCCTACAAAATAGCACAACAAATTGAGTCAATGTCAACTTTCCGAAACCTAGTACGGCACGAATTCGAAATAATTACCCGTATGCATGGTCCTCAGTTCAAATCTTACAATGTACACCGAATTGAAACATCGGTATTAAGTCTCATAATATGTACATTCAAATGTTGTTTTTAGCCCCCCCCCCCCGCACACACTCTACATACTTCCTATATCGGTCAATCTTCCTCTCCTAACCACCTTAGGAAGCTATCAGTTTCCAACACACGTTCGTTCTCTCTCTCTCTCTCCATGTTTGGATCTCTAAGTCTCTCAACTACACAACCCCTTTTTTCACTCTGTTACCAAATGTATTTACCTCACACACCCGCCATTGCACCCCATGCCAAGCTCTCTCTCTCCCTCTCCCTATCACTCTCTCGCGCTAAATACATGCATTGCCTATCTAGCACCCCAACCTCTCATGCGTAGGCACACACGTTGTCTATCTAGGTCACTCCCTCGAGACTGTCTCACTCTTTCTTCCGCACGGCGGGCCGCACTCGCTCAATCTCACTCTCTTTATCCGAGTCTCGTTTAACCTCGTTTTCTTTCACACACAAATGATATATCTCCTTGTTCGGGCCTCGATCGACACACTCTATACACTTTCACGCAGATTGTCTATCTAGGTCAGTCCATCGAAGCCGCCCCCACTCTTTGGACCTCATGGCAGGCCACGCTCAGTCAATCTCTCTCTCTCCCTCTCTCTCTCTCTGTTTGTATGTCTCGATTGACCTTGCTCTTTCTCAGACAAAAATGATATATCACCATGTTTTAGCCCAATTCGACCTATTCACATTGTATACTCTCTCATGCACATTGTCTATCTAGGTCACTCTCTCCAACCCATCTCACTCTTTCGATCGCACGACGAGCCTATGTGATCGATTGACCTTGCTTCCTCCCACGCACAAAATATATCTACACGTCTGTGACTGGATCATCTCTCAAGCTCTATCTTACAGCCCTCACCCTTGCGAAAAGCTCAATCAGACAATATCTCTCCAGAGCATATATATTTGTTCAATGAATGTCGGACCACACTCACTTTGTCTCTCTATCTATATGTCTCTCGATTGACCTCGCTTTCTCACACCGTATCTTCCACGCATTGAAGCTACCTCCCCATCCCTCGCAAAGCCAGAGCTATATACATTGCGAGGGGCACTCCAACCTTGGATTAATTTGTGTAGGCATTTATTCCGGTCGGTTTAGATTATATTTTCGTAGCATTCGACCCGCAACTACTCCAAACACCGTTGCAACCCCCGCAACTCCCCTAGTTGATTTCCCTCTGGCTCGGTCATCGCTCTCTGCACGTCCTTTCTCGCCTTCAACATTGCACCATGGTATTATTGCAAAAAACTCTGTTGTTCTCTTTAATTATTATAAATAAGCTACAAAACTACACACCGATAGTCCACTTGGAATGGAACAAATTTCGATCCACAAATTAAAGTGCTACAAACTACACACCAAGGGGTCCACATGTCATGAAACAAATTTGGACCAATATACAAATTAAAAAATAAAGGACAAGGATCGATAATGCGACCAGGGCCTTCAAGCCGCACGTCAATAGGCAACATACGTAGAACAACAATGTTTGTTGTACCCCCCTTTGTTCACATAATGTTTTTATATTACCACAGTCTATTTAATGGATAACATGTAATATTATTTTTAGTACTATTCACCTTAACTTACTGGCGGGTTCCATGTGTGCTCTCTCTCTCCTCCCCTTCTGCGTTTAGACGCACGGGCAAACACGAAGAACTCACGGGCAATGTTGCCGTGACCATATCTGGACGCGTTCACAAGTTACGGCACCAGTTTCATGTACTAGCATCACTAGTCAGTGTGTACGTGCAATGCACGTTAATTTGGAAGTATATTAAGTGCATGCGGATATTAAGTAGGATATTATTTGCGTGTTATTATGTGATTAGCACTATTTTTGGCATGAAATTAAATTCACGGTAAACGCGTTGAGCGCTTGACATTGAAGCAGTCTAGGTTGTGGAATGACAAGGAATACATGTGGCTTGATGGCATTTTATATTTAATTTGATATGGCTCTAGCAGAACATTCAATCGATCAAACAATAGATTTCGTTCAGTATGACTCCGACTTTAAGTTATACGACGATTGATATAAAATAAACGGAAATGATAAACGTTAGGATTTTAAGCATGCCAATCCGAACGTTTTTCATGGCAAATTTAGATTACGCGGCGGCGGCGGGGGCGTCTTGCGGTGGGAAGCGGCTCCTCTGCCATGCTCTGTGTGTTGTCGGGCCACTGACCGACGGTGACGGCGGCGTCTTGCGCCGTTGTTGGCGTACTCCTAGACGTTGGCCTAGCTTCAAGGAAGGCCAAAATATTCTGGACTTCGGAGCGAGTCAACTGGCGGGAGGAGGCGACTGGCGTTGGTGCAAGGAAGCGGTCGACGACGGCCATCCATGCCGCTGAGGGGGGAACTGGCACCCGCACGGGGACATGCGCTGTCAACGACGCGGCGGAGACATTCGTGTGCATGAGCACCAGCACGGGCGCGCATGTCAGTGCACGCGCAGGCGCATGCGCTGGCAGGTGCACGGGCACCGACACGGGCGTGCGCATCAGTGCATGCGTAGGCGCATGCGCTGGCAGGTGCACGGGCGCGTGAAAGTTGGCGGGGACCTCGTGGAACCCCGTGGGATCCATCTCGGCGACAATATGCGGCTCCCAGCCCATCAATGCCATGGGGATGGGCGCTGGCACAGTCGGGGCGACGGGAGCCGGAACGGGAGCAGGGACAGGCGCGACGTCTTCCTGCAAGGCCAGTTCAAGCTCGTCCCAAAGCGCCTTATGTTCTTGAGACTCCGGTTGGGTGTCTTCCTCAGGAAACTGGAAGACTAAGGGAAGACCATCGTGATGCGGCATGGCATACGTTTAGGTCAGGCTAGTTGGAGGTAGACGATAGGAGAATCAGAGAGGAAGAGAGAAGATTGTAGCGATACCGGGTAGTGCGGGGTTGATTTTAAACTGCGGCGCCGGCGACATTAAAAGTGGGAGCAGTTGGGACGAAGGTGGGCGGCGGAGCCTGGTCAAAGGGCTCGCCTCCCGGTGAGCCTGCACAGCGATCTGCTCGCACACCTCCCGTCGACTCACACGCTTGCTCGGACGGCACCTGCCGATGAGAAGCGGGGACTCGTGGCGGCACGTAAATGCCCAAGGTTTCAATAGTGAAAGTGTTCGCCTTAACGTGACAGGTCTTTGTTCCAAAATACCTTGGCTCTTCATTTGTGCAACTTGTCATAAGCATCTTGTCTCAAATTGAAGAAAAAACTTACGAAGTAATATTTGTGCCATATCACGTGACCATGCTCAGTTTCAAGAATTTATGCTCACTTTTGGATTTTCTAAAATTTAAGATCCAGGATTCGAAACAATATCATAACCTGCATCATGCAATAAATTTTCAAGCCGTACATCTGTCCTGTTGTATTTCTTAAGAAAGGAATCGGTCAAACATTTTGCTTAGTTAGACTTCATACAAGTTATATATGCAGAGTAAAAGGATAATCCCTCCGTACTAGTGCATTGCCTGATATATTAACTCAAGTACTAGGCACGAACAAACGGGCTCAATTATGTGCTCATCCTGGTGTAGTAGTAGTAGTAGTAGTACAAGGCAATGCAGTTGACGGGTGACCTCGACGAGCGGCGATCGAGGGAATTGAACCGTGCTCAGCACGATAGGTAACGTTGTCTAGTTACTAAAGCATCCCTCTGTCATTCATCGGTAGTCATTATGGACCGGGGACATGAGGGGAATTTCCTAGGGCTGGAATTCTGGCCGCCAGATATTTCGACCCGAAATGCCGAGGCTCGACTAGTTGGGGTTGCCTAATGTGCATACCACGCACGCCACCGAACGAACCGAGCCCGGTTTTTTTATTTTTTGTTTTTTTAGGATCAACACGAGCCAAGGTCTGGCTGGTACGCTGTTGGGTCCTACCATTCTCAACATGGTAATTGATTTATGACGAGTTGTTGAATTAGAGTGAGTTTGTGATATAGTGATCTCAACGTGGATTTCACATTTCATGGTATCCCTAGTAAGTTTTCCAATGCAAATTCAAATTTAAAAGATGAACAATATGGAGGTGAGAAAACTTTGTATGTATCAAGCATATGACCACACGCACACACACACACACACAGAGAGACACACACACACACACGAACACAACAACAATCCAATAAGTACAGTGCATCTATTATTCAAAACCATGCATGTATGACACGAATTCAAAAATACTCCTTCTATTCCTAAATATTAGTCTTTTAGAGAGTTCAACAAGTGACTACATACGAAGCAAAATGAGTGAATCTAGACTCTAAAATATGTCTATATACATTCGTATGTGCCAGTTCATTTGAAATCTCTAAAAAGACTAATATTTAGGAACAAAGGGAGTAAAATGTAAGTCATGCATGGTCCTCAGTTCAATATTTAAAATGAACATGAAACTGAAACATGAATATTAAGTCTAGTACTACAGTACATGCAAATGTTGTGTTTAGGCAGAGTTATGATTGTCGGGGGTCAACCCCTCAACCTTAGATAAAATTGTGGAGCTCTGTTTAGGGTTGTTTAGATTATATTTGTTCCCACCCTCCCAACCACCGATTGGTTGTGCACCCCCACCCCTCCTCCCTGGGAGAATATCATGTGCCCCATACCTTAGATGCTATATGCCGATACGAGGTACTTGGAGCTTGTAGATCTGAGATATATATAGCAGCTCACATGATGTGTCTTAATATTTTTACAGGAAACCTTAATGAGTTTGAGAATTGCACACAATTTGTGCAAAAACTACTCAGATGCCCTTGGATCCCATATCCAACGACCTCGAAGCTCGTATCACCGTTGCATGTAAGATGAAGGAGGACATCATATTCTCCTATATGTAAGAATATCATGTGCCACCACACCTTAGATGCTTTGGTGATACAAGCTCTTCGGAGCCGTTAGATTTGTGACCCAACACCTCCTCGGTGGTTCAAATGTTTTTTTTGCAAAAAAGCCCCAAAAGAGTTTGGCCACTTCTTACAAGCACAAAGACTGCTCAGATGCCATTGGATCTCAGATCAAACAATCTCGAAGCTCGTATCACCGTAGCATCCAAGCTGCGATAACACCTTATGTCGGGAGAATATGTGGTGCTCCCGCACCATACATTCTATGGTGATATGAGTTCACTGAGATCTAACGGCCCATAATAGGAGGTTTGAATGTTTTTGCAATATACGTCTGAGAGAGTTTGGGAAATGCGCAGAAAGTACAAGTACTACGCATGTGCCATCTGATCACTGATCATACGACCTAGATGCTCATATCACCGTAGCGGGTAATTAAGCTACGGGGAGCACCTAATATGAGCAACGGGGAGCCGTTGGATCGAAGATGCAGGGGCACACACGAGGCCTGAATATTTTATTTGCAAAAATAAACTTTGGAGAGTTTGGAAATTGTGCATAATTACAAAGACTACTCCCAAGCCATTGGATCTCACTTCCAACGGTGTAAAAACTTGTATCACCATAGCATCTAAGCTGCAGGGTGAATGTGATATTCTTTGCCGCTGTCATTTTTGTTCGTAAACTTGCAAAATACGTGTAACTCGTGCCGTTAGTTGTCTAACCGCGCAAAGTGTTTGTTCAAAAAGAAGATCCTACACTGAAATATCGGAACAACACACGGGGGTCCCACTTGTCATCAATCAAATTTGGATCTAAAACTAACAAGTCTGAAAGACGAGATTCGAACTGGCAACCTGGACTACAAACAATAAGTCGATAGCCTGAAACAACAACGGTTGTTGGCTTTGTCCCATAACTTGATTTTATACATTATTACATTGAGTAGAGTAGAGGGAGTGCCTCGTTAACACGCGCATGACCATTGACTCACTTACTGGTGGGTCCCAGGTCTGCGATCTCAATCTCTCTTCTCTCCATCATCTAACCTTTGCACGGGCACACACAAAGAGCGGCGCTAGCTTGCCGTGGTGTTATTACAATTAAAAAAGCTTGGAAAATAGAAGAATCGCCAAGAACAAGAGATGTTGTGGCTGGTCGAGACGGAGCTAACCACATCTATCCTCCGTGCCACGTTTGCATGATGAAGCTGTGTGGCTAGTGGGGTGTTTTCGATAGACTGGCTGGGTCCCAGGTCGAACCATAGGTACTATGTCTGATGCAATATATTTTTACACGCACATTGTTCCTCTGTGCCGAGACATGGCACACCGTACCGTGTGGTTTTGGGGTCCTCCCGGGTGGTGCACGCATATATTCTTTCTGGCGTGGAATGCCCTACCGCGCGTTTTCTGGGTCCTCCTCGGTCATAGCGCCGAAGCAAGTAAATGAGTCGTCAAATTATGAAAGACCACCTTTCCCGCCGAGTACATCAGTGATGCACGGTGGCTAGCTAGTTGGGCTAGTTCGATCGATTAGCTAGGCTGCCGCCATAATTGTTTTTTCACCCCTTTTTTTATCTACTTGTCGGCAGGTAAATTTAAATATCCACCGCGGCATTCCTCTAGTGTTTGGGTGCGGCAGGAGTTTTAATTTTTTGATTGACAGGAGCAGGCGCGGCAGGATTTTTATTTTTTTGATTGACGGGAGTAGGCGCGGCAGCAATTAGTCACGATGACTCCGCCTGTAAAACCCACTGCTCCTTGATGTGAGAAGTCGTCGACTGGTGTTTTACCATGGTGAAAACCAAAAGATTCCCCGCTTCTCGGATGGCTCCCTTGGCCTTCCCATAGATTGCATTGCCTTTCAGCCATTTCGCCCCCTTTGCTTCCTATCCCCATTGCTTCTACCTGGTGCCATGGCAGCGCAGCAGATCACAGAGTCCGAGGTGAGGTGCCTGACACAGGAGCTCCAGGCCAAGGATGCGGAGCTCAAGGCCAAGGACGTGGAGCTCCGTGAGATCAAGGAGGAGAGGAGTGCCATGCTCCTCCATTATGTGCGGGAGTTCACGGAGCTTCAAAAGTGGCAGGCGTCCACCACAAAGATGCTCGAGGCGTCGGCGGCGTTGCTGCAGAAAGCGGGAGATACGATAGGCCGTCAGGGGAGCCGGCTGGAGCGCGAGTGGGCCGATCGTGACGAGGTCCAGGATCGCCTCAGCCACTTGGTGAACCAAGTTGCCATGCACGTGTTGCGGCTGCACGATGCGTACCGTCGTGCCAGCGTGACGATGCCGGCCGTCGGGCTAAACCCGTTCGACCACCCGGTCGAATTCAATGAGCTGCGGCTTCCTGACCTGGTCTCCTTCTTCACCTATATCTCCGAGAAGCTGAGCCATCTCTGCACGATGGTGGGGGCTGAGCTGGACAAGGAGGGGTTGCGGGTTGCCATCGCCGTTGTTGGGCGAATCCTTTCAGGCCTTCGTCACCGGAATCCATTCGTGCCATTGGACACCGTCTTTGACGAGCTGGCTCCTGTCGACCAGGAGCGGGCTCTACGGGCAGTTGCACCCTGCATCACCAACGTCATGCGCCTCGAGAAGCAGAGGGAGTTCGGTGATGTTTAGGCACCCTCTGCATGGGCATGTCCATGTCTCGGTGCAACATGACCGTTGGATCAAAATTAGACGGTGCAGATCAGTCATTGTAGCACAAAGCGTGTGGGTGTGTTTGGTTGCATTATCATCTTAATATAGTTGTTTCCTCTTCGTGTATTTGTGTTAACCTACTAGTGTGGACTCATGCACCCTTCATGCACTCTGCCAAACACCCAAACGTGGGTCGAGAAGGGAACTTTTGCTCCCATCCCGTGCACCCTTCATACACCCTGCCTAACACTATTCGTGCTTCATATGGTTCATGTTTCATGGAGTACTATAGCACCGTACTCTCCATGCACTATAGACCTAGTTCTGTTAACATTGATCTCACTGTTCATTCTTGACCGGACAGTCGAAAAAGCGCTACTATGTTACATATAGTTGACATGCGCACAACATCATTTGTTATCGTCATATCTTAGTACACTAGCAACAAGATTATGTAGTAGTGACGTATGAACCACTACACATGCCTAGTAGTAGGAGCACCGTGTATGTTCAAGTGACCGCCGTGTTTCGCACTCCTCCGTCGTAAGAGTGGAAAGGCTTGTTGTAATCATTTTTTTCTTCAGAAAAACAGTGGACACGCTCTACCGTGCGGATCCTCCTCCAGCCATGCACTAAATTACTCACTTTCACCGACGTGTGGGACAGCCAGCACCTCGGTCCACCAGCCATGCACTAAATTACTCCGTAGTAGAGTGACGGTAGACTACCCCGATCGGAGCGCCGCAGTAATGCCCAATGAGCCGTCAAATCACAACCCCCCCTCCTTTCTAGCAGTAAGTTGGACGGATGAAGCAACCATCATTTCACTCTTCTCTCTCAGCTTCCTCTATTGAAGAAAACCCCCACTAGCTTCGCTTATCCCTCATCTCGTTCCATCTTTCACTCTTCTCTCTCAGCTTCCTCTCTTGGATGGACGCTGGAGCACCAGCCGACGTGATGTCTATGGCTCTGGCCAAAACTGTCGAGGCTCATGGTATGAAGAAGTGCAAGCACCCCACCGAGACTACCGCAGACAAGCTCAAAGCCATTACCCTATCCAAGCCCCGTCTCTGGGATCCCTCATTAAGCAAGTCCAGGTAATGTCTCTTGTTTTTTGACTATTTACTGCAAGGCAACAGCCTCACAGTCCTTTATTAAATAAATAAAAGAGTATTAGTTACAACTTTACAAATATACAGGAAAGGAGGAAAATACTTACAAAAGGAAACTATGTGAGGTTAGCTATCCAAGAAACAAAACTATCTTTATATTTACATCTAATCCTGTGAGACAGCAGAGAGATGTCATGTATAAAGTTTCTTCTCCAAGCTCTAAAAGAGGGTTGTTCATTCCTGAAAATTTTCCCATTCCTTTGTGTCCAAATATTACAAAAGGTAATGTCTCTTGTTGATGATCTTTTTCTCGATCTTGATCGTGTTTTTTTATCTAACACGCAGTACTAGTACTGGTAGTAACACTTTCTGGGTGATCTTGCATGTGATTTTAGTGTGCCAAATGACGGTTCTAAATTCCTCTTTTGACCAAAACATGCGAGAGGTTGACACTGATTTCTTATAGATTACTTTCAACTACTCCCTCTGTCCCAAATTTCTTGTCTTAGATTTGTCTAGATACAGATGTATCTGTGACTTGATACATCCGCATCTAGACAAATCTAAGACAAGAATTTTGGGACGGAGGGAGTACTTTATGAACATCAATGCTACCTTTGAAGAGGGTATATTTGCCTCAGTAACTTGTGTTATGGATATTGCAAGTAATACCTCTGCTCTCATGCCTTTGAAGACATGTTCTAGTGTCTTTGTTCACTCATTTCTGTGCGTATATGTAGTCATATATGGAGTATAATATCGAAAATCATCTTATATTTCTGAACGGAGGTAGTAATAAAATATGGTTTCTGTTTGAATTAGAACTAGGTCCACGGTGAAGATGAAGTTCTCAAAGTCATGCCGTGTGAACTGGAAGACCTGGGCATGAGTTCTACTACTAAACTATCCAGCTGCTATGTCCTTGTCGCCACGTGTCCTGAACTAGTGTTTTCCTATAGCATTGTTGTTAGGCGTGTTCTCGAGGCTGTACTTGACCACAAGAATTTCCTGGCTGTGCCTTCGATTACGAAGGGTGTGGTTCTTGCAAAGCTTCCCAACAAATCTGATGCCGCCTGTATTCATCATCATGTTTATGAGTGGAAATACCACTCTGTTAGGTTCTCCAAGGTTGACGAGATGGTGATGGTGCATGTAGACATCTCTCACGAAGTCCATGGCCTAGTCAGTTATGCGGGGTTCATCCCGTAGGTCGGTGGCAAGAAATAGTCTGCAGAGTTTAATTATTTCAACTTTGCTTGTCTGTAGTAAGTACTATTGTTCAGTACTTGATTTGTGTTTGTGAACCCTGTATTGTTTATTAGTACTGCCGCTTTTGGTGTGTGGTGAGTCGTGAGAACGGTCTATGTTAATGCCTGTCCACTCAATTCAGCCTGTATATTTTGAAGTATCCAGATCATCTTTTTTGTGAGGATGGTTTATCAATTATGGTCACACTCCAATATCTGTATGCATTGCAGGGTTTATCGCACCCACTAGGATTTCCAGTCCCATGGATGTTCGGTCCATATGATTTGTCACGACCTTTGGACTGTCCTGCTTGTGGGAGTAGGCGGGGCCCCTGCATGCCACCCGTAGTTGGACGATCAATCTTTTGTTTAGTACTTCAACATAGTGATTTCCTAGTAAGGATTCACTCGTGTCACATCAAGTAAATCTTATTGATTTACTGTCTAAATCTTATTGATTTAATGTCATGTTTTCTTTCTTTTCCCGCAATTTTACGATGCAGGTTTTGCCATGCGAGATTCATCACAGAATAAACCGTTTGGTTTGCTCTACGATGGCTATTTTTGCAGGTTTCACTTCTTATGGCGTGTCAGTAACGAAGGCACTGTCCATCACTTATATTACTGGAAAAAATTGGATCAGTCTGTTGTCTGAGTACAAGCTGAATCCCTATGATGAACTGCAGTTTGGTTTAACAAAAATGCCACAATTAGTCCTTCTCGCGTTTAAAAGAAATGAAGAAAAAAACTGGATCACGGTCACGGATCCTAGTCAAGTTAGAAATGTGATGATAGCAGACCAGACACGATCGCCGCTGTCTCACACATCGGTACAACCTTCAGCAACGGATTGAACACCAGCAATTGCTCTAGCACTGACAGCAGCAACAGCTGAGTCTGATCCAGCTCAGGATTGGGCACCGACCGCGTCAGCGGATCAGTCTGATCTACCGGAGGATCAGGCATCAACACTGGCACCTGCTCCGACACCGGCACCAGCTCTACAAGGAGCACCATCTCCGGCAGCAGCAGCGGCTTCGGCACCTGCACCAACACTTGCACTTGCATCTGCTCCGGCCCATGCAGCAGCAACCGAACGAGCAGTTGCACCAGCAATAGACTGGGTTGTAGTTCGCACTTCATATACCAAAGTCCTTACAAAAACCGACAAGTCCACCTTCTTGGTAAGCATTGGCCGCCCCAAGTGCTTCGTTTTTTTCTTTCCATGTTGTTTCACATGATTCACTATGTTGATCTAACTGTTTGGGTATGTCTTCTTGTTTGCAAACAGAGAATTCCTAGAGCAACGAGGGAGTCGTTCAACAATCCGGGCGACCGCGGCCAAGTTTCTCTTACCATGCGCAGCCTTGGTGTGAATGAACCTGCTCAATATACCGTAAGTACAAAGGATGGTCGCATGATGATTGATGCTAAAGGATGGTCAAGGTTCAAATCTAAATCATATCTTGCGGTAGGGGATGATGTAAAAATCAAACTTTCTCGGCAAGGAGAGCTGGTCCAAATCAACTTTGAAATTCTTCAGTAGCAGCACGCAACTGCCGAACTGATCTATCCTCCGAGAGATTTTGATGTAATAATCTGGCATGGTGAAACAAGTGTCCTGTGTGTATAAGTAGTATGATAGTATTATTTATCACATGGTATATCGTTGATAGAATTGCAACTCTCATTGCTAGTTAGGAACTGTTGTTCGATTTCATTCCAACAGCTGTCGTGCTTTATTCAATTTTGTGTATTCTCCTTGCGACAGCATCTAAAACCAGTGCCATACCGATCGCTTGCAATATGAAAAGCGCCGAGGTAGAACACATGGGCCCCCAAACATGCAGGGTGGGTCTGCGGCCCAAAGTCCAGAACCGTGAGCCTGTCTGAGTATTATATTCTCAGCTGAACCCCCATAATGCCCGTGCGTTGCACGTAACATCAAGATGCATTTGTATGACTATTTTATCTGTGAGAGAAAAGGATGAACTAGGGAAGGCCTTATTTGCAAATGTGGAGAGGTGTGTGGGTACCTTTTTACAAAATTGCCATAGTTTCCTTCCTATCCGCCAGATATAAATCGGACGACCTATATTGGAGGATGGCAGGCACACCGTCATCACCAACTCGTCTATACTGTGATAAAAACAAGTCTATTTTTTATAATTACTAGCAATATGCCCGTGCGTTGCACGGAACATCAAGATGCATTTGTATGAGTAGTTTATCCCGTGGGAGAAAAAAAATGAACGAGGGAAGGCCTTATCTGCAAATGTGGAGAGGAGTGCGGGTAAATTGTCATAGTTTTATTCCTATCCATTAGATATAGATCGGACGGCCTATATTGCAGGATGGCAGGCACACCATCATCACCAACTCTGCTTTTTTATAAGAAAACAATAGAGAATATATATATTCCCCTTGATTGTTCTTATGTATAAAGTTGTGATATAAAAGATATGTATATTTCTTTACAGAGGGAGTATCTCTTTGTCAAAAATATATTTAGGTGTAACTAGTTACTCCTGTCTTTCTACTTCCTTCCGCTGATATGTGGGGCAACCGGCAACGGGGTCCACGTGCGATATGCACAAATTAGAGTGCACAACTGCACGATAGACACACCCCGGACGTAGCACCGCAGTAATGCCCGATGAGCCGTCAAATCACCCCGATTCTAGCTTTAGGAGTAAGCTGGACGGACGAAGCGACAATATTTCACTGGGCCTAAATCCCCTTCTTCCTCATCTGCTTGTTCAGAGAAAACCCCCTCTCGGCGATTGCATAGGGTTTTCTCATGGAGAACCAGGTACGGATTCTTCATCCATCCCCGATAAATCCAAGTCCCTTGGTCGCATGTAATCCTAGGATGGCAGCCACCCCCGTTGCAGTGCCCAAAGTGCGAGGACCCTACAGGTTTCTGCGCCCTCGGCGAGACGCCACACTTGTTCCTTCTTATCCTAACATAGGATTTTAAAACGCGCACAGTATGTTCCTAGAATCCTCTTTTCTATCCAGGAGGGTGGTTTTTTTTTGAACATGCCGTCGACTAATTTGGAAATTTGGATTGCTATATTTGGATAAAAGGTAGTACTAGTACGATGGTCAACACTGACGTGAAGGAGGAAGTTATTTCTAGATTTGGATAGGGAATACATTGTGTTCTCGTATTATTTTTCCTGCAGTGCATTATTTGCTCTACCAGAACACATGTACTCAAGATGTTCGGCCTTGCCATAACTGAATACACTAGTTTAATGGTCACAGTGAAGACAAGCCATGGATATAAGTTTCGAGTTGGGTTCATGAACCAAGAAGATCACTGCTTTTTTTATGGCCAAACTTGGATAAACTTTCTCAAGTGTTACAGACTAAAAGTTGGCGCACGAATGTTGATGGAAATAGCAGAACCTGGTCTCATCTTCACTGCGATCTTCCACCCTGACGTCATTCCAATTGTTCATCCATGTTAGTTTTGCATCTGGTTCTTGCTTGTTGCCTTGATTACTTCTTAATCCACCTATTCTGTCTAACTAATCACAATTTAACTTTAGAAGTAGCAACGAATCTCTCACGAAGATGCTACTTCTAACTAATATTTTCTTATAATTGGTGGCACGTGTAGGTTTTTTTAGAGTTAAACAGGCTGCTCGTTTGTTATTCTGTAATAACTCGGCTGTTAGTGATGGCACTGAAGTTGACTGGGACGATATCGACAAGTTCCTACAGTTTATTGATCGTCTTGAGGTCCTTGTGGGGCGTTTCAATGGTGGAAGGCCACGTGGGATATGTGTGCCACTGCTGCACTCATTGAACAAGTCCAACTGTGTCAAGAAACTTATGGTACGAGCTGTTTTCTGTTATATATGTTGTTCATAAACTATTGCTTATACACAGTTTTACAACTGTGATCTTCTTGAAACAGAAACTACCCTGTTCTATTGTTCCTATACAGATGCCTGACCATGGTCGGGCCAGACTTACGCTTGGTCACAACATGATGTTTATGTCGACCTACTCCATTCCCCTTGGAGGTGAAAAGATACTTATTCATGGGTGGTCTCAAATAATGAAGGCTCGTCCATCTTGGAGAATAGGACAAAAGATTATGTTCATGCTTTTCCATGGCTCTAAAGTAAATATCCTGTTTATTGACCACATTGCGAGATGAAGCCGCTTTCAGAAGGTTGTGGATGCGCGGGGTGGCACTTGGGCCTTGTCCTGGGGCTTGGCAGCCTCACCCTTGGTTAACTATAGGAAAAATAGCACTGTTCGAGGCATGCTTTGTACGGTTGAACATGTATAAGTACTCATACTGCTTTGAGCTTTGGTTGTTAAGTGCCCCTACTGATTTCAGTTAATGTTGTTAAGTACTCCTGCTGCTTTACAGTCTATCATGTTTTTTCAGTCCTGTCTTCCTCCATTGGCCAAAACCAAACCAGCGCCGGCGGGGCCACCTGCTTCCGCCTCCCACGGCTGGCTGCGCCTCAGCGCACGCATCGCCGCCCCACCGTCTCCTAAATCATTGACGCCGACGTCCTCCGCGTGCTTTGGTGCGCTCGCCGCGGCGCCGCCCTCTCGCGTTGTCAACATGGTCAACAAACAATATGAATCGGCAGAAGTACGTGGAGAGGATGACAGTAGGGGCCCACCATGTCAGCGTATGGAAAAATAAAATGCTTCCTCCTAGTGTTTTCCTGACATCTGGGACCCACGACATTGTGGCCGTATATAGTCAGTAGACAAGAGAATAACACAAGATCGGCTAACACCTCAGACGTAGCTGCTCGAGCAGTATTTTTTTGTTATTGTTGAGACGGAGCAGGGTTTGAACTGGGCTGTGGCCCATCTAGCCCAGGCTTATATTTTATGTTCACCATGTGACCAGCCCAGCTATTTTTTCTTTGTGAAACTAAGCCCAGTTTATTTTTTTGAAGAATACCCAATCCAGGCCTACTTATTTTTCTATGCCCTGATGGGCTGCAACTCTTTCAAGATGCCTGCAAATCTTAAAAGTAATATGAAATGGGTTGTAAATATAAAAACAGATGACAAATTGGCAATTACTTTATAATTTCTGAATTTTTTCACATTTTACGATTCCTATTTCACTGGGCATTAACCTAATTTAAATATATCTTCAAAGTACTTTAAATCTGGCTTGACATTTCGGTATTAAAAATAGTTTGGAACCCACAGAAATATGCGAAATTGGCCCTCGCCAACCAAAAAAACGACTGCAATAAATTGCATAAGAAGTTGCAATGAGCAATATATAAATTATTAAAAAAAAGATAGAGTGGTCTGACTTGTGGGCCTATTAAGTTGACGCGTAAACAAGATTTTTTAAGTTATTATATACGTCAACAAACGATTCTAGCAGATGTAACGTTGGATGTCAATCCAACAGCCGTCGTGTTTCTTCAATCTTTGATCTTCTTGCTCCAGCCGCCAAAGCAGCGCCGGCAGGACCGCCTGCTCCCGCCTCCCGTGGCTGGCTGTGCTGCTGCGCAGGCCTCACCGCCCCCTACTACTCCCACCGCTGGCCAGGGCATCCCTGTACTCAACCACACCCCCTGTTATTCTGCGGCGACGGCAACCTCACACCGCAGCCGAACCAGTGAACCCTCGTACTCCTCTCCACGCGGGCTTCCACTGGCGCGTCTTCCCCGGCTCCGCGTTGCCCCCTCCCTAGGCCTCGCCGTCATCCACCGCCGTGGTGCTCTTGGCGTGGCGTGGTCAATGTTGTCAACGATCGACTTCCATTGGAAGAGTACTGTATGTGGAGAGGCTGACAGCTGGGTCCACGGCAGCCGCAAGGAAGTGCCTCCTTATTACATGAACATAATTATTCCTCCACCTGACAGCAGGGACCCACCAGACGGGCCACCTTATTCCGCAAAAAAAATGTTTCCCCCTGACAGCTGGGACCCACCAGCTACATCTTCGCACGCAAGGTAGTCCGTCCGGGCAAAAAAAAAAACGATTCGCCCTCCTGACTGCTGGGACCCACCAGCTACATCTTCGCACGCAAGGACGTGCGTGACAGTCGGGACCCACCTGGTCGAAGTGTACGTAGCATTGTCATTCTGGTCGTGAACGTGTACATACATATATACTGGTCGATGTAGAGACGCGCACGTGTCGCAGTAGAGGCGCGCACGTAGCATGTACACGTATGTACATAAGCCAGTGTGCAAGAAAGAAAATACGACCAAGTACGTACATACGGGCGGGGTCTCGAACGCCTACTCACGCTTATATACGTACGACCAGGGCTCGTGTACATGGCTGGGTCGGAACGGAGAAACAGCGTCATCGTCGTGTTCATGGAGGGCCAACCGGCTGGGTCAGAATGGAATGCGTCATCGTGTTCATCGGGAGGGCTTGGACGAAACAAGCGATGGAAACGAGGCCCAGCGTACCGCACAACGGAGGAAACGGCCTTGTGTTCGACCGGCCACATTCAAAACGGGATCCTGTTCATCGGGAGGGGTCTGGCGTACCGCAAAACAAAGGAAACAAACCTCCTACGGTCTAAACAGGGGTCCTGTTGATCGGGAGGGGTGTGGCATACCGCAAAACGGACGAAACGGACTTGTGTCGGAGCGCTACGGTCGAAACGGGGGTCCTGTTCATCGGGAGGGGTGTGGCGTACCGCAAAACGGGACTCCACGGGGTACTGTTCATCTCCACCGTCGACCTCCTCCAGCCTCCACGGGCTACTGTTCATCCACCGTCGACCTCCTCCAGCCTCCACCTGTGACTGTTCATCCACGGGCTCTAGTTCATCCAGCCTCCATCGTGCGCTACTCCACCGGCAACTGTTCAACCACCCGTCTCCACGGGCTCCTGTTCAACCACCCCTCCACATGCTACTGTTCATCCACCCCTCCACCGTCTACTGTTCATCTAGCCCTCCACAGGGTCGTCCTGTTCATCCAGCCCTCCACGGGGTCCTGTTCATCCAGCCCCAACCGGCTCGATCAATTGGGCTCCTGTTCATCCAGAGGCAACGCCACGGGTCCTGTTCATCCACTCCCACCGCTCACTATTCATCCACCCCCCGCAATGCTCACTATTCATCCAAACCCCCTGCAACGCTCACTGTTCATCCAGAGGCAACATCGATCGGCTTCAGTTAGCAGCAGTAGCGAAGGAATCGCTTGATCGCTCGGGTTCAGTAATGCGTAGCCTGCAGTGCAATCGCTCGGGTTCAGTTAGGCGATGCCTCGCTTGGGTTCAGTTAGAGCCCAATGCCTCGCACACACGCGCGTACGTGTACGAGAGAAACGCACATCGCTCGGCCCCCGACCACCCGCCGGGAACTCCCCAAAATTTTCCTCGCCCTCGCTTCTACCACAATTTTTTCCGTCATGGACGGCCCAAAGAATGTCATGCAGCTGCGTCTCCGGCCCGCCCAGGATGAAAAGCCCATTTTCTGTCATGATTTTTTGGCATAGAAGTAGCAGCCCACCACATCTATGATGATACCGGGTTTTGTCACAATTATCGTCATAGAAGTGTCATAAGTATGACAGAGTTTTTTTCGTTCGGCCCAAAATGTCACGGATGTGTCTTTTTTTTGTATTGTAAAGGTTTCCATTCTGGTGCAACAAGACCAAGAACGCCAGGACGGTAGGATGGAGGTCATCTACGAGCCCACCGTAGCGTCACGACCAGAGGCTTTTCCCAGGAGAAGACTACTTTTGTCAGGATAAGCTATACTACTTGTCCCCTTTCAAATCTGGCAGTTGCGGGATTCCTTGCCGCCAACATTTGGGAAGAGTACCAAGGCCACTATAAATAGGACTTAGCCACCACCATAGAAAGGGGGACAGATTGAACTAGCTCACCACACACCATCTCCCTCGAGCTCAAGAACACCTCATGTCCTGAGGCCAGTTCATCCATTGTACTAGTTCATCATCAGCCTACAAGGCAATCCACCACACCACACTGGAGTAGGGTGTTACACCACAACGGTTGCCCTAACCAATATAAATTGTTGTGTCTCTTTGTCTCTTTGAGCTTGACGCCCCAGGCTTAGGAGGATCGCGAGTAGGTAGGCTGGGTAGAATGAGATCTCCGCACACACCCTAGTGTTCGAACCTCTCAAGGGTTTGCGGAACCTGTAATCCAACATTTGGCGCGCCAGGTAAGGGTGCGTCGGATCCTCTCCTCCGTCGAGCGGTCTCCTGCCACTTCGACGCCTCCATGGCCGACGCACGCCGAGCTCGCGTCGAGCGTCGGGCCGCAGCCGCCGCCCGCGTCGCTCAGACGGCTCTGGTGGGTGATGGCTGTGCCTGTCGCGCTCCGTCTCCGGTGGCCAACGCCGCCACGGGCCCTGCCGGCCATGAGCAGCAAGCTTCATCGCTGCACCCGTCGGTGCGCCGTGACGGGCGCACCGCTACTCCGTCAGTGACCCCAGCAGCTTCGTCATCCCATGCGCGTCATGGCCAGGCGGATGCGTAGGCCGCTCTGCTCTTCGCTACTGCCCGGTGGGTGACCTCTATGAGGAGTGGCTCGAGTGGATCACTGAGCTCGTCAGCGTCCCGCACTGGGGTTCCGCCAAGCCGGCTCACTCACTGCCTCAGCAGCCACCTGCAGCGGGTGACGTGGCGCACGGGGCTCCTCCACCACCTCCAGCCCAAGGCATCATCGTCGGCCCAGGGCGTGCGGCACCGCGGCACGACCCGCCGCGCCCTGCATCGGCTTGGGAGGACGTGAGATGCCAGGTGGTGCAGCGACTGCAAGGAGATGCGCGCGTGCTTCCAGCACCCCAACACCAGGCCCGCGTATTGCCGCAGGAGTTGGTGGTGCGCGTGCACCAGGACCAGGGTCTCTCTTCTCGGGAACCTCCAGTGGCCACGGTAGGATGCTGCGCTTCACCCGGGAGCTCCATAACGTCTTCTGGCCAAGCAAGTTCAAGCCCGACCTGCCTCCACGCTACGACGGCAACGCCGACCCCGCCGAGCTCCTACAGCTCTACGAGCTGAGCATCAAGGCGGCCAGCGGCGATGAGAAGATCATGGCAAACTGGTTTCCGATGGCCCTCAAGGACGGCACGCATTCTTGGATGGTGAACCTACACGAGGGGTCGATCTCTTATTGGGAGGATATGTGCTCCCGCTTCATCGCCAACTTCTAGGGCACTCGCGACCGCCCGCTGGCCGCAGGTGACCTACGTTGCATCAAGTAGCAACCTGGAGAGACCCTGCAGAAGTACATCTAGCGCTTCAACAACGTGCGCATCAATTCCCAAGGTGTCAGACGAGGCCATCATTTCAGCATTCTCTGATGGCATCCGCGATGTCAAGATGAAGGAGGAGCTCGCCATCCATGAGGATCTCTGCACGACTCTGGAGATGTTCAACATGGCGAACAAGAGCGCGACGGCTGAGGAGGGGCGCCTCTCCCTCCTCGAGCTCCCCGATGCTGATCCAGAAGACAAGAAGACCAAGACCAAGGACGTGAAGTGCAAGGGGCCAGCCGTACTTGCGGCCAAACTAGAGACGAAGCGCGGCTACCACCACCCCGAGTCATCCAAGAGAAAATGGCCATTCTGCGTCTTCCACAATGTTTACAGTCACAACACCAGTGACTGTCAGGAGCTCAGGGCCCTCCACGACGGGCGCCTTGGTCGACGCCCCAAGCACAATGATCGAGGCTACGATCGTGGAGGTGACAGAGGTGGAGGACTGGGAAGAACGCGACCGTCGTCAGGAGTGGTGCGACCAACCTCCGAACGTGACCGTCGTCAGGAGTGGCGTGACCAGCCTCGCGAGGATTGCTGGCAAGGCCAGCCTCGCGAGGGCGCCTGGAGGGATCAACCTCGAGAGGACCGCCTCAGGGAAATGCAGCTCTACGCCCTCTGCCTCCACCGCCAAGAAGGAACGAGGACCACCACTAGGAGGAGGGGGCTGGGGGCTTTCTGGAGCCTCGAGCCATCGCCTGCATCTTGGGCGGCTCACAAGCCCCGGCTTCCCACCGCATCTTCGAGCAGTTTGTGCGCGAGGTGAATGCAATGCTCCCGAAGCTCGAAGCAACTCTCCCTCTCAGGTGGTCCAAGCGTGCCATTACCTTTAGCTCCACAGACCAGCTCAAGTGCGCGACCACTGCTGGCGTGCTCCCTATGCTCTGCTCCCTCGTGATTCGCAACATGGTCATTACCAAGACTCTCATCGACGGTGGAGCTGGGCTTAATGTGCTGTCTGTTCAGACGTTCAACATGCTCCAAGTGCCATACTACTAGCTTCACCCAACCAAGCCATTGTCAGGAGTGACCGACGGTTCTACACACCCGATAGGGCAGGTCCGCCTCCCTGTCACCTCCGGGGAATGCAACAACTACTGCATTGAGCTCATCGACTTCAATGTCGCCGACATCCGCCTGCCCTACAACGCCATCCTAGGGTACCCGGCACTGGCCAAGTTCATGGTAGCTATGCACCACGGCTACAATGTCCTCAAGATGCCAGGAAGTGGCGGCATCATCACGGTAGCATGCCAGGAGAAGGATGCGGTGTGCTCCCTCGAGCGCGCCTTCCAGGCTGCGGCGGTCGAGAACCCTGAAGACGAGGGCGGCGTCCTCCCTCCGGAGGTCACCCCAAGACAAAGAAGCTACAGCTAGGGCAAGGATCTCATGAAGGAACATTGCTCAAGGATGCCGCGCTGAGCCTCGCGTCCCTGGATGCGGCACCTGTCGGTGTCAAAACCGGCGGATCTCGGGTAGGGGGTCCCGAACTGTGCTTCTAAGGCTAATGGTAACAGGAGTCTGGGGACACGATGTTTACCCAGGTTCAGGCATTCTCGATGGAGGTAATACCCTACTTCCTGCTTGATTGATCTTGATGATATGAGTATTACCAGAGTGATCTACCACGAGATCGTAGAGGCTAAACCCTAGAAGTTAGCCTATGATTATGATTGTTCTTGTCCTACGGACTAAACCCTCCTGTTTATATAGACATCGGAGGGAGCTAGGGTTACACAGAGTTGGTTGCAGAGAAGGAGATCTATACATCCGAATTGCCAAGCTTGACTTCCACGCAATGGAGAGTCCCATCTGGACATGGGACGAAGTCTTCAATCTTGTTTCTTCATAGTCCAACAGTCCGGCCAAAGTATATAGTCGATGAGTCCGGCGCGCAGATTGTCTTCGGCATTGCAAGGCGGGTTCCATCTTTGAATACTCCAAGATAAACTTTGAACACATAGATCGTGTCCAGCTCTGCAAAATAAATTCCACATACCACCATAGAGAGCATAATATTCCACAAATCGAATCCGCTGATAGCTTTTCCTAGCGTGACATCATGCCGTGGCCCAATCACTACAAACTGTTTTTCCCAGCCTGCCACTACACGTGTTGCGAGGCGGTTTTATTGGCACGTATTTTCGAAGCAGAGATCATGTTCCCCTTATCGCGAGATTCTCATCAATACGGGCGTGGGTAACCCAACTACGCCTGTTGGTATGATTCCTTAATTTTAGGCAAGTCCCAAACTGTCACGCTGAGGACGCTTGATATTCACCCCCTTTATAGAGGGACCGAGGCCTGTCCCTTTCTTCTCATGCTTGCTCCTTCCCCAACCTTGAGTTCCAACACCCAAAGCTCATGCTTAAGCACTTCAGACTTTTAATCATGTCCGGATCCAACCTTCAAGGTCGGTGGATGGCCTCCTCTGTCATAGAGGAGGACATCGAGAAGCTCAGGGAGGCCAGGAATCTGACCGCCGACATCCAGCACAGGCTTCCTGCCCAAGGGCAGGTCATCCCCACTCCCAAACCCAACGGGAGCGTTGTATTTGTTTCCCACTTCCTCTGAGGCTTAGGCTTTAGTCTCGATCCCTTCATGAGAGGGATCATGTTGTATTACGGGCTAGATTTTCAAGATCTAGCGCCGGATTCCATCCATCACATCTCGTCATTTATCGTCGTGTGTGAAGCCTTTCTCCATGTCACCCCACACTTCGGTCTATGGCTCAAGACCTTCAATGTAAAGCCGAAGGTGATCGATGGGCGACACACGGAGTGCGGAGGCGCTGTAATAAGCAAAAGCGCCGATGCCCCATGGCCAGAAGGTTCCTTCCCGAAGGTGTTCAATTTATGGCAACGGAGGTGGTTCTACATCACAGCTCCCCGAGGCACCAAGTGGGCGGCTGCCCCTACCTTCCGTTCGGGCCCTCTGCCTCGGCTGGCATCGTGGGTCAATGTGGGACTGGACTGGGGGCCTACTAATGATGTGCCAACATTGCAGAGCCGTATTCGGGATCTTCTTGAGAGGGATGTCAGCCTTATTAAAATAACTCAGGTAATGCTAGTTCGTCGGGTCCTGCCGTGCAAACATCGACCTCTCCGGATGTGGGAGTTCAACCCAGAAGGACCGCGAACTATCCAGCACTTCTTCGGCATGACGCTCGAAGGGATGTATCAGTTATTTTTTGGATCACGCATAAAGTGTCCGGACACCATCCAGGATGTGGGCTTGAACTGTAATCATCCTGATACCCAAGTATGTAACTCTGCCACCGAACACTCTGTTCATATTTATCACATCATTTTTCTGAAAACTATCCGCTGCCAGGATTGGCTCAGCAAAGCGGAAAGGATCAGGTGTCCGGCCCCGCTTCACGAAGGCTCGCCGCATCCTGCATTAGCTAGGATGCTTAAACGCGCGCTGGATCAAGTGCCATCGAGGAAGGATGAGGGGAAGAGTAGAGAAGCCGAAAACAAGCTTCATACATTGTACATCCAAACCGTAGGGAGTAATGTCTCCATGAAGGAGGATAATCGGGGAGGTGAATCTCAAGTTCCTCCTCCCCCACGGGAAGAAAAGGGCTGCCTCTGAAGACCTAGCAATGGAGGCGTCCAAACTAGGGAAGAAGCCTTCGCCAGGGAGCCCTGCCCCGGAGGGCGTCCTCACCGTAGAACGCCTGCAAACGGGCCAGCCCTCCACTGAGCTGTAAGTTAATTAAAGGTATTTTAATAAATATATACTGCTTTTTCCTCTGTGAACAATAACAAGGACCTATCTCTTGCAGTTCGGCTTGTAGCCCTTCTCAACAGAGCTCGTATTTGGGGGATCTTCTTCCGGATATGATGGAGAGTGAAACTCCACCTGTCTCCCCGCCCCATGGGACGGGCGACCCCGAGGTGTCGTTATAGAGGATTCCTGATCCGTCAAGGCCAGAAGTCAATGCTTCGGCCACCTGAAGCCCAGAGTGTTCGGCTCCCAAGGAGGGCAATAGGAAGAGTCCGAGACTGTCCGACGCTCATCCGGACACACTCATGGGCCTTCTAGAGCGAGCTGCTCTCTCAGAGGCTCATCGTACTTTAATGGGTACGGTATTCGAGAAGATTTGATCCGCCAAAAGCAGGTTGAATGAAGCTCTTACAAGCCTGCTCAAAGGCTTTGAGGTACGCTAAGAAATATGTAAACTTTCAGCTATACCACACACGCTAGGTGTGCTCTGTGTAGGTAGTAGCCCCTGAGACTCTGGTTGCCAGCCGAGGCGGCAAACAGAGGATCATATTCCCAAGTAATGATCGCGCTGCGTTATGTGCAGACGGCTAAATGTCCGGCGGTTGACCGCACTGCTGAGTTCGCCGAACTAAGGCGACAGCTCGATGTGGCAGATGCCGACATCGCGCTTGTGAACAAGCGGCTTGACGAGGCACAGGGTATGTGCTGCTTATCTTTTTTGTCAGCTAATATTTAAGAGGAGCATGATGCTAGTATCTATAATATGCTGTGACTGCAGAGGGAGCTGCTGCCGTGGAGGCCCTTCGGGTGGAACTTGCCCTATCCAAGGAACATGCCAGGAGAAGTGATGCGGCTGCCCTGAAGGCGGCCGAAGAGTTAAGAGCCGAACATGCTGCTCATCGCCAGAGTGAAGATAAACTAGCCAAGATGGCTATTGAGCTGAGAGATGCCGCCGACCGATATGAGCTCCTTGAAAAGGAGAGCCAAGCAAAATCGGCTGACCTGAAGAAGGCCTTAGGGGCAGCCAAGGAAACACACTCTGAAATCAGAGCTGCACGGGAGGAGCTTCAACAAGCCGGAGATATCACGGTTGGGAAGCCCTTTTTGTTGCGGATGAAGTTCGGAGATCCAAAGTATGCTCCTCTGGATCAGTTATGGAGTGCTGCAGACGCGTACGCTGACCTGGCCAAAAGTACTGCTGATGCGACTGAGTTTTTCAAAGATCGGAAAGATCATGAGGTAGAAAGGTTATTCTGGTCACAGTTCAGTTCCCCGACGCGTCTGCTGCCGTTGAATGAAAGGATGGCCGCATGGGCCGAGCTCCATAGGTTGTCCGGACTTGCCATGAAGTCTGTCATAGACCATCTATGGCCAAGGGGACCAAGGCCGGACAATTATTTTGGTTTAGTGCAACAATTCCTTGGCGCTGCATCGCGTATCAACGCTGTGAAGAGGTCGGCGTGCATAGAGGGTGCGCGGATGTCTCTTGCCCGTGTTAAAACATATTGGGCGGATATGGAGGCCACCGGTATTGCAACCCGGGGTCCGGCGGGAGGCCAGGACCCGACCGAGCACTATTTTGAGCAAGTCCTAGAAGGCGCCCGTTTAATAGAAACTCAGTGCTTGAAGAGTATTACGTTCGAGTGACGGATATCTCAATTGTAAAGACAATGTTATTTTGATTATAGAGGCTGTTTTTATACTTTTGCCCGAAAGTATTGTAGTGCCTCCTGTGCGGCCGTTTGTGTATGTATATACCCTGAAAGTTTGCAGTCGTTGGCTTTAGCCCCCACACATACAATGCGGGGGTGTTCGAAAAAGGCACGTAATCACACTTGATCCAACGTCTTGGTCCATTAAGGAGGTGATCGCGCATTGAACTAGGAAATTGGACTATATTGCTTTAACACTTTCACTTAGCCATAGGAGTTTGACAGTGAAACTACTATATAGCCCCTGGTACTTCCGCGTTCAGCCGAATTCGTTGTGCGTACATACATGACTGGGAAACTAGTCCTTCGTTAATGCGGAGGAATCCTGAAGATTCTGATAAGTCATCGAGTGGTTGACCACTCTCTCGCTGTATCATGACAGTCAATTTTTGGCTTTCTCTACTGAGGTGCTCATCCGGAATAACCATGGAACAATCGGAGTAGTTCTCCTTTGGCCGCCTTAGCTGATAAAACGGAACATAAGGTAGCAAACCCAGGAGCCGGGCAAACCCAACATTTGACCAAAGACATGATTCGGAGCTGATGCATATAAGGCCAAACTCGCGACGCCGAACACTCCCAAAGGTATTCGGACTTTATAACATATACTGGGCTGGATAACACCCTCGATAATGAACCCCGAATTACCAGGTACGCACATTAATCTAACGTGGCAAAATGCCAATAACGCCAGTATCCCTCGTGGGTGTAATAAGTACCCATGGGATGTCAAGCAATAAGAGATAGTAAAGAAGGTTTACATAGGGGCTTAATCTAAAAAGAAACCTTTGAGCGGGGCCCTGCTGCACGTCTGTGCCTTTGTCTCTGTTGTCCCATATCCTGGAAGGGTGCCGCACGATTTGTATCTATAAGAAAGGAAAACTCAGGTAAAAGAGTCCAGTGTAATCGTGCGGGAAGTTGGTTATTCTCAATGAATCATGAAAATGCAATATATTTCTATATTAATAGGGTCAAGCCTGTAGGCTTTGTTACATGTTTGCAGCCCCTAGCACCACCTATGCGGGTATATCTATAGACCCGGGCTCAGGTTTATCCGGGCTATTACCACCGGTGGTGCACCGGACTCGTCTAACCATGTCCGTGGTCTTGACGACCGATCATGTATTCTGGTTGAAGAGGCCGCTTAGTGTTCGGCTGCTAGAGACGCCACATATTCTTCCACACATAAGGAACGCTGTGTGTTTCCGCTAACTGTGATGACCCCGCGTGGACCGGGCATCTTGAGTTTAAGGTAGGCGTAGTGCGGTACTGCGTTGAAGCGAGCGAAGGCCGCTCTTCCGAGTAGTGCGTGATAGCCGCTTCGGAATGGAGCGATGTCGAAGATTAATTCTTCGCTTCTGAAGTTGTCGGGAGATCCGAATATAACCTATAATACGAGGGAGCCCGTGCAGCGGGCCTCAATGCCTGGTATTACTCCTTTAAAGGTAGTGTTACTTTGGCTGATTCTTGACGGGTCTATCCCCATCTTGCAGACAGTGTCCTGATATATCAGATTAAGACTACTGCTGCCATCCATAAGGACTCGTGTCAGATGGTATCCATCAATAATTGGGTCGAGAACCAAGGCAGACGATCCTCCGTGTCGGATACTTGTCAGATGATCCTTGCGATCGAAAGTGATCGGGCAGGCTGACCAAGGGTTGAATTTGGGGGCGACGGGCTCTATAGCGTATACGTCTCTGAGTGCGCGCTTGCGCCTTCTCTTTGGTATATGAGTTGTGTAGATCATATTCACTGTTTTGACTTCTAGTGTGAATTTTTTCTGTCCCCAGTGTTCGGCTGGCGAGGCTCATCCTCGTCTTCACTTGGCGTCTCCCTTCCTTTGTGTTCGGCGTTTAGCTTGCCGGCCTGCTTGAAGATCCAACATTCTCTATGGGTGTGGTCTGCAGGTTTTTCGGGCGTGCCATGAATTTGAGATAATCTGTCCAGAACCTTATTTAGGCTGGACAGTCCATCCCTGCTGCCTTTGAATGGCTTTTTTCGTTGACTGGGTCAAGAGCCCCTGAATCCGGCATTGACCGCCGTGTTATCCGGACTCTCCTCATTATTTCGACGCTTGTTTTTATTGCGTCGCAGCTTCCCATTGCCGTCCCTAATTTCGGATGTGCCTGGGTCGCTGGTGCCTCTACGGGCCAACCAGCTTTCCTCACCCTCGCAAAAGCGGGTCATAAGGCTTGTTAGGGCCGCCATTGTCCTCGGCTTTTCTTGGCCGAGGTGTCTGGTGAGCCATTCGTTTCGGATACTGTGCTTAAAGGCCGCTAGGGCTTCGGCATCCGGACAATCAACAATTTCATTCTTTTTAGTGAGAAATCTGTTCCAAAGCTTATGGGATGACTCTCCGGGTTGTTGGATTATGTGACTTAAATCGTCCGCATCCGGAGGTCGGACTTAGGTCCCTTGAAAATTGGCCCTGAAAGAATCATCAAGTTCCTCCCAACTTCCAATTGAGTTTTCAGGGAGGCTTTTCAACCAATGCCGAGAAAGTCCTTTCAACTTG
This sequence comes from Triticum aestivum, assembly GCF_018294505.1. NCBI lineage: Eukaryota > Viridiplantae > Streptophyta > Magnoliopsida > Poales > Poaceae > Triticum > Triticum aestivum. Next base: position 94,218,581 of record NC_057813.1, on the reverse strand, counting down.
AGGGGCAGGTATTTAATGGCGTGGAGATCATCTCCGCGAGCCATGTGGATATGAAGGATAAAGTCCTCAATCCAGACCCCAGGGTCTGTTGTTCCGTCGTATGCCTCTATGTTTACGGGTTTGAATCCCTGTGGAAATTCATGATCCAGCACTTCATCAGTGAAGCACAGGGGGTGTGCGCCGCCCCTGTAATTGGATGTGTCAGGGCATGCTGTAGACGATTGTTGTGTTCGGGGTTGATTCCAAACTGGTATTCGATCAATATGATTGTTTTTGTGGCTATGATCTTGCGCCGGAGCTCGTCCTCTAGATCCATAGATGGACCTGGTCGCACCAGCCTTTTTGTCCAGGAGCTCACGCAAATCGTGTGCTGGCTTGTGTGCAGCGTCAGTAGCTGCTCTATCGCGGCCACGAGGTGGTCGGTCCGGCTGATCGGCCATATTATTCTTCAGCGGGATGGGCTCTATGTCCTCATCGTCGAATTCGGGCAGCAGCTTGCGCTTTGGGTAACTCTTTGTGTGGCGATCGTTGCCATATTTTTCTACAGTTTCTAGCACTTTGTTCCATCTGCGGTTGTGTGTATCCTATGCGGCCTTAAGCCTTTGCTTATGCTTCTTCAGGCTGCTCACGGTGTCCATAAGCCTTTTGTGGAGGTGTTCTTGTTCCAAACATTTTTCCGGGATGATGAATGCGTCGTCGTCCAGACTGTCCTCCTCTCCGGAGGCAGGTTGATGAGTTTTACCCTCGGGATCACCATGATCGCGCGTCTGCTCCCGGATATGTTCGGCGTGCCCTGGCTCATCCTGCTCCATCACTGGGTCCATGGGGTCGTCGTTTCCTTTGGAGTCGACCGTGGTATTCATTTTTCTTGCGATTTTATCGCTATTTTTACTATGGTTGGACTTAGAGCGGCGCCTGCACCATTGCTTTGGTTTCTACCGGGGGGGGGGGTATCCTCCGTTGCATCCTTTTTGTCACCGTTGTCCTCCTTGGGTGTGTCCACCATGTATATATCATATGATGAGGTGGCTGTCCAGCGCCCCATGGGTGGTGGTTCTACATCATCTCCCGCATCGACGTCCATACCGTCGATATCAGCGGATTCGAAGTCAAGCATGTCGGTTAAGTCGTTGACAATGGCTATTAAGTGGGTGGTGGGTGGGTAGCGAATTTCTTCGTCGTCCGCTTCCCGCTTGAGCCGGACATAGTTCGGCCAAGAGTATTTTGATAAAGAGAGAGACCTTAATGAATTTAGCATGTCACCCAAGGGTGAGTGTTGAAAGATATCCGCGGAGGTAAACTCCACGAACGGTGCCCAATCAGATTTGACAGGCATGGACGCACGCGGTCCGGAACCTGAATATGGAGACAAGTTCGGGGGTCCGGTGACACAGGTTTCCTTAGAGGTGGAGCCTGTGTTCGGCTCCAACGCCAATGAGTGTGCGGTCTCCGTGGCAGGGTCCATCCACCCGTCCTCGGATGGCGCGATCTACTCCACATTAAAGGCCGCGGCAGCTGCAGGTGCGATAATCCGAATTCCATCCGAGGGCAGATCTAGGTCATGCACATCGCGGTCGTTTGGCGCCCCTAACACGGGATCGAATCCGTCGAAGATCAAGTCTCCGCGAGTATCAGCCGCGTAATTTAAGTTTCCAAATTTGACCCGATGGCCAGGGGTGTAGCTGTCGATCTGCTCCAGATGGCCAAGCGAATTGGCCCGCAGTGCGAAGCCGCCGAATATGAAGATCTGTCTGGGGAGAAAAGTCTCACCCTGGATCGCATTGTTGCTGATGATTGGAGGAGCCATCGAGCCTTACAGCGACGACACAATGGAACTCTCAATGAAAGCACCAATGTCGGTGTCAAAACTGGCGGATCTCGGGTAGGGGGTCCCGAACTATGCGTCTAAGGCTAATGGTAACAGGAGGTTGGGGACACGATGTTTACCCAGGTTTGGGCCCTCTCGATGGAGGTAATACCCTACTTCCTGCTTGGTTGATCTTGATGATATGAGTATAGTTGATCTACCACGAGATCGTAGAGGCTAAACCCTGGAAGCTAGCCTATGATTATGATTGTTCTTGTCCTACGGACTAAACCCTCTGGTTTATATAGACACCGGAGGGGGCTAGGGTTACACAGAATCGGTTACAGAGCAGGAGATCTATACATCCGAATTGCCAAGCTTGCCTTCCACGCAAAGGAGAGTCCCATCCGGACACGGGACGAAGTCTTCAATCTTGTATCTTCATAGTCCAACAGTCCGGCCAAAGTATATAGTCCGGCTGGCCGAATACCCCCTAATCCAGGATGCCCTAAGCACCCTCACCCACCGCATAGGAAGGCGCACTCGGCGCCCCTCTCAGGCTGGGCTCGGGGGCTCTCCTCGGGAGGGCGTCAGACCTAGCCAGGGTCACGAGGGAAGCACTCGGGCACCATGTGGAGGCGCTCTTCAGAGCACGCTTCCCAGGAGAAGGCAGCAGGTGTGAGGCACCAGGTGGTTAGGAGTTCATTAGCAAGGCTATCAAGGAGATACAAGAAGCAAGGGTTCTGCAAGGCGATCGTCGCCTGCCGTGCGGCGTGGCTCACTGCCCTGGCAAGCGTAAGGAGTTCCGCATCTGCATCAACATCCCAGGGCTCAATAGGGCCGCGTCTCAGCAGCTCATCTGGCCGTCTCGCGTCGGCCGGTGCGAGGGACCACCACACAGCTACATCTGCAGGCCCCTCGGCCTGCCAGGCGCGGATGTGGTATTCCAGCGCTGCATGAGGGATGCCCTGGCGGCTCACGAGGCCGGGCATCAGGCGATCCTCGTGGAGATGGAGGAGCGCCTCCAGGAGCCTCCCGGGCCCTCTGAGCCTCCCAAGGCTGTGCACCAGAGGAGCTCGTGAGGAATGACTCCAGCAGCACGCGTTTTTTGGCTACTTCAACACCTCTTCAGCGACGGTACCAGGTGACATCTCTCTAGTTTGTTTAGTCTGGGGGCGCCCCTCGGGCTGCATCATCCCCAGGCCATGTGGGTCCATCCCTACGGCATGTATCCCTTCAACATCTATCAGAACTAGTTTACAATCCTTCGCAAGCTACCTTCAGATTATTAACTGCCTGATCGGCGCTTCGGCGCTAAGAATGTGTCGAGCCCTTGCAAGCCCTCCTGCGACCGCCTCATGATTAAGGACTGGCACATCGTCTATGCTCGGGTCCGTCCCTGCAACATCTCTAAATCCAATAGGTTGAGCTCTGGCTCACGGGCCAGTCCCCGTGTACGTCACCTCCCATGGCCATTGGTGCCTTGTTCTCGCATGAGCTAATCGCAGGTGGATGAGTGAGGGCGCGTGACCTGGTGCTCCCGTGGCCACGGGAATCGCGCGCCGGTTGTTATTCTTCAGGATCTTTGCATGAGAAGACTAGGCACGACGTCTATGCTCGGGTCCATCCCTGCAGTGTCGATAAACCCAACGACTGAGCTGTGTCTAGCGGGCTGGCCCCGTTCACGTCACCTCCCGGGGTCGTTGGTGTCTGGCCTTCTCATGTAATAACCTCAGGTGACTCATTCAACGCAGGCTACCTAACCATCTCGCAGGATTAACACAAGCATCCCCAATCAAGACCAGGCGCAACCCGCCTTGAGGTAGGGCCTCATGAATCCCATGCTGGCTCACAGGTGCCCACACACACCTCCACCAGCCCTGCCGTGCAAGCCACGTGTCAGGGCGGGGTTGTACACGCCCCGGGGGCTCTCCTCAGAGGGAGCCCCCTCCCACACACCAGTGGAGGCACCATGCTCTGTGCTGGCCATCGACACTGCCGAGGAGCGGCTATGCCCGTGCAAGAGCGGAAGCGCTATGCTCCGCGCTGGTGATAAACAACTTGGGGGTGGCCTCACGGCCGCATTAACCTCAGGGAGCCTCCGGGCTCAGTGACCAGCCTCAACGCGCTGCTCTCCCTCGGGAGGGTAGCGCGAGGGGGTTGGGCACGGGGGCTACGCTCAGGTCACGCCTGGCGTACCCCACCTCACCAGGCCTCACGGGCCTGGTCTTCGTGCACCCCTCCCAAGCGAGAGCTCGGCGAGGGAAAGGTATGATGGTCAGTTCGTACGTCAAAGGGGGACTCTTGAGCATCGCGTCTCAGGAGACTAACTGGCCACGTAGCCCCTCGCCCCTTGGACTCGTCTTGGTGATCCAGGCGACCCAACAGCGGTTGAGGCATGCACGGGGCCGGGCTCTGCCGACGTAGAACATCAAGGACCAGACTTCTACCCTTCCTTTTCAAGCCGTTCGTACGTCTAGGGGGACTCCTGAGCATCATGTCTCATGAGCCTAACTGGTCACGTAGCCCCTCACCCCTTTGACTTGTCCTGGTGATCCGGACGACCCAATGGTGGCTGAGGCACGCGCGGGACCGGCCCCTGCCAACACAGAACAACAAGGCTTGCCCCTGCGCCTTTTCCTAACCTGTTGCACGTCAAGGAGGACTCCTGAGCATCGTGTCTCAAGAGCCTAACTGGTCATGTAGCCCCTCACCCCTTGGGCTCGTCCTGGCGATCCGGACGACCCAACGGTGGCTGAGGTATGCGCGGGGCCGGGTTCCGCTGATGCAGAACAACAAAGCAAACCGAAAAGTCGAGGAACCATAATCTAATTATTACAAAACATATTGTTCCAGACAAACAGTTTTAAAACGCCTCCTGAGGCATGCTACATGATGCATGATAAGTAGGAAGGAGCTGCGTCACCGGGCCACCTCCTCAGAGCTGGGCGCCACCATCACCTACGAGTGGAGCCTCATCACCAGACGCGTCGCCCTTCTCCTCGGCCTTGGTCGAAGGGCTGACGACCAGGAACTTACTCAGCATGGTGTCCACAGAGCTCTTCACGGTGGCAGCAGCAACGTCCTGGGAGTCGGGATACATGGGAGCAAGGAAGGAGGAGAGGTCGAAGCGGCGTCCTGGAGATAAAGATGGCTGAAGACGCACGTAAGAGCTGAGGAAGAGAGCGAGCGTGCCTCATTCTCCACCAAGGAGGCAAACCCGTCATAGCATCTTCGAGCACGGCCAAGACTTCAGGAAGTAGAGGAGCAGGCTATCCCTTGGGGACGTCGTCGACGCCTTCTTCAAGGGGTCGTCCCCAAAGAGTGACCGCTGAGCCTCGTGGAACCGCGCCTCGAGGGAGGCAAGGGTGCTGCGCTCCATGGCGGCCGCCTTCTTGGCCTCGGAAACAGCCGCTTGGGCTGCCTCTGCCTCCTCCTTCAGCTTCGTCAGGCGGTCGCGCTCCGCAGCCTGCTCCAAGGCTACCTTCTTCACCTCGGTGTCTCGATCGGCAACGCGGCCTCCTGGGCCTTCAGCTTCTCCTCACGCTCCTGGAGCTAGCTGGCCTGAGAGGCCTGCTGATCCTGAAGAGCCGTCAGTTCAGCCTCCACCACGTGGCACCGATGCTCAACTTCTGTGTCCTCCTTCCGCGTCAGGTCACGCTTGGTGGCGACCACCCTGAGCACCTTCTGGTCTTCCTCCGCAGAACCCCAGGCCGCAAGGACAGACGCGTCGTCCTGGAGCCAACTAGAAATCAGCCTGAGGCATCCCTGCGCTGAACGAAGATCCGGGCCCCGAAGTTCATCCTGGAGGAGGTCCAGCGCCACCCTTGCCTCCTCCAGGGTCCCGGAGGTGGCAGGAGCGACACGGCCCGGCCGCACGCTGGGCAGGGGAGGAGACGCCCTCGGCGCCAAGAGAGAGGAAACCTCAGCCTCGGGAAGGACCGGGGGCTCCGGAGGCTGGGTGACCTCAGCAGCCGCAACAAGGACGGGCGCTGGCGGGGCCAGTGAGGGAGTCCTGGATTAAGGGGTCCTCGGATGGCCGGACTATTGATATGGGCCGAACTGTTGGGTTATGAAGATACAAGGCTGAAGATTCTCTCCCGTGTCCGGATGGGACTCTCCTTGTCGTGGAAGTCAAGCTTGGCAATCGGATATGTAGATTCCTTTCTCTGTAACCGACTTTGTATAACCCTAGTCCCCTCCGGTGCCTATATAAACTGGAGGGCTTAGTCCGTAGGAAGAGATATAGACATACTCAATCATAATCCTCATAGGCTAGACTTCTAGGGTTTAGCCATTATGATCTCGTGGTAGATAAACTCTTGTAATACTCATATCATCAAGATCAATATAGCAGGATGTAGGGTATTACCTCGATAGAGAGGGTCCGAACCTTGGTAAACATCGTGTCTGCCGCCTCCTATTACCATTGACCTTAGACGCACAGTTCGGGACCCCCTACCCGAGATCCGCCAGTTTTGACACCGACATTGGTGCTTTCGTTGAGAGTTCCGCCGCGTCGTACCAGAAGGTTTTGATGGCTCCATCAATCATCTACAACAATGCAGTCCAGGGTGAGGTTTTCCTCCCTGGACAGATCTTCGTATTTGGTGGCTTCGCACTGCGGTCCAGCTCGCTTGGCTGTCTAGAGTAGATCGATAGCTACGCCCCTGGCCATCAGGTCAGGTTTGGAAGCTTGAACTATACCGTCGACATCTGCAGAGACTTGATCTTCGACAGATTCGAGCCCATGACAGCCGCACCCTGCCGCCACGATGAACATGACCTAAATCCGTCATTGGTCCGTGCTCAGGAGATAGCGCCTGTGACTGTTCCGGCCCTAGATCCAAAGCAGATCGCGCCATCCGAGGACGGGAAGCTCAACCCTGCCACGGAAGCCGCAGACTCAGCGGCGCTAGAGCCGAACACAGATCCTACCTCAAACGAGGCCTGTGTCATCGGAACCTCGGACTCGGTTCCGGCCATAGGTTCCGAACCACGTACATCCGCGCCTACCGATCAGGCGCCGATCATTGAGTTTAGCTCCGCGGATATCTTCCGGCACTCACCTCTAGGCGATGTGCTAAACTCATTAAGGGCCATTGCCTTATCTGGGGATTCTCAACCGAACTATATCCGGTTTGAAATTGGAAGTTGAGAGCGAAGAATTCCAATCCCCACCCACCACCCACTTCATAGCCACTATCAAAGATTTAACCAACATGCTCGACTACGACTCCGAAGACATCGACGGTATGGACGACGATGCTGGAGAGGAGTAGATGCAAGAGCCACCACGCATAGGGCACTGGACGACCACCTCCTTGTATGGCGTATATATGGTGGATACACCCAAGGAAAACAAGCGCGATGACAAAAAAGGATTCAGTCGAGGATAAGCCTCCTTAGAAGCAGCTAAAGCACCGACGTCAGCGGTGCCGCTCTAAATCACGCCATGGGACAAACAGCAATACCAACACATGAGAAAATAATACTCTGGATGATGCTGAAGACAATGAAGACCCCGTTGAGCCAACTTCCGAACAGGCCCAACGGGAAGACGGGTGAGCCAACCCTGATGAACAGGCCATGAATGAAGACCCGAAGGACAATAATTACATGCCTCTCTCTGAGGACGACTTGAGCCTCAGCGATGAAGAACTTATCATGCCTAAGGATCCCGTCGAGCAGGAGCGTTTTAAGCGCCGGCTAATAGCCACTGCAAAGAGCCTGAAGAAGAAGCAACATCAGCTTCTAGCTGATCAAGATTTGCTCACCGATAGATGGACTGAGGTCCAGGCAGCCGAGGAATATGGCCTCGAGCACCCAACCAAAAGTTACACGAAGCGCAAATTGCTACCCCAATTCGATGACAAGGCGCTGGAGCCCGCACTACCAGCGCATGATGCGGCTGACCGACCACCACGTGGCCGGGATAAAGCAGCAACTCAGTCGGAACACCAGCCCACACTACCTCACTGAAAAATAGAAACACAACAGCTCGGGGATACACACATGATCTGTGGCATGACTTAGAAGACAGAGTAGGCCAGACCAGATCGATCTATGGATCACGGGGGCGCGCCCCAATGCACAACGACAACCACATTGCTGAACGTAAAAAATACAACCCTATTCGGGCCGAATACCACAAACCAGGTCCACCCGAGCTGCATCGCAACGTGGCCCGACATAGAGGCGCCGCACACCCCCTATGCTTCATTGATGAAGTAATCGAACATGAATTCCCAGAAGGGTTTAAACCCGTAAACATTGAATCATATGATGGAACAACACATCCCGCAGTATGGATTGAGGACTTTCTTCTCCATATTCATATGGCCCATGCTGATGATCTCCACGCCATCAAGTACCTCCCGCTAAAACTCAAGGGACCAGCTCGGCACTGGTTGAACAGTCTGCCCGAAAACTCCATCGGCAGTTGGGAGAACCTAGAAGATGCCTTCCTTGACAACTTCCAAGGTACCTATGTCTGACCTCTGGATGCCGACAACCTAAGTCACATAATCCAACAGCCCGGAGAGTCAGCCAGGAAATTCTGGACTAGGTTCTAACTAAAAAGAACTAGATCATCGATTGTCCAGATGCCGAAGCCCTAGCGGCCTTCAAACAGAACATCCGTGATGAATGGCTCGCCCGACACCTCGGCCAAGAAAAGCTGAAGTCCATGGTAGCCCTTCCGACGCTTATGACCCGCTTTTGTGCAGGCGAAGATAGCTGGCTAGCTCGTAGCAACAACAACTCAAGTAAACCTGGCACTTCTGAAGCCAGAGATAGCAACGGCAAGCCCCGACGCAGTAGACACAAGCGTCAAAACAATGGTGACAATACCAAAGACATGACAGTCAACGCCGGATTCAGTGGCTCCAAGTCCGGTCAATGGAATAAGCTATATAAAAGAAATAACCCGGGCCCGTCCAATTTGGACCGCATACTCGACCGTCCATGCCAAATCCACAATGCTCCTGATAAACCAGCCAACCATACTAACAGAGAATGCTAGGTGTTTAAACAGGCTGGCAAGTTAAATGCCGAACACAAGGAGAAGGGGCCGCAAAGCGAAGATGATGACGAGGAGCCCCGGCCACCGAAAACAGGGGGTCAGAAGAAGTCCCCCCAAGTCAAAATGGTGAACATGATATACGCTACCCATATCCCCAAGAGGGAGCGGAAGCGTGCGCTCAGGGACGTCTACACGGTGGAGCCAGTGGCCCCCAAATTTAACCCATGGTCGTCGTACCCAATCACTTTTGATCGCAGAGACCATCCGACCAGTATCCATCATGGCGGTTTAGCCGCACTGGTCCTCGACCCAATCATCGATGGGTTTCATCTCACACGAGTCCTAATGGACGATGGCAGCAGCCTGAACCTGCTTTATCAGGATACAGTGTGCAAAATGGGTATTGATCCCTCAAGAATCAAACCCACTAAAACCACCTTTAAAGGTGTCATCCCAGGCGTAGAGGCCCGCTGTACGGGCTCAATCACACTGGAAGTGGTCTTCGGATCCCCGGATATCTTCCGAAGCGAAGAGTTAATCTTCGATATCATCCCTTTCCGCAGTGGCTATCACGCACTGCTCGGACAAACCGCATTCACTCGATTCAATGCGGTGCCACACTATGCTTATCTCAAGCTCAAGATGCTCAGTCCACGTGGTATCATAACAGTCAATGGAAACACGGAACGCTCCCTCCATACTGAGGAGCACACTGCTGCCCTCGCAACAAAAGCTTAGAGCGGCCTCTTCAGGTCGAACCTTAATTCGGCGGCCAAGCTCCCGGACACTATCAAACGAGTCCGAACTACCCTGCAGCAGGACAGTCTAGCTCATCAAGAGCTCGACTAGCAAATTGGCCTCTGTCCCAACCCCGACCAAACAGTGGCCTTCGTACGTGCGTACATAACTACACACTCAAAATACCATGGGGATAGACGGAGGCACAACTAGGTTGTGTTCCACAATGCGGCTCAACCGCCCCTGAACTCACATTATTTTATATTTCCTTTTTATTTTCAGGTTACTTTTGTCTAGGCCATTACTGGCGACCTGATTGCCGGACCTATCAAAGGACGGATATACCAAAGAGGGAAGTAGCTCGAACGCGCGAGGGAATTTCTAGATATTCTTCTCGATGATCATTCTATCTGTCTCCGGACTCGCACGCTGCACCCCCTGGCCTCAGCAGGTTACGAAGTCATATTGTTTATCGCACTACTTGTACACATACGCTTCGATGTATTATTAAATTACAATGAAAATAATTTGCGGCTCTATTTATATGACAATAACTTGTTGTTTCATGTTTTGATATTTTTGTCAATTGCAACCGTACACTCTGGTACGCCTTAATTCGCCAGGGGCTTCATTGTACCCCATAACACGGCAAGAAAGTCTAAACACCTTTACGGTTGTTCGGCACCCCAAACTTATAGCATTATATGCATCGGCTCCAAATCATGACTTGGGTCAATAGTTGGGTTGCCCGGCTCCTGTGCTTGCTACCTTACATTCCGCTATATCGGCTAGGGTAGTAAAGGGAGAACTACTGCGATTGTGTCCCGGTTCTTCCGGGTGAGCACCTCAGTAGAGAAAGCCGAAAACTGACTATCATGATACGGCGAGAGTTGGTCAGCTATTCGAGAGGTCACAAAATCTTTAGCGATTTCTTCCGCATTGTGCGATATCTAATGCATCGTCCGATGAGTCGGTTTTTATCCGATTAGGTGTTTACAGTGCCCCAAGTTCGGACTTCTAAACACTAGGGGTTGCGCCTACATTTTTTTATTGTCAAACTCCTATGGCTAAGTGAGGGTGATAAAGCCTTATAGTCCAATTGCCTGGTTCGTTGCGCTAAACACCTCCTTTAAGGACCAAAATCTGGAGTAAAGAGTGTTTAGATTTATCCCAAACATCCCCATACTTCCTACGTGGGGGCTGAAGCCGATGACTGGCCAACTCTCATGATTAATATAAAACGGCCGCACAGAAGGTAAAATTTCAAATAACAAGCACTATATTACATAACGATCTTGTTTCATATTACAACACAGGATAACATGAATGTATTCATGGGAATATAATATCCTTGGCACATTGCTCCGCCATAATGCGGGATCCCTCCAAGAAACTGTCATAATACATCTCAGGCTTGCGGTGCTCCTTCCCTGTGGGCGGTCCTTCGGTTATCGGCTTCGTGGCATCCATTTTCGCCCAGTGCACCTTGGCGCGGGCAAAGGCCATTCGAGCGCCTTCAATGCAGACTGACCGTTTAATGGCATCAAGCCGAGGGCAGGCACGACCAGCCGCTTCACGAGTCCGAAGTAGCTGCTGGGAATTGCTTCGGTAGGCCATAGCCGGATTATTAAATCCTTCATGGCTAGTTCGGCCGCCCTATGCAGCTCGACCAGCTGTTTCAGCTGATCAATAAAGGGCACATGATGTTCTCGCACAAGGTATTGCGACCAAAATAGCTTCTCCGTAGAGCTCCCCTCTTCGGCTCGGTAGAATTGTGCGGCGCCGGACACGTTGCATGGCAGCAAACACCCCTGGAGAACTCCGAATTCGGGTCAGTAAAAGGAATCTTTTCTTCACATATTTGCTCTGCATAATAAAGGCCTTACCCGCCGTGATTTTTCTAGTCTCCTAGATTTTGTGGAGCGCCTTGGGCTTCAACTCGGGCATCATGTGCGGATTGACGAGCCTTGGTGAGTTCAGATTCTTTATCTGCAATACTCTATTCCAAGGACTCGCACTTCTTCACGGCTTCTTGGAGCTCTTGTTGGTCCTCACTGACCCTGGCCTCGTGCTTTTCACGAGCGGCCTGCTCCTTGGACGCCTTCTTCTCGGTGTCGGCTAGCGCCTTCTTGAGAGCTTCGACCTCGGTTGCCGCTCCTAATATATATCATGACATTTTTTAGTCACAATAAAGTATTCATCCATATTGAATACAAACAAGGTTATTCCATACCTTGGCTATCCTCCAGTTGTTTCTTTACCTGGCCGAGCTCTTCCTTGGCCCGCTCCAGACTCTGATTTAGTCCCGAGACCTCAGCAGTATGGGAGGTTGCAGCCAATAACGACGCCTGCTTATTCACATAGACATTTTATAGTTAGTCTCCTGTGAAAATTATTTGATCCTATGTCCGGCATTTCTTTTGGAACACCGGACAGTGTATCAGGGGCTATTGTCTATATTGTGACATTCTTTTTATATCTCATTTTATTTCTTACCTCAAAGCCTGTTAAAAGGCTTGTGTAGGCTTCGGTCAGCCCACTTTTTGCGGACTAAATCTTCTCAATCACCACACCCATAAGGGTACGGTGCTCTTCGACAATGGAAGCGCCTTGCAGTGCCCCCAACAAAGTATCCGGTGCCTCTGGGTGGACAGAGGTCACCGATGGAATAGGCGCACCCCCTTCTATTGAAGGAGGTTGCTTGCCTGATTCCGGAGCCGTATTGGTCTCCGGAATTGTGTTCGGCTGGGGCCGAATTCAGAATGGCCCCCGCCGTCACTATCCATGGGGGTTTGCTCCCCCATGTGTCCGGCTGCCAAGGTTTCACCCTTCGGCGCTGTTCCGACGGTCTCCTGAGCCCCTCCTTGGCTTGGGTTCCTTTGGGACAACACCTCGGTGTTATCCATGGCCTTGGGAGAGGAGGCCGTCGGGAGAGTCCCGCTGTCCATCGCATCCGGGTCCAGCGAGTCCTCTGATGAGGATTGCTCGACGATGGACCTGACCGGACTTCAAAAATGTGTGACTCAACAGATTAATACTATGCAATAGTGAGGCTGGATATATGAATGCGTCCGGGTTTCTTAGTACTCATGATTTGGCCAGGGGCTTGACCCTGGGTTCCCACTTCGAGCTGCGGTCGGTGGCCGCAGTGGATTCGTATGGAAGCGAAGCCTTCCCCTTCTTAGACGTTTCGGCCTCCAAACGTGTGGAGGCTGCCCTCTTCTTTCTCCCCCTCACAGGGGGGAATGGATTTCTTCTTCTTCCTCCTCCTCTTCCTCATCTTCTTCGACGGAGGAGTGAGCCTCGCCATCTTCGGACACCACGTCGGAAGTGCCCTTGCAACGGAGACTGCCCCTGTTCTCCTTGGCCTCCTTCTTGGCCTTCTTCTTCAGAGCCTTATAAGGCGCCTGGACCAGCATCTTTTTCTGAAGTGGGCGTGCTTGTTCTTCGGGCAGCGGGGCCGGACAGTAAATCCGCTCCGCCTTCTTCGTCCAGCCCTAGGAGAACCATTAGGTAAATATTAGGCGTTTCCCTCAAGTGTGCGAGTAAAGAATACACCTTGAAAACATGTAATGACTTACCGAACTTGCGGGACGGTCCAATTTGTGGTCGCGATCCTCGGCCAAGTCCGGCCATGACTTGCCGAGCTTGAATAGCACCTTCCAGATGTCTTCAAGCGTTGTGCCGAAGAATTCCAGTAGGGCTGGTGCTTGGTCGGATCGAACTCCCATAGATTCCAAGTCCGGCGTTGGCATGGAAGGATCCGACGAACTAGCATCACCTAGACCACATCGACAAGTTTGATATTCTTGTCCCCCATGCTCTTGATACGCGCCTGGAGCGCCATCAGCTCGTTTGACGAAGACCAGTCCAGGCCCTTCTCCGGCCAGGACATGAGCCGCATTGGGGCTCTGGATCGAAATTCAGGAGCCGCGACCCATTTGGTGTCACGTGGCTCAGTGACGTAGAACCACTGTTGTTGCCACCCTTTAACAGACTCATCGAATGTATGTAATGGCTATTTGACATTGGGCATCTTGCTCACCATGGCGCCTCCGCACTCGCCGTGCTTGCCGCCCACCACCTTCGGCTTCACGTTTAAGATCTTTAGCCACAGTCCGAAGTGTGGAGGGATGTGGAGGAAGGCCTCGCACACGACAATAAATGTCGAGATGTTGAGGAAGGAATTCGGGAATAGATCATGGAAATCTATCCCGTAGTAATACATGAGTCTGTGAACGAATAGGTGGAGGGGAAACCCCAACTCGCGGACAAAATTAGGGAGGAAAACCGCCATCTCATGGGGTTTCGGAGTAGGGACGATCTGTCCCACGACCGGAAGACGGTGTGCGATCTCCTTGACCAAACACCCGGCGTACCAGAGTTTTTTGATATCCTTCTCCTTGACGGAGGAGGCCATCCACTTGCCCCGCGCTCCGGATCCGGACAAGGCTGGAGTGCTTTTTGGGGGCGGAAGAAATGGGAGCTTGGGCGCTGGAGCTCGAGAATGGGGAAGCAGAGAGAAGGCATGGGTGAAAGAGTTGGATCCTTATCCCTTTATAAAGGCAGTGAATATCAAGCGCCTCCCCACTTGCCCTAAAAACTCGCTTATCCCCAAGGGCCGTGCGAACAGTGTAGTGGGATTACCCATACCCATATTGATGAGAATCCTGCAATAAGGGGACATGATCTCTGCTTTGACAAGACGTGCCAATGGAACCGCATCTTGAAATACAGAGCGGTGGGCTAAAAATGGTTCGAATAATAACTGGGCGCCGACGTGATGTCATGTTGTAAAAAGTTTTCAGCAGATTGAACTCGTGAATTATTATACTCTCTACGGTTATGTGTGGTATTTGTTTTGCAGAGCCGGGTACACTTCTTGTGTTCGAAGGAAGATTTGGAGTATTCGGAGGAGGAACCCACCTTGCAATGCCGATGACAATTTGCGTGCCGGACACCTCGTCATTGAAGCCTAGTTCAGGGGCTATTGAGGGAGTCCTGGATTAAGGGGTCCTCGGACGGCCGTACTACTGATATGGGCCGGACTGTTGGGTTATGAAGATACAAGACTGAAGATTCTCTCCCGTGTCCGGATGGGACTCTCCTTGGCGTGGAAGGCAAGCTTGGCGATCGGATATGTAGATTCCTTTCTCTGTAACCGACTTTGTACAACCCTAGTCCCCTCCGGTGTCTATATAAACCAGAGGGCTTAGTCCGTAGGAAGAGATATAGACAGACTCAATCATAATCCTCATAGGCTAGACTTCTAGGGTTTAGCCATTATGATCTCGTGGTAAATCAACTCTTGTAATACTCATATCATCAAGATCAATAATTCAGGAAGTAGGGTATTACCTCGATAGAGAGGGCCTGAACCTGGGTAAACATCATGTCCCCCGCCTCCTGTTACCATCGACCTTAGACACATGGTTCGGGACCCCCTACCTGAGATCTGTCAATTTTGACACCGACAGCCAGCCCCACCAAAGGCGCTGGCACCTCCTGAGGATGGGCTTCCAAGCCTTAGGGATACGACATTACCACCGGAGCTGCAGAGGCCGCGACATTCTCCTTCACCAGGGATGCGGCGACCTCCACGTCCTCTTTCTGCTTCTTCAATGGCTGCTGCCTAACGACAAACAAGGACGCTAAGCATCGCTTCAAGAATCAACAAGCAAGGCTAATGAAAGACTTACTGGCCAGCGAAAACATAGTTCCTCTTCAGGCTCAGCAGCGGGCACAGAGGCAGTGCAGTTGGTGCAGAGCTCTTGGGAGCAGGAGAACTCACGGTTGGAGCCACTTGGGACGCCGTCGACGAAGGCGGCGCGCTACCCGGAGGTATTAGCGCGGTCCTTCCCTTCTTCATGGCCGTCCGCTTGGGTAGCTACGAAGAGGACACCCCGGATCTCGTGGTGACTCCTGAGGGGCGAGGCACCTCCACCACCGGTGGCTCATCATCGTCATCATCGCCGGGGAAGTCACGCAGGAGCTCTCTCTCCCGCGGGGCAGAAGATTCCTCCACAACCTCGTCCTCGGTGGCCTCGGAGGACGGGTCAACCGAGGATAGGTGCACCAAGGCGGTAGGCGGCGGGGGAGGCCCCGCCCGCACAAGCCCAAACTCGTCAAAGACCGGCATGGCAGCAGCGACCGCTTCCCCGTCGGCTCGGCAGTACAACGGGAGATAGTCCCCCGGAGGATCACTCGGGTCTTTCCCCGGCAAGTGCAGCAGCACCTTGCTCAGCTCCTCCTCAGGAAGGGCGTCCCGGCGCAGGCGGATCTTGTCGTCGGCACCCCCGATCTTTCACAGAGGGCGGGAGCGATCTTGGAGCGGTGCAATGCGCTGCCTCAAGAACTCCTTGATGAACATGGTCCCTGTCAGCTTCCCGCTCTTCAGGTCCTTCTCCATCTTCTTCACCAACGGCATCAGAGAAGGATCGATGATCTTCTCAGAATACCACCCCTTGTCGGAGATGGGGAGTTTGGTCGGCAGCTCCAGCGAGCTCTGGGAGCACTTGCAGTACAAAAACAATACACTTCCGTGATGATACGTGTTTGTCATAGTAGGTCGCGTTTTTTGTCATGCATGTACATCCATGACAAATTTATGACAGAATCAAGATAGTCATACCCGTGCTGTCGTAGAAGTGTTCCATGACATTACCAAAATTATCATCACGGAAGTGTCCACTTCCATGACGATAAATCGCGCATCACAGAAGTGCTTTCGTCAAGGGTTACCGACACGTGGCATCCACCATAACGGAACGCTGTTAAGCTATCGGGTCAGGTTGGATCCGATAACCCGTTAACAGCCCCAACCAATGGGGATTTTCCACGTGTAAAATCATCGTTGGCTGGAGGAAACACGTGTCAGCTCATCGTTGGGACAGATGTCATCCACTCATTAAACGGAAGGCGCCTATGATACGTGGACACGTGGCACGACCCAACAGTTGCCCATTCCTATGAAAAGGCCGGCCCGTTTGACTTGGTTAAAAGGTGGCGGGCCGGCCCATGGAAAGCCTGTTAACGGCCTGTTCGCATATAGCCCATTTACAGCCCGCTAACCCAAGTCCCGTTACGCCTTATCCGAATTAGGCCCAATAGCGTCATCTGGGCCATCAAATATGATTCCAGCCCGTTTTCACTTATGGCCCATGTATGGCCCATGACGTCTTTCCACCCATACGAGGCCCTTTGTAACTATTGGCCCATTAATGGCCCGTGTTGAAACTGGCCCGTAATGAACAGTATATCACTTTACACCCATAAACGGCCCGTGGTGAAACTGGCCTGTAATGAACAGTGTATCACTTTATACCCATTAACGGCCCGTTATTCCATTGGGCCGTTTCCAGCCCAAGTTATCTTTCGGCCTTCTGAGGGCCCATTTATTCTTGGGCTCATTTGCAGCATTCGGTTACTTATGGCCCGTTACTGTCATTTTCTGCTTGTGGGCCAAATTCAGCCCGTCGTTACAGTCGGCCCGTTTGTGGACTGTTAATCTGTTGGGCCATTTTCATAGCATCACCAAATACGGCCTATTAACGACCCGCTATGGTCAGCCCATAAAATGTACGATTTCCATTAAAGGCCTGTGTATGGCCCATTAAAGGCCCGTACAATACCCATAAATGAGTCGGCCCTTACAAGGCCCATGGATCCTACGAGACATAGAAGGCCCATGAGCCTACGAGACGTCGTAGAAGGCTCATGGACCTGACAGCCCATTGAAGGCCCATGGACCCGACGACCCATTGAAGGCCCATGGGTCTGACGGCCCATTGAAGGCACATGGGCCCGATGGCCGATTGAAGGCCCATGGATCCGACGGCCCGTACATGACCCATGGATCGTACGACCCGTGAAGGGCCATGGTCGGGCGAGTTGGCCCCCGTTTGAACGATATAGCATATTCAAAGAATTATCCTACTCAATACTATCACCTCTAAAAAGCATACACTATACAACAAAGAGATCAAGGCATAGAAAGGTAGAATAATCTTACACTATACAATAAAGAAATTACAGCCGATTATACCCACTAGGCATTATGGTTCGGCACAGGTGTTAATAAAGCATACACAAACATCAAATTACATACACTGGGCAAATACAACTCATACATCATGGACGCGCATCAACTTAACTCCATTTGAACCATAATCGATTGGCCGGATTCGGGGAGCACAAATTTCAGTCTGCAAAATCTCCAATTCCTTCATGGTTACCTCAGTGTCTTGTTTCATTTTTTGACTCCTGCATCTAATACCTGCATGTCCAGTCTCAACTTGTTTATTAAATGTTGACAATCATGTACACGTTGTCTTGCCACCTCTAGTTGATGCTCGAGAATATCAGCACATTCCAATTCCAATCCACAATCATTCGGTAACGGCCATGCCGCACTACTCGCAGATCTTTGTGTTGATGTCACTTCATCCTGAAATGTTTCTGTAAGTACACATGACTAGGGAAAAAATATAGTTACAACAGTGAAGCGAGCAAGACACTATTTTGTACTACATGGCAAAACAGGACTAACAATAATGTTACATGTCATGAAGCATAAGTAGGTGATATTTTAAAGATTATAAGAAAGATAGTCTGTGCAGCCTGCATACAGAAATCCCTCTTAGTTCACCAGAGGAGCATGATGTTGGGGCCCAATCGAAAACACAGACAAGTTACAAATTTAGATAGCACGTTACATATAAGCAAGCAGTTGGCCATTCTGTATCTCAATTAAAGTCTTAGGGAGCATAATGAACAATTGAGGGTTTCATACAAACATACTACAACAGGTAAAACTATGCAATCATGAGCGTAGTATAAACTAGATTGTGAGCCTCATGCAATAATAGTTGGTTAATAGACTTCAAAGCTTCAGGCACACTTCGGCAGAGTAATTAAATGGTAAAGCCTTTAATATGTCAATTAATAGTTATACAAGTACCGAACATTAGGCATGATTATTTGGGCATCTCATTAACTGAGGACAAATAAAGCAATTGAAAAGAGCAAATTAACTATGCCTGAAACAAGCAAGGAATTGAACTGTTGAGTTGCATACAGTGACTTACCTTAGCAGGTTGAAGAGGCTCAGCGCAGCTCCTACTTCTCTTGCAAGGCTCCTTCCTAACATCTTGTACTTGGAAATCCTCAACCTTATATTCATTGCACCCCCTCTGCAAGGTGACACAAACTAGTTACTCGTCTCCTTGGAAGATAAATATGCATACTTTCCAGTCTGTGAACACAAAAGGATGAGATTATAAAAAAACAACACCACATAATGAAACATGCCGCATCTCTTGCACTTGCACACAAGGAAATGAGCATTTACTATGTATGCACTACGTAAAAACTAGGCATACCTTCGAACTGGATCTCCAGGTACTCTTGGAGAGCCTACTGTAGTGTACAGCCAAACCTTTATGTCACCTATGAGTTAGACAAGGCCCCACTACAACAGCCCTTGGTGTTTAAATCGTTGACAAGCTCTGTTAGAGTGTTAGGTCAAGAACAACAAGTAATCAAAGCAAACAGTCCTAGTATGGCTGGCTGATGCAAACAAGCAATTGAACAAATGTGTGAGCAAATCTTACATATCAAGAAAAGAAGCAAAGAAGGAGGCTTAAAGACCATCACTTGACTGACCAGATTTAAGGGGCATTTAAACATCATGTGCAACGTATGAACTAACATAAACATTGCATATTCCAGATTCTACAATGGAATGCACATGTATTAGGTTATGCCATGTATGATGATGCCTAAATGTACAGATAGCAGGTAGGAGTGATTCATCATTGCACGCACAATTGAATTACAGGTTAAGGGCCAGTTCAATTCCGCCTTTTCAGGGCATATTGTCAAAATAAGCCATAAAAGATGTAAAGAAGTCATTTTGAGTTATGGGCTTGGGCTTAACTAATTTTGCTTTGGAGGGGGTGTTTCGGGTAGAACCTCACTAAAAATTGAAGGGTAGGGGAATAGTGAAATGACTCTGTTGTCTGCCTATATTACACTGAAAATGCAACTGTTGACGCCTGTGTCACACCTGACCCTCAAGTAAAATCAAACACACAAGCATTCATTGCCTGCCCGCTTGCATCTCCTCCCCCCTTTCCCTCTACCTCGATCCCCTGCCTGCATCACTAGGGTTCCTCTAGCGAGCCATCGCCACTGGTCCCATCTGGCCTGGTCCTCGACGATGCTATGTCCAGCTAGGCTACATGGCCGGCGGGTAGGGGCAAATCTCCCTGGATGCTCCTCCCTCTGGTGCCGCCCCTCATTATCATGGTCTACAGCAGCTGCTCCACTGTGGTTCGTCCAACGCACTACTCCGGCGGGCGCTGCACAACTACGACTGATGCCACACTGCAGCAGAAGGCACCTTATTCCCCCTCCCCTCCTCCCAGGCCATGACCTTGAGGTGTTGTTGAAGGATGAGCTCATCCAACAAGGTGAGGATCTCCTCTGATCTTTTGCCAAATTTTCATTCTGATCCACTATACGATGAATTGCTATGAGCTGCTTCTGTTGCTGCTATATGATGCATTGCTATGAGCTGCTCCTGCTGCTGCTATATGATGAATTCCTATGAGCTGCTGCTGTTGTATGATGAGTTGCTATGAGCTGCTGCTCCTGCTATATGATGAATTGCTATGAGCTGCTGCTGCTGCTATATGATGAGTTGCTATAAGCTGCTCCTGCTGCAGCTATATGATGAATTGCTATGAGCTGCTCCTGCTGCTGCTATATGATGAATTGCTATGAGCTGCTCCTGCTGCTGTTATATGATGAATTGCTATGAGCTGCTGCTGGTATATGATGAATTGCAGACTGCTGCTGCTGTATGATGAGTTGCTATGAGCTGCTGTTGCTGCTATATGATGCTTTCAGGTGCTGCTGCTATATGATAATAACCAGCCACTTGGACCATCGAATTTCAATAAATAATTGTTCTTCGTTTAAATGTGGGTCATGCGTTCTTCGTTTAAATTAGGCAATGGGATCTCTATGGAAAACATTGACCAAAGTAGATTGTGCCAAGTAGATGGTATCTTTGTATTTGCATTTTGAGCAAATAGTGATGGTATGTTTTCCCATCATATTAATTACTGCACTAGGTTCAATTTGTGATGTTTGCAAGTCAAATTAATTTCCATATGGGCTGCAAAATGAAAAAAAATGCAATCTAGACTTTCCACTGATAATATCAAAGATAAGTTGAAAACGCAGTGAAAAGAACTGGTTGGCTTATTACATGGAGCTTATATACACAGGTGCTTATTTTCTTAGGATAACTCATAATAACTGTCCCTAAGAAACTTGGCTAATAGAACTGGCATACAAATAACTGCAATGGAGGAGTGACGTACCATATCACACTGTATAGGCTCACCGCCGCCTCTCCTTTTTTTGCGATGTTCCATGAAATTGCCACATACATGTTGTACTTTTTCATTGTGTAACCCTATCTACAAGTTGACACTGCTAATTTCAGACATCTCTACATGATACTACATTGCATATCCCTTGCGCATATTTAAACCACCAATTAACGATTGTGTGCGTACCATAAACTAGCCATTACTCTGTATGCTGGACTAGCAGGCACTCTAAGGAAGCCTAATGTAGTGCACTGGAATTCCTACATGCCACCTACGATTTTGTGTAATGTACTTCCCCTGTTCCTAAATATATGTCTTTGTAGAGATTCCAGTATGGACCACATACAGATGTATATAGATGCATTTTTGAGTGTAGATTCACTCATTTTGCTCCGTATGTAGCCTATAGTGGAATCTCCAGAAAGACTTATATTTAGGAACGGAGGTACGAGGTAGTATCATGTATGACATCTACATATCTAATTTAGCAGCCAGTAGTGGAAATCATTGTCTGCACAAAGGGATTACTGGTGGAAAATCCTAGCAAAGCACACTGGCAGGCACAAAACAATACAAGAGAGAGAGACACGCTTACAAGATCATAGCAATGCCTCAGTCCAGGATCTTGGTTGGCCAAGCTGTTAGACCCAGAAGAAACATTGTCCTTGTAGTTTTTGCCAGCTGCATAACAGGTAACAGCGAATGATTAGTATATTTGAAGTACATCGGGTAGGTGATGCTGGACGGGTTTAAAGGTGACAAGTACCTAGGCTGTGGAGGGTGCTTGGCATCTCTCCAGACGGTGGGAATCAGGTTAGAAACGTCAAGGGTGATGACGCTGCTCTGGCTGTCGGGGTCCGGCAAGGAGATCTAGAACCGTCGAGTAGGGTGTTTATGGAGCGGCTCCGGTAGGGTGGACTACGGTGTGGGTGAAGCGGGTCTGTGGCCGTGGACGAGGGCGTAGGTGAAGCTGCTCCGGTGGTTGGGTTAAGGATGGTGTCGATGATGCGGATCTGTGGCCGTGGACGGGGCGTCAGAAGCTGCTCCGGTGGTTGGGTTAAGGATGGTGTCGACGACGCGGATCTGCGGCCATGGACAGGGCGTCAGAAGCTGCTCCGGTGGTTGGGTTAAGGGTGGTGTCGACAATGCGGATCTGCGGCTGTGGACGTGGCGTCAGAAGCTGCTCCGGTAGGTTGGATGAGGGTGCGAGGAAGCGGATCTGAGGCCGTAGACTTGTGAGTTGGCAAAGCGGCCCCGGTAGGGTTGAGAATGGTATAGGCGAAGCTACTTCGGTAGGGTTGAAGATGGTGTTGGCAAAGCGGCTCTGGTAGGGTTGAGGAAGGTGTCGGTGAAGCGGCTCCAATAGGGTTGAGGAAGGTGTCGGCGAAGAGGATCAGAGGCCGTCGACAGGGTCGTCGGTGGGGCGGCTCCGGGGGGTGTGGACGAAGCGTCTCCGGTGGGGAGTACGAATGAGCCGCTGCAGATGCGCGGCGGTTGACGAGAGTACCGACGAAGCAGATCCGACGTCGTGGACAAAGACCGACACTGAATGGGGTGTGGTACAGTGCTGTATGAGCAATCTACTTGTTTCTAGGGGAGGTGGGAGGGGTAGATTCAGCCGCAGAAGCAGATCCGGTGAGGTGGACGCCGCTGGCAGTGAATGGGCTATGGTACGCCGGTGGATGAGCAGTCTAGGGTTTCGAGAGGGGAGGGGAGAAAGGGCAATGAAGTACGGACGGCGTGATGTAAGATGCTCTGGTGCTGTGGAGTTAGTCGTTTTTGCGGGAGGGGGAGAGGAAATGGGGGTGCCGTGTAGTGGGGGGAACCGGAAGTTACCAAAGCATCCCCGACCTATCATGTAGATGAGGGCGGTATTATAACTGTTGGTCTCCATGCACCAAGGACAAAAGGGGGATTTCGCATGCTAAAGACTAAGGTGGCGGAAATTTTAGAAGGAGGCAGGAGATTTTGCCGCCCACGGGATCGTTCGTATCCGGTTTCAACTAATTTTGGACCGTGATAGCGGGAAGGTCATGCTAGACGGTGTACACGGGGCACGCGTCAACAATTAATAACTGGTGTGAAGTCCACACCAGAAAAAAAGACAATAACTCGGGATGATGCGCCGATAACTTGGACGTTCACACGGGCGTGGCCAATCGTACGGGTGTAGTGGCGCATTCACAAAAAAAGGATCAAACGCTCATCCTATGTATTTCTCGTGTAAATAGATAATTTAGTGCCATTGGTTATTTACTTTAAACATAATGCATCGACGTGTTAGTGTAGAGGCGCACAAAAAGAAATGGATATTGTAGTTAGCTACTTAAAAGTTTTACCTCATATTAGTACATAGCCTCCATTTCATAAATTGCGTACCCATTGAATTCATATATGAATATTACATAAATTACTTCAAAATAGAAACTTAAATCATCCAAGACTAATGAATTTGAATGCAAGAGTAACACTGGTGCATGTACATGATAGCTACATTGGTTGTTTTAAGAAACATCACTGTAACTTTGGCATGCACAACTGAAAAGGTTTATTTAAATAGAAAAAAATGTGATATGTGAGTGTCCAATCTTTATAGCGTTGAATCGATATTGTACCTTTGGCCACGATACGAAGTAGATATTGACTTATGTTCAAGCGATGCATGTCCACGATTGCTTGATAGTGATACGTGAATGAATTGTGCAATCTCTCTCACACGCATACATATCTCATTTCCATGTGGGCATCGGAATCACGCACGCGCACTTCATGTATTTCTCTCCCTCCGCCAGGGTTAAATTCGTCTTTCTACCCCGTCCTACAAGTCTCTGACACAGAAACACACACGCTCTCTATGTCTAACACGCCCACCCCTTTAATTCCGCCCACCCACAACCACTAATGTCTCAAAGTATAATAATGTCTCTCACACATATGCTATCTACCTATCCCTTAATATAGCTAGATATGTGTCACACAAACTCCTTCTCCCTACTAGCAAGATGCCCATGCGTTGCACGAAACATCAAGATGCATTTGTACGAGAAGTTTATCTTGTGGGACAAAAGGATGAACGACGGAATGCCTTATTTGCAAATGCGGAGAGGGGTGTGGGTATCTTTTTGCAAAATTGCCATAGTTTCCTTCCTATCCGTCGGATATAAATCGGATGGCCTATATTGCAGGATGGCAGGAACACCATCATCACCAACTCTGTTTTTTTATAAGAGTAGAGATATGTGAGTGTCACTGCACCCCCCCACACATGCACACACCCACACACCCACACACCCACACTTCCCAACACCGAAGGAGTAGGGTGACACCTCGATCTTGATACTAATCTATCGACTGGCTTCTCTCTCAAACATACACACACACACACTACCCGACACCGAAGGAGTAGGGTGGCACATCGATCTTGATAACAATCTATCTACTACTCTTTCAAACACACACACACACACACACACACACACACACACACGCACGCACACACACACACACACACACACACACTCGCTAGTTGTGCCTCTATGCCTACCGCACACACTCTTGATACGTATTTCTCTCTCCCCCCCAACAATTACAGCAGAAGGGTGACAACTCGATCTGATCATAATCTGTCAATTGGTTTATCTCTCAAACATTGTGTTTCGGTGCCTCGCTCGGTAGCCCCCTCGATATGTAGACTTCTCGCGCACGCACAACTGTAGTGACGGTGATGCTAAACCCAGTGTGCCTTGTTTTTACCGGCCTCATGTGATAGTTTTCACCCTGTTTTCTGTTAATTAACAAGGCAACCTTTTCTTTGTTACTACTAGTGAATCTGAAATCGTTCGGGCAGACATAAAATATATCACTTCACCCCAATTATCGCAGCAACTATTTTAAAAGAAATTAGCTAGCTGCCCGTGCGTTGCACGGAACATCAAGATGCATTTGTATGAGTAGTTTATCTTGTGAGAGAAAAGGCTGAACGAGGGAAGGCCTTATTTGCGAACGTGGAGAGACATGTGGGTATATTTTTGCAAAATTGCCATAGTTTCTTTCCTATCCATTAGATATAAATCCGACGGCCTATATTGCAGGATGTCACGCACACCATCATCACCAACTCTGTTTTCTACTCCCTCCGTTCGAAAATACTTGTCATCAAAATGGATAAAAATAGGTGTATCTAAAACTAAAACATGTCTAGATACATTTCCTTTTATCCATTTTGATGACAAGTATTTCCGAATGGAGGGAGTATTTGTCTTTTTAGAGATTTCAACAAGTGACTATGATCGGACCTTACCAACATACTCAAAAAAGTAGTCTATAAATTTGATGTTACCCTCTTTTCTTGGAGGTGCAGTGCCATCTGGATACCTCATAAATAAATTAAGGACAAATCTGACCCCTTCCTGAAAAGACATACGGAGCAAAATGAGTGAATCTACACTGTAAAATATGTCTACATACACATCCATATGTGGTAGTCCATTTGAAATCTGAAAAAGACAAATATTTAGGAACGAATGGAGTATATATAAGAGTAGACATGGAGATATATCTCCAGCATGGTCTACAACAAAAATGTGCTGGGCTGGTTAGCGCCGGATGCTCGCAACACGATGACATGAGTTTGAATTCTGTCTTTTAACTTTAGATTTTTATATTATATATTACTCTTCTTATTTAATATATACTTCTTTCGCTACTGTACTGACAGTGAAACCCACAGAGTACTTAGAATACAAGATTAGGATGGACTTGTTTCTTTTTAACTTTATGTACGAAGCTGTAGCCACCCTGCAAGTCACGTGTACACTGTACATGCAATTAACTTTTTATAGAGGGACAATCATACATGCAATTAACTCAAATGGATTGGATGTCACTCTATTATTTCCAGCATAAAGAGCATCTCCAACGGCAGCCGGAAAATTTCCTCCCGCTTCCTTCTGCGGAGGACGACATCAAACGCCAGCGGCATACATTTTTACAACTCTAACCAACTAGATGAAATTCATGCAAACACGGACTGATTTCAAATAAGCATGAAGGATTTTGGATAAAAAGCCGGATCTTCATATAAACATGATGGATTTCATTACATTTACATGAACTGAGAGGTGCCAATCCGGCTCTCTTGTATAATTAATACTCCCACCGTCCGGAAATACTTGTCCTAGAAATGGATGTATCTAGACTTATTTTAGTTCTAAATGGCTGCCCGAGGATCCCTTTGTCTTCCTCATGTCCGTCAGACACTTGCGGGGTCGACGAAGGTCCTCGAAAGAGACGAAGTAGCAAAGAAACCACCTGAATCCACGGTCGTCGCCTCGGCGGTGGCCTTCATGGGTCCCAAGTGGCGGCGGCCTCCCGTGTTCTACTTCTCCTTGATGATGGCGGCGGACACGGAGAAGCTGGCCACCGACTCGTCGCTCTCCATGCACCCGGCTTCTGTCTTTGCCTGCATGGCGCTGCCGCACGCACGGGAGGCGCGCCCACAGACACGGGAGGCGCGGCCACCGCAAACACTGGTGGCGCGGTACCGGCATGCTCGTCGTCGTGCCGGCGTGGAGCAACTTGGCACTCCTCATCGAGCAGAACCGGAGTGTCGAGTTGCTGAACCACGCGCCTACTTGGGGCGGCAACTGGCTCCGTTGGGCCAAGGGAGGCTGGTGAAGCACCGAGCGGCCTCGCCCGTATCCGGAGGGCTCGGCGGGCCACCGAGCCGGGTTATATGCCGGAGAACGGCTCATCGGAAGCCATCGGAAGAGTGGAGTAAATGGTGAAGGAGGAGATGGGGGAGCGGCAGAGGGGTGCGCCCGCTGTCTGTTTGGCCTCGTGTAAATAGAGGGCGGACGGTAGGAGCTTGGCCGGCGTCTGGCCTCGTTTAAACTGAGGGCGGACGGGAGGAGCTCGGCCGGTGTTGTGTTTAATTCCGGCCCGCTCATGAACGGACGTGTGGCCGGAGTAGGATTCTCGGTTTGCATGCGGGTTTAATGGAGGGGTTTAATGGAGGCGTCGGGCGTGCAGCGGGCGGCGCAGTACTATTCGATTTGACAGCAGTAATGAGCCGTCAAATCACAAAGGCCCTCGCCTCTCGTGAAACCAACCGAGCTAGACTGCCCCGCCCTCTAGCCTTTTAAAAAATGTATACTTTTGTACAACAGTAGTATCGATGGATTGCGCCATGGAGCAAAACTTGAAATTAAAAAAAGGTGGTACATATAGAGAGCACTCGTCGCCAAATTATGCATATAGTATACTATTAAAAAGGCTACTCACAATAATGGTGTCCAGCACAACCCACCCCTCAAATAAAACTAAGCATCCTGGAATTCTTTGACAAAACTAAGCACCCTGAAATTCTTTGACAACTAAA
Organism: Triticum aestivum; assembly: GCF_018294505.1. Taxonomy (NCBI): domain Eukaryota; kingdom Viridiplantae; phylum Streptophyta; class Magnoliopsida; order Poales; family Poaceae; genus Triticum; species Triticum aestivum. The sequence continues at coordinate 94,191,231 of NC_057813.1, read as the reverse complement.
CTGCTGGCTATATGATGTTGGCCATATATATTGTACGTATATAATGTGAAGAAACGAGTGGTAGTACTATACCAACTAAAAGATGAAATGTAATAAATACTAGTATGTACGTACTGAAGAGTTAAAGTAACGAGAAGAAACATAACATAGTTCTGCTGGGGGCTCAACACAACACACCCCTCAAATTAAATTAAGCACACCTGAAATTAAACTTTGTAACTATTCTGGAGACACAACATTAGAACCACCATGAGCAACGACACTGCCACCTTACTCGGAGTCCTCGTCCACGTACTCGACTTCGTCCTTGTCCCTCTTCCTCTTGGACGATACTTGTTTGCTTGAACCGCACACTTGGCTCTTGCTCTTCATCCAAGCCTTGTAGATATTGAAACAAAGGTAGCCATCCATTGCAGCATAGTGGATGTGGTCTATATCTAGTACATTCCGCTGCCATGCATAACGATGAAACGTGTATGGAGGTTTCTCCAGTTTACCGTATGAAGGATGAACCATGGCTCCTGCCAGGGTCAACATTGAAGGCTGACGAGAGGACACCAGCCGATTCTTCTGGAGTTTGAAGGTGTTGCCTACAACGAGGCCTATCCGACCCAGGACTTCTTTGTCGTTAGCAAAGTCTAAAGTAATGAATTTGACTAGGTTTCTCTCGAGGAAGTCCTTAAAATCCAGGCATTCAACGTCGGCATGGCATATGTGGTAGACCAAGCATAAGTCATGCACGCAAACCTGGATCACGGAGGGCTTCTTCCTCTCTTCGTCCTTTAGATCCTTCTCTCGTCCCAGGACTGTGGTGTACTCTACATCTGGCCCAGCGACCCGCTCATCATCTGAGTCTTCGAACATGCGTCTGAAGCGAGAAAGGCATCCTTTCACCGTCGCGGAAGAACGGGTGTAGATGACGTCGAACTCATTGCCAGTGATGGTACTAACGTTGTAATCACCGCTGATCATGGATATTTGGGATGCCATGGATTTGGGAGGAGGGTTAGGATTAGTGGAAGTACCGTAATGTGAATGGACGGGACGACTAGGAGCGAACCACCGTAGTATTGAAGGACGTGTGGGACGAGTAGGAGCGAACTGCCAGCGTGTGAACGATAGGGTAGTGGATTTCCATTCTCCCATGATACGGGATTCCGAGAGCCCTTGGATCTGAGATCAAACGGTTGCATGGCGTGATTCTAGACCTATGGGTGAATATCCTATCCTGGAGGGTTATTCTGCAATTTTTCAGCAACTTAGCATGCGACCGTTTGATCTCAGATCCAAGGGCTGCCAGCAGCCCGTATCATGGTCGCGCCTACCACGACCGTCGCGTCGCTCGCGCGGTCGCGCCCTTGGAGATTTAACACGGTGCATTAGGCTATCTGATGTTGGCATGTCATACATAGTCATCACTTGGTCACTCATACTACAACAAGGTTAGCTATAAGGTTGGCTATAAGTGTATTTTTTTACTCCTCTCCATCTCTTTCTTCATACTCCCTCTGTCCCATAATATAAGAACGTTTTTGACACTAGGACATAGGGAGTACTAGTATTTATTGCATTTGCCAAGGAGTGACCTCTTCCAATGAAATGGTGTTGCTAAGTTTGCTTCATTTAATTAGCTATAGACTCAAAATTGTCTTTTCACCTAGGTACACGCGCTTAGCACCGTTTCTTCCTTGGGTCACCAAACTAGTCTCTCTCTTCTTGATTAACTTGCCACATCAGACTTTATGCCTATGTGGCAAGCTTAGCACTTTTAGAGCAAGTAAGGCTGCTTGTAATGGGAGTAGTATCATGCATGCCAACTATGCAATCTTGATGAGGTGATGTCGAATTAAATGAAGAAAAGAGAGAGTTGAGTATCATAATATGATACTACTATAGTATCATATTAAATGATGTGCTACTATGTGTCATGCATGACAATAAATAAACTATCCTATGATACCAACACATGATACTACGCATTACGGATGTAGTATCATACAAAAGTATCATATGCATGATACTAGTATATGATACTCTCCATTACAACCAACCTAAGTACAATAGTGCGCTTTACATGGCATTTTTGCATATGTGGAGGAAAGAGAGGCAAGGAAAAAGTGGAGAAGTGGGCTCTCATGCAAGAGCCAGCCTCTACTACATGGTGGAGCATTGGGTGATGCACCTGTATGGAGGTGGTCAGGAATCGGGAGACTCACGCCGGTCCTAGCGCCGCAGTTAAAATGATAATGGCAAGTCAAATCATGAGGCCCCACCTGTCCAGCAGTAACTCAATGTCAAATCACAAAGCCCTACGTTTGCAGCAGCCTACTCCCTCGTCTTCTCGCATCTTTGTCGAACCGACTAGGCAGAACTGCCCCGCCTCCTACCACGCAGGAAAATCCCGCGCAGTATACTCCCTCCATCTAGGTGACCAAGGTGGAGAGGAAAATGAGAGAACTTAATGTTTAGGGAGTATTTGCTAAGGCTTGTTGTAATGGTACTAGCCTTAGCAATTTTGATGAGGTGTCATAGAATTAAATGAAGAAAGAGAGAGAGTTGAGTACTATGTGTCATCCATGGCAATAAATAAAGTACTACATGATACTAATATATGATACATGGCGCAGGAGTACTAAGTAGTACTATTAATACAGTTTCGCTAGAACTCATCTAGATGAGATATAATTTGGTCTCATTCATCTTATAGCCATTGGATGTGCTGTTATAAGATGTGTGTGTGCTGACGCGGGTTGTATTTGTTCTTGTGCAACGAACTGACCACTTCATGTCATGTTCGATATTCTCAAGTCATTAAAAGCATACAAGCCCCACATCTCTTATTGATTGATTCCTCTATTTATGTCAAAAAATAAGAAACAACGTGAGAGTTAATGCACCACGCCTATGTGTTTACTATTTGGTTTTCGTAAGATGACTTAATACTCACCTAGACGGAGGGAGTATTCGATTTGATAGCGGGCAGCGCAGTTCCCGATACGGCTTTAATGCAGACGAGGGAGGGAGTAGCAGTTACCGACATGTTGAACGGCCAATGCATCTTCCTTCAATTAATGCATGAGGGAAGTAATGGGAGGAGGTCCGGGAAAAGAGGCTGCACGATGTGAATGCAACGCAGTATGCCCTCATTGCCATCATATAAAGGCGCCCCTCCGTTCCAATGCATCTACCACATCATACGCACCTAAGCATTTGCCTAGGCACCTACACTAATCACAAAAGAGCACACTCCAGACCCATGGCGGCGATGCGCGTGAGCGACCAGCGGCCACGCCAGATGGTCCACGACGCCGGCCTGCGGCATGACGCCGACGATCGTATCCAGACGGTGTTGGAGACTCGCTGGTGGATGGAGGCCGTCGACGCCAACTTCGACTCTCAGTTAGACCAGATGATCATTGCCACCAGCAACAAGTTCACCGTCTTCAAGAAGCTTGCCGACGACATCGCCGTACTCCTCCAGCCCGCGTGCCTGGGCTCCTCATTGCCTGCCACCCTAATCGGCCTCCATGGCCAAACCTCTTTCAAGCACTGGTGGCCCTGCGACTGCCCGCCGACGTCACGAAGAATGTCCCCCTGGAGGTCGCGCTCGCTGCGAGGCGCCTCGCCCTGCAAGAATTCGTCGACCTACACATCCACGTGTACGAGCAAATCATGTACATAGATCCCAACGCCTCGCTCGGGTTTATTTAGAGCCAACGCCTCGCACACACGCACGTACGTGTACGAGAGAAACGTGCATCGCTCGTCCCCCGACCACCTACCGTAACCGGCAACTCCCCGAAATTTTCCTCGCCCTCGCTTCTACCACGGTTTTTTCCGTCATGGACAACCCAAAGAATGTCATGCAGTTGCATCTCCGGCCCGCCCATAACGAAAAGCCCATTTTCTGTGATGATTTTTTGTCATACAAGTAGGAGCCCACCACATCTATGATGATACCGGGTTTTGTCACAATTATCATCATAGAAGTGTCATATGTATGACAGAAAAAAAATTCGTTCGACCCAAAATGTCACGGATGTGTCTTTTTTTTGTAGTGTTGGCGTCCATCAGAACCCACCTCTTCAGGGCATCCTCCACCTTCTTCCCGGCGCGGGAGATCGCGTCACCACCCCGCGCCGCGACAAAGCCGATGCACCCGACCGGGTGGTCGCCAGTCATGCGAAGGAAGAAGAAATGGCGGAGCATTGTGATGGAGGGCATCGCCCCCCACAAACGCCTCACAGTAGAAGGCGAATATGGACAGGAGGAGGATGGAGTTGGCGTGAATGTGGAGCACGTGGAAGCCATAGTGATGAAGAACAACATAGAAGAAGCGGGAGAATGGGGGCACCAGCCCCGAATAGACGTTGTGTAGGAAGAAAGGGAAGAAAGTGTTGTCAGCAGGCTCCGGTGCATCGGTGGCGACCCGGAGCGCTGTCCCCTTCCACTCGTTGTCTTCACTTACCGTTAGGAGGAGCGCGGTCTGGAGCTTCTCCCCGGCCACGGAGAGCGCAAGCAGTGTCGGTTCGTACCAGGCGGAGCCGGTAGCCGAAGCTGAGGCCTCGGTCTTCTCAGCAGCCATCAAGCAAGGGATTGGAGGAGAAAATCGGCAGATCTGGTGAGTTCTTCTGCTACTGGGAGAAGGGGATCTGAAGCAAGATGACAGAGAGGCAATGAAAGCCAGACGGCGGATAGCAGCCCTTTTGTCAGATGGGGACGGTTGCTGAGGCAGCGCGGGGAAGCGGAGTCACCCACATCCAATCAATCGCCACGCGTCATCAAGGCCGCAGGCGGTTAGTGCCCACGGCGCTCCGCACTTGCCCTTTGGCTTCGCCTGGAAGCCAAGCTCAAGCGTGCCTTGGGCCTGGGGGCTACTGTCGGCGTCCTGGATATGGGGGTATGCAGCCCTGCCTACCTAGGGCCCACCACGTGGCTCCATCGATGGCTCGGTACGACCTAGCTTCGACATCAACAACTCAAGACCCTCGCTAGGGGACAAGCCTCACAAGGTGGACGACGCCAAGACCCCCGAAGGGATCGACCTCCTCAGACTGGCTCCCGAGGGGCGGAGAGTTCTATGCAAGGTTTACCTCACGAGACTCAACTGACGTGAGCCATGACGACCAAGGCCAGGCAGGCGCCAGGCGGGCGCAGAGCACAAGTTTCCTCTTCGGTGCAATGGAGGCAAACCACATGCGCGGAGTCCCGAGGAATCAGCTAAAGGTTTCCATTCTTGTGCAACAATACCAAGACTGCCAGGACGATAGGACGGAGGTCATCAACGAGCCCACCATAGTGTCACGACCAGAGGCTTTTAGCAGGCGAAGACTACTTTTGTGAGGATAAGCTGTACTACTTGTCCCCTTTCAAATCCAGCCGTTGTGGGATCCCTTCCCGCCAACATTTGGGAAGAGGACCAAGGCCAGTATAAATAGGACTTAGCCACCACCATAGAAAGGGGGACAGATTGAACTAGCTCACCACACACCAGCTCCCTCGAGCTCAAGAACACCTCACCTCCTGAGGCCAGTTCAACCATTGCACTAGTTCTTCCTCAGCCTACAAGGCAATCCACCACACCACACTAGAGTAGGGTGTTACACCACAATGGTGGCCCGAACCAGTATAAACTAATGTGTCTCTTTGTCTCTTTGAGATTGACACGCTAGGCTTAGGAGGACCGCGAGTAGGCAGACTGGGTAGGTTGAGATCTCTGCACGCACCCCAGTGTTCGAACCTCTCAAGGGTTTGCGGAACCCGTAATCCAACAATCTTAGCGACAAGTCGAGGTTTCTTAATGGTGACACTTACCATCATTGTCCGTCTTCCTTTTAAAATCCATCTGTATCCAACAGCCTTATGACCATCAAATAGTTCTTCCAAAGTCTACACTTTTTTTTCATACATGGATCCTCTCTCGAATTTTATGGCCTCGAGCCATTTGTCAGAATCTGGGCCCACCATTGCTTCTCCATAGCTTGTAGATTCATTGTTGTCAAGCAACATGACCTCCAGGATAGGATTACCATACCACTCTGAAGTAGTACGCGTCCTTGTCGACCTACAAGGTTTGGTAGTGACTTGATCGGAAGTTTCATGATCACTATCATCAGCTTCCACTTCAATCGGTGTAGGCTCCACATGAACAACTTCTGTGCCCTGCTACACACTGGTTGAAGTGATGGTTCAGTAACCTCGTCAAGTCTCCACCATCCTCCCACTCAATTCTTTTGAGAGAAACTTTTCCTCGAGAAAGAACCCGTTTCTAGAAACAAGCACTTTTGCTTCCGGATCTAAGATAGGAGGTATACCCAACTGTTTTGGGTGTCCTATGAAGATGCATTTATCCGCTTTGTGTTCGAGCTTATGAGCCTGAAACTTTTCCACATCAGCGTCGCAGCCCCAAACTTTTAAGAAATGACAACTTAGGTTTCTCTAAACCATAGTTCATACTGTGCCATCTCAACGGAATTAGGTGGTGCCCTATTTAATGTGAATGCGGTTGTCTCTAATGCCAAACCCATAAACAATAGTGGTAATTCGATAAGAGACATCATGGTATGCACCATATCCATAGGGTGCATCTATGATGTTCAGACACATCATCACACTATGGTGTCCCAGGCGACATTAGTTGAGGAACAATTTCAACAATGTCTTAATTGTGTACCAAACTCGTAACTCAGATATTCATCTCTATGATCATAATGTAAGTGCGTCTAGTGCCACCCCTAGTTGGTTTTGGAGTATTGATGACAAACATGGTTGAGGGACTAATGTGTTTGTGACAATTGCAGGATAACACATGTAGTGTCCCTCATTGATTCGGTTTACCTACCAGACATGACCCCTAAAAATGTGTGAAGACATTGAAGACAATGGTGGTTCCTGAAGACATTCACGACGAAGATTATGACGCGTGAAGCTATTCACTTGAAGACTATGGAATGCGAAGACATAGTTGTAGTTTCCTTTTCTTCTTATTGAGTCATAGGAACCACCGTTCTGTTAAGTGGGGTCCAAGTGAACAAAGTCAGAGTGACTGAAGTGATGCTCAACCAAATCCTATGTCTTCGAGCGAAGACAATGAGAGTAAATCTTATCCAGAGCTGGATGAGTCAGCTTTGCTTGTAGCCCAAGCCAAGCTATTGCGTGAGTTTGAAATCTGACCGTTAGACACGTGTCAGTTCCTTAGTGACCTAGGGTCATTTTGGACAAATCAGGTTGGGTTGCCTCCAGGCTATAAATAGCCCACCCCCTCCACCATAAATTGGTGGCTGCTCAGAGTTAGTGCATGGCTTTTGTCATTTGAGAGCAACCCACCTCTGAAGCATTTTGGAGAGAAATCCTTGCGAGGACAAAGCCCAAAACATCCAGAGCCAAAGAGTGTTACGCATCACTGAAGTCTTTCTATCCGCGTGACCTGAAGACTTGTTACACTTGAGGACTGTGTATCCTCCAGCCGGTTAGGCGTCGCGTTCTGAGCATTCAAGAGTCATTGTGGATTGCCGGTGAACAAACTTTGTGAAGGTTTGGAAGTCTACCTCGAAGACTTACCGGAGTGATTGGGCGAGAACTGAGTGTCCTTAGATCAAGGGGAATAAGGTGAAGACACGATCTTTTGAGTTAAATCTCAGCCTCCCTAACCGGACGTACAATTGTCACATCAATTGGAACTGGTCTACCAAATGCTTGTCTTCGTCAAGCTACTGGTTCTATCCTCTACTCTCCTTGATTTACAGTTGTCTTCGTGAAGTAATTGCTTACTTGTTTAATCTGTTTGACTTCACACTGTGAAGACTATTATCTGTTTAGCTTCGTACTATCTACCTTTCTGATCCTGTCTACCTAGTTGCAATTAGTCTTCATGCTTTCATTATGTTGTATGTTAGACTTATGCTTACCTAGTGTAATTTTCATACTGCTTCTTACTATTTAGGCTCAGTTACTTGTCTGTCTTCAAAGCCACCATGTTTTGAAGACTTTCAGAAAAATCGCCTATTCACCCCCTTATAGTCGATAACTAGCACTTTCAATTGGTATCAGAGCAAGGTACTCCCTTGTTCTGTGTGATTCGGTTTAACCAACTGGAGTTAGCTATATTGACTTCAGGGATAATCAAAGTCTCCGCTGTGTGCCCTATTTTTGATGGTCAAGATTATCCCAAATGGAAAGTAATGATGAAGAAGCACCTCCTTGCCATGAACAGTGAACTGTGGACCATCACAGAGATTGGTCTCACCAATTTATGCAAGATGGTGAATGCTGACGACATTCAAAAGTACACTCGTCTGGATATCACGGCTAAGGATATCATATGCTCATGTCTATCCAATGAAGAATTCAGGCGCATCATGCATCTTTGCAATGCGAAGCTTATGTGGGGCCGGATTTCTGATGTCTATGAGGGTCATCGAACCCGTCAAGACCCATGGTTCTGCGAGTTCAAAGAATCTCTTAAAACGATGTATTTTGAACCCGAGCTATCTTAACAAAACTACTGCCTCATGGAACGTAGTGTCAAGGTAACCTCTGGTGAATCCAAACCTAGCTATAAGACACTTGCTAAAATTGCAACTGAGCAACAAACTGCTATGGGACATATTCAAAAGCTGCTAGACTAAAGCGATGACCTGTTGGACGCGGAAATGAATCGAACTTAGTCCTTAATCGAAGACATGAAAAGTCTTCATGTTAAGTACGAAGATCTTGAAAGTCGTCATGAAAATCTCTCAGCCTCTCAGGAGAAGCTTTCCTACGATTATCTTCAAAGGAAGCAGGATCTAGCGAAACTGAAAGTGTCTCATGAAGATCTTCAAAAGGAGAACGATTCACTACTCGCCCAACAGATCAGTACCGCTCAAGTAGAATTTGTTCCACCATGCTTGAAGTGACTTGAGCGTGATAATGCTATCTCTGTTGTTGAATGTTCTACTGCCTCTGATGTTGCAATATCTTCAACTACTCATGTGGTAACTAACCCCTCTACTGAGTATGCCACTACTATTGCTAATGAGAGTGCTAGGTTGCATACATTGCTTGAGACTGGCATGTACAAAAGCCTCAAAGGGCATAAAACTCTGTGCGACGTCCTCAAGAAACAGATTCTGAACCGAAACCCTAGGAAAGAGGGTGTTGGGTTTGAGAGGAAAACGAACGTCGATAGTTCATATTGGATGCCTGAGTAGTACCCCAAAACCACCTGGATTGCTGCTAAGGATCCTTCAGTGGACCCATCTACTTTATCTGGCTTCACTTGTGCTAATCCAATTGTCATTGATGAATCCTTTGATGCAAATTATAAACTGTTTAAGAATCAGAATGGTGAAGTATTTGCCAGGTACATTGGTACTAACTGCAGGAATGGGTCACCCCAGAAGAAGATCTGGGTGCCCAAAAGCTGTCTTGAGAAGCTTCCCATGAGTGTCATCATGACACCACCTGGGAAGAAGACAAACCCTCGACCAAATGTGTCATATGGTCCAAAGGCTTCATATAGATAGAGAACCACTTATGGTCACCCTAACGTCAATGTTTTGCAGGAGAATCGCTATGAGACTCATGAATATGAGCGTGTTTTGTCCAATCGCTATGTTCACAAAACTAAGAACTTTTCTGCATATTCTTATGAGTATTATTCTCCTCCTGCGAAGCTATTTATTAGGGCTCCCAAGACAAAGTTCTTAGATGCTGCACTTAGACCCATTGCTTCTAAGCCACCCCTGAAGATGTGGGTGGTTAAGAAGAATTAACTTCTGTTGCAGGGAAAGGTCTCCAGTCGGAAAACTAAATCTTCTGACAACAATGCTGGATACCTAAAACATCTTGTGGGACGCAAGATAAAATGCTCAAATGGTCTTATCATGTATTTCATCCCAGGGTTCCTTGACGAGCATCCTATCATGCCTAACCAGGATTTAAACTTTGATAATATGCTTGTTCGCTACATGTTTCTACTTCACAATACTCTTGGTGAAGCCTATCCCGCTAACTGCACTATAGGGTACAACTCCGAAAGCCACTGAATGGATCATGGATAGCGGCTGCACCAACCACATGACTGGTGATCGAAATCTTCTAATGGATTCAACCCTACGTCCTTCTACTAAGAGCCACATCACATTTGCTGACACTGGTAAAAGTAAGGTATTGGGTCTTGGTAGAGTTGCTATCTCAAAGGATCAACACATGGATAAAGTGATGCTTGTTGAATCCCTTGGTTACAACTTAATGTCTGTGTCAATGCTCTGTGATCTGAACATGATTGTGATATTTGGAAAATATCATTGTCTTGTGCTAATGGAATCTGACAAAACTCTAGTCTTCGAAGGCTATCGAAGAGGTGATCTGTATATGGTAGATTTCTCAGCAGGACCACAGCTTGTCGTATGTCTTCTAGCAAAGGCTTTAGAATGCTGGATATGGCATCAACAGCTAGGACATGCGAGCATGAGAAACCTGTACACACTCGCAAAGAAGAAGCACATCGTTGGCATCGAGGGCGTCAAGTTCAAGATGGATCATCTATGTGGTACCTGTGAAGCTGGAAAGATGACAAGATCCAAGCTTCCCTTGAAGACAATCATGACTACCTCACACCCCTTCGAGCTGCTTCACATGGATATATTTGGCCATACTCACTCCTCCACTCTCACTACTACTGCACATCTCTATCGCTTCATTATTGTTGATGATTACTCTAGATACACCTGGTCGCACATAATTCTCTATAAAACTTAAGTGCAGGATGTCTTCAGACGCTTCACAAACTGATCCATGACGAATAATGGCATCAAGATCAAGCACATCCAGAGTGACAATGGCACTAAGTTCAAGAACGCTGACCTCGACATTTATCTTTATACTTTGGGAATCACACATGAGTTCTCTGCTCCTTACACACCTCAGCAAAATGGCATCACGGAGCGCAAGAATAGAATACTCATTGAGATGGCACGAACGATGCTCGATGAGTACAAGAATCCAAGAAAATTCTGGCCTGAAGCTATTGATACTGCATGCCACATCATCAAAAAAGTATATCTTCACAAATTCTTCAAGAAGACATCTTATGAACTTCTGACTGGTGAGAAGCCAAATGTCAGTTACTTTAAAGTCTTTGGTGCTAGGTGCTGGATCAAAGATCCACATCACATGTCTAAATTTGCACCAAAAGCACATGAAGGTTTTATGCTTGGCTAAGTAAAGGACTCGCACACCTACAAAGTCTCCAACCTCTTTCACTATAAAGTGGTTGAAACTGTGGGTGTGCAGTTTGATGAGACTAACGGATCGCAAAGAGAGCACCTGCCAAATGTGCTAGATGAAGCTACACCAGGTGAAGCTATCAAGTTAATGGGTACTTGAGAAGTCATACCCAGATAGAAACTGGCTGAGGATGAGATCATCATTTCTGCACCTAACCAACCTGAAGACAATGCTCAGTCCAAAGCTAATGCTGATGACGAAAACAACAGTCATTCAGATCAAAATCTTCGTCCAGCTCACCCTCGGGTTGCAAGTGAAGTCCAAATTGAGAAGATCATTGATAGCATCAACGCTCCTGGCCCTCTCACTTGATCAAGTGCTACACAACTAGCAAACTTCTGTTTTCACTTTGCTTTTGTCTCTATATCTGAACCCAAGAAAGTCGAAGAAGCCTTCATGGAACCTGAATGGATTCAAGGTATGCAAGATGAGCTTAAACAGTTTGGGCTGAATAATGTTTGGGAGCTTGCCAAATGTCCTGATCCTCGCAAGCACAATGTCATTGGCACGAAATGGATCTTTCACAACAAGCAAGATGAACTTGGACAAGTTGTCAGAAACAAAGCTCGCATCATTGCTCAAGGTTACACACAAGTGGAAGGAATAGACTTCGATGAAACCTTTGCTCTTGTGGCTCGGCTTGAAGCCATTCGCATACTGCTGGCTTATGCCAACCATCACAACATCCTTCTGTACCAAATGGATGTTAAGAGAGCCTTTCTCAATGGAAAATCGAGGAAGAAGTGTATGTCACTCAACCGCCTGGTTTTGAAGATCCTGAGCATCCTGATATAGTGTACAAGCTCAACAAGGCACTGTATGGCCTCAAACAAGCACCTCGCGCTTGGTATGACACACTAAAGGAATTTATGAAGAGCAAAGGCTTCAAACCTGGTTCACTAGATCCCACTCCCTTCACAAAGACATATGATGGTGAACTATTTGTGTGTCAAATATACATAGATGACATTATCTTCGGATGCACTGATAAGAGATAAAGTGATGAGTTTGGATACATGATGCAAGAGCAATATCATATGTCCATGATGGGAGTGCGATCCGTCAACGGTGCAATGACATCTTCATATCGCAAGAAAAATACCTCAAAGATTGCCTGAAAAGTTTGGAATGCAAGACTGTAAAGGGTACACGACGCCAATGCCAACCAAAAGTCATCTCGGCCCTGACTACAATGGTAAAGAGTTCAATCAAAAGGTATACCGCTCCATGATTGGTTCTTTGCTCTATTTATGTGCATCTAGGCATGATATTATGCTTAGCATTTGCATGTGTGCCCGATTGCAAGCGGTACCAAAGGAGTCGCATCACCTAGCGGTGAAGCGAATACTTAGATATTTGGCTCACACCCCAACACTAGGATTATGGTATCCAAAGGGCTCAACATTTGATCTGGTTGGATATTTTGATGCTGATTATGCTGGTGACAAGGTTGATCGCAAGTCCACTTCAGGAACATGTCACTTTCTTGAACGATCTCTTGTCTATTGGTGTTCAAGGAAGCAGAATTGTGTATCACTCTCCACTGCCGAATCTGAATACATTGCTACTGGATCGTGCTGTGCTCAACTTTTCTGGATGAAGCAAACTCTCAAGGATTATGACATCAACACGAAGAATGTGCCACTCTTCTACGACAATGAAAGCGCCATTAAGCTTTCTAAGAATCCAGTTCAGCACTCGAAGACAAAGCACATCGAGATTCATCATCACTTTCTCAGAGATCATGTCAACAAGGAAGACATTGACATCATTCACGTCAACACTGAAGAGCAACTGGCTGATATCTTCACTAAGCCATTGGATGAGAAGAGGTTTTGCAAGCTGCGGTGTGAGCTAAATATCCTAAATCCTCAAATGTCCAGTGAATGGACACACATCCTAATGCTTATGCATGTTGATGACTTAGATGTGCAACACACGAAGTAACATATTTCTTCAATTAATGAAGACTTACCCTCAAAGTGTGAATACATTAACATGGAATTTGACTTCAGAGCGCCATGATAATTGTGTGCCGTGTCTGGGGTCTAATACTTCCTACACGGTGGGTAACACCACCACCAAAACTTTTCGAAGATTTTCATTTGGCGTCATAACTGCATTATCTTCGTCTTTGGATTATCTTTAACATTGGTTTATCTTCAAATCTATATCTTCACAATGTTGATTTGTCTTCAGTAATAATTATATCTGCATATGTGTTGTATCCTCTACAGCATTCACTTATAGCTATGTCTTCATGTTGCTATTTTTCTGACCTAAGTGAATGTGATCGGACCCTAATCCCTTCTGTGCTACTCCCTAAAATTCTCTCTGTCCAAGTCATGTGCATTTTGTTGACACTTGTCTAATATCTTCTCCCTGTCCTTGTCAGCAGAAGATACAGACACACACATTTACAAACTGCTTCTAATGTTCTATCCTTTTCCCTGAAAACCGGAGAAGCTGGAACGACCACCCGACAATCCTGGCGTGCATGGAACATAGGTCAACTCCTGATAAGTTGCATGCACGCTACGTGTTCCTGAGATGTGAAACCCCGGGGGCACCTGCGTAATTGTGCTGCGCCGCCCTCCTCCTTCTTATAAATACACATCCCTCGCGGTCAAAATTACTTCTTCCACCTCGCCACCTCGCTCAAACCCTACCGCCTCCGCTAGCTCGCGTCGACGCCGGAGACGAAGCGCTTAGCTGCCGCAACTTCTTCAACATCGTCCTCACGCCGGCCGCGGACCTCTTCCTCTCTACCGCCGCCATAGGTGTCTTCCGCCGCCAAGTTAGGGCGCAGAAGATTGGACTGCTCGGCCTCCCTTCTACTTCGTCTAGCCGTTCATTAATGGTAATTAATACCAACTTTTTACAGTCTTTCGATCTGTCAAATCCATCCTCTTCAACCAAAACTGGTTTATACACTTCCAAATCTGGATCTGTCTCTTTATGAATCTCAGTTTTTTCAAAGTACGTTCACTTATGCATAAAAACTAGTTTGATTCCTCACTTGTACCTATTCGCGGATTCTTACAAATCTAGAACCAACTTCCTTCAATAAGTGAATGTCTTCGCACTGTGAGGTCAATGTCTTCTAAACTGATTTATCTTCAAAATCTTCTGGGAATGCATATGACCTCTTCCCCTTCCCTCGCATCTCTAATGCTGTCACAGGTACATGTCCATGGGAGAATCCCTTGGTTGCCATAGTCTGCATTCATTTGCAGAATTCTTATAGCGTCACATCGAATCTCCTGAATCTAGTTCTTGTCTGACCAGCAGACGGAAGCGTTTCACTGTATTGAAGCCAATCAGTCTGAATATTATGGCTTCAGAGAAGTCTGCACGAAAAGGAGACATGCAACAACGTGGCAACGCTGCACTTGATTTGCCTGAAGATCTGTATGAACTGTACAAATCTGACCCAGAAGAGAGCTACACCCAGCGCAAGAACCAGATCTAGTGGATCCGAAGATATTGGGCAGAACAATGGTTCAAGTACAGGTTTGTAACACCTGAATATGTTGAGAAGAATGCCATCAAGCGCCTGTGGGGTGATTGTCTTTACTGCAACTTGGTGCCAACGAATATGGCTGAAGCTATTGAACATGAGTTCTATCCCTGTATGGTTAGAGGACCACAGCCTAAGAATGCCGACCGATCATCTCTCCTATGATGTCGCGAAGACAATCTTTTCAAGCACAACTTCCAGTTTGCAAAAGATTCAGCTGTTAAGAACCAAAAGGAGTTTGGCCTCAACTTCAACCCTGGCCCCTCCGCTCCAAGGTCAGATGGAACTCGTGAAGCCAATGAGAACAGGATTGGCCCCTTCGCCAACTTCGACGGGCTTCTATCTCATATTGCTGTCTAGATAGCTGCTGGGGAGCAATCTGCTGAAGAAGCTGATTTTGATGATGCTCCATCACCACCAAAGCAGCAGAAGAAGAAGGCAAAAGCTTCAAAGCCATCTGACTCTGCTGCTCCAAAAGCTTCAACCAAGAATTCACTTAAAATTGCAACGCCAGAATCCAGTGTGTAGTCTAAAGATTTATCTCATGTGCGCAAGAGGACCAAGAAGTCATTTCCCAAGAAGGCTACTCGGCAACCCCTCACTCCTGCTGCCATTCTGCGCAACGAGGAAGACACCATTGATCTGTCAAGCGATGAAGATCTTGGTGATGAAGCCCTTGAGATGCTGATCAAGAGTAAGTAAGAGGCGGAGATCTTTAGTTATCTGCCCCACTTTGATGTTGACATCTTGAACAATTTCATTGATGAGTGGTTCGACAACCAGAACATAAGCATTGACAGTCTGTAGCTACCAGTGGGCATTAGCGTCACATTCCACTCTGCAATTGCTAATGAGCTCGCCCTGGCACAAAAAATCGTCGAGCTCAAGAACAAGATTGACTATGAGAAGGCCCATTTCAATAAGAACATGCACAAGCTCAGTGTGGAAGATGTGCAAATCTTCAAGAAGAAGCTGAATGACCTCAAAACTGAATTTCATAAGATGCATGAAGAAGCCAAAGGCTCTCGAGAACGCATGAAATCTTATGTTCAGAAATGTGTGCAAGCGCACAATGAAGCATAAAAGAGGAAAGCTCTTGGGCGTCCTGGCATTGATCCCAGAATGACTGCTAAGAAGAGCAAAAAGCATGCTGAAGCTAATCCTGACACTGCAAGGCATGGACAGCCCAGCATTGTCTTCCTTGCTAGCATGACGGGCTCGAAGCCAAAGGTCTCCTCAGCTGCTTCTGAGCTCAAGAAGACTAGGCAAGCTGAAGCATAAGCCAGGAAGAGGAAGCACAAGGATACATCTGATGATGCCCCTTCCAAGAAAAAGCTGAAGACTAAGGGCTCTAAGTATTTAAGGAAAGATCATGTTGTTGCCCCTGAGCCCCTTGTTGTTGAACCCATCTCTGTTGCATATCCTACCTCTACTAATTGTGAGCGCCTTCTCATTGTTCATGAGCCTGCTCCCATAGAGGCACCAAAATCTGATGAAGTTCTAGTTGTTGACCACAACGCAGCTAAAGACATTGGTCATGAAGACAATGTAGTTGATGATGAAGTCCTGCCTCAGCTCGAGCGCCAATTGGTATCATCGCCTGCTCCCACGAGCAGTGAATACATTAGCATTGGTCGTCCATTAACGCCAATTGCTCAAGATGACTGCTGGGCTGAGCACCAGCAAGAAGATACCCCTGTTCAAGATGAGACACCCCATACTCCACCAGCTCAAGTTATGTATCCAGTACTTGATGATGACAATTACATGGAGACCACTCCATCTCCAAAGGCGCTGGCAGCGTTTCACAGGCTTCGCAAAGGCCTCAAGCTATCTTCCTCCATGTCCACCATTCCATAAGAAGATTCACAACAATCCAGCTCAATGGTAGGTCAAGTGTTCCCTGAAGAGAATCCTTCTGCGACTGATCAAGCGTCTGAAGCTAATGCTGCTGAAGACATTCCGGCTACATCAGCCAATGAAGAAAGAAGAGAAGAATAAATATAAGCCACACCCCCTATTGTTGATCAAGTTATTCTTGAAGAGAATGTAATCGTGCCTGACCCTCCGGTCGTTGACCAAATGGAGGTCGAAAACAATGAGGCTGCCACCACCACTGCTACTGAAGCCAATGACTCTGTCATGGCTGAAGACAATGTGGAGCCTGAAGCCAATGTGAATGCTGAAGCTACTGTGACGCCAGTCATCACTGATGGCATTGTTCCTCCACCACAGCCTCACGCCATGGAAAGAGCTTTCAAATGTGAAGGTCAGCTTGTCACTGATCGCTGGACAATTATGATTCCTCCTACCGCTCCAGGACCACAATATGACTATCATGTGGAGTGAAGGCCTCAAGTCTAGAAGCCAAAGCCGTGTCTGCCAGGGCTTCCTAGCACTATAACTACACAAGGCTCATTTAGTGTGCTCAATTTCAGAGAAGACAATACATTCTTTGACTGTGCCAAGAACCCTTACAAGAAGCCAAGGATCATCTGACAGATTTTGGAGCCACCAACAATGAAGCTATTACTCTTGCATTCTGTACAATCAAGACAAGTTTTTTTCGCACATGCATCTGGATTGTGATGCTATGGCTGGGCTGCCATGTCTGGAAGAAGCCCTTGACTAGTTCAGGGATGTTGGTCTTCTGGCATTTGTTACTGATAAAGAGCACTGGAATGAAGAGCTCCTCCTGCAGTTCTATGCCACATTACACATTCGAGGCAACAACACGGATCCAAAGACTTGGATCCTTGAGTCGATGACAGGTGATGTATATCACGAAGCCAAAGCTCAGGATATCATCGAGCTGACTTCCCTGCCCACTCTAGGTGAGCTATACGAACCTGGTTGTTCGCTTTATCAGAATGAACTGCAGAGCATATTTCAGAAGCCTGAGCCAAACATGATCCAAATGCTTAGCATGATGAAGCCTTTGCCCCAAGACGCTGAGTATCCAAAGGAATTCTTTGTTGAGGACCTCGAGTATCTGCCACGCATAGTATATCACATTCTGAGGCATACTCTTTGGCCCATCAAAGGACACTCCTCTGAAGCCAAACTTGAAGGTGCCATGAAGACTTTGGTATTCTATATCATCCATGGCATCAGATTCAACACCCATTATTTCTTCATCAGACAACTTGCTGCTTATGCAGTTGATCTGTTTGGCTTGAAATTTTATGCTCCATGGGTGATGCGCTTGATCAAATTACGTTCAACCATTGACTCCCAGCCTTCAGCGCGCCATCACATTGTCTTCTTGCCTGAAACTGATATGTCCATTGAAGCCATCTACCCCGAGCCTGCCAAGGAACCACAACATCTGCACAATGTTGAATATCACAACTTCTCTTAGCCCATTGAAGGTGTTCATGTGCCCAATGTTGCAACTCCTGCTTATCCTTTGGCTGGAAATCTGCGCATACCGCACCATGCAAATACTGAAGCCACTGCAAGCACCATTGCTCAAAGGCCTCAGAAGCATCCTTGTGTTCTTAATGATTGTGAGCTTCTGGTGGATCTACATCAAAAGCAGGACAAACATCATGATTGGCTAAAGCGTCAGATGAAGAGTATCTTGGTGGATGTCAACTGCATTCACAACTTAGCCACCAAGAACTCGTTTGTTGCTCATGAAGCTTGTCGCCATTCCTGGAAGAGTCTCACCTTGCTCTCCGCTGAAGATGATCTTCGCGCGGATGGCTTCACTGAAAATTTCAAGTTTGATTCCAGGCCTCCTCAAAATGCAAGTTGGCATCGCACAACCTCCATTGAAGATTCTGAGCACTCATCCTTGGCTGCAACTATTGTTGCGAGAGTCGTCGATGAAGAAGATGACGCCACTTCGCCCGCTCTCACTGCTCAGCATGATGTTGCTGCACAAGGCACGTCTGCACCACCTAAATCCACCGTCGACCCTGCTGCTACAACATCGTCTCCAACTGGGAACGAGTAGATACTCTATGTCTTCAGACCTTTTTGGTCATTACTGACAAAAGAGGGAGAAGCATATGAGTTGATAATCTTCAAACGGGTCCATATGGGTGGTTGCTTAATTTTTGCTCAGTTCTTACAACTCTTGTTCTGAAACTTTTGGCTTTTGATTGTAAGACTTAAACTTGATGGTCGTCTGCTACTTTTGCTGCCACTTTGTGATGCGATGATAAATTCCGCATGAAGTCATTCTGCAGACATCCATTTTTCATTATGCATATCATCATCTTCATTATCTTCTTATATGCATGATGCATTGTCTTCGCACTTTGAAGATGGCCTCCACAAAGCAAAACCTGCCATGTGCATTTGCATTCAAAAGAAAACTATTTATATGCACATCTTCAGGGGGAGCCTCGTCATATGTATGAAGACAATACTCACAACACTGAACTTTCACATACTTTTATCCCCGTTGAAACCTTCAACCAGTTTGTCATCAATCACCAAAAAGGGGGAGATTGTAAGTGCATCTATTGCCACCCCTAGTTAGTTTTGGAGTATTGATGACAAACATGGTTGAGCGACTAAAGTGTTTGTGAGAATTGCAGGATAACACAGGTAGTGTCCCTCATTGATTCGGTTTACCTACCAGAGATGACCCATAAAAATGTGTGAAGACATTGAAGACAATGGTGGTTCGTGAAGACATTCACGACGAAGATTATGACGCGTGAAGCTATTCACTTGAAGACTATGGAATGCGAAGACATAGTTGTTTCCTAGTTTCCTTTTCTTCTTATTGAGTCATAGGAACCACCATACTGTTAACTGGGGTCCAAGTGAACAAAGTCAGAGTGACTGAAGTGATGCTCAACCAAATCCTATGTCTTCGAGCAAAGACAATGAGAGCAAATCTTATCCAGAACTGGATGAGTCAGCTTTGCTTGTAGCCCAAGCCAAGCTGTCGCGTGTGTTTGAAATCTGGCCGTTAGACACGTGTCAGTTCCTTAGTGACCCAAGGTCATTTTGGACAAGTCAGGTCGGGTTGCCTCTTGGCTATAAATAGCCCACCCCCTACACCATAAATTGCTGGCTGCTCAGAGTCAGTGCACGACTTTTGTGGTTTGAGAGCAACCCACCTCCAAAGCATTTGAGAGAGAAATCCTTGCGAGGACGAAGCCCAAAACATCTAGAGCAAAAGAGTGTTAGGCATCACTGAAGTCTTTCTGTCCGTGTGACCTAAAGACTTGTCACCCTTGAGGATTGTGTATCCTCCAGCCAGTTAGGTGTCGCGTTCTGAGCATCCAAGAGTCATTATGGATTTCCGGCGAATGAAGTCTGTGAAGGTTTGGAAGTCTACCTCGACGACTTACCAGAGTGATTGGGCGAGGACTGAGTGTCCTTAGATCAATCTGAGTTAAATCTCAGCCGCCCTAACCAGACATACAGTTGTCACAACAACTAGAACTGGTCTACCAAATCCTTGTCTTCGTCAAGCTACTGGTTCTATCCTATACTCTCCTTGCTTTACAGTTGTCTTTGTGTTGTCATTGCTTACTTGTCTAATCTTTTTAACTTCACACTGTGAAGACTATTATCTGTTTAGCTTCATACTATCTACCTTTCTGATCCTGTCTACCCAGTTGCAATTAGTCTTCATGCTTTCATTATGTTGTATGTTAGACTTATGCTTACCTAGTGTAGTTTTCATTCCGCTGCTTACTATTTAGGCTCAGTTACTTGTCTGTCTTCAAAGCCACCGTGTTTTGAAGACTTTCATAAAAATCGCCTATTCACCCCCCTCTATTCGTTAACTAGCACTTTCAATATCATAGACATTTTATCCTCTTGTCACGACGATCTTCAACTTCACTCTGAAATTACTTGAACCTTTCAATAATTCAGACTTGTGTTTCATCAAGTAAATATACTTAGCATCTACTCAAATCATTTGTGAAGTAAGAACATAACGATATCCACCGCGTGCCTCGGCACTCATTGGACTGCACACATCAAAATGTATTACTTCCAACAAGTTGCTTTCTTGTTCCATCTCACTGAAAACGAGGCCTTTCAGTAATCTTGCCCATGTGGTATGATTTGCATGTCTCAAGTGATTCAAAATCTTGTGAGTCCAAATGATCCATCTGCATGGAGTTTCTTCATGCGTACATACCAATAGAACCAAATGGCAGTGCCACAAGTAGGTGGTACTATCATTACTATCTTATATCTTTTGGCATCAATATTATGAACATGTGTATCACTACGATCGAGATTCAATAAACCATTCATTTTAGGTGCAAGACCATTGAAGGTATTATTCAAATAAACAGAGTAACCATTATTCTCCTTAAATGAATGACAATATTGCATTAAACATAATCCAATCATGTCTATGCTCAACGCAAACACCAAATAACAATTATTTAGGTTCAACACCAATCCCGATGGTAGAGGGAGCGTGCGATGTTTGATCACATCAACCTTGGAAACACTTCCAACACATATCGTCACCTCACCTTTAGCTAGTCTCCGTTTATTCCGTAGCCTTTTATTTCGAGTTGCTAACACTTAGCAACCGAACCAGTATCTAATACCCTGGTGCTACTAGGAGTACTATTAAAGTACACATTAATATAATGTATATCCAATATACTTCTATTGACCTTGCCAGCCTTCTCATCTACTAAGTATCTAGGGTAGTTCTGCTTCAGTGACCGTTCCCCTCATTACAGAAGCACTTAGTCTCGGGTTTGGGTTCAACCTTGGGTTTCTTCACTAGAGAAGCAATTGATTTGCTATTTCACAAAGTATCCCTTCTTGCCCTTTCCCTTCTTGAAACTAGTGGTTTTACTAACCATCAACAATTGATGCTCCTACTTGATTTCTACTTTCGTAGTGTCAGACATCATGAATAGCTCAAGGATCACCATATCTATCCCTGATATGTTATAGTTCATCAGAAAGCTCTAGTAGCTTGGTGGCAGTGACTTTGGAGAACCATCACTATCTCATCTGGAAGATTAGCTCCCACTCAATTCAAGCGCTTGAAGTACTCAGATAATCTGAGCACATGTTCAATGATTGAGCTTTTCTCCCTTAGTTTGCAGGCTAAGAAACTTGTTGGAGGTCTCATACCTCTTGACGTGGGCATGAGCCTAAAATCCCAATTTTAGCTCTTGGAACGTCTCATATGTTCTGTGATGTTTCAACAACGTCTTTGGTGCCTCAATTCTAAGTCGTTTAGCATTACGCACTGAACTATCACGTAGTCATCAAAACGTGTATGTCAGATGTTCGCAACATCCACAAATAACGCTCGAGGTTCAGCACACCGAGCGGGGCATTAAGGACATAAGCCTTCTGCATAGCAATGATGACAATCCTCTGTTTATGGACCCAATCCGCGTAATTGCTACTATCAACTTTCAACAAATTTTTTTCTAGGAACATATCTAAAACAGTAGAACTACAACGCAAGCTACGACATAATTTGCAGAGACCCTTTTGACTATGTTCATGATAATTAAGTTCATCTAATCAAATTATTTAATGAACTCCCACTCAGATAGACATCCCTCTAGTCATCTAAGTGATACATGATCCGAATTGACTAGGCCGTGTTCGATCATCACGTGAGATAGACTAGTCATCAACGGTGAACATCTCCATGTTGACCGCATGTACTATACGACTCATGTTCAACCTTTCGGACTCTTGTGTTCCGAGGCCATGTCTATACATGCTAGGCTCGTCAAGTCAACCTAAGTGTTTCTCATTTGTAAATCTGGGTTACACCCATTGTATGCGAATGTTAGAATCTATCACACCCAATCATCATGTGGTGCTTCAAAACAACGAACCTTCACAACGGTGCACAGTTAGGGGGAACACACTTCTTGAAATTTTAGTGAGGGATCATCTTATTTATGTTATCGTCGTTCTAAGCAAATAAGATGTAAACATGACAAACATCACATGCAAATCATAAAGTGACATGATATGGCCAATATCATCTTGCAGTTTTGATCTCCATCTCCGAGGCACGACATGATCACCATCATGACCGGCATGACACCATGATCTCCATTATCATGATCTCCATCATCTTGTCTTCATGAAGTTGTCTTGCAAACTATTACTTCTACTACTATGGCTAACAGTTAGCAATAAAGTAAAGTAATTACATGGCGCTTATATTAACTCGCAGGCCATACAATAAATTAAGACAACTCCTATGGCTCTTGCCGGTTGTCGTACTCATCGACATGCAAGTCGTGATCCCTATTACAAGAACATGATCAGTCTCATACATCACATATATAATTCATCACATCCTTTTGGCCATATCACATCACATAGCATACCCTGCAAAAACAAGTTAGACATCCTCTAATTGTTGTTGCATGTTTTACGTGGCTGCTATGGGTTTCTACCAAGAACGTTTCTTACCTACGCAAAAGCCACAATGGTGATATGAAAATTGCTATTTACCCTTAATAAGGACCCTCTTCATCGAATCTGATCCGACTAAAGTGGGAGAGACAGACACCCGCTAGCCACCTTATGCAACAAGTGCATGTCAGTCGGTGGAACCTGTCTCACGTAAGCGTATGTGTAAGGTCGATCCGGGCCGCTTCATCCCACAATGCCGCCGAATCAATATAGGAATTGAAATGGTAAGCAAATTGACCAAATCATCGCCCACAACTACTTGTGTTCTACTCATGCATAGAAAAATCTATGCATAGACTTAGCTCTGATACCACTATTGGGGAACGTAGTAATAATTCAAAAAAATTCCTATGTGTGACCAAGCTCAATCTAGGAGAGGCTAGCAACGAGAGAGAGAGAGGGAGTGCATCTTCATACCCTTGAAGATCGCTAAGCGGAAGCATTACAAGAACGCGGTTAATGGATACGTGCTCGCAGTGATTCAAATCGCGGAAGATCCGATCCAAGCACCGAACGGACGGTGCCTCCGCGTTCAATACACATATAACACGGGGACGTCTCCTCCATCTTGATCCAGCAAGGAGAGAGGAGAAGTTGAGGGAGAACTCCGGCAGCATAACGACATGGTGGTGGTGGAGCTCGTGGTTCTCCGGCAGGTCTTCGCCAAGCACTACACAGGAGGAGGAGGTGTATGAGGGGGGAGGGGCTGCACCAGGGGAAGGGTTGGTTCAGCCCTCTCTCTCCCTCATTATATATAGGGGAAGGGGGAGTAGGAGGCGCCCTAGGGTTTTCCTAGGGGAGGGTCATCGGCCACAGGGGAAACCCTAGATGGGTTTGGGCTCCCCCACCCCTAGGAGACTTGCCCCCAAGCCGGGAGGGGGCGGCTGCCCTAGGGGAGGCGCCCCACCTATCCAAGTTATGTGAGATGGGGTGGGAGGGGCGCACATCCCTTTAGTGGGTTGGTGTTCCCCCTTCCCTTGGCCCATAACGCCCCCCAACACTTGTCGGGGCCTCCGAAACTCCTTTCGGTCACACTAGTCGTCACCTAGTACCCCCGGAACAATTTGGACTCAAATACCCTTCGTCCAATATATCGATCTTCACCTACGGACCATTTCAGAGTTCCTCTTCATGTCTGGGATCTCATCAGGGACTCCGAACAACCTTTGGTAACCACATACTATTCCCGTTACAACTCTAGTGTCACCGAACCTTAAGTGTGTAGACCCTACGGGTTCGGGAACCATGCAGACATGACCGAGATAACTCTTCGGCCAATAATGAATAGCGCGATCTGGATACCCATATTGGCTCCCACATGTTCCACGATGATCTCATCGGATGAACCACGATGTCGGGGATTCAATCAATCCCGTATACAATTCCCTTTGTCCATCGGTATGTTACTTGCCCGAGATCCGATTGTCGGTATCCCCGTACTTCATTCAATCTCGTTACCGGCAAGTCTCTTTACTTGTTCCGTAACGCATGATACCATGGCTAACTCCTTAGTAACATTGAGCTCATTATGATGATGCATTACCGAGTGGGCCCAGAGATACCTCTCCGTCATATAGAGTGAAAAATCCCAGTCTCGATTCATGCCAACCCAATAGACACTTTTGGAGATACTTGTAGTGCACCTTTATAGCCACCCAGTTATGTTGTGACGTTTGATACACCCAAAGCATTCCTACGGCATACGGGAGTTGCACAATCTCATGGTCTAAGGAAATGATACTTGACATTAGAAAAGCTTTAGCAAACGAACTACACGATCTTGTGCTATGCTTAGGATTTGGTCTTGTCCATCACATCATTCTCCTAATGATGTGATCCCGTTATCAACGACATCCAATGTCCATGGTCAGGAAACCACAACCATCTATTGATCAATGAGCTAGTCAACTAGAGGCTCACTAGGGACATATTGTGGTCCATGTATTCACACATGTATTACAGTTTCCGGTTAATACAATTATAGCATGAATAATAAACAATTATCATGAACAAAGAAATATAATAATAACCAATTTATTATTGCCTCTAGGGCATATTTCCAATACTCACATGGGAATTGTGGCAACTCACATGGGCTAGTGGTGAAGTCACTCTCACTCTCAATATGGTGGCACAAGTCACTCAAGTCATCATACGTCACTGTGGTCGAAGGGAAAATCCCATGCTCAACCATCTCGTCGTTGTCGTCATGGATGAAGGCCGAAGATGGCACATCATCGCTCTCCTCCATGATCGAAGGGAAAATCCCATGCTCGATCATCTTCCTTGAGGGTTTCCGAAGATGGAAGTGTTGCCCTCGCTCGTAGGTGATCTCCTTGGACTTAATGATGTTGAAGTAGGCATACTCGTGGGAAGTAGGCGAAGATGTCTTACGTCCGAAGGCGAAGATGCCTTGATAACCCTTGGCGAAGATGCCTAAGTAGTCGTGGTAGCCGGCGCTTCCTTCTGGTGGTGCTTGTCTCGCGATCTTATCTTTTGCTCATGAAGCTTATTCTTGGCGTGAAGTAGAGCATGTTCGAACTTGTAGGTTTGCGCGTGTCGAGCATCTTCGTCTTGATGGTGTTGTAGTGCTTGACCTCGATGGCCTTCCAAAGATGTGCTACTAGAGTGTCGCCGCCTTGAAGGTGACGAAGGGGAAGAATACTTGTAGTTGGTCAACATGTCTCGTACTTGATCCATTTGTTCGTACAACTTGGTGTCGATGTAGTCCCTTTTCCTTGCTTCATTTTGGTGAATGTCGAAGGTGAGTCGCTCAATGCCTTGCATTGCTCATTGTAGTCTGAAGATGGACGTTTTGTTGATGTAGTTGTTCACACCATCATTATCGTGGAAGACCGGAGATGAAATGCCTTGCCTATCCATCACAAGCCTCGAGCAAATGTGAGTGGAAGAAAGGAAAGAACTAGACCAATGTACCTTATCCAATGTTGAAGATGGGTCAATGATCACTCAATAATGTAACTAGGAAATAACACAATTGATACAGGATCTTGTCAATTCTCACACCTACACACGTAAGGATTATGGTGGAGCTCGGTGAGAATGGAGGCACAAAAATTTGATGCAAAATGTTAGCAAGAGTCTATAATGTTGGAAAAGATTCACAAATTCGCAAGTGAAACAAGTAGACCAATAGTAATGGGTGGCACACGGAAACACACACATGGATAGATAAATGGGGCCGTGCAACCAAGGAATGAGCACAAAATGGGGAATCCACGAAAAACTCTCGTGTTGTACAACTCAAGAGAGAAGCTAGCCTGATTGCTCAATAGGAGGATATGACACTTGTGCACAACCTATAAGATGCAAAATGAGCATTCTATCCCAAATATGCTATGTGTATGATGTTCCCGGTGTTATTCTCAAGATGATCCAAGATGATCGGATATGACAATCTTATGTGCAATATGGTATGATGCTATGGATATTGCTTACAAGCTCTTTGCTCTCTTTTCCTTTTGCTTAAAAGCTTTTTTTGTATGGCCACTTTTGTGAAATGCACACACCAAGATAGCAATTGTGTATATGCGGGAACAATCTTGTGACACAAGGGATGACATGATGATACCAAGATGATACCAAATGATATTGTACATATGCAATGGAAGGTGTAGATCAAAGATCACTAGTGTGCACAAATAACATTGCCGGAAATACTCAAAGGCTAGTCTCAATAGGCAAGTGACGCAAAATGGGCTAAGGGGTTAACAATGTAATGGCAAGAATGTACAATGATGGGATACCATGATACCAAGATGATATAGAGGTTACCGTTCTTGCTTACAGTTAGGGTGTCAAAATGGTGAAGTGGTCGAAGTCGAGTCCTTGTCGAAGGTGAGCGGCGGTGTTGTCGGTGTTGAACCATTCCTAGTTAGCCGAAACACCCTAGGAAACAGATGGACCGCAAACTCTCAAGGGGAAATGTCAAATGGTGGTAGCGGAAAGCTTTGGTTGTTCCAGAGTTAGCAATGTGGAAGAGGTGGTGGTGGTTGATGATGAAGCGACCGTCCCTATGTAGCCGAAACACCTTAGGAGACTTAAGTCACCACTCAAGCAACCACAAATGCTAAATGGAGTAAAATGAGTTTGGTTGCAGAAAGCTATGGTAGTTTTGTGGATGATATGGTGGATGGCCTAGGCAAAGATGCCAAAGTACCAAAATTTTGATGGAGTCAAATGATGTTGGAACCTATCTAGATGGATTGGTGATGTCAATAGCTACTCAACGAGCTAAATAACGTCAAAATCAGACTTCAGCAGTGAAAGTTATGGCCGAAATGGTTTTTGTTGGTGGGATGATTCGGGAGGGTGCGGGTGCCCAAGGGTTGGAGGTGCAGGCACCCGGGGTGGTCACCAGGGTTGGCGGAAAAAGTGGCCCGGGGGTCTAGGTGCCCGGGGGTAAGGGGTGCGGGCACCCGGGTTGGTCAGCGGGGTTGGCCGGAACTTGCCCGGGGAGTCTGGGTGCCCGGGATTTGAGGTTCGGGTGCCCGGGGGTCACGGATTTTGGTGAAAATTCATGGGAAAATGGAAGAAATTGGTGGATTTCGTGGAGGGAAAGGTGGAGATGGATGGTGGAAGGCTAGATCCACTTGAAACAAAGCAAATCCACGGATCAAATCCAACAAAACCTCATCAAACCAACAAATCACAAAAAAAATTGGGGTATTTTTGGTGGGGAATTTTCAAAATTGGGGAAGAACACAACAAAATTAGGCTAGAGAACAAGAAGGGGGGCTTCAATTTCGTGAGAAACCATGGCTCTTGATACCAAGATGTTGTAGGGGGGAACCCTAGATGGAGATCTTTCACAAATTTGAGGGGAAATCCCCAAGAGCACGAAGAACACGAAGAACACAAGAGAGGGAAAACACTCAAATTGATTAGATCCAATCACACATATGCTAGATCCAAGAACACACTGTCAGTATCAAAACCGGCAGATCTTGGGTAGGGGGGCCAAGCTGCACGTATGAGAACCAATGGTAACTATGAAGAAGGGACATAGTATTTACCCAGGTTCGAGCCCTCTTGATGGAGGTAAAACCCTACTCCTGCTTGATTATATTCGAGGGTATAAAGGTTACAAGAGTTGATCTACCTCGAGATTGATTGGGCTAACCCTTGAGTAGCTAGCCTAGCAATATTGTGATGATCCTGCCTCCGATCTACCCTCCGATTTATATAGACACCGGAGGGGCTTAGGGTTGTACAAAGTCGGTTTTACAGAAAGGAACAACATATCCGAACACCTATACTTGCCATCCACGCATACGGGAGTCCCCACCGGACATGAGAGATAATCATCTGTCTTGTATCTTGGCGGCCCACCAGTTCGGCCCATATCAATAGGCCGGGCACCCGAGGACCCCCTAATCTAGGACTCACTCAGTAGCCCCTGAACCAGTCTCCAATGATGATATATTCGGTGTTCAGATTGTCTTCGGCATTGCTAGGCGGGTTCCTTGAAGAATACACATTGGCTTTCCTCTATAAAAGAATTGTATCCCGAGTTTTTATAATAAACACAACCCTTAGTCGCAAAGGCAGGAAAGAACAATGTCTTTTACCGACAACCTTTCCGACGAAGCGTCAGGCTTGACCCTTCGGCATTTTGAACTGTTTTGCCGCCCCACGTTCCGTGTTTCGAGGCAACGCCTCATTGGTACTTCCCGTCGAACAAAGATTGTGCCCACTTAATACAGGATTGCACTTCAATGATATTTGGATAATCCAACTCTTCGACGGGAATAGGCGAGAATCAAGGCACGAGTGGGGGCGGTTGGTATTTTTACTGCCTATAAGAGGGCAATAGATCCTCACCTTTTTCCCCACGCCTTCGCATCTCCTCAGCCTTCCAATATCCCAAGCTTTATGCGCCCGCAAAGTCTCCATCTTCCTCACCACCACCACACCTTCTCCCAACGATGGCCGGAGCTGGCTCCAAAGACAAGTGGGAGGCCTCCTCCGTGACGGAGAAGGAGATAGAAAATCCCCGGAGTGCGGGGTACCTGGTTGCCAACATCAAGCATAGGCTTCCCCCGAAGGTCAAGTCATTCCCACTTCGGAGCCCGGCGAACGGGTCATCTTCCTCCCCCACTTCCTTAGAGGGCTAGGTTTTCCACTCCACCCGTTCGTCCGCGGACTCATGTACTACTACGGGCTAGATTTTCACGATCTAGCCCCAAACTCATTCCTCAACATCTCAGCATTGATTGTCGTGCGTGAGGCTCTCCTCCGTGTCCACCCTCACTTCGACCTTTTGCTCAAGGTCTTCAACGTGATGCCAAAGGTGGTCGACGGTCAGCACGCGGACTACGGTGGAGCTATGATTAGCAAGCTGCCCAACACCACATGGCCCAAGGGGGACTTCATGGAGACCGTGAAGATCTGGCAACAAAAGTGGTTCTACATCACCGAGACGCGCCACACTAAGTGGGAAGCCATTCCGGAGTTCAGATCCGGACCCCCCATGAGGCTAACCTCTTGGAATGTGAAGGGCCTCTATTGGGGGTATGAGACGGAGGTGCTAGCACTGCAAATGCGCATCACCAACGTGTTGGGAAATGACGTTGGCTAACCAATGTGGTTCAAATTATGCTCTTCCGCCGCATCCTCCCCTGCCAGCGTCGGGCTGCCCCTATGTGGGAATGCAAGCCGGAGGAGCCGCGGACGATACAACATTTCCTTGGCACTACGCATGAGGGGATGTGGAAGCTGCTTTTCAAGGCGACCGAGTACATCAGCCTCAACACCGCATATCCAGCCTCTCCGGTAAGTAACCAATACCTCCGAAGAGATGCCTTACACATATACACATTCGATCTATGCCGAACTCATCAACCCATCTTTCGTTGCAGGGTTGGACCAAGAAATCGGAGTGGATCAAGTGTCCGGCTCCACTCTCTGAAGACCCAGTCACTCCTCAACTGGAGAAGATGCTGGTTCCAGTGCCTTATACGCTGCCGGAAAAGAAGGCCAAGAAGATGAGCAAGGGGCCCAAGGACGGGACCCTCCGCAAAGGTCCTCTGGAAGCTATGTCCGGAGAGACCGAGCCCGTCTCCTCCCGCGAGGAAGACAAGGACAAAGAGGAGGTGGATGAGGAAGAGGAGGTGGAGAGCGACTCCCCTCTCAAGACGAGGAGGGGAAAGATGACAGCCCCCGAGAACCTGGAAGGAGCGCACCGAAGAAGGGACGGGTGGTCCTCTCGGACAGTTTGGATTCAGGGTCCGATCACAGCCCAAAGAGGGTTCAAAGGGAGAAACCCACGGCTGAGACGTAAGTATCAAAAAACTAACACGTCCCATTATCACCTTAATCTGCCTCTGTCATGCTGAATTCTTTTATGTTTTTTCAGCCCTCCATGCGTGATCCCAATCCCCTCTTCTTTAGAGGGTAACTCTCTAGCCCCTGGAGAGGCGGAGAGTGACGGTCCATCTCGCGCCCTCTCTCCCCAAATCATGGAGGACACCGAGGTATCATCTCAAAGGCCATCTCCGAGCCGAGGAGGGGCAGACGAGGCCGTCCAGAAGGCGCCCAAGGACAACACTTCGGGCGGCACAGAGCGGGGCAGGGCGGCCCCCATCACCATTGATGGTGGGGGGCTTCAACAGCCTGAACCCTCGCCGACCACCATTCCAGAGACCAGTACGGTTCCGGGTTCGGACCAACACCCCCTTCGAAAGAGGGGGGAGGAGCAGTAGCTCCATCGGTGCCCTGTGCTAATTTGGAGGCCGCTAATGCTATGTGGGAGGCACTGTAACGTGCTTCCCTTGTTGAAGAACACCGCACCCTTATGGGTGCGGTTATGGAGAAGGTTCAGTCCGCGAATAGCAGGCTAACAGAAGCTTTCCAAAGCCTGCTGACAGGCTTCGAGGTAAGCAACGTGATATCCTTCACAAGTATTTTGTATATGTATGTGTGAGGCGAAAGCCCATGTGTAGATTATCCCCTGAGACTCAGTCCGGATTAGAATAATTCTAACAGAGGATCATAAAGAAATAAATAATGCGATGTATATGTTAATTGACAGGCTTCTAAGCTGGCCGCTACTGCCCAAGCCACAAAAATTGCCGAGGTCAATCAGAAGCTCTGGCTATCTATGAGGAACTCGATCGCACCAACAAGCGGTTTAACGAAACCCAAGGTATGGGGTAGTCCAGCAGATCCGAAAATTTGTTTGCTAGTTAAGTCGATTTTAAACTTATCGAACATGTTACAAATATATATGTAGTTGGCACAACCGAGGTCGAGTCCCTCAAGAGCGCCCTTGCCGAAGCCAAAAAGGAGGCAGAGGCGAGTATGGTGGCCGCAGACAAAGCGGCCAAAGAGTTAGAGGAAGAGCAAACCACCCACCGAATACACGAGGCATGGGTGGGGGAAGTCGAGCAGGAGCTCAAGGACGCCATCGCAAGGTGCGAGTCGTTAGAGCAGAAGAGTTCGGATCAGGCCTCCGATCTCACAAAAGCTCTTGAGAGCCTGCAGGAGGCCCGAGATGATGCCCAGGGCACTCGCCAAGAGATCCAAGAGGAGAAGAAAATTGCGGCTGGTAAGGCCTTTATCATGCAGAGTAGATATACGAGTAAGACATATATTTTACTGACCAGAGTTTGGAGTTCTCCAGGCGCCTTTGCCAACCTGCTGAAGAGTATTGTGGATGCCGCCGCATTCTTCCGAGCCAAAGAGGGGAGCTCGACGGAGAAGTTGTTCTGGTCGCAATACCTTGCGCCAGAACTTCTAGTGCCCCTAAGCAACCAGCTGAAGCAGATGTCCGAGCTGCATAGGGTGGCCGGACTGGCCATGAAGGATGTTGTGGTCTGCTTGTGGCTGGCTGAATCAATCCCTAGTAGCCACTTCAGACTCGTGAAGAGGCCTTTAAGCGGTCGTCCTGCATTGAGGGTGCCCGGATGGCCTACGCCCACGTCAAGATGCAGTGGGCAAAGATGAAGGCCACCGAAATTGCCACCATAGGGCCGCCTGAAGGGAAAGACCACCGGAGGCCGGAAAAGTACTTTGACTAGGTACTTGAGCGAGCTCGCATCGTAGAAGGCCAGTGTTTGAAGGACGTCATCTTTGAGTAGTTGAGTCCGGTTTGTATGGATCATATAATGAACTCATTGTGTATGCTAGTTATAATTATGCTTCTATTATTAGTTTATCCTCCTATTTTTGCTGTTTATATATCTGAAAGTTTACCAGTTGTCGGCTTCAGCCCCCACGTAAATATTACAGGGGTGTTCGGGAACGCATGACCACACTTTATCCAATGTCTTGGTCTGATATAGGAGGCGTCTTGTGAGGTGAACTAGGCAATCAGACTATGCGGTCTTTAGTGCTTTCACTTAGCCATAAGAGTCCATTGGTGGCGCTAAGTACTAGCCCCTCATTGCATCATCGGCAACCTGGAGTACGGCGCCTTTGCAACGTGGCTGGTCAAAAACCCAGCCCCTCATATAACACGGCATAAATCGCGAACGATTCGTAGTATAACACTAAGTCAACGAATCGCTGACCCACACTCGCCTATCATGACAGTCAGTTTTCGGCTTTCTCTACTGAGGTACTTAATCAGATAAGCGGGAAGTACAATCATAGTAGTTCTCCCTTTATTACTTAATTTAGCCGAACTTGTGGAACGTAAGGTGGTAAGCACAGGAGTCGGGCAACCCAACTATTGACCAAAGACATGATTCTGAGCTGATGCATATAATGCAATATCCAGGACGCCGAAGAGTTCCCTATAGGAGTTCTGACTTAAGAGTATGGCGGGGCCAAAATGAAGCCCCTAATGTAAAGGCCATGCCGAAGCACGTATGTCGGTCGGACACGGTGTGGGAATACAGATGGTGAAATAATACGATCAAACCAAAAAGGTGATAGTCATCTGCTTCTTTTATATCCTTCTTGACGCATCGAGGTGTGGTTTGACAGACAATGCCCTTTAATACAAAGGTCAGGTAACATGCCTGAAGAGAAAAATAAATAAAAAGTTTTACGTAAGGGAAAGTTTAACATAGGGTGTAAAAATCATAGTTCGCGAAAACAACTCCAATGATGCCCTGCCACACGTCTGCGCCTTTTCTCCTTAGTAGTAAGTCCTTTGAGAGGGATATTTGACAGATGGGACGCCCCAGTCATAAAAGGATCTCCTACGACAACCATCTCGCAAGTAGGGCTCTTGATGAACCCGCCTTAAGAAAAAGGTATGTGCGGTCCAACTATGGTCAAGCCATGCCCTGGACCCTTTTTGCAGTATGTCTCTGGCGCCGCCCAAGGTATTTTCAGTGCGTAGTTATGTTCGCCCGGTACATAAGACGCAACCTGGTGGGGCAATCGGCGGAGGCTGAACTGCTAATCAAGGTCCGGATCCATTGATTTATTGCTATTAAGCACGGACCGGACTCGTTTGGATACGCCGTTGGCTTTACTGGCCGGTGAACTGTGCGGCTTGCAAAGGCCGCCATATACTTCAGCTACAAGGGCCACAGTGTGATCCTCATTACGGAGGGAGCGGTCCGTGTTACCATTAATTTTGATAACGCCATGAGGTTTGGGCATTTTAAGGTTTAAGTAAGCATAGTGCAGGACTGCGTTAAAGCGGGCGAAAGCGGTTCGTCCAAGCAGTGCATGATAGCCACCGCGGAAGGGGACGATGTCAAAGATCAAATCCTTGCTACAAAAGTTGTCTGGGGAGCCGAATACTTCCTCCAGTGTAATTGAGCCCGTATAACAGGCATCTACTCTTGGTATCACACCTTTAAAGGTATTGTTACTAGGCTTGATTCGTGATGGGTCGATCCCCATTTTGTGGACAGTTTCTTGATAGATCAAGTTGAGACCGCTTCCTCCGTCCATAAGGACTATAGTGAGGTGGTATTCGTCAATAATTGGATCGAGAACCAGGGCGGCCGAACCTCCGTGATGGATACTGGTTGGGTGGTCCATGCGATCAAAGGTGATCGGACAGGCTGACCATGGGTTAAATTTGGGAGTGACAGGGTCGATGGCATAGACGTCTCGTAATGCGCGTTTGCACTCCCTTTTGGGGATCTGAGTGGAATATATCATGGTTACTGTTTTTACCTCAGGGGGAAACTACTTTTGACCCACGGTGTTCGGCCGACGGGTCTCGTCATCTTCTTCACTTGGGGGCCCTTTTCCCTTGTGTTTGGTATTGATTTTACCGGCCTGTTTAAGACCCAAAAATTCTTGTGGGTGTGATTTGCTGGCTTGTCGGGTGTGCCATGAATTTGACAGGGGCTCTCAAGGATTTTATCTAAGCTGGATGGCCCATCTCTATTGCCTTAGAAAGATTTTTTCCGCTGAGCGGACTTAGGACCGCTGAACCCGGCGTTAACTGCCATATTGTCTGCATCGTTGTTATTGTTGTTCCGACCTTTGTTTTTATTGCGGCGTGGTTTACCATTGCCGTCTGATACGTCTCCAACATATCTATAATTTATGAAGCATTCATGCTATTTTATTATCTGTTTTGAATGATTACGGGCTTTATTATAAACTTTTATATTACTTTTGGGACTAACCTATTAACCGGAGGCCCCGCCCATATTGTTGTTTTATTGCCTGTTTCAGTATTTCGAAGAAAAGGAATATCAAACGGAGTCCAAACGGAATGAAACCTTCGGGAGCGTGATTTTTGGGAAGAATATGATCCGGGAGACTTGGAGTTCACGTCAGAAGAGCCTCGAGGAGGCCAGGAGATAATAGGGTGCCCTCCCTACTGGGCGCGCCCCTTGTCTCCTGGGCCCCTCGAGCACCCCCCGACTGACTTCTTTCGCCTATATAAGTCCACGTACCCTAAAAACATCAAAAACGAAGATAGATCGGGAGTTCCGCCGCAAGCCCCTGTAGCCACCAAAAACTTCTCGGGAGCCTGTTCCGGCACCCTGCCAGAGGGGGGATCCCTCACCGGTGGCCATCTTCATCATCCCGGTGCTATCCATGACGAGGAGGGAGTAGTTCACCCTCGGGGCTGAGGGTATGTACCAGTAGCTATGTGTTTGATCTCTCTCTCTCTCTCTTGTGTTCTCTCTCTCGTGTTCTCTCTATGGCACGATCTTGATGTATCGCGAGCTTTGCTATTATAGTTGGATCTTATGATGTTTCTCCCCCTCTACTCTCTTGTGATGAATTGAGTTTTCCTCTTGAAGTTAACTTATCGGATTGAGTCTTTAATGATTTGACACTTGATGTATGTCTTGCTGTGCTTATCTATGGTGACAATGGGATATCATGTGCCACTTGATGTATGTTTTGGTGACCAACTTGCGGGTTCCGCCCATGAACCTATGCATAGGGGTTGGCACACATTTTCGTCTTGACTCTCCGGTAGAAACTTTGGGGCACTCTTTGAAGTACTTTGTGTTGGTTGAATAGATGAATCTGAGATTGTGTGATGCTTATCGTATAATCATGCCCACGGATACTTGAGGTGACAATGGAGTATCTAGGTGACATTAGGGTTTTATTTGATTTGTGTCTTAAGGTGTTATTCTAGTATGAACTCTATGATAGATTGAGCCGAAAGAATAGCTTCATGTTATTTTACTACGAACTCTTGAATAGATAGAACAGAAAGGATAACTTTGAGGTGGCTTCGTACCCTACCATAATCTCTTCGTTTGTTCTCCTCTATTAGTGTCTTTGGAGTGACTCTTTGTTGCATGTTGAGGGATTGTTATATGATCTATCTATGTTATTATTGTTGAGAGAACTTGCACTAGTGAAAGTATGAACCCTAGGCCTTGTTTCCTATCATTGCAATACCGTTTGTGCTCACTTTTATCACTTGTTACCTTGCTGTTTTTATAATTTCAGATTACAAATACCTTTATCTACTATCCATATTGCACTTGTATCACCATCTCTTCGCCGAACTAGTGCACCTATACAATTTACCATAGTATTGGGTGTGTTGGGGACACAAGAGACTCTTGTTATTTGGTTGCAGGGTTGTTTGAGAGAGACCATCTTCATCCGCCTCCCACAAATTGATAAACCTTAGGTCATCCACTTGAGGGAAATTTGCTACTGTCCTACAAACCTGTGCACTTGCAGGCCCAACAACGTCTACAAGAAGAAGGTTGTGTAGTAGACATCACCGTCACGCACCTCGGAGGTGCCGGGGTCACCCGAGCTATTGCTCCTACAAGCTAACCAGCTGTTTTTGCCCGCACAGAAGCGGGTCATAAGTGCCGTTAAGGCTGCCGTGGTCTTCGGCTTTTCCTGCCCAAGGTGTCATGTGAGCCATTTGTCTCAGACACTATGTTTAAAGGCCACTAAGGCTTCGGCATCCTGACAGTCTATGATCTGGTTCTTTTTAGTTAAGAACCGGCTCCAAAGCTTGCAAGCTGATTCACCTGGCTGCTAAATTATGTGACTTAGGTGGTCAGCATCCGGTGGTCGAACATAAGTGCCTTGAAAGTTGGCTCGAAAGGCATCTTCCAAATCTTCCCAGGTTACAATGGAGTTTTCTGGGAGGTTGTTTAGCCAGCGCCATGCTGGTCCTTTCAGCTTTAGAGGAAGATATTTGATTGTGTGGAGATCATCTCCTCGAGCCATATAAATGTGGAGAAGGAAGTCTTCAATCCAGACGGTCGGATCCGTCGTTCCATCGTACTATTCAATGTTTACGGATTTAAACCCTTCTGGAAAGTGGTGTTCCATGACCTCATCGGTGAAGCATAGGGGGTGTGCGGTGCCTCTATGTCATGCAATGTCGCGGCGGAGATCGGCTAGCATCTGAGTTCGGTTCTGATCCCGAACGTAGTAACGGTCGTCACGCCGGGCTTCATAGCCATTATCTCACGTCGGGGCGCGACCCTTGATCCGTAGATTGATCTAGTCTGACTAGCTTTATTGGCTAGGTCACGTTGCGAGTCGTATGTATATCTGACAGTCGCTGTCTCCCTGCCTCTTTCGCGAGGAGGTGCAGGCTAGTGTTCGGCTTGATATGCCATTTTGTCTCGTCCACGTGGTGGTCAGTTTGGTTGATCTGCTTGATTGTATTTCAACGGGATTGGCTCAAGGGCTTCTTCGTTGAATTGAGGCAGCAACTTGCGATTAGGGTGACTTTTAACAGGTCGGACCTGGCCATATTCCTTGGCGGCCACGACCTTAGTCCACCTTTCATTAAGCGTGTCTTGTTCGGCTTTGAGCTGCTGCTTCTTCTTCCTCAGGCTCTGGACTATAGCAATGCGCTGTTGCTTGAAGCATTCTTGGTCGAGGGGGTTCCTCCGGGATAATGAAATCTTCATCACCGAGGCTAACCTCCTCTTCGGATTCTGGCATGTAGTTGCTGTCCTCCGCATCTTTGTTGTTCACGTGTCCGGGGCTGTCTTCTCCCTCTTCCCTTTCGTCCTATTTGGACGTGGGCTCGATGGGGTATTCGGGATCTTCGACATCGTCCGGAGTCTCATTATCTCCGATGCCAGTACTGGTATCCTTTGCCCGACGCGGTTGTGAGCGGCGCCGCTGATGCCGACGCTTTGGTGGTTTATCGACGGGTTCGTCCTCATCGGGGCTCGGGTTATCCTCGTCGTTCTTTTTACTCAGAGTGTCCACCTTGTACACATCATAGGTTGAGGTGGTCGTCCAACGCCTGATACGTCTGCAACGTATCTATAATTTTTAATTGTTCCATGCTATTATATACCTGTTTTGGATGTTTATGGGCTGTAATTTACACTTTTATATCATTTTTGGGACTAACCTACTAACCGGAGGCCCAGCCCGAATTGCTGTTTTTTTTGCCTATTTCAGTGTTTCGCAGAAAAGGAATATCAAACGGAGTCCAAACGGAATGAAACCTTCATGAGCGATCTTTTTGGAACAAACGCAATCCAGGAAACTTGGAGTGGACGTCAAGAAGTAGTCGAGGCGGCCACGAGGGTGGTCGGCGCGCCTCCTACCTCGTGGGCCCCTCGTGGCTCCCCTTACCTACCTCCTTCGCCTATATATATCTTCGTACCCCGAAACCATCCAGGAGCACCACGAAAAACAATTTCCACCACCGCAGCCTTCTGTATCTGCGAGATCCCATCTTGCAGCCTTCGCCGGTGCTCCGCCGGAGGGGCAATCGACCATGGAGGGCCTCTCCATCAGCACCAAGGCCTCTTCGATGAGTTGTGAGTAGTTTACAACAGACCTTCGGGTCCATAGTTATTAGCTAGATGGTTTCTTCTCTCTCTTTGATTCTCAATACAAAGTTCT
Organism: Triticum aestivum; assembly: GCF_018294505.1. Lineage (NCBI taxonomy): Eukaryota > Viridiplantae > Streptophyta > Magnoliopsida > Poales > Poaceae > Triticum > Triticum aestivum. The sequence continues at coordinate 94,152,788 of NC_057813.1, read as the reverse complement.
CCTTCCTCTTCTTGGAAATTTTTCGATGTAACTCTTTCTGCGGTGTGTTTGTCGAGATCCGATGAGTTGTGGGTTTAGGATCAATTTATCCATGAGAAATGTTTGAATCTCCTCTGAATTCTTTTATGTATGATTGGTTATCTGTGCAAGTCTCTTCGAATTATCAGTTTGGTTTGGCCTACTAGATTGATCTTTCTTGCAATGGGAGAAGTGCTTAGCTTTGGGTTCAATCTTGCGTTGTCCTTTCCCAGTGACAGCAGGGGCAGCAAGGCACGTATTGTATTGTTGTCATTGAGGATAAAAAGATGGGGTTTATATCATATTGCTTGAGTTTATCCCTCTACATCATGTCATCTTGCTTAATTCGTTACGCTGTTCTTATGAACTTAATACTCTAGATGTAGGCAGGAGTCGGTCGATGTGTTGAGTAATAGTAGTAGATGTAGGCAGGAGTCAGTATACTTGTTGCGGACGTGATGCATATATACATGATCATGCCTAGATATTCTCATAACTATGCACTTTTCTATCAATTGCTCGGCAGTAATTTGTTCACCCATCGTAATAATTATACTATCTTGAGAGAAGCCAGTAGTGAAACCTATGGCCCCCGGGTCTATTCTCTATCATATAAGTTTCCTATCTACTTTATTTTGCAATCTTTACTTTTTAATCTATATCATAAAAATACCAAAAATATTTATCTTATCATATTATCTCTATCAGATCTCACTTTCGCAAGTGGACGTGAAGGGATTGACAACCCCTTTATCGCGTTGGTTGCGAGGTTCTTGTTTGTTTGTGTAGGCGCGTGGGACTTGGGAGGAGCCTCATACTGGATTGGTACCTTGGTTCTCAAGACTGGGGGAAATACTTACGCTACTTTGCTGCATCACCCTTTCCTATTCAAGGGAAAAACCAACGCATGTCCAACAGGTAGCAAGAAGGATTTCTGGCGCCGTTGCCGGGAAGGTATTCGCTCAAGTCAAGACATACCAAGTACCCATCGCAAACTCATCTCCCTCGCATTACATTATTTGCCATTTGCCTCTCGTTTTCCTCTCCCCCACTTCACCTTTGCCGTTTTATTCGCCCTCTCTTTTCCGTTTGCCTCTTTTTCGCTTGTCTCTTGTGTGCATGTGTGTTGGATTGCTTGTCACAATGGCTCAAGATAATACTAATTTTGTGACTTTTCCAATAATAATAATAATGATTTCCTTAGCACTCCGATTGCTCCTCTTAATGATGTTGAATCTTGTGAAATCAATGATGCTTTGTTGAATCTTTTTATGAAAGATCAATTCTCCGTCCTTCCTAGTGAAGATGCTGCTACTCATCTAAACAACTTTATTGATTTGTGCGATATGCAAAAGAAGAAAGACATGGATAATGATATTGTTAAATTGAAGTTATTTCCGTTTTCACTTAGAGATCATGCTAAATCTTGGTTTTCATCTTTGCCTAAAAATAGTATTGATTCTTGGAATAAGTGCAAAGATGCTTTTATCTCTAAATATTTTCCTCCCGCTAAGATCATCTCTTGATCATGAGCAACTTGATCATGAGCATGTTGCACAATCTTGGTAGAGGATGAAATTAATGATGCGTAATTGCCCTACACATGTGTTGAATTTACGGATGATCATACAAAAATTTTATGCCGGTTTGAATTTTGCTTCTAGAAATCTGTTAGATTCGGCCGTGGGAGGCACTTTTATGGAAATCACTTTAGGAGAAGCTACTAAACTACTAGATAATATTATGATTAATTATTCTCAATGGCACATCGAAATATCTACTAGTAAAAAGGTTCATGCTATAGAAGAAATTAATGTTTTGAGTGGAAAGATGGATGAACTTATGAAATTGTTTGCTACTAAAAGTGCCACTATTGATCCTAATGATATGACTTTGTCTACTTTGATTGAGAATAATAATGAATCTATGGATGTGAATTTTGTTGGTAGGAATAATTTTGGTAACAACGCTTATAGAGGAAACTTTAATCCTAGGCCGTTGCCTAGTAATTCCTCTAATAATTATGGTAATTCCTACAACAACTCCTATGGAAATTTTAATAAGATGCCCTCTGATTTTGAGATTAGTAATAAAGAATTTATGAATTCTCAAAACAATTTTAATGCTTTGCTTGAAGAAAAATTACTCAAGGTTGATGAATTGGCTAGAAACATGGATATAATTTCTCTTGATGTTGATTCTTTGAAACTTAGATCTATTCCACCTAAGCATGATATCAATGAGTCTCTCATAGCCATGAGAATTTCCATTGATGAGTGCAAAGAAAGAACCGCTAGGATGTGTGCTAAGAAAGATTGCTTTGTAAGAGCCTGTTCTTCTAGTTTTCATGAAAATAATGATGAAGATCTAAAAGTTATTGATGTGTCTCCTATTAAATCCCTGTTTTGCAATATGCATCTGAATAATGATGGGATTGGAGATGAATCAACTTTAGTTAAAAGGCGTTCTAATAATTTGGAGTATTTTGATCTTGATGCTAAAATTGGTAAAAGTGGGATTGGAGAGAATAAAACTTTACATAGTAATGAACCCACTACTTTGGATTTCAAGGAATTTAATTATTATAATTGTTCTTTAATAGATTTTATTTCCTTGTTGCAATCCGTGTTGAATTCTCCTCATGCTTATAGCCAAAATAAAGCTTTTACTAAACATATCGTTGATGCTTTGATGCAATCTTATGAGGAAAAACCTGAATTAAAAGTTTCTATCCCTAGAAAAATTTATGATGAGTAGGAACCTACAACAAAAATTAAAATAAAAGATCATTAATGCTATGCTTTGTGTGATTTGGGTGCTAGTGTTTGCACGATTCCAAAAACTTTATGTGATATGCTTGGTTTCCGTGAATTTGATGATTGCTCTTTAAGCTTGCACCTTGCGGATTCCACTATTAAGAAACCTATGGGAAGGATTAATGATGTTCTTATTGTTGAAAATAGGAACTATGTGCCTGTAGATTTTATCGTTCTTGATATAGATTGCAATCTTTCATGTCCTATTATTCTTGGTAGATCTTTCCTTAAAACGATTGGTGCAATTATTGATATGAAGGAAGGAAATATTAGATTCCAATTTCCGTTAAGAAAATGCATGGAACACTTTCCTAGAAAGAAAATTAAATTACCTTAAGAATCTATTATGTGAGCCACTTATGAATTGAATGCCAAAGATGGCAATACTTAGATCTATTCTCGCTTTTATGCCTAGCTAGGGGCGTTAAACGATAGCGCTTGTTGGGAGGCAACCCAATTTTATTTTTGTTCCTTGCTTTTTGTTACTGTTTAGTAATAAATAATTCATCTAGCCTATGGTTAGATGTGGTTTTATGTTTTATTTAGTGTTTGTGCCAAGTAGAACCTATAGGATCATCTTGGGTGAAAGTTAATTTGATTCTGCTGAAAAATAGAAACTTTGCGCTCACGAGAAAAATTCAATAAATCACAGAAACGTGATTTTGAGTTGATTCTTTTTTAAGTAGATCAATAGAAAAATGACCTAGGACTTCCTATTTAGGTAGGAGTTTTGGAGTTCAGAAGTATTCGAAAGTTACAGATTGATACAGACTGTTCTATTTTTTACAGATTCTGTTTTCCGTGTGTTGTTTGATTATTTTGATGCATCTATGGCTAGTATCGGGGGGTATGAACCATAGAGAAATTGGAATACAGTAGGTTTAACACCAATATAAATAAATAATGAGTTCATTACAGTACCTTAAGTGGTGGTTTTTCTTTCTTGCACTAACGGAGCTCATGAGATTTCCTGTTGAGTTTTGTGTTGTGAAGTTTTCAAGTTTTGGGTAAAGATTTGATGGACTATGGAATAAGGAGTGGCAAAAGCCTAATATTGGGGATGCCCATGGCACTCCAAGATGTTCAAGGACAACCAAAAGCCTAAGCTTGGGGATGCCCCTGAAGGCATCCCCTCTTTCGTCTTCGTCTATCGGTAACTTTACTTGGAGCTATATTTTTATTTACCACATGATATGTGTTTTGCTTGGAGCGTCTTGTATTATATGAGTCTTTGCTTTTTAGTTTACCACATTCATCCTTTCTGTACACACCTTTTGGGAGAGACACACATGATTCGGAATTTATTAGAATACTCTATGTGCTTCACTTATATCTTTTGAGCTATGCAGTTTTGCTCTAGTGCTTCACTTATATCTTTTTAGAGCACGGTGGTGATTTTATTTTATAGAAATTATTGATCTCTCATGATTCACTTATATTATTTTGAGAGTATTTTATAACATCATGGTATTTCCTATGGTTGGTCCTAGAATGGTGGGCATCCAAGTTGGGTATAATAAAAACTATCATAAGAAGTGAATTGAATACTATGATCAACTTGATGCTTAATAATTGTTTTGAGATATGAAGGTGGTAATATTAGAGTCTTGCTAGTTGATGTAATTGTGAATTTAAGAAATACTTGTTTTGAGGTTTGCGAGTCCCGTAGCATGCACGTATGGTAACCTTTGTGTGATAAATTTGAAGCATGCGGTGTTATTTGATTGTCAACCTTATGAGTGGCGGCCGGGGACGAGCGATGGTCTTTTCCTACCAATCTATCCCCCTAGGAGCATGCACGTAGTACTTGGTTTTTGATGACTAGTAGATTTTTGCAATAAGTATGTGAGTTCTTTATGACTAATGTTGAGTCCATGGATTATACGCACTCTTACCTTACCATCATTGCTAGCCTCTACGGTACCGTGCATTGCCCTTTCTCACCTTGAGAGTTGGTGCAAACTTCGCCGGTGCATCCAAACCCCGTGATATGATATGCTTTATCACACATAAACCTCCTTATATCTTCCTCAAAACTGCCACCATACCTACCTATTATCGCATTTCCATAGCCATTCCGAGATATATTACCATGCAACTTTCCATCGTTCCGTTTATTATGACACGCTTCATCATAGTCATATTGCTTTTTGCATGATCATGTAGTTGACATCGTATTCGTGGCAAAGCCACCATGCATAATTTTTATACATGTCACTCTTGAGTCAAAGCATATCCTGGTACACTGCCGGAGGCATTCATATAGAGTCATATTTTGTTCTAGTATCGAGTTGTAATTCATGAGTTGTAAGTAAATAGAAGTGTGATGATCATCATTTTTAGAAAATTGTCCCTAAAAAGGCCAAAAAAAGGAAAGGCCAAATAAAAAAGGCCAAAAATAAAAAAGAAAGGACCAAAAAAAAGGGGGACAATGCTACTATCTTTTTCCACACTTGTGCTCAAAATAGCACCATGGTCTTTATGATAGAAAGTCTTCTATGTTGTCACTTTTATTTACTAAGTGGGATTCTTTGAGTATAGAACTTGGCTTGTATATTCCAACGACGGGCTTCCTCAAAATTCCCTAGGTCTTCATGAGCAAGCAAGTTGGATGCACACCCACTTAGTTTCTTTTGTTGATCTTTCATACATTTATAGCTCTAGTGCATCCGTTGCATGGACCCTACTCCTTGCATTGACATCAATTGATGGGCATCTCCCTAACCCGTTGATTAGCCGCGTCAATGTGAGACTTTCTCATAGTGCTATATCCGTGGCTCACACTCATGTATTGCGTGAAGGTTGAAAAAAGTTTGAGATTACTAAAGTATGAAATAGTTGCTTGGCTTGTCATCGGGGTTGTGCATGATGAGAGCATTTTTGTGTAACGAAAATGGAGCATGACCAAACTATATGATTTTGTAGGGATGAACTTTCCTTTGCCATGTTATTTTGAGAAGACATGATTGCTTAGTTAGTATGCTTGAAGTATTATTATTCTTTTATCAATATGGACTTTTATTTTGAATCATTTGGATCTGAACATTCATGCCACAATAAAGAGAAATACATTGAGAAATATGCTAGGTAGCATTCCACATCAAAAATTCTGTTTTTATCATTTACCTACTCGAGGACAAGTAGGATTAAGCTTGGGGATGCCTTATATGTCTCCAACGTATCTATAATTTTTGATTGTTCCATGCTATTATATTACCTATTTTGGATGTTTATGGGCTTTACTTTACACTTTTATATAATTTTTGGGACTAACCTACTAACCGGAGGCCCAGCCCGAATTGCTGTTTTTTTTGCCTATTTCAGTGTTTCGCAAAAAAGGAATATCAAACAGTGTCCAAATAGAATGAAACCTTTGGGAGCGATCTTTTTGAAACAAATGCAATCCAGGAAACTTGGAGTGGCCGTCAAGTAGCAGTCGAGGTGGCTACTAGGGTGGACGACGTGCCCTAAGGGGGTGGGGGCGCCCCCTGCCTCGTGGGCCCCTCGTGGCTCCCCTGACCTACCTCCTTCGCCTACATATATCTTCGTACCCCGAAACCATCCAGGAGCACCACGAAAAACTATTTCCACCGCCGCATCCTTCTGTATCCGCGAGATCACATCTTGGAGCCTTCGGTGGCGCTCCGCCGGAGGGGGAATCGACTATGGAGGGCCTCTCCATCATCACCAAGGCCTCTCCGATGAGTTGTGAGTAGTTTACCACAGACCTTCGAGTCCATAGTTATTAGCTAGATGGCTTCTTATCTCTCTTTGATTCTCAATACAAAGTTCTCCTTCCTCTTCTTGGAGATCTATTCGATGTAACTCTTTTTGCAGTGTGTTTTGTCGAGATCCGATGAATTGTGGGTTTATGATCAAGTTTATCTATGAGAAATATTTGAATCTCCTGTGAATTCTTTTATGTATGATTGGTTATCTTTGCAAGTCTCTTCGAATTATCAGTTTGGTTTGGCCTACTAGATTGATCTTTCTTGCAATGGGAGAAGTGCTTAGCTGTGGGTTCAATCTTGTGGTGTCCTTTTCCAGTGACAGCAGGGGCAGCAAGGCACGTATTGTATTGTTGCCATCGAGGATAAAAGGATGGGGTTTATATCATATTGCTTGAGTTTATCCCTCTACATCATCTCACCTTGCTTAATGTGTTACTCTGTTCTTATGAACTTAATACTCTAGATGAAGGCACGAGTCGGTCGATGTGTGTTGTAATAGTAGTAGATGCAGGCAGGAGTCGGTCTACTTGTTGCGGACGTGATGCCTATATACATGATCATGCCTAGATATTATCATAACTATGCACTTTTCTATCAATTGCTCGGCAGTAATTTGTTCACCCATCGTAATAATTATGCTATCTTGAGAGAAGCCACTAGTGAAACCTATGGCCCCCGGGTATATTCTCTATCATATAAGTTTCCTATCTACTTTATTTTGCAATCTTTACTTTTTAATCTATATCATAAAAATACCAGAAATATTTATCATATCATATTATCTCTATCAGATCTCACTTTCGCAAGTGGCCGTGTAGGGATTGACAACCCCTTTGTCGCGTTGGTTGCGAGGTTCTTGTTTGTTTGTGTAGGGGCGTGAGACTTGGGAGGAGCCTCCTACTAGATTGATACCTTGGTTCTCAAAACTGAGGGAAATACTTACGCTACTTTGTTGTATCACCCTTTCCTCTTCATGGGAAAAACCAACGCATGCTCAAGAGGTAGCAACGCCCTGTGACGAGTGGGACTTGGCTTGGTTTGACGTCGGCATTCTTGTCCATACCAGATGTCTTCAGATGCATAGTCCAACATGTCGGTTAAGTCCTCGACAGTGACTATTAAGTGGGTGGTGGGTGGGACGTAAAATTCCCCGCTCTCGGCCCCCAGTCGGAGCTGGGTATAGTTCGGAGGTAGAGCCTCCGTGATGGCGAGAGACCGCATCAAACCCACTACTTCATCCAAGAGCGGAAATGTGTCCGGAAACTGCGGTTCTGCTGCTGAGTTCGACATAGGGCGCCTGATCGGACCCGCTAAGTGCAGACCTCGGCAGTTCGGGATGGCTGCCCAAAGCTAAGTCTGGGATTGCATCTGGGTCTTTGGTTGGAAGTTCCACAAGGGGAAGGAGTCCGGCGGGGCTCATGCTCCCATCTTCAGACGGTAAGATATGCCCTAGATCTAAGGCCTGGGCAGGTGTGGATGTCGACCCCTGGACGGGATCTGCCAGGGGGTCCGAAGAGTCTTCTCGATGGGGCATAGAGTGGTGGCCAAGGCCACAAACCCGTCGAAGACCAGGTCTCCTCGGATGTCAGCAATGTAGTTCAAGTTTCCAAGCCTGATCTGGTGCCGAGGGCATAACTATCAACCTGCTCCAGGTGGCCGATCGAGTTGGCTCGAAGCACGAAGCCCCCGAACACAAAAAATTGCCTAGGAAGAAAATTTTCCTTGGACGCACCATCATTGTTGGTGAAGAGGTGAGACATTGTTCCTTCTGTCGATGATGCAGTGGATCTCTCAATGAAAGCACCAATGTCGGTGTCAAAACCGATAGAACTCGGGTGGGGGGGGGGCAAGATGCACGTCTGAGAACCAATGGTAACTATGAAGAAGGGACACAATATTACCCAGGTTCGGGCCCTCTTGATGGAGGTAAAATCCTACTTATGCTTGATTATATTCGAGGGTATAAAGGTTACAAGAGTTGATCTACCTCGAGATCGATTCGTCTAACCTAGAGTAGCTAGCCTAGCAATGTTGTGATGATCCTACCTCCGATCTACCCTCCGGTTCATATAGACACCGGAGGGGCTTAGGGTTGTACAAAGTTAGTTTTATAGAAAGGAACAACATATCCGGACACCTATACTTGCCATCGACGCATACGGGATTCCCCATCGGACACGAGAGATAATCTTCTGCCTTGTATCTTGGCGGCCCACCAATCCGGCCCATGTCAATAGACCGGGCGCCCGAGGGCCCCCTAATCCAGGACTCCCTCACACACAACAGGTCACAATGATTCAAGGACAACAAAGGAAAGATACAAGGAACTAGTTCATCCCAATCCTATGAGGGAAGAGGTCTTGATGATCCTATGATGGGGATCCTTCCCTAGATGGGGGGCTTGATATCCACTAGGGATCTTCTCCTAGGAGGTCTTGATCTCCTAGAGGAGTGGATACAAGGAGCAAAGCTCACTAAATCATGTCATATACTTTGCTATCCCTCTAATGAGCTAGGGGAGGTGTTTATATAGTCTAGCCACAAATTGTGAGGGAGAGGGGGATACAAGGGTCCAAAACCCAAAAGTTCACGCAGGCACGCGGAGGGGTCCGCGCACCCGGGGTATAGGGGTCAGGGAACCCGGATCGGACAGGGGCGGCCGCTCATGGGTGGTCGGGCACCTGGGCTAGCAGGGGCCGGGCACCCAGACTAGTCAGAGGGCTGCTCCCTTGGCGCTGTAGAGGCTGGGCACTCGGGGGTAGTGGCCCAGCACCCGGGGTGGTGACTAGCGACACTAGGTGGGAGGAGCCGGGCACCCGGGGCTCCAAGGCCAGGCACCTGGGCCGGCTGTGGCAGCGCCCAGGGGGGTGCGTGCACCAGGGGCGGGAGGGGCCGCGCCTAGGTTAAGACCGGGCACCCGGGGTAGCCAGGGGCTCCGCCGGCTATAGGGGAGGGCCGTGGTTATCCGGAACCTCCTTTGATTCGTGCTTATCGCGCGTCCTTCTTCCTTCTCCTCCACTATAGGTGCGTGTGTCTTCGTCATCGCCTCTTCACGATCTCCTTCTTGGTACCTACGAGTGCATAGAGTTTCCATTTGAGGTAGAATCCGACTCTCCTGTGAATCCGAATGAAATACGAAGAGGAAAGAGTTCACCTCGGTTTCGACGGCGCGTGCACGAGCTCTTGTTCTAGGTCCTCTCCGTGCTTGCGGTGGCGATGTAACATCCATGGGGATGGTCGAGGAATGCTCCGCATCACAGGAGTAACATCTAGAACCTTGGGTGTGCCATGTTTAGTGCCGGCTCTACGTAACAAGCGCTTGCCTAAGGATTTTAAGGGCCCCCGTAAGGTGCCTAATTACACGATGGATCAACCCCATAGGCTTGGATTGATAGCTATGAGATGGCTATGGAGATACTGGATGTCAGTGATGCTGCATGTACTAAGTATTTCACCATGATGTTAAATGGGTCGGCTCGTACTTGGTTGAAAAGTCTGCCCGCTAACTCCATCGGGTCATGGGCAGAATTGAAGAAGAGTTTTATTCAAAGTTTGAAAGACATGTGCAAGCAACCTATGTTGATTCTGGATTGGGATTCTTGCGTCCAAGGTGAAAGTGATTCAACAACCAATTGGGTGCGTTGGATCTCAGCTGTTATACACTCATCGGACAGTATCAATGCCGGTTCAGCAGTCCTGATGTTGGAAAAGAATTGTCGTTTTCTTCCCCTTAAGCAGAAGTTAGGACGGCTTAAGCGTAATTGCAATGATATGGGAGAGCTCATGGCAGCTCTCATAAAGTATGCCAACTCTGATAATACTAAAGATCCTGAGTCTGATGTGGACAAGGCTGGGAAGGGGAAGAAGAGTGGCAATGCAAAGGGACAACATAACACGGCGGGTCAAAGTGGCAATGGTAAATGTAAGGCGGACGGCGGTTTAGACTTTGTGGCTAACACCAACATGCAGAGTAATAACCAGCGTCGTAAGGGTAAAATGCAAGCACCCCGATTTGGAGGGCCAAAGTTCAACCTTGAGGCCATGATGAATCAGCCTTGTCCGAAGCATGGAACCCATGATAAGCTAGCCAGCCATTTGTGGAAGGATTGCTTCATCATGAGGGAGTATAGAAACTCTAATTTCTTCCAGAACAATCATGGCCCGCATGGCGGTTCAGGTTCCAGCTCTCACGGGCCTGGTTTTGGAGGTGGCGGTTCAAGCTCCAGTTTTCAAGGCCAGGGTAGTCAAGGTGGTTTCAATCAGTAATTTGGTCAAGGGAATCGGTAGCAACAGTTTGGTTATCAGAGCCATCCAAAGTAGTTGAATATTGGTCAATATCATGTCTTCACCACAAGCCTATGCAAGTGAGATCAGAAAATCCATAAACGGACGGTGAATTTAGTTGAGCCGGCAGTACCTCGTTATTTGAGGTGGTCTGAGCAGCCTATTGTATGGAGCCGGGAGGATCACCCGCCCCAGGTTGACAATCCAGGTTAGTTGACATTAGTGGCTGCTCCTCGGGTAGGAGGGTATAAGCTTATGAAGGTTCTCATGGATGGGGGCATCAATATCAATATCCTTTACTATGAGACTTTTCATCGTACGAATTTGACTAACAAAGATCTTAAAGGCATCTTCTACACTTTTCCATGGAGTGGTGCCCGGTAAGTCGGCGTTTCTAGTAGGTAAGATAACACTGGAGGTAGCCTTTGGAGATGATCATGACTCTAGAGCTGAGAAGCTGACCTTTGAGGCGGTCAAGATCAAGAGCCCGTACCATGCTTTGTTCGGCCGGCCGGCTTACGCCAAGCTTATGGCACGACTGTTATGTTTATTTGCAGCTTAAGATGTCGGGTCATAAGGGCACCATTAGGGTGCATGGTAATAGAACAATTGCTCTGGATTGTGAAGAGGGTGATGCTTCTTATGCTGAGTCGGCCTGTGCCATTGAGGAGTTGAAGTTTTATAATGACATTGTTTCGACAGATATGACCCCTTTGAAGAAGCCAACTATAGAGAATAACCCCCTATTGAAGTTTAAGTCGTCCGATGACACTAAGCTGGTTGATTTTGTGCCTGGCGACTCGTCCAAGAAGTTCAGCCTCAGTGCTAATATGGATCCGAAATAGGAAAGCACGCTCATCGAGTTCATCTGTGAGAACCGGGACATCTTTGCATGGAAGCCTTCTGACATGCCGGGTGTACGAGGGAACTCGCTGAGCACACTCTTAATGTGGATCCCAAGTTTAAGCCGGTCAAATAGTTTCTTCGTTGTTTTAATGAAGAGAGGGGTAAGGCCATTGGTGAAGAAGTGGCCCGGCTCTTGGCGGCTGGGTTTATGGTTGAAGTTTTTCATCCTGAGTGGTTGGCTAACCCGGTGCTGGTACTTAAGAAAAACGGCACTTCGTGTATGTGTGTGGATTCTACAGACCTTAACAAGGCATGTCCGGGTGATCAGATTATTGATGCTACAGCGGGATGTGAGCGTTTGAGCTTTTTGGATGCTTATTCTGGTTATCATCAGATCAAGATGGCAGTTAAGGACCAGGAGAAGACAACTTTCATCACTCCCTTTGGGGCCTTCTGTTATGTGTCTATGCCTTTTGGGCTCAAGATTGCCCAGGCGACTTACCAACGGTGTGTTCAGAATTGCCTTCATGACCAGATTGGGCACAATGTTCATGCTTATGTGGATGATATTGTTGTGAAATCCAGGAAGAAAGAAACCTTGATAGATGATTTAAAAGAGACCTTTGACAATCCCCGGGTCTACAAAATGATGCTTAACTCGGCCAAGTGTGTTTTTGGCGTGCCAGCAGGCAAGTTATTAGGGTTCCTTGTTTCTGAGAGGGTCATTGAAGCTAACCCGGAGAAGATCAAGGCTATCACTTCTTTGGCTAAGCCGGCATGTATCAATGACGTCCAGCACTTAGCAGTTCGTATCGCGGCTTTGAGCCAGTTCATAAGCCGCCTGGCAGAGAAGGCTATCCCTTTGTATCAAATGATGAAGAAGACATATGACTTTGTCTAGAGCGATGCTGCTAATGAGGCGTTTGAGGCACTTACGAAACAGCTGGCTGAGCCGCCGGTTCTTGCAACTCCTATTGAGAAGGAGCCCTTCCTGTTATACGTGGCTGCAAACAACATGGCTGTCAGCGTGGTAGTTGTGGTTGAAAGGAAGGAGTCAGGCAAGGAGTATCCGGTTCAAAGTCCGGTTTATTATGTCAATCAGGTGCTCATTAAATCCAAGCAGAGATAACCACATTGGCAAAATTTGGTTTACGAAGTGTTCATGGCAAGTCGCAAGCTTAAGCAATATTTCCTTAGTCATCCAATCACTGTGGTTAATTCTGCTCCATTGGGGGATATTATTCAAAACAGAGAAGCCACTAGTCGGATAGCTAAGTGGGCCATTGAACTTGGACCCCATGGCTTGAAATATGTGCCTCGGACGGCTATAAAATCTCAGGCGCTGGTGGACTTTATCAATGATTGGACAGAGCTGCAGATGCCTGAGGATAAGCCGGACAATACATATTGGACTATTCATTTTGATGGGTCCAGGCGATTGGAACGCTCTGGGGCTGGAGTTATATTGACTCGCCCACGAGGTGATAATTTTTTTTATGTTTTAAGGTTGATGTTCCCTTGTACTAACAATGCAGCTGAGTATGAAGCCTTACTCCATGGTCTTTGGATGGCTAAAGAGATGAATCTAAGCCGGGTAAGATGCTTTGGTGACTCGGATTTGGTGGCTCAGCAAGTATCAAGAACTTGGGATTCAAAGGATCCACTCATGGCGGCTTACCGCTAGGAGGTTGATATTATTGCTGGTCATTTCAAAGGATATCAGGTGTAGCATGTTGATCGAAGGAAAAATGAAGCTGTTGATGCATTAAGCCGGCTAGGGTCTCAGCGTAATCCGGTGCCCCCTAATGTTTTCCTTGATGTTTTGCATAACCCATCAGTAAAGTTGCCTACAGAGGAGGACTTGGCAGTTCCTGAACCGGAGGCACAGTTGGTGGTGGCTCTCCATATCATCCCTGATTGGGCTGTTCCATATTTGTCTTAAATGACTAGGGGAGAGTTACCTGAGGATGAAACCTTCGCCAGGCAAATAACCCGAAGGTCTAAATCAATGACTATAGTCAATGGTGAGCTCCGCAGATGCAGTGTTACAGGAGTGTTTCAACGATGTATTTCTCCTGAAGAGGGTCATGAAACTCAATGGGAGATTCATGAAGGAGATTGCGGTCATTATGCCGGCTCTAAATCTCTCATTGCTAAGGCTTTTTACCATGTGTTTTATTGGCTGACGGCTCATGCTGATGCAGAAGATCTAGTCAGTAAGTGTGATGGTTGAGGGAGTCCTGGACTAGGGGGTCCTCGGGCGTCTGGGCCATGTGCTATGGTCCATACTAATGGGCCGTGAAGATGTGAAATCGAAGACCTCCCCCGTGTCCGGATGGGACTCTCCTTTGCGTGGATGATGGCAAGCTTGGCATTTGGATCATGCACCTTCCTTTCTCTGTAAACTGACCTTGTACAACCCTAGGTCCCTCCGGTGTCTATATAAACTAGATGGTTTAGTCCATGGGGATAATCATAATCATACAGGCTAGACATCTAGGGTTTAGCCATTACAATCACGAGGTAGATCAACTCTTGTAACCCCTATACTCATCAAAGTCAATCAAGCAGTACGTAGGGTATTACCTCCATCAAGAGGGCCCAAACCTTGGGTAAAAAATCGTGTCCCCTGCCTCCTGTTACCCTCGATCGTCAGACGCACAGTTCGGGATCCCCTACACGAGATCTGTCGGTTTTGACACCGACATTGGTGCTTTCATTCAGAGTTCCACTGTGTCGTCGCTGGCAGGCTCGATGGCTCCATCGATCATCCACAACAATATCTCCTTGAGGGAGACTTTTCTCCCCGGCCAAATCTTTTTATTCGGTGGCTTCGCACTGTGGGCCAATTCGATTGGCCATCTGGAGCAGATCAACAGCTACACCCCTGGTCATCAGATCAGTTTTGGAAATCTAAACTATGTCGTTGATATCCGAGGAGACTTGATCTTCCAAGGGTTCATGGCCCTAGCCACCGCTCTGGCCTTAGATCTGGAGGGCACCACTAGGTCCGAAGACGGGAGTTTAGGGCCCGCTGGAGTCTCTACAACTATTGGGCTTGACATGGGAGAACCGGAGCTACACCCGGCTCCCTTTACCATTATGGAACCGGACTCTCCTCCGCACACTTGCTCCGAACTCTCGAGGTCCGCGTTATATGAGTTCGTCTGGGGAACTTCTGCCCCGCCCAACTCCCCGGACCCTCACTTCCCCATCCAGACCTCGCCCTTAAACGAGGTCCTGGACCTAATGTGATCCCTTGCTATTATAGAAGGACCACTGCCGAACTACGCCCAGCCCATACTAGGTGCTGAGAACGGGGAATTTTACGTCCCACCCACCACCCACTTCATAGCTACTGCCGAGGACTTAACGGACATGCTCGACTATGCTTCCGAAGACATCGACGGTATGGAAGACGATGCCGGAGACGAGCAAAGCCAGAACCCGCCGTTCACGGGACGTTGGATGGCTACTTCCACATATTACGTATACATGGTGGACACACCCAAAGAGGACGACGGCGATGGTGGGAAAGATCCAGATGAGGACAAGCCTTTTGAGGCACCACCAAAACATCGACGTTAGCGGTGCCGCTTGAAATCGCATCGTGATAATGATAGCAATATCAGCACCGGAGACAATAATACTCTGGAGAACGCCGAAGACCAAGAAGCTCCTATCGAGCCAACATTCGAGCAAGATGATTTGGAAGATGGGCAAGTCAACCTCGACGATCCCATCGGGAACGAGGGCTCGGAGGATAGTAACTACTTACTGACCTCTGAAGAGGATGAGAGCCTCGGCGACGAAGAGTTCATCATGCCAGAGGATCCCCTCAAACAAGAGCTCTTCAAGCGCCGGCTAATTTCCATGGAAAGAAGCTGGAAAAATAAGAAGCAATAGCTTCAAGCTGATCAAGATCTGCTCAATGATAGATCGACAAATGTCCTAGCAGCCGAGGAATACAGCCTCGAACGCCAAACTAAGAGTTACCTGAAGCGCAAACTGCTACCCGAATTCAACGATGAGGCCCCAGAGCATATACCGTCAATGCGTAACACTACTGACGGACCTGACCGACCACCACATTGCCGGGACAGAGAGACAATTCAAGCCGAACACCAACCTGCACCACCCCGCCATAAAAGGTAGAGAGACATCAGCTCCAGGATACACTTATGACCTACGACAAGACCTGGATAATAGAGCCGACCAGACTATAGCAATTTATGGATCAAGGGGCGTGCCCCAGCACGAGAAGACGGCCATCAAGCTTGGCACGACAAGCATAACCTCACCCAGGCCGATTATCGCATCCGGACTCCATCCGAACTGCATCATGACGTGGCCCGATATAGAGGCGCCACACCCCCCTATGCTTCACCGATGAGGTAATGGAGCACCAGTTCCCAGAAGGGTTTAAACCTGTGAACATTGAATCATAGGATGGCACAACGGATCCCGCAGTATGGATTGAAGACTTTCTTCTCCACATTCACATGGCTCGCGGTGATGACTTACATGCCATCAAGTACCTCCCTCTAAAACTTAAGGGACCAGCACAACACTGGCTAAACAGCCTCCCAGAAAATTATATTGGTAGCTGGGAAGACTTGGAGGACGCCTTTCGAGACAACTTCCAAGGTACCTATGTTTGGCCTCCAGATGTCGATGACCTTAGTCACATAATCCAGTAACCCGGCGAATCAGCTCGGAAACTCTGGACCAGGTTCCTAATCAAGAAGAACTAGATTGTGGATTGTCCGGATGCCGAAGCCCTTGCGGCCTTCAAACATAGCATCCAAGACGAGTGGCTCGCCCAACACCTCGACCAAGAGAAACCGAAGTCCATGGCATCCCTTACCGCACTTATGACCCGCTTTTGTGCGGGAGAAGATAGCTGGCTAGCTCGTAGAAGCAATAGCACCAGCGACACAGGCACCTCTGAAGCCAGGAACGACAATGGCAAGCCACGATGCGACAAGCACAAGCGTCAAAACAATAACAAAGACACGGCGGACAACGCCGGATTCAGTGGCTCCAAATCCGGTCAACGGAAGAAGTCATTCAAAGGAAGCAAAGATGGTCCATCTAGTTTGGACAAAATACTTGATCGACCTTGCCAGATTCATGGCACCCCCGATAAACCTGCCAATCACACCAACAGGAGATGTTGGGTTTTTAAACAAGTCGGCAAGCTCAACGCCGAACACAAGGGGAAAAGGCCGCCCAGCAAGGACAACGAAGAAGAGCCTCGCCCTCCGAACACAGGGGGACAAAAGAAATTTCCCCCCGAGGTCAAAACGGTTAATATGATCTACATCGCCCACATCCCCAAGCGGGAGCGCAAGCGCGCACTAAGGGACGTATACGTCGTAGAGCCGGTTGCCCCAAAATTCAACCCATGGTCGGTTTGTCCGATCACCTTCGATCGAAAGGATCACCTGATGAGTATCCATCATGGAGGTTCGGCAGCTTTGGTTCTCGATCCAATCATCAATGGATTCCACCTTACGCGAGTCCTCATGGACGGTGGCAGTAGACTTAACCTGCTTTACCAGGACACTATCCGCAAAATGGGTATTGATCCGTCAAGAATCAAGCCCACTAAAACCACCTTTAAAGGAGTAATACCTGGTGTAGAAGCCCGTTGCTTGGGCTCAATAACATTGGAGGTCATCTTCGGCTCACCGGACAACTTCCGCATTCAGGACTTGATCTTCAATATCGTCCCCTTCCAAAGTGGCTATCACGCACTGCTCGGACGGACCACTTTCGCTCAATTCAACGCGGTCCCGCACTATGCTTATTTAAAGCTCAAGATGCCGGTCCACACGGGGTCATAATAGTAAATGGAAACACGGAACGCTCCCTCTGTATGGAGGAGCAAACTGCTGCTCTCGCAGCCGAAGTACAGAGCGGCTCCCTCAAGCCGCACACATCATTGGCCATCAAGTCGTCGGACTCTGTTAAAAGAGTCCAGTCAGTCCCGCAAGCTGACAGCTCGATTCTTCCAGAGTTAGACTAGCTAGCAGTTCCACCTGTGTCAATCGCCGCACACACCTGCGGACTTCGTGCCGCGCATGCATCATTACACACTCAAAATACCCTGGCCATCAACAGAGGCACAATACAGACAAGTCTACAGTACGGTTCGACCCTGTATGACCTTCCACCTTTTTCTTCGATTACTTTTTCTCTCCTATTTCAGGTGCATTCGAACCTGTATATCTTATGGACTTACAAGGACTCTCTTCGAGCCTGATTTCATGTGGATAAACCGAAGACCATTCCTTTTAAGGAACCCCTCTCTACAAGGCGAAAGCAGCGCCGACGTGCGATAGGATATCTAAAGGACCTGTATTGAGCTTTTTCCCTTATTATTAGACCCCTGGCATGTAAAATGGCTTTGGTAACCTTTGTAAGATCACCTTTTGACGTATCAATCAGATCAGGACAATTTTCCGGTATCAATTTTATTCAATAAAACTGTACTTCGTCTCCACAGTCGTCTCACTCACATACCTCGGCATCCATTGCCAGGGGCTATATACGGCCACATATGTCTCGCCAAAGCAAAAGCCCGAACAACTTTGTAGCATACTTCAGCGCCCCGAACTCGGCATTATATGCATCGGCTCTGAATCATGTCTTTGGTCAATAGTTGGGTTGCCCAGCTCTTGTGCTTGCTACTTACGTTCCGTTTTTTCGGCTAGGGTAGTAAAGGGAGAACTACTGTGATTGTGTTTCTGGTTCATCCGGTTAAGCACTTCAGTATAGAAAGCCGAAAACTGACTGTCATGATGTGGCGAGAGCTAGTCAGCTACTCGGTAACTTACTAAATCTTTAATGATTTTTTCCTTATTAAACGAAGGATTGTTTTCTGGTCATATACGTAACACATCCGGATTCGGATAGCCGCATATGTACCAGGGGCTATTTTACAACCCCATCATCAAACTCCTATGGCTAAGTGAGAGTGGTAAAGCCATATAGTCCGATTGCCTGGTTCGCCACACTGAAACCTCCGTTATGGACTAAGATGTTGGACAAGAGTGCTCATGTGCCAGTCCAAACACCCCCGTAGCATCTACGTAGGGGTTGAAGCCGATGACTGTAAAACTCTTAGGAATACAAACATGGCCGCACAAGAGGAAAAATTTCCAGAATAAAGGCACAAATATATCACAAAGCCTTAATGCATATAATAAACATGTCTGGGTCATTCGGATACATTCATTCGAATATAATGTCCTTTGAACATTGACCCTCTATCAAGCGGGCACCCTCTAGGACATCGTCAAAATAATGCTCTGGCGTGCGGTGGTTCTTGCCTTCGGGAGGACCCTGAACCGCGAGAACAGCGGCCTTCTTCTTCGCACAGTGCACTTTGACGCGGGCAAAGGCCAGCCTTGCACCTTCTATGCACACCGATTGCTTGATTGCGTTAATTTGGGGCACCACATCGACGAGTCGCTGCACTAGGCCGAAATAGCTGCTCGGAATGGGTTCGGCTGGCCACAGCCGGACTATGACCTCCTTCATGGCCGCTCGGGACATCTTATGCAGCTCGGCCCACTGTGCCATTTGGTCGTTTAGCAGCGCCAAGCGCTCCTGTGTCGTGAACTGCGACTAGAACAACTTCTCCGTCGCATGTCCCTCCAGGGCTCCGTAGTATTGCACAACATCGGTGGCGCTCTTCGGAAGATCCGCAAAGGTGTCTGGAGAACTCCATAGTCGATTAAGTAAGGCATACCTCTGATCGCCAAACTTAGACTATAAAAGAAAGGGCTTACCAGCCGCTATCAGTCTGGCCTGTAGGATCTCCTCGCGAGCCGCTCAGGATTCGGACCTCGCCTCTTGAGCTTCCTGAAGGGCCTTGGCGAGTTCAGCCGCCTTAGCTTTATTCTCTTCTTCGAGGAGCTCGCACTTGCGAGTGGTGTCCTTGAGCTCTAGCTCAGCCTTGGATACCCGCTCCTCGAACTGGCGCCAGGTGGCCTGTTCGGTCTTCAAATCAGCAACCGCTTTCTCAGCGGCCACATCGCTCACCCGTGCCCTCTCCTTCGCATGGGCAAGGTCATTCCTGAGGGTCTCGACCTCAGCAGCACCATCTGCAATTATGCATATGGTAGCACGTAAGCTTCAACTTAGCGTTTGCAAAATTAATTCAATTACTTATGGAGTACTTGAAACAGACCCTGTGCCTCGTCGAGCCGCTTATTAATGTGGATATTTTCCTTGTCGACCAGCTGTAGTTTCTGCTTCAGTTCGGAAACTTCGGTGGCCTGAGCGGTCGCCGCTAACAAAGAAGCATGTTTCTTATCAAGATAAGTATGTTACTTCCTGTGGATTTTTATTGATCCTCTGTTCACCCTTCTTCATGGGCCAAATAGAGCCTCAGGGGCTACTATCTATATACAGGCAGATTAATCATATGGAAAGCAGCTAAAGACATTACATCGCATACCTCGAAGCCCGTTAGTAGGCTCGTGAAGGCTTCATCCAGCCCGCTCTTAGCGGACCAAACCTTGTAAACCACCGTACCCATCAAGGTACGATGCTCCTCCAAGATAGATGCACTTTGCAGGGCATCCGTCAGCATGTTCTGCACCTCTGCATTAACAGGGGTCGCTGCTGGAATAGCTGTCTCCCCCTCCCGCGAAGGGGGCTGCTGATTCAGTTCCGGAGCCATTTGCATCTTCAAAACAGTATCCGGCTGGGGGCCGGATAATCCAGGACTCCCGTCGCTGGTCCCCATGAGTGTTGCGCCCCTCATGTTCTCGGCAGCTAAGGCATTATCCTCTGACACCGTCTAAGTACCCTCCCACACTCCTCAGAAGTCCGGAGAAATCCTTTGGGACGACACCTCGGTGTCATCCGCCCTAGGAGGTGGGGAAGCCTTTGGAGGCGTCTCGCTCTCCATCTTCTCCGGCGAAAGATCCCCCGATGATGATGATTCTTGAGGGATGTCACAGGTCGGACTGGAACACAAAATGTGATATTATTCTTATGATTTATAAACGGATCTGATGTACGAAAGGAACCTTAAGGTGCTTACGATTTGGCAAGGGGCTTGGTTCGGGGGCAGTGTTTGGGCACGACTTCGGTGCCCGAATCCGAATCATTCGAGAGGGATATCTTTCCCCACTTGGACGCCCCCTCCGGATCTACGGAGTCCGCCCTCTTTTTTCCTTTGGGAGGAGGGTTCTCTTGTTCACCCTCCTCCTCCTTGTCCTCGTCTTCGTCTCCCTCGAGAGAGGAAGGAGCCTCGGTTCCTCCGGATATAACACCCAAAGTATCTTCGTGATGGAAGTTGCTTTTGGCCTCCTTGCTCTTCTTCTTCTTGTACTTCTTTGCCGGCGCCTGGTAAGGCACCGGGACAAGCATTTTCATCAATAGAGGCCTAGTTGGGTCTTCAGGGAGCAGGGCCGGACACTTGATCCGCTCCACCTTCTTTATCCAGTCCTATTCAGGAGATGGAATGCTCAGTGCCCCTCCTAAGGATTGACGAACTAAAATATGTTCGGAAATATAATACTTACCAGGGATGCCGAATGGTTGCAGTCGAGGCCGGTGTCGTCAGATGTCCTTGGCCACGACTTCTGCTTCTTGAAAAGCAGCTTCCAGATCCCCTTGTGTGCTGTGCCGTAGAAGCGCAGCAGGGTCCGTGGCCCCGCCGGATTAAACTCCCACATTTTGAGAGGTCGTCGTTGGCAGGGGATAGCTCGGCGGATAAGCATCACCTGGATCACATCCGCGGGGGTGATGTCCTTTGCTGTCATGCTCTTGATGTGATTTTGCAGCGTCAATACTTTGTCAGAAGATCTCTAGTCTAGACCCTTGTTGGTCCAGGACGCGAGCCGCAGTGGAGGCCCAGATCTGCAAGCGGGAGAAGCTGCCCACTTGGTGCCGCGGGGTTCGGTGATGAGAACTACTCCTGCTGCCATACCTTAACATTAACCACGAATCTCCCTTTGGGCCAAGTAACATGGTTGAGCTTGCTCACCAAGCGCCGCCGCACTCTGCGTGTTGGCCCTCAACCACCTTCGGCTTCACATTGAAGACCTTAAGCCATAGGCCGAAGTGTGGAGGGACACGGAGAAATGCCTCACATACGATGATGAACACCTAAATCTGGAGGAAGGAGTTCGGGGCCAGATCGTGGAAATCTAGCCCGTAATAGTACATGAGACCTCGTACGAAGGGATGGTGGGCGAAACCAAGTCCTCGGAGAAAATGGGGGATAAAAACTACCCTCTCACCGGGTCCTGGGGTGGGGATGACTTGCCCCGGGGTCGGCAGCCTATGCTTGATCTCCGCCATCAGGTACCTCGCCTCGCGCAGATCTTCGTTGTTCTTCTCCGTTATGGAGGAGGACACCCACTTGCCCTAGAGAAGTTTTAGAACTTGGGCGCTAGAGCTCAGAGGTGGGAGGGCAGAGGAAGAAGAAGGCGTGTGATGAATAGATGGGTCCTTGTTTTCTTATAGAGGCAGTGAATATCAAGCGCCCCCCTCATAAGCCTTAAACCTCGCCTACTCCCAAGGAGACGTGAGAACGACACAGTTGGATTACACAAATCTGCATTAATAAGGATCCCGTGATAAGGGACACGATCTCTGCTTTGACAAGATGTGTCGATGGCCGTACCTCTAAATACGAGGCAGCTAGGGATAATAACAAGGCCAGAACATAACGTCTCGCAAAAAAAGTTGCCCGTGGATGTGATTTATTTTACTTTAAGTATTGCCTTTTTACAGCTCTGGGTCGGAAGTGTTAAGCAGGCCCAGACACAGCTCTTATATGTGGAAGACTACTTTGGAGTATTCAGAGAAGGAACCCGCCTTGCAATGCCGAAAACAATTTACGCGTCGGATACATCGTCATTGAAGCCTAGTTCAGGGGCTACTGAGGGAGTCCTAGACTAGGGGGTCATCGGGCGTCCAGGCTATGTGCTATAGGCCGGACTAATGGGTTGTGAAGATGTGAGATCAAAGACCTTCCCCCGTGTTCGGATGGGACTCTCCTTTGCGTGGATGGCAAGCTTGGTGTTCAGATCATGCACCTTCCTTTCTGTGTAAACCGACCTTGTACAACCCTAGGTCCCTCCAGTGTCTATATAAACCGGAGGGTTTAGTCCATGGGGATAATAATAATCATACAGGCTATATATCTAGGGTTTAGCCATTACGATCTCGAGGTATATCAACTCTTGTAACCCCTATACTCATCAAAGTCAATCAAGCAGGACGTAGGGTATTACCTCCATCAAGAGGGCCCAAACCTGGGTAAAACATCGTGTCCCCTGCCACCTATTACCCTCGATCCTCAGATGCACAGTTCGGGACCCTACCCGAGATTTGCCGGTTTTGACACCGACAATGGTTGTCAGAAATTTTCAAGACGAGCTCATGTGCCGGCTCAAGAATTGAGGATGATTCCAATTACTTGGTCATTTGCAGTCTCGGGGCTGGATATGGTTGGGCCTTTTAAAAGATCCAAGGATAAAAAGACTCATCTCCTGGTAGCTGTTGACAAGTTTACAAACTGGGTTGAAGCTGAGCCGGTCAGCAAATGTGATGCAGCCACGACGGTTCAATTCATAAAAAAGTTGATATTTCATTTCGAATATCCTCATAGTATCATTACTAATAATGGTAATAATTTGTCTAAGGGGGCAATGAAAGAATTCTGTCAACAAGAGCATATCCGGCTTGATGTATCATCAGTGGCTCACCCCCAGTCTAGTGGCCAAGCTGAATGAGCTAATCAAGAAATCTTGAGAGGTATCAAGCCCCGGCTTATGGTCCCTTTGCAGAGGACACCGGGTTGTTGGGTGGAGGAGTTACCCTTAGTGCTTTGGAGTATCAATTCCACCCCCAACAGATCTACGGGTTACATGCCTTTCTTCATGGTTTACGGAGCTGAGGCGGTTCTCCCTAGTAACGTACGTCACGACTCGCCTCGTGTGGCGGCTTATTTGAAGCTGATAATGAGAAAGCACGTCAGGATGCAATTGACCTGTTGGATGAAGAGCGTGACCTTGTGGCGTCTCGTTCGGTGATTTACCGGCAAGATCTGCGCCGTTATCACAGTCGCCGGGTTAAAACTAGAACTTTTCAAGAAGGTCATTTGATGCTTCGGCTTATCCAGGATCAAACTGACATGCACAAGATATCCCCACCTTGGGAAGGACCGTTTGTGGTCATCAAGAATCTGAACAATGGGTCATACTATCTTATCGATGTTTGAGACCACAAGGACTCATGCACGTCGGAGGAGGAGACCCACCGGCCATGGAATATTGCTCATCTTCAGCCTTATTACACCTGAGCCACCGGCTCTTGTGACGTGCATACTTCTATCAATGTATATATTTTGATTCGTATAATAAATCTGGCATCCCTGATGATTCAGGGCCTCCGTCGTTTCATTTCTGAGAATCTGAGTCTCTATTTACTTCATAAGGTCACTAGAGGGATTCATGTTCATTGAGCATAGCTATGACCCTTTCGATCCAGCTTGTACGCCTCGATTGCAAAAACCTTGGGGGCTTCCTTCTCATTGAGCATAGCTATGATTACCCTACTGATCCAGCTTGTATGCCTGGATCACAATATTACTTGGGGGCTATTTGTTAAATGAACCAAAGCTTTGTTGTCTCATGTAATAAGCGTGGATGCCAGGTGTATTCACCAAAAATCTGGGTTATCCTGCCTTTGTAAGCTTGCCACTCCGATCAGGTAATCCTGGAATGACTCGATGTACTCTTGACAGTTAATCTTTTAAAGACCCTGAACTTGTCAAAGTTAAAACGACGATTTGGTCATGTGAGGCCCGGCTTACATGTTTTTATTAATGAGTAACTCAGTGGCTGCGCAGCCCTTGAATAGCACTTGATGTTTAGGCTTGGCAGCCTTTGAAATGCCTTTCATCTTATATTTTTTTTCTTTTTTGCTTTTGAATATTTGCTGATTTGCATATTATGCCATATTGATATATGGTTAAGATTCGATTCAGGCTATAATGCTTGGATTTTTTATTTTGATAGCGTCTGGTGTTTTGTTAACCCGGCCTGGCTTTGGACGTTAAGTCGCCAAGATTTGATGATCATGTCCATCAAGTTTCTATACTCAAATTTTGGGGGGTGTTACCCTATGCTGTCTATGGCATTGTAAGTCGACAACGTGAATAAATTACACAGAATGATGTGCTCTATATTGGGATTGTTGCCCTTATTGTCCATGGACTGGTAAGCCGGCAATACACATAAGTATCATAGGTATGATATTTATTTTGTTCTAATTATAGGAGGTTTTGATAAACCGGCTCTGGTTATGGACGTGATAGTCACCATTGGTTTGTTATATGGGACTTGTTAACCCGCCTTGGGGTAAACCACCAAGGTACTTGTGCTCTGTTTGTATGCAGGGTTTATGACAATATGCTTAGGCAAAAATTGATGATGAATATGAGCATTAAGATTGGATCATGAAAGAAGATCAAAACGGCTCATCAAGTGTTATGCAGATCAAACATGCGTGATGGCATGACAGATAGTTGTTTAAAAGCTAGCCTATTACAAGGCAGCAGACGACCTAAAAGATTAAGTATTTTTTTGGCAAAATATCTTAGCTAGTAGATGCTAAGCTGGCTTGCGGCTCACTGGTCTTGGCCTTGGCGTGTTGAAGGTTGTGGGTCATCCAGCGCCGGTTCATCCTCCTCCTCTTCACCCATTGGCTGGAAGTCAGAGGTTGGCCAGTTGATCCCAGTCAAAGCTCTGAATACAGCCTCATCACTAATAAGTGTTGATGGGTCAATGTCATGGGCAAATGTGTGCTTACGGATTGGAGGAGTAAGATCTTGGGTGTCATGAATTGGCGCCTTGAATTTCTTGTTTTCAGCGTCGTAAACCGGCTGGTAATGTGACAGATTGGTATCTTCAGCCAGCTTACTTTCTAGAGACGCATTTCCCTCGCTATTGATGCAAAGTCCTACGCGTTTTTTGGGTGCAGCCTAGATCGGCTCGGCAACCTTTGGATGATGCGTGAGACAGTCGTCCGATATTCGCCAGTGTAAGTGCAACTGTTTGCAATATTGAGTGTGTTGCGCTTGGACCTTTGCAACACGAGCCTTGTTGCGCTTCCATCAAACCGTTATGTGCCATTGCAATGGGATCCGGCTTGCCTGCTCCTTCCCCGTGCTCCCATCCGTGCTCCCACTTCATCCTACGGCTATCTTTTTTCCCTTTTCCTTTCTAATCTAATCATCTCCCCCCCTGATTTTAAGGGGGTGGGGCCAGGCCTTATTTTGTCCAATCAAATCATGCCACGTATGCGGGAGCATGGATGGGTGCACGCGGAGGGAGCAGGCAAGTCTCGTCCATTGCAATGCGCTGGCCACTGGTGTTTGCAAGTCCTATGCTGAAAAACCGGGACTTCGGTCCGCGTTGCACTGCGTGTCATACGAACAAAATCAGATCGAACGGCCGCAATGACAACCAACGTGCGCCAGGTCACCAGTCGGTTGAGAGGGGGCTTTTTCCTATAGAAATAAGTCATAACCTCAATCAAACTAACAAAAGATTAAGAATTTTAGGAGTTCTAGGAGAGTAAGCCATAAGCCACCGCCGAAACTTCCCGAAGATACGAACATCATGACGCCTTGTCTGCCTTTATAGTCACGTTGCAGTAGTCGCCCAATGCGAGAGAAATGATTGAAGACACAATTAACAAGCATAAGACAAGGGAGTCATATAGGCATGAGTACATTTTTCCCCGCAAATCATGCATAAGCCGGGAGGCACGCCACAAGTCCGGCTTGTTGGAGAGAAAGGCAAGACTCAAGCTGCAACGCCAACAAGATACAAGTTATCCGAACCATAATCAACCCGAGCACCACCAAGTTGCGCCACCATGCAAGTATGATACTGAATCAGGTGCATATGATGGACCCTGATAGCCCCAAAGGATCTGGAAGAGACCGGTAAAGAACCACCCCCACAACCTCCCTATAAGAGGGGAAAACTCCTCCATCAGATTTTGAACCACTGCTCTAGCACAAACCCGTCCTCTGTGAAGACATATGCTCAACCGTCCTGTCTTTGTGATAGTGATATGTGGGTCAACCTTGTTCCGGGCCCACATGTCAGCAGCCTAACTACGCCACACAACACGTCAGGGAATCATGTCCCCTCCAGACACCCGATTGAGGAAGATGCCGCCTCTACGGACCACGGGCATGCTAGGTATATATTGCCGGTGGTCACGACCAACTATGCCGTCCTGGTAGATGTAAAGAATAAAAAACCCGCAACCAAGTTTGAATATTGCATCCTTGAAGTCTTGAAGACTACCGCTGATGTGTTGCGTGCTCTTGAGAACAGGAGATTTCTTGTGGAATTTCAACAAGAATTTTTCATCTGAAATCCTCGAGTATTTTCAAGAATGAGAACCGATCCTTATATTAAGAGGAAATTCCCCAGTTCCCCGTTGTAATTGTGTATCATCGTTGTTATCCGAGCACGTAGCTCCCCACTTTCCCAATCAAGTGACGCATCATTGATCTTGTCTTAGTAATGGAAACGTCAACTTGATCGAGGTATACCATACCAAGTTGGCAAGTTGCCTACGGATAGGATTCCTGGCGGATCATGTGCATGGTTTCTTTTCACGTCCACGTGCCGAATCCTTTTATCGCCCTGTCTCACATACGGCACCAGCCAAATCAATCAGCTGTGTATAAACAGTGAAACCACCATCACTCCCCACCCCATCAGCGAATGATCATAGCCGCGGGCTTTTGCATCGACTGGGCAAAGCTGCGTCCGGTTTGTCGTTTTCACCTCCTCCTGAAATCTTTTCTCAAATGGCGCAGCGACGTGCCGACGGTGAGCTCCGCCATTAATTATTTCGGCCCAGTGGCATTTTCGCCGGAATACCGGCCATCGGCACAAATTGACGAACATATGAGAGCATCTATAACCGGATGTCCCAAACCGGCATCAAATGCTCAGACCACCCGTTTGATCACTGACCGATCACGATTTTACAACCCAAACAGCCTCTCAAACGAGTTAATTGCAAGGAACTATCACACTTCGGCACGTCGTAACGAATCAGTATCACTAGTCATTTTTTTTGCAGTTCACTACCAACTTAAAGCCTAAGTGACAGCCATATAAGCACATATTGGCCATGTATCTGACCGACCGGGCCCATGTGTCAAGTGCCACAGTGGCGTACCCGCGCGCACCCGACTCGGTCGCTGTATCTGGCTCGAGGCTGGTCGAACTGGAGCCAGCCGCACTCTGTCCCTCTCCTCTGTTCGCCCCCTCGCCCTCATCTCCCATCCGCCGCCGCTCGCCGCGCAGTTCGCCGCGTCCGCCACCGCCGCCGCGCCATGGTCTTCGACGATGAGAGCAGCGACGACTGGTCCAGCCTGCACGTCTCCTCCTCCTCCGACGGTATGCAGTATCAGGTCAGTAGTAGAGCTAGGGTTAGGGTTAGGGTTTCTGATTTGGGGATTTTTGGATTAGGTTATCTGGTTTTTTGATTTGGCTATTTTGGTTCTTTTTGCTCCTCTAGATTCCTCCTAGCATTGAAGACCAAGACTACAATGGCTTGGAGAAGGCACCCAAGGGGCTCTGGGTGGAGCATGGGCTGCCAACTAAGCGCCATGTAGCTTTGGAAGGATTTGAGACGGGCAGGAGGTTGCTAGTTTGTGCTTAGCCTGTAAGAATCATGCTCTCTCTCTCTCTCTATGTTCTCTGTAGTATAGTTGGTAGCCTCTGTTTAGTATGTTAGTACTACTAATGATGAAGCTCATTGTTTACCATTTAGTAGTTTTGATGCTCACCTTTGTTAAACATGCCACCTGGTGTTAGTAATATATATGGGCACAAGCTTAGTTGGCAGTGGAGATGCTCGTAGTTTAGTTATTTATTAGTATATTGATGCTCACTGCAACATGTTGTGTAGGCATGTGCTCATGTATATTTCTATTTAGTTAAATTGCCCACTATTTTGTAGTATTATATTTGGCCAATAGCTTAGTTAGCTGCGGAGATGCTCATTTTTAATTGAGGGAAATGGTGATTATTTAATAGAGTAGAAGCTCAAAGTTGAGTGTTTCATAGCTGCTTGTCTGTATTTTATATTGCATGACAATTTGTCCTAGATCTTAGGTTGCAGTAGAAGTAGCATTGTGTAGTTGGACACATGCATAGGTTGTAGTTGTTATGATGTTAGTTTATTTTTCAAAAATTCCCTTTTATAATTGTAATTCTTCAGAGAACAATATAAGTGTTTGCTATATTGCAGGAAGGTCAGAATTATGGTTTTCTTGGGTGGGTTGACCCAGAGTGGCGTCCCACAATGCAAAATGCATTGTTGAAGCTTTGGGAAATGTTTTAAGACAACATGACTGCTAGGAGGAAGAATAACCTGGATAGTTCACTTACTATTCACCACCTTAAAGAAGAGAAAAGGAATCTGGATGCCAACTATGACAAACTAGTTGAAGATGTTCATCAACTTCTCAATGCCTAGGAGAATAGGGTGTTGGATTTCAGCTATGTGTAGGCTAAGGAGAAGAGAGCTGAGGTTACCAGTGCATCAGCTGTGGCTGGCACGAAGAATGAGATGGAGAAGAAAGAGGTGGAGAACTTGAAGCTGTAAGAGAAGTATGCACTGCTGATGAACCTGGTAGAAGCTCAAGGCAGTGTCATTAGGAACCTGAAGATGAATCATTTGAAATAGAAGGAAAAGCTAATTGAAGGCAACTACAATTTAAAGGTTCAGGTTGATGAGCTCACCAAGTATATGAAAAAAGTCACTGAAGAGAATGTGCAGCTGAACCTTCACATGTCTGATCTCAAGAAGGGACATGAAAATCCGATAAAACGCATGGATGAGCTCAAGCTCCAGGCTGTTGTTCAGTTCAAGTCACTGGAGAAGAACAAAGAGAAGTTGAAGTTGATCCATGACATCTTTAAGGAATGAGGTAGATGAAGATGAACTGGGTAGATGAAGCAGAGCATACCTATCATGGTATATGTTGCTTTGATAGAAGGCTTTGCTAATCTTTTGTGAAGAATGGTGGTTTAATGAAGTGTAATGTATGGATGTAGTAGTTGTGAACTATGTTGAACTCCACAATGTTATGGTCTTTAGCTAATGTTGTGAGAATCTATTAATTATGGTTGTAAGAATCTATGGTTATGTTGAACTCCACTATGCTAGGATATTTAGCTAATTCTTTGTTAGATGGCTCAAGTTATACCTATGATGATATATGTTGCTTTGATGGCTGTTAGATGGCTCAAGTTATACCTATGATGATATATGTTGCTTTGATAGATGGATTATAGATGATGGTTGATGGTTGAATTTAGATGTTGCTTTCATGGTTAGGGTTTGGCAGTTAGGGTTCCATCGACACCGAGCCACCCACCAAACAAGTTGGGTGGTTAGGGTTCCATCGACGCCGAGCCACCCAAAACCAAACAAGTTGGGTGGTTAGGGTTCCGTGACACCGAGCCACCTTAAACCATACAAGTTGGGTGGTTAGGTTCCATCAACGCCGAGCCACCCTAAACCATACAAGTTGGGTGGTTAGGGTTCCCTCGACGCCGAGTCACCCTAAACCAAACAAGTTGGGTGGTTAGGGTTCCCTCGACACCGAGCCACCCTAAACCAAACAAGTTTGGTGGTTAGGGTTCCCTCGACGTCGAGCCACCCTAAACCATACAAGTTGGGTGGTTAGCGTTCGCTCGACGCTGAGCCACCCTAAACCAAACAAGTTGGGTGGTTAGGGTTACCTCGACGCCGAGCCACCCTAAACCATACAAGTTGGGTGGTTAGGGTTCCCTCGACGCCGAGCCATCCTAAACCATACAAGTTGGGTGGTTAGGGTTCCCTCGATGCCGAGCCACCCTAAACCATACAAGTTGGGTGGTTAGGGTTCCCTCGACCCCAAGCCACCCTAAACCAAACAAGTTGGGTGGCTAGGGTTCCCTCGATGCCGAGCCACCCTAAACCAAAGAAGTTGGGTGGCTAGGGTTCCCTCGACGCCGAGCCACCCTAAACCAGACAACTATCATATGAAGCTATAAACAAACAAATATCAAAACATACATAGTTCAGAATCACATTAAACTTAGTACACATTAAACATTGCTCATATGAGACTTAGTACACATCAGACCCAACTTAGTACTCCATCAGAACATACATAGTTTCGAAGGACAAATAACTTAGTTCAGAAGCAAAACCCATAAGCTTGTAACACTCAGACCAAAGTACTCCATCAGTACACATCAGACCAAAGTTGCAACATTCATTGTTCAGAATCATAAATTGCACCATTCTATCACTCAAGTGTTACCACTGGCAGCAAAGAATGCCATCCAGCCAGAATGACTCCTTGGGACACTAGAAGGAGGAGCACCAGAAGTAGAAGGACCATAAGGTGAAGCTCCAGCAACAAATCTTGTGGTAGTGAAATGCCTTGGAACACTTGCACTAGCTGACCTTCTTGCAGATCTGGCAGTAGCAGATCTTGCAATAGCAGACCTTGTTTGTGGATGTGATCTTGCTGGTGGCTGTTGTGATCTTGATGGTGGTTGTTGTAATCTTGCTGATGGAGTAGCTTCATTCCTTGATCTTGCGGGTGCCTTGCAAACATACAAGGAAACATGGTAGTTAGTCACAAGGGTTTAGCACGTAAAACATACAAGGAAGCCAATTAACAAGTACTATTAACAAGGGTTTACCACATGCTTGTTTTCCCTCATAGCCAACTCTGGTCTCAACTATTGCTTGCAGTTAGTGTACCTATGGCCTTGGAGCCCACAGTTGCTGCATGTTATAGTGGCCATTCTTGAACTGTCCTTTGGTTTTGGAACCTCAAATCTGCCCTTTATTCTCTTCTCTTTCCTTCTCCCCTTCTTCACATGAAATTTGGTTGGCTCAATGTCTGGTCCACTTGTCCTTGTCCAATCATGTTCACCAGGAACTGGATATAGCATTGGTTCATATGCAACAAGGTGAAAAGGTTTTTTGAAGAAATTGCAGACATAGTCCTCAGGAAATCTTTTTGCCTTGTTAATTGCTAATATTGCATGGTTGCATGGTATGCCAGACAGGTCCCACTTTCTGCAGCTACATGTATAAAGTTCCAAGTTTACAACATGTGTTTGCTGCCCACTGGTCACCTGCCAAAGATTTACACCAGCTTGAATAGGTTTGCATTATCTGGCCCTTTCCTTTTCCACCTCTAGCTTCTTAGCATAATGTGGTGTGATCTCCCACAAAGTTGTCTTTCCTCTCTCTCTGTTCCTATGCCACCTCACCATCTGGTTGTCCTTAATACCATCAATCATAGTCCTAATAGGGTTTTCCCTAAAATCTAGGATGTACTTGTTGAACACCTCAGACAGGTTGTTAACAACCAAGTCTGTCTTGCAATTAGTGTCGAAAGCATGCCTAGCCCATGTGTGCTTAGGTATTCCACTTAGCCACTTCCAAGCTTCCTCACTCTCATTTTTTAGGTCATTTATGGCAATGTTAAACTTGTGCTGGTTATGAGCATAGCTGGCATTATCCATGCATTTCTTAAGATCTCCCCCCCCCCTAAACCCAACATTCTGGAAATTTGCATAGAGGTGTCTAAGGCAAAATCTTTGCTGGTAGTTTGGAAAAACTTGTTTTACTGCATTTAGTAGCCCTTGTTCACATAGCATGCTAGACTTAGCTGTTGTACTACTGCATCTAGAACATAACATGCTAATGCTGAGAGTAACTCTAATGCAGAAGAACATAATAGGAAGAACATAACAGTCAGATGCGTGCATACCTTCTGTCTATGACATGAAAGTATAAAGGCCAAATTTTCCAACTTCTCCTCCTAGACATATCTTCAGTTGGTGCAGAAACCAACACCAGTTAGCTGTGTCCTCTTGTCCAACAATAGCAAATGCAAGTGCGAAAATATTGTTATTGCCATCTCTTCGAGTGGCAGCAAGGATTTGAGCACCAGTGGTGAGCTTAATAAAGCATTCATCAACACATGTTGTTGCAACCAAAGAACAATTTAAGTCACTATAAAGCACTACTAAACTATGAGATCCTAACCTAACAATACTATATATTTAAGTCATTATAAAGCACTACTAAACAATGAAAACTTGTGATGTACAATAACAAAGATTTGAGCACCAGTGATAATACAAGGAAGGCATAACTAACCAATGAATGGTCTGCATCCATTGAGAAATCCCTCCCTTGCTCCATTTATGCAGAAGAACATAGCATGAAACCTTGGTCCTAGATGTGGTATTTTTGTTGTTGGTTTTGGAGCAACTGTTGTAACTACAACTCTACTACCAGGGTTTGTATCCTTGATGTTCTGTGCATAATCTCTAAGTATGGGATACTGCTTCTTGTGCTCTCCTAGCACAGCTTCTACAGCAAGGTTTTTGGCCCTATAGGACATGTTCCTTGCCACATCAACACCATGCTTCTCATTGCAGTTGTTTATCAGAGTGTGTATGCTAGTAGTTGGATCAGACCTGAACAATGACTCATAGGTCTTTGCAAGCCACTTGGCACTAATCCTTGATGTCTTTGTGCTTCTAGGGCAAGTGTGCTCCAGCCTTATTTTCTTAATAGCAAAAGTCTTCTCCCCTTTGATAACTACAGCAAAATGCAAAACTGGCAGTGCTCTTGCTTACAACATGCAATGATCCTTTGATTCGAGTTTCTGTGATACCTGACGTCTCTGGCCTGTGTGATGTGCAAGCTCAAAAAAGCATCTCTGAATTGCTGTTGATCCTTAAAGCACATGTACATACATAACTACTGATGTGGTTGCTCAAGTTTGTCATTGTACCAGATCCTTGGTTTCCTTTTCTTGGCCCTACTCTTCCTCCCTTTAGGTAGAACAAATGACAGTGGCTCATGTGTTGGGGAATGTAGCATGCAATTTCAAAAAAAATCCTATGATCACGCAAAATCTATCTAGGAGATGCATAGCAACTAGAGGGGGATAGTGTGTCCATGTACCCTCGTAGACCGAAAGCGGAAGCGTTATGTTAACGTGGTTGATGTAGTCGAACGTCTTCATGATCCAACCGATCTAGCACCAAACAAACGATACCTCCGAGTTCAGCACACGTTCAGCTTGATGATGTCCCTCGAACTCTAGATCCAGCAGAGGGTCGAGGGAGAGTTTCGTCAGCACGACAGCGTGATGACGGTGTTGATGATGTGATCCGCGCATGGCTTTTCCTAAGCACTATGATGATACTATCGGAGGAGTAAATGGTGGAGGGGGGCACCACACATGGCTAAGACAATGTTATGCCTTTGGGGTGCCCTCTGCCCCGTATATAAAGGAGGGGGAGGCTGGCCACCAGGGGCGCGCCATGGAGGGGGGGAGTCCTACTAGGACTCCAAACCTAATAGGATTCGCCCCTCCTCCCACTTTTTCCTTTTACTGGAGAGGCAAAGGAGGGAAGGGAGAGGGAGTTGGAAAGGGAAAGGGGGGCGCCGCTGCCTCCCCTTGTCTAATTCGGACTGCCCATGTGGGGCGCGGCTCCCCTTGTGGGCTCCCCTCTCTCTCCGCTATGGCTCATGTTGGCCCATTAGTCTCTCGGGGGGTTCCGGTAAACTCCCGGTACTCCAAAAATCATCTGGTACTTCCCGAAACCATTCCGGTATCCAATGCAACCTTCCAATATATCGATCTTCATCTCTCAACAATTTCGAGACTCCTCGTCATGTCCGTGATCACATCCAGGACTCCGAACAAACTTCGGTCACCAAAACACATAACTCATAATACAAATCGTCATCGAACGTTAAACGTGCGAACCCTATGGGTTTGAGAACTATGTAGACATGATCGAGACACATCTCTGATCAATAACCAATAGCGGAACCTGGATGCTCATATTGATTACTACATATTCTACGAAGATCTTTATCGGTCAAACCGCATAACAGCATACATTGTTCCCTTTGTCATCGGTATATTACTTGCCCGAGATTCGATCATCAGTATCTTCATACCTTGTTCAATCTCGTTACCGGAAAGTCTCTTTACTCGTTCCGTAATGCATCATCACATAACTAACTCATTAATCACATTGCTTCCAAGGCTTATAGTGATGAGCATTACCAAGAGGGCCCAGAGATACCTCTCTGATACACGGAGTGACAAATCCTAATCTCGATCTATGCCAACTCAAGAAACACCTTCGGAGACACCTATAGAGCATCTTTATAATCACCTAGTTACGTTCTGACGTTTGATAGCACACAAGGTGTTCCTCCCGTATTTGGGAGTTGCATAATCTCATAGTTAGAGGAACATGTATAAGTCATGCATGAAGAAAGAAATAGCAATAAAACTTAACGATCTTCTATAATGATGTGATCCTGTTCATCAAATGACAACACATGTCTATGGTCAGGAAACATAACCATCTTTGACTAACGAGCTAGTCTAGTAGAGGCATACAAGGGACACTTGTTTTGTCTGTGTATCCACACATGTACTATGTTTCTGGTTAATACAATTATAGCATGAATAATAAACATTTATCATGATAAAAAGAAATATAAATAACAACTTTATTATTGCCTCTAGGGAATATTTCCTTCAGTTCCCACTTGCACTAGAGTCAATAATCTAGATTACATTGTAATGATTCTAACACCTTGAACTTGTCGAAAACCTTTCACAACAAGTTGAGCTTTGTAGATAGTAACATTACCGTCAACGTCAGTCTTCTTCTTGAAGATCCATTTATTTTCTATGGCGTGCCGATCATCGGGCAAGTCACCAAAGTCCACACTTTGTTCCCATACATGGATCCCATCTAAGATTTCATGGCCTCTAGCCATTTCGCGGAATCTGGGCTAATCATCGCTTCCTCATAGTTCATAGGTTCATAAGGTCTAGTAATATGACTTACAGAATAGGATTACCGTACCACTCTGGTGCGGACCATACTATGTTTGACCTACGAGGTTCGGTGGTAACTTGATCTGAAGTTTCATGATCATCATCATTAGCTTCTTCACTAATTGGTGTAGGAATCACTGGAACTGATTTCTGTGATGAACTACTTTCATATTCGGGAGAAGGTACAATTACCTCATCAAGTTCTACTTTCCTACCACTCACTTCTTTCGAGAGAAACTCCTTCTGTAGAAAGGATCCATTCTTAGCAACCAATGTCTTGCCTTCGGATCTG
Source organism: Triticum aestivum (assembly GCF_018294505.1). NCBI lineage: Eukaryota > Viridiplantae > Streptophyta > Magnoliopsida > Poales > Poaceae > Triticum > Triticum aestivum. The sequence goes on along the minus strand of NC_057813.1, from coordinate 94,116,830 downwards.
TGATAGAAGGTGTACCCAACAGTTTCTTTTGGGTATCCTATGAAGAAACATTTCTCTGATTTGGGCTCGAGCTTATCAGGTTGAAGCTTTTTCACATAAGCATCGCAACCTCAAACTTTAAGAAATGACAGCTTAGGTTTGTTGCCAAACCATAGTTCATATGGTGTCGTCTGAACGAATTTAGATGGTGCCCTATTTAATGTGAATGCAACCGTCTCTAAAGCATAACCCCAAAATGACAGCGGTAAATCAGTAAGAGACATCATAGATCGCACCATATCTAATAAATACGGTTACGACATTCAGACACACCATTACGCTGTGGTGTTCCAGGTGGCGTGAGTTGTGAAACTATTCCAAATTGTTTCAAATGAAGACTACACTCGTAACTCAAATATTCGCCTCCGCGATCAAATCATAGAAACTTTATTTTCTTGTTACGATCATTTTCCACTTCACTCTGAAATTCTTTGAACTTTTAAAATGTTCTAGACTTTTGTTTCATCAAGTAGATATACCCATATCTTCTCAAATCATCTGTGAAGATTAGAAAATAATGATACCCGCCATGAGCCTCAACACTCATCGGACCGCATACATCGATATGTATTATTTCCAATAAGTATGTAGTTCATTCCATTGTTCCGGAGAACGGAGTCTTAGTCATCTTGCCCTTGAGGCATGGTTCGCAAGCATCAAGTGATTCATAACCAAGTGATTCCAAAAGCCCATCAGAATGGAGTTTCTTCATGTGCTTTACACCAATATGACCTAAACGGCAGTGCCACAAATAAGTTGCACTATCATTTTGAACTTTGCATCTTTTGGCTTCAATATTATGAATATGTGTATCACTACGATCGAGATCCAACAAGAATAGACCACTCATGAAGGGTGCATGACCATAAAAGATATTACTCATCTAAATAGAACAACCATTATTCTCTGATTTAAATGAATAACCATCTCGCATCAAAGAAGATCCAGAAATAATGTTCATGCTCAACGCTGGCACCAAAGAACAATTATTCAGGTCTAAAACTAAACCCAAAGGTAGATCTAGAGGTAGCGTGCCGACGGCGATCACATCAACCTTGGAACCATTTCCGACGCGCATCGTCACCTCATCCTTAGCCAATATTTTTTTAATCCGTAGCCCATGTTGTGAGTTGCAAATATGAGCAACAGAACTAGTATCAAATACCCAGGTGCTACTACGAGCATTAGTAAGTTACACATCAATAATATTTATATCAAATATACCTTTCACTTTGCCATCCTTCTTATCCGCCAAACACTTGGGGCAGTTCTGCTTCCAGTGACCAGTCCCTTTGCAGTAGAAGCACTCAGTTTCAGGCGTAAGTCCAGCTTTGGGCGTCTTCCCAGGAGTAGCAACTTGCTTTCCATTCTTCTGGAAGTTCCCTTTCTTTCCCTTGCCCTTTTTATTGAAACTAGTGGTCTTGTTAACCATCAACACTTGATGGTCCTCCTTGATTTCTACCTCCGCAGCCTTTAGCATCGTGAAGAGCTCGGGAATTGTCTTTTCCATTCCTTGCATATTATAGTTCATCACAAAGACTATAGCTTGGTGGAAGTGATTGAAGAACTCTGTCAATGACACTATCATCAGGAAGATTAACTCCCAGCTGAGTCAAGTGGTTATGGTACCCAGACATTCTGAGTATGTGTTCACTGACAGAACTATTCTCCTCCATCATGCAGCTATAGAACTTGTTGGAGACTTCATACCTCTCAACTCGGGCATTTGCTTGAAATATTAAATTCAATTCTTGGAACATCTCGTATGCTCCATGATATTCAAAACGTCTTTGAAGTCCTGATTCTAAGCCGTAAAGCATGGCACACTGAACTATCGAGTAGTCATCACATCGAGCTTGCCAGACGTTCATAACATCAGCATCTGCTCCTGCAGGAGGCCTTTGCACCTAGCGGTGCTTCTAGGACGTAATTCTTCTATGCAGCAATGAGGACAATCCTCAAGTTACGAACCTAGTCCCGGTAGTTGCTATCATCATATTTCAACTTAGCTTTCTCTAGGAACACATTAAAATTCAAGGGAACGGTAGCACGGGCCATTGATCTACAACAACATAGATATGCAAAAAACTATCAGGACTAAGTTCATGATAAATTAAAGTTCAATTAATCATATTACTAAAGAACTCCCACTTAGATAGACATCCCTCTAGTCATCTAAATGATCACGTGATCCATATCAACTAAACCATGTCCGATCATCACATGAGATGGAGTAGTTTTCAATGGTGAACATCTCTATGTTGATCATATCTACTATATGATTCAGGTTCGACCTTTCGGTCTCAGTGTTCCGAGGCCATATCTGCATACGCTAGGCTCGTCAAGTTTAACCCGAGTATTCTACACATGCAAAACTGGCTTGGACCCGTTGTATGTGAACGTAGGGCTTATCACACCCGATCATCACGTGGTGTCTCGGCACGACGAACTATAGCAACGATGAATACTCAGGGAGAACACTTATACCTTGAAATTTAGTGAGGGACCATCTTATAATGCTACCGCCGTACTAAGCAAAATAAGATGCATAAAAGATAAACATCACATGCAATCAAAATATGTCACATGATATGGCTATCATCATCTTGTGCCTTTGATCTCCATCTCCAGAGCACCGTCATGATCTCCATTGTCACCGGCTTGACACCTTGATCTCCATCGTAGCATCCTTATTGTCTCACCAACTATTGCTTCTACGACTATCGCTACCGCTTAGTTATAAAGTAAAACAATTACATGGCGATTACATTTCATACAATAAAGCTACAACCATATGGCTCCTGCCAGTTGCCGATAACTTTGTTACAAAACATGATCATCTCATACAATAATTTATATCACATCATGTCTTAACCATATCACATCACAACAAGCCCTGCAAAAACAATTTAGACATCCTCTACTTTGTTGTTGTATGTTTTACGTGGCTGCTACGACCTTTTAGCAAGAACCGTTCTTACTTACGCATCAAAACCACAATGATTTTTCGTCAAGTGTGTTTTTTTAGCCTTCACAAGGACCGACCGTAGTCAAACTCGATTCAAATAAAGTTGGAGAAACAGACACCCGCCAGCCACCTGTGTGCAAAGCACATCGGTAGAACCGTTCTCATGAACATGGTCATGTAATGTTGGTTCGGGCCACTTCATCCAAAAATACTGCCAAATTAAAGTAAGATGTTGGTGGTAAGCAGTATGACTATTATCGCCCAAAACTCTTTCTGTTCTACTCGTGCATATCATCTACGCATAGACCTGGCTCGGATGCCACTGTTGGGGAACGTAGCATGCAATTTCAAAAAATTCTTACGATCACGCAAGATCTATCTAGGAGATGCATATGAACGAGAGGGGGAGAGTGTGTCCACGTACCCTCGTAGACCGAAAGCGGAAGCATTATGTTAATGTGGTTGGTGTAGTCGGATGTCTTCTCGATCCAACTGATCTAGCACCGAACATACGGTACATCCGAGTTCAGCACATGTTTAGCTCGATGATGTCCCTCGAACTCTTGATCCAGCAGAGGGTTGAGGGAGAGTGCTACCTCTTAAGCATGCGTTAGTTTTTCCCTTGAAGAGGAAAGGGTGATGCAGCAAAGTAGCGTAAGTATTTTCCTTAGTTTTGAGAACCAAGGTATCAATCTAGTAGGAGGCTCCTCACAAGTCCCAGGCGCCTACACAAACAAACAAGAACCTCGCAACCAACATGATAAAGGGGTTGTCAATCCGTTCACGGCCACTTGCGAAAGTGAGATCTAATAGATAATATGATAAGATAAATATTTTTGGTATTTTTATGATATAAATTGAAAAGTAAAGATTGCAAAATAAAGTAGATTGGAAACTTATATGATAAAGAATAGACCCGGGGGCCATAGGTTTCACTAGTGGCTTCTCTCAAGATAGCATAATTATTACGGTGGGTGAAGAAATTACTGTCGAGCAATTGATAGAAAAGTGCATAGTTATGAGAATATCTAGGCATGATCATGTATATAGGCATCACGTCCACAACAAGTAGATCGAAACGATTTTGCATCTACTACTATTACTACACACATCGACCGACTCCTGCCTGCATCTAGAGTATTAAGTTCATAAGAACATAGTAATGCATTAAGCAAGATGCCATGATGTAGAGGGATAAACTCAAGCAATATGATATAAACCCCATCTTTTTATGCTAGATGGCAACAATACAATACGTGCCTTGCTTCCCCTGCTGTCACTGGGAAAGGACACCGCACGATTGAACCCAAAGCTAAGCACTTCTCCCATTGCAAGAAAGATCAATCTAGTAGGCCAAACCAAACAGATAATTCAAAGAGACTTGCAAAGATAACCAATCATACATTAAAGAATTCAGAGGAGATTCAAATACTTCTCATAGATAAACTTGATCATAAACTCACAATTCATCGGATCTCGACAAACACACCGCAAAAAGAGTTACATCGAATAGATCTCCAAGAAGATCAAGGAGAACTTTGTATTGAGATTCAAAGAGAGAGAAGAAGCCATCTAGCTAATAACTATGGACCCGAAGGTCTGTGGTAAACTACTCACAACTCATCGGAGAGGCCTTGGTGATGATGGAGAGGCCCTCCGTGGTTGATTCCCCCTCCGACGGAGCACCGATGAAAGTTCCAAGATGGGATCTCGCAGATACAGAAGGTTGCGGTGGTGGAAATAGTTTTTCGTGGTGCCCTTGGATGGTTTCAGGGTACGTGGATATATATAGGAGGAAGAAGTAGGTCAGCTGAGCCACGAGGGGGCCACGGGGCAGGGGGGTTCGCCCCCCCTGGGGCGTGCCGGGCACCCTCGTGGCTGCCTCGTTTGCTGCTTGACGTCCACTCCAAGTTTGTTGGATTGCGTTTGTTCCAAAAAGATCGCTCCCGAAGGTTTCATTCCGTTTGGACTACGTTGATATTCCTTTGCTGTGAAACACTGAAATATGCCAAAAAAAACAGCAATTCGAGCTGGGCCTCCGGTTAATAAGTTAGTCCCAAAAATGATATAAAAGTGTATAGTAAAGCCCATAAACATCTAAAACGGGTAACATAATAGCATGGAACAATCAAAAATTATAGATATGTTGGATACGTATCAAGCATCCCCAAGCTTAATTCCTACTCGTCCTCGAGTAGGTAAATGATAAAAGCAGAATTTTTGATGTGGGATGCTACATAGCATATTTCTCAATGTAATTTTCTTTACTGTGGCATGAATGTTCAGATCCAAATGATTCAAAATAAAAGTTCACATTGACATAAGAAATAGTAATACTTCAAACATACTAAAAAAGTAATCATGTCTTCTCAAAATAACATGGCTAAAGAAAGTTCATCCCTACAAAATCATATTGTTAGGGTATGTTCCATTTTCATCACACAAAATACTCCCATCAAGAACAACTCCAGTTTGAGCCAAGCAATTGGTTCATACTTTTTAACGCGCTTCAGCCTTTTTCAACTCTCACGCAATACATGAGCATGAGCCATGGATATTGCACTATGGGTGGAATAGAATATAATGATGGAGGTTGTGTGGAGAAGACAAAAAAGGAGAAAGTCTCACATTGACGTGGCTAATCAACGGGCTATGGAGATGCCCATCAATTGATGTCAACATGAGGAGTAGGGATTGCCATGCAACGGATGCACTAGAGCTATAAATGTATGGAAGCTCGACAAAAGAAACTAAGTGGATGTGCATCCAACTTGCTTGCTAACGAAGACCTAGGGCATTTTGAGGAAGCCCATCGTTGGAATATACAAGCCAAGTTCTATAATGAAAAATCCCCACTAGTATATGAAAGTGACAAAATAAGAGACTCTCTATATTAAGAACATGGTGCTACTTTGAAGCACAAGTGTGGAAAAGGATAGTAGCATTGTCCCCCTTTTTTTGGGCCTTTTATTTTTTTTGGCCTTTCTTTTTTTATTTCTTTTTTTCACTTCTATTTACTCACAACTCATGAATTACAACTTGATACTAGAACAAAGTATGACTCTATATGAATGCCTCCGGTGGTGTAGACTCAAGAGCGACATGTATAAAAAATTATGCACGGTGGATTTGCCACAAATACGATGTCAACTACATGATCATGCAAAAAGTAATATGACAATGATGATATGTGTCATGATAACGAAGCAGTGGACAATTGCATGGCAATATATCTCGGAATGGCTATGGAAATGCCATAATAGGTAGGTATGGTGGCTGCTTTGAGGAAGATATAAAGAGGTTTATGTGTGATAGAGCGTATCATATCATGGCGTTTGGATGCACCGACGAAGTTTGCACCAACTCTCAAGGTGAGAAAGGGCAATGCATGGTACCGAAGAGGCTAGCAATGATGGTAAGGTAAGAGTGCGTATAATCCATGGACTCACATTAGTCATAAAGAACTCATATACTTATTGCAAAAGTTTTATTAGCCCTCGAAGCAAAGTACTACTATGCATGCTCCTAGCGGGGAGGTTGGTAGGAGTTAACCATCGCGCGCCCCCGACCTCCACACATAAGGAAGGCAATCAAAAGAGCACCCGATGCAATAAATTTGTTACACAACTTTCACCATACGTGCATGCTATGGGACTTGCGAACTTCAACACAAGTATTCCTCAATTTCATAATTACCCAACCAATATGACTCTAATATTACCACCTTCATATCTCAAAACAATTATTAAGCATCAAGTTGATCATAGCATCCAATTCACTTCCTATGATAGTTTTTATTATACTCAACTTGGATGCCCACCATTCTAGGACCAATTTTATAACCATAGAAAATACCATGCTGTTCTAAAAGACTCTCAAAATAATATAAGTGAAGCATTAGAGATCAATAATTTATACAAAATAAAACCACCACCGTGCTCTAAAAAGATATAAGTGAAGCACTAGAGCAAAACTGCATAGCTCAAAAGATATAAGTGAATCACATTGAGTATTCTAATAAATTCCAAATCATGCATGTCTCTCCAAAAAGGTGTGTATAGCAAGGATGATTGTGGTAAACTAAAAAGCAAATACTCATATCATACAAGACGCTCCAAGCAAAACACATATCATGTGGTAAATAAAAATATAGCTCCAAGTAAAGTTACCGATAGACGAAGACGAAAGAGGGGATGCCTTCCGGGGCATTCCCAAGCTTAGCTTTTGGTTGTCCGTGGATTATCTTGGGGTGCCATGGGAAAACCCAAGCTTAGGATCTTCCCACTCTTTATACCATAGTCCATCAAATATTAACCCAAAACTTGAAAACTTCACAACACAAAACTCAACAGGAAATCTCATGAGCTCCGTTAGTGCAATAAAGAAAAACCACCACTTAAGGTACTGTAATAAACTCATTATTTATTTATATTGGTGTTAAACCCACTGTATTCCAACTTATCTATGGTTCATAACCCCGATACTAGCCATAGATGCATCAAAATAAGCAAACAACACACGAAAAACAGAATCTGTCAAAAACAGAACAGTCTTTAGCAATCTGTAACTTTAGAATACTTCTGGCACTACAAAAATCCTACCAAAATAGGAAGTCTTTGGTAATTTGTCTATTGATCTACTGCAAAAAGAATCAACTCAAAATCACGTTCCTGTGATTTATTAGATTTTTTCTCGTGAGTGCAAAAGTTTCTGTTTTTCATTAGAATCAAATTAACTTTCACCCAAGATGATCCTATAGGTTCTACTTGGCTCAAACACTAATTAAAACATAAAAGCACATCTATCCAGAGGCTAGATGAATTATTTATTACTAAACAGGAGCAAAAAGCAAGGAACAAAAATAAAATTGGGTTGCCTCCCAACAAGCGCTATCTTTTAACGCCCCTAGCTAGGCATAAAAGCGAGAATAGATCTAAGTATTGTCATCTTTGGCATTCAATTCATAAGTGGCTCGCATAATAGATTCATAAGGTAATTTAATTTTATTTCTAGAAAAGTTTTCCATGCCTTTCCTTAATGGAAATTGGAATCTAATATTTCCTTCCTTCATATCAATAATTGCACAAATCGTTCCGTGGAAAGGCCTACCAAGAATAATAGGACATGAAAGATTCCAATCTATATCAAGAACGATAAAATCTACATGCACATAATTCCTATTTGCAACAATAAGACATCATTAATTCTTCCCATAGGTTTCTTAATAGTGGAATCCGCAAGGTGCAAGTTTAAAGAGCAATCATCAAATTCACGAAAACCAAGCATATCACATAAAGATTTTGGAATCGTGGAAACACTAGCACCAAAATCACACAAAGCATAACATTCATGATCTTTTATTTTAATTTTTATAGTAGGTTCCCACTCATCATAAAGTTTTCTAGGGATAGAAACTTCTAATTCAAGTTTTTCTTCATAAGATTGCATCAAAGCATCAACGATATGTTTAGTAAAAGCTTTATTTTGGCTATAAGCATGAGGAGAATTCAACACGGATTGCAACAAGGAAATACAATCCATTAAAGAACAATTATCATAATTAAATTCCTTGAAATCTGAAGTAGTGGGTTCATTACTTTGTAGAGTTTTAATCTCTCCAATCCCACTTTTGCTAAATTTAGCATCAAAATCAAAATACTCCGAATTGTTGGAACGCCTTTTAACTAAAGTTGATTCATCTCCAGTCCCATCATTATTAAGATTCATATTGCAAAACAGGGATTTAATGGGAGACACATCAATAACTTTTAGATATTCATCATTATTTTCATGAAAACTAGAAGAACACGCTCTTACAAAGCAATCTTTCTTAGCACGCATCCTAGCAGTTCCTAAGATTGTGCAACATGCTCATGATCAAGTTGCTTAAAATTCATAATATAGTTTCTAAGAGAGATGATCTTAGCGGGAGGAAAATACTTAGAGATAAAAGCATCTTTGCACTTATTTCATGAATCAATACTATTTTTAGGCAAAGACAAAATCCAAGTTTTAGCATGATCTCTAAGTGAAAACGGAAATAGTTTCAATTTAACAATATCATTATCCATGTCTTTCTTCTTTTGCATATCGCACAAATCAACAAAGTTTTTTAGATGAGTAGCGGCATCTTCACTAGGAAGGCCAGAGAATTGATCTTTCATAACAATATTCAACAAAGCAGCATTGATTTCACAAGATTCAAGATCATTAAGAGGAGCAATCGGAGTGCTAAGGAAATCGTTATTATTGGTATTGGAAAAATCACACAATTTTAGTATTATCTTGAGCCATTGTGACAAGCAATCCAACACACAAGCACACAAGAGACAAGCGAAAAGGAGGCGAAAGGAAAAGAGAGGGCGAATAAAATGGCAAGGGTGAAGTGGGGGAGAAGAAAACGAGAGGCAAATGGCAAATAATGTAATGCGGGGGAGATGAGTTTGTGATGGGTACTTGGTATGTCTTGACTTGAGCGAAGACCTCCCCGGCAACGGCGCCAGAAATCCTTCTTGCTACCTTTTGAGCATGCGTTGTTTTTTTCCTTGAAGAGGAAAGGGTGATGCAGCAAAGTAGCGTAAGTATTTTCCTCATTTTTGAGAACCAAGGTATCAATCCAGTAGGAGGCTCCTCACAAGTCCCACGCACCTACACAAACAAACAAGAACCTCGGAACCAACACGATAAAGGGGTTGTCAATCCCTTCACGCCCACTTGCGAAAGTGAGATCTGATAGAGATAATATGATAAGATAAATATTTTTGGTATTTTTATGATATAGATTGAAAAGTAAAGATTGCAAAATAAAGTAGATTGGAAACTTATATGATAGAGAATAGACCCGGGGGCCATAGGTTTCACTAGTGGCTTCTCTCAAGATAGCATAATTATTACGATGGGTGAACAAATTACTGTCGAGCAATTGATAGAAAAGTGCATAGTTATGAGAATATCTAGGCATGATCATGTACATAGGCATCAGGTCCACAACAAGTAGATCGAAATGATTTTGCATCTACTACTATTACTCCACACATCGACCGACTCCTGCCTGCATCTAGAGTATTAAGTTCATAAGAACATAGTAACGCATTAAGCAAGATGACATGATGTAGAGGGATAAACTCAAGCAATATGATATAAACCCCATCTTTTTATCCTCGATGGCAACAATACAATACGTACCTTGCTGCCCCTACTGTCACTGGGAAAGGACACCACAAGATTGAACCCAAAGCTAAGCACTTCTCCCATTGCAAGAAAGATCAATCTAGTAGGCCAAACCAAACTGATAATTCGAAGAGACTTGCAAAGATAACGAATCATACATAAAAGAATTGAGAGGAGATTCAAATACTTCTCATAGATAAACTTTATCATAAACCCACAATTTATTGGATCTCGATAGACACACCGCAAAAAGAGTTACATCAAATAGATCTACAAGAAGATCAAGGAGAACTTTGTATTGAGATTCAAAGAGAGAGAGGAAGTCATCTAGCTAATAGCTATGGACCCGAAGGTCTGTGGTAAACTACTCACAACTCATCGGAGAGGCCTTGGTGATGATGGAGAGGCCCTCCATGGTCGAACTCCACACATTGCACATCCCAACAAGGGGAATTACTGTCTCCATGCAGGAGGATAATCGGGGAGGTTTTTCCAAGGTTTCCTCCCCCCGCGGGAAGAAAAGGGTTGCCTTCGAAGACTTGGAGACAGAGGTGCCTAAGCAAGGGAAGAGAGCTTCACCAGGGGGCCCTGCCCCGAAGGGCGTCCTCACCGCACCGTGCCCACAAACGGGCCAGCCCTCCACCGAGCTGTATGTTAATAAACAAGAAGCTATTGCTTTTTCCTCTGAGAACAATAACCATGATCTATTTTTTTGCATTCCAGCTAGTAGCTCGTCTCAACAGGGTTCGTCTTCGAGGGATCTTCTTCCAGAGATGATGGAGAGTGAAACCCCACCTGCCTCTCTGCCCCATGGCGCAGGCAACCTAGAGGTGTCATCACGGAGGAGTCCAGATCCAGTGAGGCCGGAAGCTAACACTTCGGCCGCCCCGAGCCCGACGCGTTCGGCTCCCATGGAGGGCAATGAGAAGGGTCCAGGACAGTCCGGTGCCTGGCCGAACATACTGACGGGCCTCCTGGAGCAAGTTGCTCTCTTAGAGGAGCACCGTACGCTAATGGGTACATTGTTGGAGAGGATTTCATCCGCCACAAGCGAGTTAAATGAAGCTTTTGGAAGCTTGCTCAAAGGCTTCGAGGTACACAATGAAATACGCAATTTTTGGTTGTACCGCACATGCTAGGTATGCTCCGTATAGATAGTAGCCCCTGAGACTCTGGTTGCCAGCCCTAGGCGGCAAACGGAGGATCACACTCTCAGGTAATGATCATACTGCATTCATGCGCAGGTGGCTAAGGGTCCGGCAATAGACCGGACCTCTGAATTCGCCGAACTGAGGCGACATATTGATGTGGTGGATGCCGACATCACGCTTGTAAATAAGCGGCTTGACGAGTCACAGAGTATGCGCTCGTTTTTTCCTCATTTATTTAGGAAATATGAAGAGGATTGTAATATTAATAAGGTATGATGTGACTGCAGGCGGAGCTGCTGCCATTGAGGCCCTGAGGGTGGAACTTGCCCTAGCCAAGGAACAAGCCCGGGCTAGCAATGCGGCTGCCCTAAAGGCAGTCGAAGACTTGAGAGCCGAACAGGCTGCTCATCGCCGAAGCGAAGAAAAGATAGCCGAGATGGTTGTGGAGCTGAGGGACACCGCCAACTGGTATGAGCTCCTTCAAAAGGAGAATCACGCGAAAGCGGCTGACCTGAAGATGGCCCTTGATGCGGCCAAGGAGACAGGCTCTGAAATTAGAGATGCGCGGGAGGAACTTCGACAAGCCGGAGAAATCGCGGCTGGAAGCCCCTATTTGTTGCGGATGAAGTTGTTAGATCCAAAGTATGCTCCTTTGTATCGGCTTTGGAGCGCTGCAAATGAGTATGCGGACTTGGCGAAAAGTATGGCTGATGCGACCAAGTTATTCAAGGATCATAAAGATAATGAAATAGAAAGGCTGTTTTGGTCGCAATTTAGCGCTCCAACGCGCTCATTGCCATTGAGTGAGAGGATGGCCGCTATAGCCGAGCTCCATAGGTTGTCCGATCTTGCAATGAGGTCTGTAATAGACCATCCATGGCCGAAGGGACCGAGGCCGGATAGTTACTTTGGTTTAGTGCAACAATTATTTGGTGCCGGATCGCGAATCGATGCCGTGAAAAGGTCGGCGTGCATAGAGGGTGCACGGATGGCTCTTGCCCGTGTTAAGACATATTGGGAAGATATGGAGGCCACCAGCATTGCAACCCAGAGTTCGGCAGGAAGCCAGGACCCAGCCCAGCACTATTTTGAGCACGTCATAGAAGGTGCCTGTATAATAGAGGCTCAGTGCTCGAAGAATGTCATGTTCGAGTGACAAGCCGATTAATTGTAAACAATTATGTGTTAAATATAGAGGCTGTGTTTATACTTTTGCCTGAAAGTGTTATAATGCCTCCTGCGCGGCCGTTTATGTATGCATATAACTTGAAAGTTAGCAGTCGTTGGCTTTAGCCCCCACACATATAATGCGGGGGTGTTCGAAAAAATATGCGTAATCACACTTGATCCAACGTCTTGGTCCATTAAGGAGGTGATCGCATGTCGAACCAGGCAACCAGACTATATAGCTATAACACTTTCATTTAGCCATAGGAGTTTAACGGTGGGGTTACTATGTAGCCCCTAGTACTTCCGCATGCATCCGGATAGGGGCGCGTATGTACGTGACTGGGAAATGGTCCTTCGTTAATGCGGAGGAATCCTATAGATTCCGATGAGTCCTCGAGTAGTTGACCAGTCTCTCGCTGTATCATGACAGTCAGTTTTCAGCTTTCTCTACTGAGGTGCTCATCCGGAATAACCAGGGCACAATCGCAATAGTTCTCCTTTGGCCGTCTTAGCCGATAGAACGGAACGTAAGGCAGCAAACCCAGGAGCCGGGCAAACCCAACATTTGACCAAAGACATGATTCGGAGCTGATGCATATAAGGTCAAACTCGCGACGCCGAACACTCTCGAAGGTATTCGGACTTTATAACATATACTGGGCTGAGCAACACCCTTGATTATGAACCCTGTATTTCCAGGTACGTTCATTGATCTGTCATGGCGAAATGCCTATAACGCCAGTATCCCCTATGGGTGTATTGAATACCCACGGGATGTCAAGCAACAAAAGACAGTAAAGAAGGTTTACACAGGGGCTTAATCTAAAGAGAAACCGTTGTGCGGGGCCCTGTTGCACGTCTGCGCCTTTGTCTCCATTGTGCCGTATCCTGGAAGGGTGTCGCACGAATAGTGTCTGTAAAAACAAAAACTCATGTAAAAGAGTAAGCGTGCGGGAAGTTGATTATTCTCAATGGATGTTAGAAATATGAGATATTGGCCTGTTAATAAGGCAAGCCGGATTGTGGGCTTTATTACATGTTTGCAGCCCCTGGTACCATTTATGGGGATATATGTATGGCAACCAGCTCAGGTTTATCCGAGATGTTGTTGACGGTGGTGCACTAGACTCGTCTAACTGTGTCCGTGGTCTTAACGACCGATCATGCATTCTGATGGGAGAGGCCGCTTAGTGTCCGGCTACAAGAGCCGCCGCATACTGCTCTGTGTTTCCGCTAACAGTTATGACGCCACGTGGATCAGGCATCTTAAGTTTAAGGCAGGCGTAGTTCGGTACTACGTTAAGGCAAGCGAAGGTCGTTCTTCCGAGTAATGCATGATCACCGCTGCTGAAGGGAGTGATGTTGAAGAGTAGTTCCTCGCTTCTGAAGTTGTCGGGAGAACTGGATGTCACCTCGAATACGAGGGAGCCCCAGCAGCGGGCCTTGATGCCTGGTATCACTCCTTTAAAGGTGGTGTTACTTTGGCTTATTCTAGATGGGTCTATACCCATCTCGCGTACAGTGTCCTGCTATATCAGATTAAGACTACTGCCGCCGTCCATTAGGACTCAAGTGAGATGGTATCCGCCAATTATTGGGTCGAGCACCAAGGCAGCCGATCTTCCGTGCCAGATACTGGCCGGGTGGTCCCTGTGATCAAAGGTGATCGGGCAGGCCGACCAGGTGTTGAATTTGGGGGCAACAGACTCTATGTGAGTTGCGTGTACCATGTTAACTGTTTTGACTTCTGGTGGAAATTTTTTCTGTCCCCCAGTGTTCGGCTGGCGAGGCTCATCCTCGTCTTCACTTGGCGTTTCCCTTCCCTTGTGTTCGGCGTTTAACTTGACGGCCTGCTTGAAGACCCAACATTCTCTGTGAGTATGATTTGCAGGTTTTTCGGGGGTGCCATGGATTTGGCACAATCTGTCCAGGACTTTATTCAGGCCGGACAGTCCCCCTTTGCTGCCTTTAAATGGCTTCTTTATTTGACCGGGTCGAGAGCCCCTGAATCCGGCGTTGACCGCCGTGTTGTCCGGACTTTTTTCATTGTTCTGACGCTTGTTCTTATTGCGCCGTGGCTTCCCATTGCCATCTCGAATTTTGGATGTGCCTGGGTCCCTGGTGCCTCTACGGGCCAACCAGCTGTCTTCGCCCGCACAAAAGCGGGTCATAAGGCTTATTAAGGCCGCCATCGTCCTTGGCTTTTCTTGGCCGAGGTGTCTGGCCAGCCACTCATCCCGGATACTGTGCTTAAAGGCCGCTAGGGCTTCGGCATCCGGACAATCGACAATTTGATTCTTCTTAGTGAGAAATATTTTCCAAAGCTTGAGGGCTGACTCTCCGGGTTGTTGTATTATGTGACTTAAATCGTCTGCGTCCGGAGGTCGAACATAGGTCCCTTGAAAATTGGCCCTGGAAGCGTCCTCAAGTTCCTCCCAGCTTTCGACTGAATTTTCGGGGAGGCTTTTCAACCAGTGCCGAGCTGGCCCTTTCAACTTGAGGGGAAGGTATTTGGTGGCGTGGAGGTCATCCCCACGAGCCATGTGGCTGTGGAGGATAAAATCTTCAATCCAGACCCCAGGGTCTTCCGTTCCGTCATATGCCTCTATGTTCACGGGTTTGAATCCCCGTGGAAATTCGTGATCCAGCACCTCATCGGTGAAGCACAGAGGGCGCGCAGCCCCTCTGTATCTGGACATGTCGTGGCATGCTGTTGGCTGTTGTTGTGTCCGGTGTTAATTCCGAACTGGTATTCAATCACTGTGATCGTTTTGGTGACCATAATCCTGCGTCAGAGCGTGTCCTCTGGATCCGTAAATGGACCTGGTCGCACCGGCCTTTTTGTCCAGGAGCTCACGTAAATCGTGTGTAGCGTCAGTGGCTGCTCTATCGCGGCCATGAAGTTGTTGGTCCGGCCAATTGGCCGTATTGTTCTTTGGAGGAATGAGCTCTGCAGCCTCATCGTCGAATTCGGGCAGCAGCTTGCGTTTTGGGTAGCTCTTTGTGTGGCGATGGTCGCCATATTTTCCTTCAGTGTCGAGCACCTTATTCCATCTTCGGTTGAGCGTATCCTGCGCGGCTTTGAGCCTTTGCTTCTTCTTCTTTAGGGTCCTCGCCGTGTCCATAAGCCTTCTGCAGAGGTTATCTTGTTCCAAACGTTTTTCCGGGATGATGCATAGTCAACCGGACTGTCCTCCTCTCTGGAGGCAGTTTGATGAGTTCGGCCCTCGGGATCGCTGTGATTGGGCGTCTGTTTAGCATGGCCTGGCTCTTCTTGCTCCATCGTTGGGTTCATATTGTTGCCTTTGGAGTCAACCGGAGTGTCATATTTCCTTGCGCTGTTATCACTATTTTTACTGTGACTGGACTTAGAGCGGCGCCTGCGCCGTCGTTTTGGCTTTTGTCTGGCGGGTTTATCCTCCGTTGTGTCCTTTTTGTCACTGTTGTCCTCCTTAGGCGTGTCCACCATGTAGATGTCATATGATGAAGTGGCGGTCCAGCGCCCCGTGGGCGGTGGTTCCAGATCGTCCCCTGCATCGACGTCCATACCGTCTATGTCATCGGAGTCAAAATCAAGCATGTCTATTAGGTCATCGATAGTGGCTATGAAGTGGGTGGTGGGTGGGAGGCGAGTTTCTTCATTGTCCGTATCCCACTCAGGTCGGACATAGTTAGGCCAAGAGTCTTCTGACAAAGAGAGAGACTTTAACGAATTTAGCACATCACCAAAGGGGGAGTGCTGAAAGATATCCGCGGCGGTGAACTCCATTACTGGAGCCCAATCGAACTCGATGGGTCCGGGCGCACGCGGTTCGGAACCCACGTCCAGACACAAGTCCCTTAATGGCGGAGTCTGTGTTCGGCTCTACCGCCGAGGAGTATGCGGCCTCTGTGGCGGGGTCCATCCACCTGTCCTCGGACGACGCGATCTGCCACGGATTGAGGTTCAGGGCAGCTGCGGGGGTGATATCTCGAATACTGTCCGACAGCAGATTTAAGTCGTGCTCGTCGTGACTGTTCGACACTCCTGATGTGGGCCTGAATCCATCGAAGATCAAGTCTCTGCGGATGTCAGCCGTGTAATTCAAGTTTCTGAACCTGACCTAATGGCCAGGGGCGTAGCTGTCGATCTGCTCCAAATGGCAAAGCGAGTTGGCCTACAGTTCGAAGCCGCCGAACACAAAGTTCTATTCAGGGAGAAAAGTCTTACCCTTGACTGCGCTGTTGAAGGTTAATGGAGCCATCGAGCCTTACAGCAACGACACATAGGAACTCTCAATGAAAGCACCAATGTCGGTGTCAAAACCGGCGGATCTCGGGTAGGGGGTCCCGAACTGTGCATCTAAGGTTAATGGTAACAGGAGACTGGGGACACGATGTTTACCCAGGTTCGGGCCCTCTCGATGGAGGTAATACCCTACTTCCTGCTTTATTGATCTTGATGATATGAGTATTACAAGAGTCGATCTACCACGAGATCGTAGAGGCTAAACCCTAGAAGCTAGCCAATGATTATGATTGTTCTCGTCCTACAGACTAAAATCTCCGGTTTATATAGACACCAGAGGGGGCTAGGGTTACACAGAGTCGGTTATAGAGAAGGAGATCTATCATCCGAATCGCCAAGCTTTCCTTCCACGCAAAGGAGAGTCCCATCCGGACACGGGACGAAGTCTTCAATCTTGTATCTTCATAGTCCAATATTCTGACCAAAGTATATAGTTCGGCTGTCCGGATACCCCCTTATCCAGGACTCCCTCAGCCCTCACTAGCAAATTTGGAACTAAACTATGCTCATATTCCTTCTTTAGTTGCTGCAGTTTGATGTTTGTGTCAATCAATTTTAACCCATGCTCTCTCTCCCCTCCTTTGCCCAAATTCTTGTAAGATCCCCGACATCACACTACAGTGATCTGTAGGGGAACATAGTATGTCAAAATAAAATTGTACGATCACGCAAGATCTATCTATGTGAAGCATAGCAACAAGAGGGGAGAGTGTGTCCACATACCCTCGTACTACGGAAGCGGAAGCGTTTAGTAACGCGGTTGATGTAGTCGAACGTCTTTGCGATCCAACCGATCCAAGTATCGAACGTACGGCACCTCCGCGTTAAGGACACATTCAGCTCGATGATGTCCCTTGTGCTCTTGATCCAGTTGAGGACAAGGGTGAGTTCCGTCAGCACGACAGCATGGCGATGGTGATGATGATGTTACCGGCACAGGGCTTTGCCTAAGAACTATGGCGATATGATCAAGGTGTGTAACTGTGGAGGGGGCACCGCACACGGTTAATATAAACTTGTGTTCAAGGGTGCCCCCTGCCCCCGTATATAAAGGAGGGACGGGGAGGCCGGCCGGCCCCTGTAGGGTGCACCAAGAGAGGGGAGTCCTACTAGGACTCCAAGTCCTAGTAGGAGTCCACCTCTCAGGAGAGGAGGAAAGGAAGGGAGAGGGGGGCCACGCCCCCAACCCCTTGTCCAATTCGGACTGGGCTTAGGGGGCGCTGTCGTGGTACTAAGACTGACAGTAAGAGTAGGGGTACGTAGGAGGAGGCAAGGTCCAAGCTACGGTGAGGTTGTACGCAAGTGTAAACGAGTTCAGGCCCCTCTCGGAGGAGGTAAAATCCCTACGTCTCAGTGCCCGGAGGCAGTCGACTGGATTTCAGTATATGCATGCGTGTGTTACAGGGGGTGCGAACCCTTATGCCAGAGGAGGGGGGTGGCTTATATAGAGTGCGCTAGGACCCTAGCCATCCCCCGTTACAGAGGGTTCAATGTACATAAAAGAGGGACATTACTGATAATGCTAGCCATAAGTGCTATTAATGCCTTTGATGACTACGGAGTGAATACTTGACCGTTGCAGTTCTGTGCGACTCCTGGTCTTCATAGCTCGAGTGGTTTCTTGTACGGTCGAGTGGTCTCGAGAAGGAGGAGTACCCGAGTGGTATGACTTGGTTAAGTGGATTACACTCGACATCTTTATTGGGTATTCCCTATTGTCTCTTGATCTCCTCTAACAGTGACCTTGGGTAAGGTATATAGGTCAGGCCTATGACCCTACCCTAGGTCTATATTACCATCATTAGCCCTCGAATGGATTGAGGACCGAGTGGAAAGAAGGTTGAAGTCGATCCTGCTTCAACCGTGGAACATAACAAGTAATTGCGTTGAACGGGAGGCTCATGTTGGAACTTCAGCTTCATTCCAGTCGCCTTGATCGATTCAGAAATTGCCGAGTGAATTTGTAACATCAACCGCTGAGTGTTGCTTTCTGACGCGAGATCTTCGGCACGATTGGTTACGGCGTATCCCGGATTCCACGGGATTTGAAATTTCGGGGAAGCGCACGGGACGGGGCAAGCCACGGTAGGCGGGATGGATGGATAGGAGCACCTCGATCCTTGCGCCACCTTTTTCGCCACGGTGTTGTGCAGTTGCCGGAGGGGGGAGATGGAGCCGCAGCCGCGACCGGGTGAGTGTGTTCTACTCGCCACCCACATCGACCGCGGTTTTTCGCTTCCTCTGCTTCCTTTTTTCTGGGGTTTTCTAAACTTCTTCGGGGCCCAACTTCATCACTTTTCTCCTAATACCATCACATACCTCGCGGCATTTGTGTCCATGTGCGAGAAATTTCTTGGCTGTCGACCGCATTAGGGCCTCTTCAAGCACATCTTCACTATCCGCTCTCAGTTGGTGAAGAAAGCAAACACGAGCGACGAGAAAACGCACATTACCCAAATGTGTGGGGGTTTGGGCATCTAGAAGAGGAAAAGGAGCTCTTTCCCTTCCATGACCCTTCCTGAGTCGGTCAGGGGCTGGCAGTCAACCTGGTTCTACTGCCAGGACGTCGCCACTCCATGCCACTCGACTGGACTTCCCCCTTTTTCCTTCGATCGTGTTCAGACTCCTTCCTCGCTGAAAGTGACCGCTGCAGAGAAGGTGGAAACATACATGCTGGTCGAGAGGGTGGTTCACCTGATCAATCAGGGCGTGACTGGAATGGACTTACTGGATGTATTTCTCAGTCGATGCATCCAGGCGCTTTAGGCTCGGGATCACTCGATGTGGATGTACTCTGGTGCCAATGACACCACTCGGGTTCATCCGGAGGAAGTCCCGGCCAAAATGGTGGCCATGTGGTTGAAGAGTATCACGGGAAACAAGGACAACCCCAGGGGAGCCAGGAGGGTCGTCCCATTCAGCGACAGCAATCCACCAGACAAGGTTCGAACTTTTGCCACCGACTGTTTTCTTGTGCATCCTGCATCTGTCTCTGAATCTGACTGAAGTTCACTCGACTCTTTGTTTTGTAGGTTTATACTGAGATGTATTCCATGCCCAACGGCGAGCAAATTCTGGAGCAGGACCAGGAAGGGGAGGACAGCATGGATGAGAGCGGCGACTGGCAGTCCCCGAAGGATGACGACGAGGCGGACGACGACGAGGGGGTTGACTCACCGCCATGCTTGGAGCGTCGATCCAAACATCTTCACAGTCCAGCAGGCAAGCGTGGCAAGACCGCGGCTCCCAGTACCCAGGCGCAGAAGCGCACTCGAACGTCGGCTCCGGAGCCGACGGAGAAGGTTGCCAAGCAGCCCAAGGTTGTGCCCTTGAAGACTCGGAAAACCTTGCCGAAGATCAAGATGGACGTTCCCGTCACCTCTGGGTGAGTGTTCTATCATTCTGTGTTTCTTTCCTTCGATTGATACTTCTGTTGTTACTGAGTGGACAATGAACTTTTTTCAGCCCCGTGACTTCTGCGACTGACATGGATGTTGACAAGGCCCCGGGGGAAGAAGAGGATCATGACGCGGTTACTTCCAGAGCCGGTAAGCCTTTTCCAATTTGAATTTGATCTGCCGACTGATTCACTGGTCAACTGAATTCTTGGGATTGTCTGTGTTGCAGCCCCGCGAGACGTCATTACCCTTCGGGATGACAAAGATGAAGAAGTGCCTCTGAGGGAGATGAGAAGGAAGGGCAGGACCTCGAGCGGGAGGGCGGCTGAAGGACAAGTGCCTGAGCCGGCGGTCGAGCAATCCGGAGATCTGGCTTGGGCCAGCGTCCCTTTCGCCGATCTGCTATCGACCGACCGTCCATCAGGGTCGACTGCTTAGGCTCCTGCTGCTCCGGTACAATTCCACGCATCTGATCCTGTAGCTACTCCGACTGCATTGTCGGCATCCCTCTTCACTACATACCAGACCCCGGACCATCTGCCGAGTGCTGCCCGGGAAGCTCTTCTCCAAGTGAATCTCGTGATGGAATAGATGAAAGTGGTGCATGAGGCCAGTCAGGTCGCTTACAAGGCCACAACTGCTCTGCAGGCGAACGTCAAGGTTAGTTGATCTCCGACTGATTTTTTGAGTAGTGATAGTTGCAACCGTCGCTTTACTGCCCATATGATGTCTTTGAATGATTGCTTTGGAACCTTTTATGTCCATCTATGAGTCTTCGTTCCGCATCCAATCATCCACTGGGTGTATTCCTTGTAGCCAATCGGAAATAACTTCTCTGCTTGAGTCGACTAGGTTGAGTCGAATGTTTTTCTGAACCAGTGGGGGGACGCATAGTGCACCCACTGGGTGTACTCCCCGAGACCGCAGTCAAGTGCTGGCAGTTGACTAGGGTCTGGGAATCACGTTTTTTAACCGTGCTGGGCAGACCATGCCGAGTATAACAACCGGACCAGTGGGCGCACGCCAAGTGCACCCACTGGGTGTAGTCCCCGAGACCGCCGTTGAATGTTTGATTCAGTGGTAGTCTGAGATTAACTTTTGTTGCTGTCGACGGACATATCTCTTTTGCTGACTGTAGAATTCTTGTGAGCTTGGGGCTCAACTTTCTGAGCTGGACAAGAAGCAGATCAACATCAATCTTGACTTGGAGTTGGCCAAGAAGAACCTCAAGAAGTCCCAGGAGGAAACATCTATCATGGGAGGTAACCACTCGGAACTTTTTATGATATGATTCTCCCTTTCTTCTTTTCAGTCTCATTGAACCGAGTGATTCCACTCGAACATATGTGTGTAGTGAAAACCGTCACCTTCAGGCTTGTCTGAAGAATGTTATTTCTTTAGACAAAATGAATCAGGCTCTTGAGAAGGACTTGGACCTTGCTGCAGCCCAGAAGGAGGCGCGAGAGAAAACTGCGCTTGCGAACAAGAAGCTGGCTTCGGTAGGCAAATTAGAAGACGAGATCGCACAGCTGAAGAAGGACAAGGAGAGCTTGACTGATGAAGTGGGGAACCTCAAAGCCAAACAGGGCGCATTGGAGTCGTATCTGGGGCAGCTTGCTGCGAAGTTGGTCTTGAAACTTGAAGGTATTTCCTCTGGTTCGACTGATTTCAGACGTCGACTGACATGCCTTGTTGAACTGTCGACTCATTGTTTTTCTGACTGTGTAGAGCTCTGTCAGGACTTCGAAGCAGAAACTGGGTGGGTTGAGACAGGTCTCGATCCCATAAACTACCCTGTCAAAGACGATGTTGTGATGAACGTGTTGCGGCTGGAGTCTCATTTGGACAGTGTTGTGGATTACCTCGCTCGATTGAAGGCCGCGATGACGCGGGTTAACGATGAACTCTGGCCTCAGGCGGAACTTTCACAGGACCTCGAGTCTCTGATGGCTCGACTGAATCAGATCCCCGGTCGAGTGCAGGAATGGAAGAAGTCATCCGCTCAGTGTGGTGCTGATGTCGCTCTGTCACTGGTCCGAGTGCACTGCAAGGACGTCAGAGAAGACAAGCTGGCGGCCCTCAAGGTTGGCAACACAAAGAAGCTCGACTTCCAGTCCTTCATGGACACCTTCCTTGACGCTACCATGCGCATCATAGACAGCATCGACCTCGACAGCTTCGTCGAGCCAGCGAGTCCTCCTCCTGCCGAGTGAACAAACATTTTGCCCCACCCTTTATTTACCTCGGGATGCCAAGTGGTTATGTAACCATTAAACTCTATCGGGCTTGATGCCCGAGCACTTCTGCCCATTGTGGTTCTGAACTTTTGAGGGATTTATCCGAACTTTGCTTTCCTTGTATATCTTGGCTCTCGCTCGTGTTGCTTCGTCGTTCTTGCGGATTGGGACGGAGCGCACATTGTACTTGTGGCATAGCTCAGACGTGTTCAATCGACACCTTGCCGTCCCTGCGGATAGGGATGGAACGCACGTTGTACTTGTGGCGTAGCTCAGAGGTGTTCAATCGGCACCTCCTCGTCCTTGCGGATAGGGATGGAATGCACGTTGTACTTGTGGCATAGCTCAGAGGTGTTCAATCGACACCTCGTCGTCCCTGCGGATTGGGATGGAATGCATGTTGTACTTGTGGCATAGATCAGAGGTGTTCTTTTAACTTAGGCGATTATGGGGGCGCAGCTAAGTCCCCGAGTGGGGGGATTGTTCTCCACTCGGAGGTGTTTTTAACTTAGGCGATTACGGGGTCGCAGCTAAGCCCCCGAGTGGGAGGATTTCTCTTCACTCAGAGTGTTTTTTAACTTAGGCGATTACAGGGTCGCAGCTAAGCCCCCGAGTGGGAGGATTGCTCTCCACTCGGAGTGTTTTTTTAACTTAGGCGATTACGGGGTCGCAGCTAAGCCCCCGAGTGGGAGGATTGCTGTCCACTCGGAGTGTTTTTCAACTTAGGCGATTACAGGGTCGCAGCTAAGCCCCAGAGTGGGAGGATTGCTCTCCATTCAGAGTGTTTTTTAACTTAGGCGATTACGGGGTCGCAGCTAAGCCCCCGAGTGGGAGGATTGCTCGCCACTCGGAGCGTTTTTTAACTTAGGCGATTACGGGGTCGCAGCTAAGCCCCCGAGTAGGAGGATTGCTCTCCACTCAAAGTGTTTTTTAAACTTAGGCAATTGGATTCGCAGCTAAGCCCCCGAGTGGGAGGATTTCTCTCCCCTCGGAGTGTTTTTTAACCTAGGCGATTATGGGGTCGCAGCTAAGCCCCCGAGTGGGAGGATTGCTCTCCACTCAGAATGTTTTTAAACTTAGGCGATTACGGGGTCGCAGCTAAGCCCCCGAGTGGGAGGATTGCTCTCCACTCGGAATGTTTTTAAACTTAGGCGAATCGGATTCGCAGCTAAGCCTCTGAGTGGGAGGATTGCTCTCCACTCGAGTGTTTTTAACTTAGGCGAATCGGATTCGCGGCTAAGCCACCCACTGGGGGATTTTAGACATAGATGCTTATGGGAAACTGATCATTATGATACTGAAAAATCTTGTCTTTGGAAAGCAAACTGAAATACTTTTATTACAACTCGTCAGGTCGAGTGATCTATGTGTAGAAGCGACGGAGCAGCTCTGCATTCCACGCCCGTGGCTCGTCTATCTGCTTGGCTACGTTGTAGATGTGGTAGGCTCCATTGTGAAGCACCTTGGTGATGACGAAGGGGCCTTCCCAGGCCGGAGCAAGCTTGTGAGGTCGTTTCTGATCCACTCGGAGAACCAGGTCTCCTTCTTGGAATGCTCGTCCTCTGATGTTTCGGGCATGGAGTCGACGCAGATCTTGCTGGTAGATGGTCGACCAGATCAAAGCCATCTCGCACTCTTCTTCCAGGAGATCAATGGCGTCTTCTTGTGCTTACTCTGCTTTAGCTTCTGTGAATAGTTCTACTCGGGGGGCATTGTGCAGTAAATCACTCGGGAGTACAGCCTCTGCATCATACACCAAGAAGAAAGGAGTCCGGCTAGTCGACCGATTCAGCGTTGTTCTTAGCCCCCATAATACGGAAGGCAACTCGGCTACCCAGGCTCCAGCAGCCTGCTTGAGGTCACGCATTAGGAGGGGTTTTAATCCTTGGAGAATCAAACCATTCGCCCTTTCTGCCTGTCCATTTGACTGAGGGTGTGCGACCGATGCATAATTGACTCGAGTGCCTTGGGTTGCACAGAATGCATTAAACTTGTCAGAATCAAAGTTGGAGCCATTATATGTGATAATGCTGTGAGGAACTCCATATCTGAATATCAACTCCTTGATGAAATTGACAGCGGTGCTTGCACTGAGGTTCTTGATGGGTTTAGCTTCGATCCACTTGGTGAACTTGTCGACTGCTACTAGCACATGGGTAAAACCACTCGCACCGGTCTTGAAGGGGCCGACCATATCCAACCCCCAGACTGCAAATGGCCAAATGAGAGGAATAGTCTTCAAGGCAGACGCTGGCTTGTGGGACATATTGGAGTAGAACTGGTAGCCCGCACACTTGTCGACTATATCCTTTGCCATTTCGTTTGCTCAAGGCCAATAAAATCCTGCTTGGTATGCTTTGGCCATGATGGTCCGAGAAGACGCATGGTGGCCATAGGTCCCCGAGTGGATATCATTTAAGATCATTCAACCTTCTTCAGGGGTGATGCAACGCTGAGCCACTCCTGTGACACTTTCTCTGTAGAGCTGCCCCTTCATCACTGTAAAGGCTTTCGATCGATGGACCATCTGACGGGCTTCATCCTTGTCTTCCGGGAGCTCCTTCCTGAGAATGTACGCAACGTACGACACTGTCCAGTCGGGCGTGATCACTAAGGCTTCCACGATTAAGTCAACCACAACTGGAATCTCAATCTCAGTCGGGTGGTTGAACTTATCGGCTGCAGGGGCTCTTCCTTGAAGGGATCCTCTTGTATTGACGGGGTATGGAGATGTTCCAAGAATACATTACTAGGGATAGGCTTCTGAGTGGAACCTATTTTCGCCAGATCATCAGCCACTTGATTCTTGAGTCGGGGTATGTGGTGGAGCTCTAACCCCTCAAACTTCTTCTCCAACTTTCTCACTGCGTTGCAGTAACCAGTCATTGCAGAGCTCCTGACATCCCATTCCTTCATCACTTGATTGACCACTAAATCTGAGTTGTCGTAGACCATCAAGCGCCGGACGCCGAGTGAGATGGCCATACGCAACCTATTGGGGATATAACTATTTGTGTAAGACGCCCAGGAGGGGCTGGGTTACGCAAAGAAGACTCACCAGAGAGAAGCCCAAGACCAAAGTATGAAGATGGCGGTTCATAGAAAGCTTAAGGCCCGCAGGCGACTTAAGGCCCGTTGTAGTAAACCGCTGTAATAATATTACTTGTATCATAAGGTAGACTTAACTAGTCACCGAGCCAGACATTGTTTATAAGCCGGCCGGGACTCTGTAAGCCGCAGGGCGTCGACCCATGTATATAAGGGGACGACCCGCTGGCGGCTGAGGGCAAGAAACAACTCATCGAGAGCCAGGCATAGCGTATCTCGCTCCCTGGTCATCAAAACATCAATACCAACCCAACTAGACGTAGGCCTTACCTTCACCGTAAGGGGCCGAACTAGTATAAAACCTCTCGTGTCCTTTGTCCCGATTAACCCCCTCAAGCTTCCTAGTTGCGATGGCTCCACAACTAAGTCCTTTCACGAGGACATCTGACGTGACAATTCCACGATAGTTGGCGCCCAACATGGGGCCAGCACACGGTGGATTTGAGTTCTTGAAGGGCAACATCGAAGGGCTCAAGGGATACGTAGTGGGCCGGATGACCAAAAGTCGTCGCCGCAAGATCTACATCGACGACGAAGGTTGGGGCCCCGACGCCGGCTCAATTGAGTATGGGTACCGGGTCCCCTTCGGAGGGATCCACGTCTTCATCGGCCGGATCGGTGAGCCAGGGCCTGAGCCGGACAACTGCACCAACCTCGTCGAGATGGCTCAGCGTGTGAAACCCGCCCGAGTCCAAACCTGCATGAAGCATGTCTTTGTGGGCTGCATCCACGGAGAAGAACTTTCTGAAGGTCCGAAAGATGGTGGTGAGACGTCCGTCCACTCTGACGGTGACTCATCCGCCGGTTACAGATTCTTTGTATCAAGTTCAAGACGGTGCGCTCGGAGGCTGTTCCGATGGCCTTAGTATTCCGGACCCCTGTGAGTCGCCAAATTGGGCAGGAGTCTTTATGGCCGGGACTCAACCCGGACAAAACTCAACAGCCGTGGCTGCAATTACTTCCGGGTTAGGAGCGGTCGGGGCAGGAGGCCATGTGCGCCCGCTGGCTCAAGTATTGATAGACCTCATGGACAAGCGTACGGCCCTGTTAACCGCCATGGTTATCCCTGCGAACAAAGATGAGCATGACATGGAGGTAGCACGGGTACGTGAGGAGATAGCTCAGGCCAAGGAGGCCTTAGCAGCTGAGGACACTAGACTAGCTACGGAGCAGGCGGCTCTCGACGCCCGGGCACAGCGGTTGCGGTTAGAGGCTTACCAGCTCACGATGAGTTTAAACGCGTCCAATGAGGTAATGAGGAGGAGACACCAGAAGACCCAATCCCGGTTGCCTCTGAACTACGACCCTAGGGTTCTTTTTGCTACACCCGGAGCCGGCCCAAGTAACCCGCCCGATGCTAATCCTTTTATGACATCCGGAGCGGGAGGACCGGCCCAGCATCGAGAGATGCCACCTCCTCATATGAGCATGGCGCCGCCGCGTTACGTGCCGATACCGGAGGGTCATTTTCCCAACCCCATGGAGAATTTAATCGCAGCGTCAGCACGCCTGGCGGCTCTTCCAGTGGACGGTGATGATCCAATAGCGGTGGAGACCCGGAGGATCAGGGAACTTGTCCAGACGGCCTTGGCTCAGCAGGAGACCTATTCTTACAGCCGGGATAGGATTCACTCAACCCCTCCACCTTGGTTAGCACCGCCTCGTCAGAACCGGAGCCCGAGTTACAGCAGGCACATGGAGTCCGAAGCTTTATCAAGTAACGCCCAACGCCGTAACCAGCTTGGTGGCTATAACACGGTGCAAGACCGAGTACATCAGGAGGACGAGCGGGCAGCTCAACTGGCGGCTCAACAGGCGGCTTAGCTGGCGGCTCATCAGGATATCCCAGAGTATCCAACAACTTCTATTGAGATGGGAGTAGCTACTAGAACCGATGGAGTTCCTTATTTGATACCGGCTTTGCGCAACGTGCGCCTGCCTAAGGACTTCAAGGGACCTCTAAAGGTGCCGAATTACACGGCCGACTTACAACCCGGAGCGTGGATTGAGAGTTATGAGATGGCCATGGAGCTGTTGGAGGTCAGTGACGCGGCAATGGCTAAATACTTCACCATGATGTTAGATGGAACGGCCCGGTCTTGGCTAAAAGGTTTACCACCTAATTCCATTGGTTCGTGGGGGGAGTTAAAGGCCCGTTTCATCCAGAACTTCAAGGATACCTGTAAGCAATATATGTCGATCATGGACTTGACGAGTTGTAAGCAAGGAGAGGGTGAATCCACCACCCATTGAGTACGCCGAGTCAAGGAGATAATTCACTCATCTGATAAGATGGATACCGGCTCTGCAGTCCTCATGTTGGAGAAGAATTGCTACTTTGAACCACTGAGGCAGAAATTGGGCCGCCTTAAGCGTGACTGCACCGATATGGAAACGCTGATGGCGGCTTTAGTCAAATATGCCGATTCTGATAATACCAAGGACCCTGCGTCTGACGATGAGAAGACAGGGAAGGGTAAAAGGAACGGTAATGGAAAGAGTCAACAGCACAACCCGGGGAATCAAAACGGCAATAAGCGTAAGGCGGGCGGCAGCCCGGAGCTTGTGGCTAACGCGAGTACACAGGTTAACAATCAGAGACGTAAGGGTAAGTGGCCTTGAACCGGCGGGTCAGGTCCATCTCTTGAGCAGCTACTCAACGAGCCCTGTCCGAAACACGGCACCCGGAAGCACCCCTCTACGCACCTGTGGAAAGATTGTGCGATCATGAAGGCGTTTAAAAACTCCAATATCTTTGATGGTGGTCATGGACCTGGTGGCGGTTCAGGGGCCGGCGGCTTTCATGGCCCGGGCGGCGGTTCAAATTCCGATTTTCAGGGACAGCCGGGTGGAAATAATCTGCAGCAATTGGGTCAGGGAGGACAGCAGCAGCAGTCGGGTTACCAGAGCCAAACAAAACAGTTGAGCGGTGGGCAATACCATGTGTTTACCACCAGCTTATGCAAACGTGACCAGAAGGTTCATAAGAGGGCTATAAATTCGGTTGAACCGGCAGTTCCTCGTTATTTGAGATGGTCAGAGCAACCTATCATTTGGAGCAGAGAGGATCACCCTCCACTACTGGAAACTGGGAATTTGCCATGAGCCAGCTCTTTGCCATCTGCCAGCTGATGGCAAAGAACATCTTTGCCATCTGCTTATAAAAAACAGATGGCAAAGAACTGACAGACGGCAAATAACATGGTTGCCATCAGCCAATTCTTTGCCATCTGCTAGTGGATGGCAAATAATCTTTGCCATCTGCCAGTAGATGGCAAAGAGGTTGGCAAATCCTGTAGCCGTCAAGTGTGTAACAGCGTACTAGCCCCACCTCTTTGCCATCTGCTAGCAGACGGCAAAGAGATGGGTTATTTTTTCTAGATAAAAAAAACTGTGGGGTTATTTTTGTTCTCATTGGTTGAAATGTTTGCGTCATGGATTGATGACATGGCAACCCTAGGGTCCCACATCCATACGTATTCAATAGACACACCCCTTCCCTCAAAAAAATGACACACCCCCGCAGCTAGCACACACATCTTATCCATTCTCCACCCCGACTCACGCACAGCAACCCTAGCGAGCGGCGACTGGAGGCGCGGGCGACGCGGCGGGGCCCAAGGCGGCGGGAGGCGGGCGCCGCGACTCATGGCTGTTCGCTCGCTCGCGCCGCTGGGCGCGACGCGGCGGGCCCAAGGCGGCGGGAGGCGGGCGCCGCGGCCCGCGGCGACTGGAGCTGCGCGGCACGGCAGTGGCCCGCGGCGGAGGGGAGCAGGCTCCCGGCTGTTGGCTCGCGCTGCTGCGGCTGCTGAAGCATCCATGGAGTCGCCAACCCCCAAGTCGCCGTACGAGTGAGTTCCTGAGCCCCAGCGTCACGCCTGAACCTCATGCCCCAACCTATGCTGTGTGAAATAGCCTTTTACCTGTGCTGTTTTTACCTGAAACTTGTAGGTTTGAGCCAACGAATGAACTAGCCCTAGCGCACATCCCAACCCTTGCTAGGGTAAGTTCTTGTCAGGCCATGGTTCTTGTAGATAAAGCGTCCAAGCCCTACTTTATTTCGTTAGTGTAGGCAGTAGGCAGTAGGCTACTTTTTTGTTAAACGAAAAATTCAAAATCTTACATCTGGGTGAAGTCCTTTTCTATTTTCTTATAGCTACAATTATCAGAGTTTGAATTGATTCAGATTATGTTTGTCTTATTAAACAGAAGGAATCATGCATCCGGGAAGGATGTATCATTCTGGTGCTTCAAAGCGAAGGAATAAACAAAAACTAGATATTTGGTTTCTTATTTACTACAGATAGGCTGCGATCCTTGGATGACAAGAGTTTATTGGCTGCTTGTGTTAATCTTGAAGATGCACTTAAGAGTGGAGAACATAAAGATATGAGTTAATTACACTATTGGTACATAAACTTGCACTCCATGAACAAATTCATAAATAAACTTGAAAATGATACAAACCGACCATATAACTTGCGTTTCAGATACATTTCAGTACATTTCCGTTAACTTTCTGTTCAACACGACACGTCAGTTGGCCTACGCTCCAACCTACGTGTGGGTCCTAGATGTCAGTTGCAAGGAAAGAAATAAAATCAAAATAAAACCCAGGGCGTTGCCCGGCACGACCCATGTACTAGCCACTGCAGCCAAAACCTATATTTAGACATTTGATAATAATAATTGATTTGTGGCCAAAATACATGTTGCACAGGGGGTTCGAACAAGGTTTTTCCTATTTTGTTATTTTTGGCTTCATTCAAAAATTATTTTAGGCATAATACTTGATTTGAAACCAAAATACATGCCGCAGAAGGGGTTTGAAACAATTTTTTTCATCAATTTCGGTATTCTTTTCCTGGAGGGACCGAAAACCTGGGTTTATGGAAAATCTGGATTGTTTTGGTACTTCTATTTTAAATTTTCGAACAAAATTGGAATTAAAATTTTTAGTGTAAAAATATAATTTATTTGATCACATACCTGACAAACTGTGGCGTCCATTCTAGCGATTTGCTCGGCATGTTTTTATCAGAAGGGTGCTATTCGAGACATTGCTAACACACCTCGTCTATTTTTTCAAAAAAGAGTTATTCAATGATACAAAAGAGTACATTTTTCGCATACGAGGTATTATGGTTCGCGCCTTATCACTTGAACAAAAGCTGTTATGAGAAACATGCGCATATGAGCTTCTGACATTAATAAGAAATAGCAGGTTGTAATGGCTAGTGCCTGACGTGTGTGACAAAGCATCTTGACTTCGAATCCTAAAAAGTTATCACTTACATTTTTTGAACCATGTGAAGAAGCGCTCCTGAATCTATCCTAATGCTGTTATTGCATACAGAATTTTGTTAACCATTCATGTGACGATTGCATCTGTCGAAAGGAGCTTTTCTAAACTGAAGTTTGTTGAAATCCTACTTGCGTTCGACTATGACACAAGAAAGACTGAATGTATTGGCAACAATAGCACTTGAAAATGATGTCTTGGAGAAGATTAATTATGAAGATTTGATCGAGGATTTCATATCAAGAAATACTAGAAGAACGCTGCTTTTTGGTAGAAAATGAGGTTAGTTTATAAGTGTATTCCTTTAGTACCATCTTTACTATTTTACCATTAGTATTTGCTATATTTCCTAAACATCTACGGCCCATTGTCAGCTATACAACTTTTGAATTCTGTGAAGTTCAGTTCAGATTTGATAGCTATGTCAAAACTCAATATTGTATAAAATGTTTTTTGTATGAGTGATATCAGCTTTCTGAGTCAGATAATTTTTTCGTAAGTGCTTAACTTGATGACTTTGTAAACTTGCAAGACAGAAATTTCATTCTGTAAGGAAGTGAAAGACCTCATTTTCTTATTGTTCTACCTCTCTGACTGAAACAGGAACTTTCGCACAAAGAAAACACACACAGGGCAGGAACATGAGTACTCTCGCCCTTCCATGTTTCTGGTCGATCGAACTCTTCGGTGACCAGAAAATGAGAAAAGGGCAGGTCGTCGATGTACAGACCACAGGCGCTCGGACGCACGGCCGGCATCATGGTCGTCATAGCTCATAACCCATGAGGGGGTGACGAAGCAAGAAAGGAAGGTTAGTTGACTCTCCTCTAATTCATTTTGTTGCTGTTGAGAAACTCTCCTCTCCGATTCTGATTGTCTTAGTTAGTCCTTGGAAATCTCCCAACATTAGATTAATTTATGCATTAGAAACTACAAAGAGTACAATAGTAGAAATTATAGTCATAGAAACTGATGTGGGTTGCAGAACTGCCAGGCGACGAGCCCAACGGCCTTGTACTTCGCCCAGACAAGCACCATTGGGTCGACGTTGCAGCCAGCGGCTGCGGCCATGCATTTGGAAATTGCAGGAGTTTTTTCTTGAAAAGAAAATATAAAATTTACACCTCTTGCACCACTGATAAAGATGTGCCTTGCTGTAATAAGATGATGGGCTCATGACTTATCTTTCTTGGACAAAACAAGGAATCTAGCCATAACTATGTACATATCTGGATACTCATCTTTTTTTTCTCAAGCTATCATGTCAAGTGTAGAGGAAATGATGATATACAGAATAAGGAGAAAGACATGCTGACAGTACATCCGGTTCCAATTTTCATCATACTATGTGCTAATATATGCTCTCAATGATAATATGCCACCTTGCGCTATCTACACACGTAACATGTTCTTCTTTTGTATAATTATACACTATAAAATTATTGTATGCTTACCTTTGGTGGAATTTCAGAGTTGAAAGGACATGAAGTTTCCACGCGAGGGGAGTTAATTTTGGTTGTCCTTTGTTTCATAAAAAATGTTGGTGTCATTTAGAACTATGTTTATTTGGTGTAACCGGAATTAATCACTGGTTAAACATATAGAAGGAGTCTCTCTATTGGAAGGGGAAAACATAATATTAGACACCATTTATTTTTTTGCTCGCTGATGCATGCAATGTATCATTTGGCCTTGATTTAATGTACTGCACTTTTCTTCATTGTTCTCTGTTCTTTAATAAGTCAAACTCATATAGAACCTGATATTTCTTAGTGATGTCTTCAGATCCCATGAATGTCATTTTGCACCGAAGGTTTGTAACCATTGAGGAATGTTTTCTTGCTCTGATGTATCAAGTTGCCATGGGGGTGATCTAGAGGTGAAAGCTAGCAAGCCATCTCCTGATATTTTCCTTACTAGCAAGCTTAATGCGGAGCACTTATATTTCAGTACTTGTTTGTTTAATTGTGTTATTTATCTGCAGGTCTCTTCCTTGTCCAAAGTATGTCGTACCTAATCAAGACATGTTCATTTAATTTACCCGTCATGTAAATGACACAACATGATTCACTTGTGTATAGTGTAAACATATATTTATTTATGGCAAGCAGGTGTTCAAATTATAGTTGTGAAACGTGTATAGTGTAAGGATATAATTATTAAGGGAAGTGACGTCACAGTGGTCGTGCCTGGTCTTCTCCGAGTCTATGCTTGTGGTTTGTGTTCTTTAGATCTGTTCATGCCCTGATATTGCTATCTGATTTCATTGGAAGGTGAAAATGAATTGATATAAGAAAAAATAAAATTAAATGGGGCAATATAGTCACTTTGCCATCTGCCAGCAGATGGCAAAGAGCTTTGCCATTAGCTGGCAGATGGCAAAGAGGCCACCTGTCATCTACATGTAAAATTTGGGCTGGCCTATTTGGGGTCTTTGCCATCTGCCGGCAGATGGCAAAGCTCTTTGCCATGTGCTAGCAGATGGCAAAGCATGCAGCCTTTACCATCTGTTGGCAGACGGCAAAGAGCCTGCAGCCTTTGCCATCTGCTGGCAGACGGCAAAGTATGCCGTTAGCCTTCTAACGGGGCTAACCCCGTTAAGAGGCTTTGCCATCTGCTAGCTGATGGCAAAGCCACAGGCTCTTTGCCATCAGCTAGTAGATGGCAAAGAAGCCTTTACCGGCAGGGTTTCAGACAAACTGTTTGCCTGGCAGATGGCAAAGCCTTTGCCATCCGCTGACCATGCCTTTGCCATCTGGCATGGCAGATGGCAAAGTGCCAAATTCCAGTAGTGCTCCACGCACCGATAATCTGGGTCAGTTAGCCTTGGTGGTAGCACCCCAGGTTGGTGGATATAAATTTACTAAGGTACTCATGGACGGAGGTAGCAGCATCAACATACTCTATTACGAGACTTTCCAGCGTATGGGGTTGACTGAGAAGAATATGAGGACATCCAACACTGTGTTCCATGGGGTGGTTCCAGGCAAGTCGGCTTACCCAGTTGGTAAGATTGAGTTGGAGGTGGCCTTTGGAGATGAGTATGATTCCAGGGCTGAGAAGTTGACGTTTGAGGTTGTCAAAATCAGTGTCGGGGGTTGGGTACGACATATTCCAAAGGATGGCTTATCATGGTGGGAGCGAGTAGAACGTCGCCGGTGCCAGGAAACGGGATTAGGCGAAGGCATGCACGCCGGCGAATCTTACCCAGCTTCGGGGCTCTCCGGGGAGATAACACCCCTACTGCTGCTCTGCGGGGTCTCCGCATAATCACTAAGGCGTAGTGACTACAAGGTTGCTCCTAGAGCTGTATTCTGGAGGTAGAAGGAGGCAAGGCTAGCTCTCTTTTTCCTATATGATCTGGTCTAAGGCTAATGGATGCCCTTTGCATGGGTGCCCCGGGGGGTTTATATAGGCCTACCCCTCGGGGGTACAATGGTAATCCAGCTGGGCACGGGTCCCAGCCGTCTGTCTCACAGGCCGCCTTCTTCTCCGCCGACTGCTGGGGCCCGCCAACTCGCGGGCCCCGCCGGCGAGTCCGGCACTGTAGCCGTGCTTCTGATGATGCAGGCTTGGTCATTGGGTCGTGGCAACAGTGTGGCCGTCTATCGGGCGATCACTGTCGTTACTCCCCATCTTGTCTGGTTAATGGCGCGTGGGACCCGTAGGAGAGGCTGGCCGAATCTGGGGAGCCGACTCCCACGGGGCCGCCTTCGGGGCGTATCCGCCGTCTTCTATGTTCTCACTGTCCGGCGGGTCCGCCGTCTCTGAGCCGTACAGGTAGGCCATCATGGCCATAGTGCGCCGCTCACTGTGGCTGAGGTCAGGGCTGGCATGGCAACAGTGCCGGGCCACGCCGGAGATCTCCGGCGGTACGGCACACTGTAGCCATGCTGGCCCCTCGCAAGCAGGAGGTGACGGCCACGCCGTGGTCGTACCCTCCTCGCCTATCGAAACGAGTGTAGAGTCGTGGGCCAACTCTCCATAGCCGGCTCCCCCGGAAGTCGCCGGCCATGGGTCGGCTCATCTGGGAGTCGTCATCCGAGACTCGGCTCATCTGGGAGTCGTCATCTGAGACTCGGCTCATCTTGGAGTCGCCATCTGAGACTCGGCTCATTTGGGAGTCGCCATCTGAGACTCGGCTCGTCTGGGAGTCGCCATCTGAGACTCGGTTCATCTGGGAATCGTCATCTGAGACTCGGCTTTGAGGGGCGCGTCCTTCCCCGATGTCTTGAAAGGTTCTGGGGCTCGGGTTAGCCTACCCGTGGCCCATTACTCCGACAGTAGTCCCCGAAGCTGGTGAGGCTCCGAGAGTGACTCATCGGGGGGCCTCAACAGTTTCACTCTTCTGATGGTGGATTTCGGGCTTCGCCTGCCATCTTTCTCTGGGCCGACTATTCGGAGTCGGATTCGTAGAGGGTCGTCCCGCTCTGTGGAGAGCTCGAAAGTTGTGGCGGGAGACCAGGCGGCGTGCCTGATAAGCTTCCCTGCTGCCGCCCGCCGCGGCCCTATCGTGTGGCGCCACGCGGCAGGGACAGTCTGCCGGCCCACGCGTGCGACGGGACGGGCTGTCAGGCGGGGCCCGCCACTACCGCGCCTCGGCACGCGAACGGATCCGCTGCGGCCGTGCGAACGGTTGGGTTACCCACGTCGTTACTGCATGCAGTAACTTCGTGGGTTAAATCATGGGGCGGCGTGGGGCTCCGAGCGCAGTTAATCCCCGCTCGCCCCCTCGGCTTCTCAGCCTCGGAGGCTATAAGTAGGGGGGTGGAGCGGCACAGCACGCGCGCCCCACCTCCCCCGACCCCCGTTTCCTCTTGCCTCTTCTCTCTTTCTTCTTGCCGCCGGCGAGCAGAGCCACACCGCACCAGCCAGCAATGAGCTCTTCCTCCGCCGCCGCGGCTCCGGCCGTGCATTCCGGCGCGTGGGACGGCTCGGTGGTCGATGACGACCTCATTGACTTCCTCCGCAAGACGCGCCGTCTCCCCGGCGCCGGAGGAGGGCGAGCGGGCCATCTTCCGCTCGCACCTCATGCGCGGTCTGGGGCTGCCGGTGAGCGGCTTCTTCGGCTCGTTCTTGGAGTTTCACGGCCTCCAGCCGCACCACCTCACCCCGAATACGGTGGTGCTGCTGTCCGCCTTCGCCACTCTATGCGAAGGTTTCCTCGGTGTTCTCCCCACCATCGAGCTGTGGGGAGAATTCTTCTCTTCTAAGCTCGGCACGCACGTCGCTGGCGCGCCGGCTTAGTGTGGTGCCTACATCGCGATGCGGCGCTCGACGGCCGACAACCCCTTCCCTTCCATCTCGCTGATCAAGTCGGTGAAGATGTGGCAGCGCTCATACTTCTACGTGAAGAACCTCACCTCCGACGGCGACTGGGTTAATCTGCCGCCTTACGAAGCTGGCCCCCCAGCTGGGAGGCTCCCCAGCTGGTCTCATCGAGTCAAGACGCTGACTCCCGCCGAAGCCGCCGCCGTAGCGCGACTCCGAGTCTTGACGCAGTCGGAGGGCCTCGTCGGGGCCGACTTGCTGGCCGCCTTCGTGGCGCGCCGAGTTCTCCCGCTCCAAGGCCGGCCTCACCTGATCTGTCAGATGAGCGGCCTCCGAGACCCAAGTCGGATGAGCACCAAGGAGATGCCCCGCGCGGAGGTGGCAAACATGGTGAACCATATCGCGAACTGCGAGTTCGGGGAGGACTGGCAGTTCGGCAAGGAGCCGTACTCGCGCGACAACCCCCCACCAGTCGTAAGTCGCATCTCCTTATTGCTTTGTCTTCTTTGCGGCTGAATCCGGTTTCTGATTCTCATTGGTTTCTTCTGAGCTAGAACCCCCTCATGCAGCCTGCAGCCGGCGCCACGAGACAGCCCTGCGAGTTCGTCCCCGATCGTGTGGAGAGCGACATCGACGACCCCGACTTGGGGGCGGCGGCGATGGAAGCCGACGCCGAAGGCGGAGGAGGAGGAGCAGGAAGCGGCCTCAGGCTCTCGGCCACTTTCGCCAACTGGCCCGAGGACGACGCCGAAGGGGAAGTCGCCCCGCGCCATCAGCTAAGGGTCGGCCCCTCGGGCGCAGGCTCCTCCGCCCGCCTGGCTGGCCAAGGCGGCGCGAAGAGGCGTCACGCCGGGCCGAGTGCGCCCGGCGGCAAGTTGAAGAAGTTCAAGGGGGCGGCCGCCGCGACCAAACGGGAGGAGGTGGCCACGAAGGCCAACCGCTTCCGTAGGGAAGTGAGAAGGCCGCCGCTAGTCTCTACTTAAGTTTTTACGCTTTTTTATTTTCCTTTGGTGAATCTTGTCCAAGTCTTCTTTTATACTCCTCCCATTCTTCTTTAGGCCCCCCCCTTTCCCTTGAGAGAGTCGTCGTCCCCTCCGTCATGGGGTCGGCAGAGACGTCCGCCAATACTCGGCGGGTCGACCCCGCCGCCGACCTCCGGGAGGCGACGGAGCGAAACGCGCGGGAGAAGCGCGATGAGGAGGAGGCCGACCGTCTGGAGAAGGCGGAGGCCGAGAAGGCGGCCGCCTTCGCCCAGAAGAAGCTGGAGGATGTTGAAGCCGCCCTTGCGGCGAGACGGCGAGCCAAGGAGGCCGCGCGTCGCCGATCGGCGATGCTCGTCCCCCCACTGTCCTCTGCACCGCCGCCTCTAGAGTTCACGGGGCAGACTGGAGAGGCCGGCACCGAGAACCCTGTCGTGGAGAAGGAGAGCGGCGAGGCCTCCATG
Organism: Triticum aestivum; assembly: GCF_018294505.1. Lineage (NCBI taxonomy): Eukaryota > Viridiplantae > Streptophyta > Magnoliopsida > Poales > Poaceae > Triticum > Triticum aestivum. The sequence goes on along the minus strand of NC_057813.1, from coordinate 94,079,284 downwards.
TCGGACACGCTAGTGCCGCCGCCTCCGCCTCCACCGCCGTCTGGGAGAGCCCACGGCAAACAGCCGGCAGGCCCGCCGGTGCCGCCAACTGAGGATGATGCGAGGCTGCTTCTTCAGGTTGCCTCGCCAGCGCGCCGCCGCCTGGAGAAGGCGACTTCGGCGCCACGGCCCCTGGAGGTCGGAGCCGCCAGCTCGACCATCCCAGACACCGAGGCGACGAGCGCCGCGCGCGTTGGGTTGGTGCGCGGAGGCGGCAAGGGCCCGCTGAACCAGGCACTTCTAGATGTCCAAGCGAAGCTTCGAGCTAAAGGCGACGCCCTCCAGATCTGCACCAAGGCGCATCTAGCGTCGCGAGCGGCCGTTCGGGTATGTTTTCCTATCTGATGCTTGTTTTTCTTGCTCCTCTTTGTGGGGGCGCGCCAGCGCACCCACTGGGTGTAGTCCCCGAGTTTCGGGCCGGCTGCTGAGCAGGCGGCTCTAAACTCCCTCTGGCGAGTTCCAAGTACTTATTTTTTCTGAAATCGTTGTTCGCAGGAGTATCACAACCTCCGCGCCACTGCCTTCAACCGCAATGTTGAGGAGTTGAGCAAGCGGACTGCCGACTTGACGGAAAGCCGGAGTAAGTTCTTTCCCTCTTCTTCGCGGGGGCGCGCTGGCGCACCCGCGGGCTGTAATCCCCGAGATTCGGGCCGACTGCTGAGCAGTCGGGCCGGGTCTTCCCGGCGATCTTCTTTCTTGACGACTTCGACGTTTCCTTTCTTGTTCTTCTTCTTCGCGGGGGCACGCTGGCGCACCCGCGGGCTATAGTCCCCGAGATTCGGGCCGACTGCTGAGCAGTCGGGCCGGATCTTCCCGGCGGCCTTCTTTGCTGACGACTTATTTGTCTCTTTCTTTCGTTCTTCAGGGGCCAACGCTACTCTTCAAGAGCAGCTGGGTGAAGTTAACACCGCCTTGCGCGTCAAGGGGGAGGAGTGCAGCAAGCTCGCTGCGGAGCGCGATCTGCTTGCTGCGCAGCTGGCCGAGCAGAAGGAGCTGCTCAAGAAGACGCAGGACGAGGCCGAGAAGAAGGAGGCCGCTCTTCTGGCTGAGTTCGAGAGCGAGCGCTCCTCCTAGACCGACAAGGAGGTGATGCTGACCTCCGGCTTCCACGAGATTGAGGATATCGTCGATGGTGAGCTTTCTTTCTTTGAATTTCCGACTATGTGTCAAGCTGACTTCTGATTTTTTGACTTGCTTCTTTTTTGTCTTGGCAGACTTCTTCTCTGGCCACTCGCAGGCAGTCCCTCTGGCCGTCGAGGCTGATCGTGAGGCGCGAAGGGCAAACGGCGAGGAGATTGCCGCCAACGCTCCCTTGACCGTCGATGAGCAGCTTCTGAGCATCGAGGCCCGTCTTCGTCCGGCCCACCGGCGGATGCGCCGGCTTCAGCGTGCCGGCGCCCAGGCGGTTGCCACCCTGTGGCCAGACATGCCGGCTCTGTGCACTGCCAGCCGAACTGCCGACTGGTTGGAGGTCGCAGCCGACCGTCTTGAGGCCTGTAAGGGTTCCTCGGCCCGGGCCGGAGCGCGCCGAGCCTTGGAGTTCGTCAAGGCGTGGTATCCGGGGCTGGACCTGGACCGTCTGGCCGCGTTCCGGTCAGAGGCCCAGGCCGAGCTGGAGGCTGTGGAGGGCGCCCTTGTCGAGCGTGCGGCGGCCATCGCCGAGTACACGGACACCCGTGTCTTCTTCCCCCAGCGGGCTGAAGGTGGCGAGGAAGTGCCGCCAGAGTGGTTCGGGATGAACCCGGAATATGGCGATGACTCGACGGAGGTGATTGACTCCAGCACCGAGGAAGAAGGCGAGGCGGAGGTCGAAGGTGAGACGGAGGTGCCAGAGGGCAGATCGGGCGACCAACCTCAGCTCGACTGTGCCTCTAGCAACGAGCCGCGTCCGACCGGGCCGACTGCCGCTGGCAGCGATCAAGCCGAGACTGCCCAGCCGACTCCCCCGGCGCCTGACACCGCCGTCTCCTCCAACCCTCCGAACCCGTCTGCTGCTCCTTAGGCTGCCTTCTGGCTTTATTTATCCGTTCTAGAAAGTCTTTGATAAACTTGTTAATTTGCACAATTCCACCCTCGGGGTGTATTTTAAACTTCTGTCTGAAGATTTGGCCAATGGGCCTATGCTTATGTAAATATTAATCCGAGTTCTATCTTTCCTTGCTCATTGCTCCTTTGGCTTTTCCTTTGCCGCCTTCCCCTAGTTGCCGCTTTGCCAGCCGGCAAACCGCTCTATGGACTGCCGCTGGGCCAAATGCCTGGCTACTTTGGGGGAAACAAGTACTTGCCTTTCTTTGGAGTTTATTTAACAAGTTGGATAGAAAGCAGTAAGCCGAATATTCGCGAGTCGGCTTGTAAAAAAGGGGGTTTGGAAACCGACTTAGGCTATGTTGATGTTTTGGGTCCTTAGCCATTTTTCCTGTGGACGCCCATTCATCCTTACTCCTGCCTACCAAACAGTCGCTCTGCGAGCTGCGGCTTCTGGCAGGAGACGGCTTAGGCGCCGCACACTACTTGTCCGACTTCAGGAAACATTTCATAGCGCCAAACGGCGAGTCCCCGGGCCGACTAGTCGAACCCGGCGCCAAGCGGCATAGCAAGAAGTAGCATACTTGAAGGCATAATTCTTATCATACAGATAATCAAAAGGGGCAGTCCTCGAGCTCGTCTCGGGGGGCCCGAAGTCTCGGTACTTTAATACAAAGGGGTAGCGTGATACATACTGAATCAACTGTAAAATCTTCGAAGGAGGTTTGCATTCCATGGTCGTTCCGACTCTTTGCCGGAGTCGTCTCTCTTGCGTGCTCGGGGCTTCTGGGCATCGATCAGGTAGTAGGAGTCATTGCCCAACACCTTGCTGACAATAAAGGGGCCTTCCCAAGGTGCCGACAGCTTGTGTTGGCCTGCTGTCCGCTGGATCAGTCGGAGCACAAGGTCGCCCTCTTGGAAAGATCTTGGCTTGACCTTCCTGTTGTAGTATCGGCGCAGGCTCTGCTGGTAGATGCCGGACCGACTGAGTGCCAACAGCCGACCCTCTTCCAGCAGATCGATGTCGTCTTGACGTGCTTCTTCTGCTTCCTCCTCGGTGTACATGGTGACTCGCGGGGAGTCGAATTCTATGTCCGTCGGGATGACGGCTTCAGCACCGTAGACGAGGAAGAAAGGCGTGAAGCCGGTTGACTTGTTTGGAGTCGTGCGCATACTATAGAGACGGCTGGCAGCTCCTCAAGCCAACAGCCGGCCGAGCGCTCCAGTGGTTCAACCAGGCGGGGCTTGATGCCGGATAGGATGAGGCCATTTGCTCGCTCTACCTGGACATTTGACTGCGGATGGGCGACAGACGCTAAGTCCAGTCGGATGACCTGTGTTGCGTAGAAATGGGCCAAGGCTCCTTTGGCAAAATTTGTGCCATTGTCGGTGATGATGCTATGTGGTATGCCGTACCGAGTCGTAATGTCGGCGATGAAGGTTATTGCAGTCGGACCATTCAATTTCTTGATGGGTTTTTCTTCTATCCACTTGGTGAACTTGTCCACTGCGACAAGTAGGTGAGTTAGGCCGCCTCGTGCCGTCTTGAATGGTCCCACCATGTCCAGGCCCCAAACCGCAAAGGGCCAGGCGATGGGAATGGTCTTGAGCGCCGAAGCCGGCTAGAGCGGCTTGGAACGGAACATCTGGCACCCTTTGCAGTTTTGGACTAATTCCTTGGCCTCTTCCAGGGCAGTCGGCCAGAAGAATCCGTGTCGGAAGGCTTTGGCAACGAGTGCCCTTGAAGCCGCATGATGGCCACACTCGCCTTCATGGATGTCTCTGAGAATTTCTTGGCCTTGTTCTGCCTCGACACAGCGTTGGTAGACACCAGTGGCACTGCGCCTGACCAGCTCTCTGTTGACTATGGTATAGGCTGCCACTCGGCGTTGCACTTGCCGAGCCAGGATTTCATCAGCTGGCAGCTCTCTGTTTACTAGGAACTTGAGGATGGGCTGGGCCCATGAGGGTGCTGCTATTTCTTCGATTGCCACTATTGCGACTTGGACAAGGGTGGCTGGGCTGGGAGGCAGCGGGCTGGGATCCACGGCCGCTTGCTGGGTCGATGAAGTCCCCGGGCCGAGTTCTGAAGTCTTCAGGCTGACTGTCGCAGTCCCCGGGCCGGGTTCTGAAGTCCCCGGGCCGGCTTTGACTGCGGTATTTTTGGAGCCGTCTGTGAGGATTCTTGTGCCGTCTGCTGGTGCTCTTGAGTCGGATCCGACTTCTTCGGGGGGAGCTGGCACAAAAATGGAGTCTGATTCTGGCGAAGGCTTGATAGACGGCTTGAGGAGGCGCTGAAGGGCGACACCGGATGGTATTGCTTGACGGGTGGAGCCGACTCATGCTAGGGCGTCCGCTTGGTCATTGTCATTTCTTGGAATGTGAAGGAATTCACACCCCTCGAAATATCCGCTGAGTTGCTGCACCAGGAAGCGGTAGCTCGCCATGTTTGCGTCTTTGGCGTCCCAGTCGCCAGATGACTGCTGGACCACCAAAACGGAGTCGCCGTAGCACAGGATCCGGCTGATGCCGAGTTCTTTGGCAAGCCGGAGCCCGTGAACGAGTGCCTCGTATTCGGCAACGTTGTTGGAGGCGACGAAGTGGATCTGCAGTGCGTACTTGAGCTTGTCGCCTTTGGGGGAGGTGAGCACGACGTCGGCTCCCAGGCCGGTGCGCATCTTGGAGCCATCGAAATGCATTTGCCAATGGGTGGAGTCAGGTGCTGGCGGCAGGTACTGGGTCTCGGCCCAGTCAACAAGGAAGTCGGCCAGTGCTTGTGACTTGATGGCGGTGCGGGGCTGGTAGTAGATGGTGTAGGGAGCCAGATCTATGGCCCACTTGGCTACTCGGCCTGAAGCATCACGGCTTCCGATGATCTCGGCCAGTGGAGCGGTGAAAACCACATTGATTGGATGTTCTTGAAAGTAAGGCTTCAACTTCTTGGCGGCGAAATGCACGCCGTAGCACATCTTCTGGTAGTGGGGGTAGTTCTGCTTGGAGGTCGACAGTACCTCGCTCAGGTAATATACCGGTCTTTGGACAGGGAGCGCCTTGCCTTCCTCCTTGCGTTCGACTACGACAACTATGCTGACTACCCGGCTGGTGGCGACAATGTATAGGAGCATAGGCTCTTTGGGAGTCGGAGCCGCCTTGTGGTTCCACTCAAAAAAGGTGGTCTTCTTCATCAGTTGGTACAAAGGGAGAGCCTTCTCGCCCAATCGACTGATGAATCGGCTGATGGACGCCAAGCAGCCGGTGAACTTCTGCACATCTAACAGTCGGCGGGGGACTGCCATCCTCTCGATGGCTTTGATCTTACAGGGTTGCACTCTATGCCGCGTTCAGAGACCAGGAAGCCAAGGAGCTGGCCAGCTGGTACTCCGAAGACGCACTTCTCCGGATTGAGCTTGATCTGGAATCGGCGCAGATTCTCAAAGGTGTCTTGGAGATCTTCCAACAATGTTCCCCGCTTTTCCGTCTTCACTACCACATCATCCACATAGACGTGGGCATTTCTGCCGAGTTGCTTGAGGAGACACTTTTGCATGCAACGCTGAAAGGTGGCGCCGGCATTCCTCAAGCCGAACGTCATAGTCAGGTAGCAAAAGGCTCCAAACAGCGTGATGAAGGCAGTCTTCAGTCTGTCTGCCGGGTTCAGCTTGATCTGGTGATATCCTGAATATGCATCTAAGAAGCTCAACAGCTCGCATCCGGCTGTGGAGTCTATCACCTGGTCAATTCTTGGCAGAGCAAATGGATCTTTGGGGCAAGCTTTGTTGAGGCTTGTGTAGTCGATACACATCCGCCACTACTTGTTCTTCAACACTAGGACCGGGTTCGCCAGCCATTCTGGAAAGAACACCTCCATAATGAAGCCGGCCGCTAGGAGTCGGGCTATCTCTTCTCCAACAACTCTTCTTTTCTCTTCTGACAGGCGGCGCAAGGGCTGCCTGACGGGCTTCACATCAGATCGGACATGTAACTTGTGCTCGGCGAATTCTGTCGATACACCTGGCATGTCTTTAGGGGACCATGCAAAGATGTCCCGATTCTCATGGAGGAAATCGACGAGCTCGCCTTCCTATTTGCTGTCTAGGTTTGCACCTATGACAACGTGCCTCTTCGGGTGCTCCGGGTCCAAAGGTATCCTCTTTGTTTCCTTAGCCGGCTTGAACGAACCCTCAGCTTCCGACTCCTTGGGGTCGGGCAACATCTCTGGCTGCTTGCCGGCCATCGCCACAACCCGATCAAGGAGCCGCCTCTCAGCTGCGATCACCAGGGACTCGGCCAGCCGACTACTCTCGGTCGCGCAAGCGGACGACTTCCTGTAGTCGCCAGCCACGGTCAGAATCCCCTTTGAACTCGGCATCTTCATCTTGAGGTAGGCATAGTGGGGGACCGCCAAGAACTTAGCTAAAGCAGGTCGGCCAAGCAACACTTGGTACAGGCTTTCAAGGTCCACCACTTCAAACCAGACTGGCTCTCGGCGAAAATGATCTTTGTCTCTGAAGAGGACGTCTATCTGAATCTTGCCGATTGGGGAGCAAGAAAGGCCAGGTACAATGCCGTGGAAAACAGTTCGACTACTTTGAAGCTGCTTCTGCTTGATTCCTAATTTCTCCATGGTATCCTTGTACAGGATGTTGATGCTGCTGCCTCTGTCTATCAATACTCGCGAGAAGCGAGCGACCCGCCTATCAGTGGCCAAGGTAGCACTCAGGACCAAGGCGTAGGAGCCTGGATTCGGCATCACCTCTGGGTGGTCAGCTCTGCTCCAACTGATAGGCTTCTCGGACCAATGCATAAACTCTGGAGTATCTGATGCTACTGCATGTACTTCTTGCTGCTGCAACCGTCTGCTGCGTCGATCATCAGCCATACTGGTGAACACCACATAAGCTCCATGTTCTTCGGGGTATTCATCTTGTACGGCGCGGACTGGCCTGGCCGCCGGCTCCTGGGGCGGCTGTGGATGCGGCGGCCCAGCAGGCAGAGGAGGAAGGAGGCCGTCTCCCTTGGCGATTCTGGTGAGCAAGTGGCATTTCCGGGTGGTATGGTGTGATGGCTTCGCGCCGCTGTGGAACTAGCAGGGACCATCCAGAGTCTGCTGGTCTTCTTCTTCCAGCGCCAGGGATCGGTGGAGTCGGTCGATCCGGTGGCGAGCGTCGTTCTCTCCGACTCCCTCTCGACGGCCGAGGTGGTCGCCGAGAGCCAGATGCTCGACAGGCGGTGGGGAGACTCGTCTTTCTCTTCGTGGTGGGGGAGGCAGGTAGTCGCCCTGCCGCTCCACTGCTCTTGGGCGGCCGTCTTGGTCGCGCTCGATGGTGATGCGAGTCCGACTGTGGCTGACAGCCGGATCCTTCTCTTTTCTTCCACGGACTCCGCCAGTCGGCATCCGAGACGTCGCGCCTTGATCTCGGCGGGGAGGTAAGTCGTCATTTTGTCGCTGCGGCGCCTCCGTGCGGTAGCCGGCTTCGTTCTGTGCGGCAGCCGCTTTGAGGAGTCGCTGGACTCGCTCGATCATTAGGCGGCGCTCTTCGCCTTCGAAGTTGTCTAGCTCGTCTGCCGCCGCTTGGGCGACACAGATGTTCTCTGCAGGCGTGGCATATACGGGGCGATCGGCCCCGAACAGGTTGGCGATGGCCGCGCTGCGTTGTCGGACCGCGCCTAGGCGGCTAGGCCCAGTCGGCGCTGGCGAGCCGCCCCCAGCGCGATCCATCTCACATTGGTAGGCCTCCGACAAGCGTCTCATGCTTGCCAGCTTCTTCGCGCCTTCGACAAGCTAAAGGCGGCGTGCCTCCAGTGTCTCGGCGTCAGCGTCCTCCAGAATGGGCGCCGTCAGGTCTCGCAGAGCCGCGTCGAGCGGGTCATGAGCTCCTTCACCGGAGTGCTCGCCATGACTGATGACGAGCACTTCCGTGATGGCGCTTCCACCGCTCGCCTCGCGAGGGAGCGGCTCGTGGTAGATCACCACGTTGGAGGGGAACGTGTCGAGCGACACGCCGTCGGAGTCGACCAACATCAGGTTGGTGGAACCTACGGACTCCAAGTCCATGGCAGGCTCGCCGGCGACATGGAGATGGTCGAGAAGGCCCACGAGGAGGCTTTCGGGGCCGCCCGTGCCCGCGTCGGATGCAGGCTCGTCGGAGATGCTAACCTCGCCGAGAAGGTCAGCGAGGCAGCTCGCCGCGAGGCGTCGTCGACACTTTGCAGCGCGTCGGGGCAAGCGCCATCGGGCGTGCCGGGATGGCTACGCTCGCGGGGGAGGAAAAGGGTTCCCGTCCAAAGCAGGTCTCCGGACGATGGTGCACCTCCCCCACGGTGGGCGCCAAATGTCGGGGGTTGGGTGCGACATATGCCAAAGGATGGCTTATCATGGTGGGAGCGAGTAGAACGTCGCCGGTGCCAGGAAACGGGATTAGGCGAAGGCATGCACGCCAGCGAATCTTACCCAGCTTCGGGGCTCTCCGAGGAGATAACACCCCTACTGCTGCTCTGCGGGGTCTCCGCATGATCACTAAGGCGTAGTGACTACAAGGTTACTCCTAGAGCTGTATTCTAGAGGTAGAAGGAGGCAAGGCTAGCTCTCTTCTTCCTACTACAAGGTTGCTCCTAGAGCTGTATTCTAGAGGTAGAAGGAGGCAAGGCTAGCTCTCTTCTTCCTATATGATCTGGTCTAAGGCTAATGGATGCGAACCCTTTGCATGGGGCCCCGGGGGGTTTATATAGGCCTACCCCCCGAGGGTACAATGGTAATCCGGCTGGGCACGGGTCCCAGCCGTCTCTCTCACAGGCCGCCTTCTTCTCCGCCGACTGCTGGGGCCCGCCGACTCGCGGGCCCCGCCGGCGAGTCCGGCACTCTAGCCGTGCTTCTGATGACGCGGGCTTTGTCATTGGGTCGTGGCAACAATGCCGCCGTCTATCGGGCGATCACTGTCGTTACTCCCCATCTTGTCTAGTTAATGGCGCGTGGGACCCGTAGGAGAGGCTGGCCGACTCTGGGGAGCCGACTCCCACGGGGCCACCTTCGGGGCGTATCCGCCGTCTTCTATGTTCTCACTGTCCGGCGGGTCCGCCGTCTCTGAGCCGTACAGGTAGGCCATCGTGGCCACAGTGCGCCGCTCACTGTGGCTGAGGTCAGGGCTGGCATGGCAATAGTGTCGGGCCACGCCGGAGATCTCCGGCGGTACGGCACACTGTAGCCATGCTGGCCCCTCGCAAGCAGGAGGTGACGGCCACGCCGTGGTCGTACCCGCCTCGCCTATCGAAACGAGTGTAGAGTCATGGGCCGACTCTCCATAGTCGGCTCCCCCGGAAGTCGTCGGCCATGGGTCGGCTCATCTGGGAGTCGTCATTTCAGACTCGGCTCATCTGGGAGTCGCCATCTGAGACTCGGCTCATCTAGGAGTCGCCATCTAAGACTCGGCTCGTCTGGGAGTCGCCATCTGAGACTCGGTTCATCTGGGAGTCGTCATCTGAGACTCGGCTTTGAGGGGAGCGGCCTGCCCCGATGTCTTGAAAGGTTCTGGGGCTCGGGTTAGCCTACCCGTGGCCCATTACTCCGACAATCAGGAGTCCATATCACACTCTGTTTGGGTGACCGGCTTATGCTAAGTTCATGGCGCGGCCGTATTACGTTTACTTACAGCTCAAGATGCCGGGTTACAAGGGCACCATCACTGTGCATGGGAGTCGGAAGGTGGCCTTGGAATGTGAAGAAGGCGACGCGGCTTACGCTGAGACGGCCTGTGCCGCGGAGGAGCTCAAATTCTATCAAGACAATGTTGACCCGGCGGATATGACCTCCCTTAAGAAACCAACTACTAAGCATGACCCGGCGTTGAAATTTAAATCCGCTGCTGAGACAAAATTGGTTGACTTCACGCCGGGAGACGGCTCTAAGCAGTTCAATGTCAGTGCCAATTTGGATCCTAAATAGGAAAGTGCGCTCATCGAGTTCATCCGTGAGAACCGGGACATCTTTGCATGGAAACCTTCTGACATGCCGGGTGTACTGAGGGAACTTGCTGAGCACACTCTCAATATTGATCCGAAGTATAAGCCGGTCAGGCAATTTCTTCGACGATTCAACGAAGAGAGACGGACGACTATTGGGGAAGAGGTGGCCCGGCTCTTAGCGGCCGGGTTTATTCTTGAAGTTTTTCATCCGGAGTGGTTGGCTAACCCGGTGTTGGTGCTCAAGAAGAACGGCACTTGGCGGATGTGTGTGGATTACACGGACTTAAATAAGGCTTGTCCGGTCGATCCCTTTGCTCTCCCCCGTATTGATCAAATCATTGATGCTACGGCGTGTTGTGAATGTTTGAGCTTTTTGGGTGCTTACTCTGGCTATCATCAGATCAAGATGGCAGTTAAGGACCAGGAGAAGACAGCTTTCATCACTCCGTTTGGGGCCTTCTGTTATGTATCTATGCCGTTTGGGCTCAAGAGTGCCCAGGCAACTTATTAGCGGTGTGTGCAGAACTGTTTGCACGATCAAATTGGGCGCAATGTTCATGCTTATGTGGATGACATCATGGTGAAGTCCAGAGAAAAGGAAACCTTAATATCTGACTTAAGAGAGACCTTTGACAATCTCCGGGTTTACAAGATGATGCTTAATCCGGCCATGTGTGTATTTGATGTACCTGCAGGCCAGCTCTTGGGTTTTTTGGTGTCAAACAGAGGCATTGAAGCTAATCCGGAGAAGATCACGGCGATTACCTCTCTGGCTAAGCTGGTGTGTATCAATGATGTTCAGCGCCTGGCAGGACATGTTTCTGCTTTAAGCCGGTTCATAAGCCAGTTAGGGGAGAAGGCCCTACCACTATATCAAATGATGAAGAAAACATACACTTTTGTCTGGAGCGATGCTGCTAACACTGCCTTTGAAGATTTAAAGAGACAGTTGTCTGAGCCACCAGTTCTTGCAGCTCCCATTGATGGAGAGCCGCTATTATTATATGTGGCTGCTAACTCACGGGCCGTCAGTGTAGCCATCGTGGTGGAGCGTAAGGAGCCAGGCAAGGAGCATCCGGTTCAACGGCCGGTTTACTACATCAGCGAGGTGCTCATTGAGTCTAAACAAAGGTATCCACATTGGCAGAAGCTTGTTTACGGTGTGTTCATGGCAAACCGGAAGCTGAAGCAGTACTTTCAAAGTCATCCTATAACGGTGGTAAGTTCAGCCCCTTTGGGAGACATCATTCAGAACACAGAAGCCACAGGACGAATCGCCAAGTGGGCCATTGAGGTTGGGCCTTATGGTCTGAAGTATATGCCCCGTACTTCCATCAAGTCTCAGGCCTTGGTGGATTTTATCAATGATTGGAAAGAGTTGCAGGCACCTAAGGAGAAGCCGGACAATACGTATTGGACTATTCACTTTGATGGGTCCAGGCAGTTAGAAGGATCAGGGGCTGGAGTTGTCTTAACTTCCCCTCGAGGTGATAAATTTCGTTATGTGCTTCGGCTCATGTTTCCTTGTACAAACAATGCAGCTGAATACGAGGCCTTGCTCCATGGACTCCGAATGGCAAAGGAGATGAATTTAAGCCGGGTAAGGTGCTTGGGCGACTCAGACCTCGTGGCTCAGCAGGTCTCAGGCACATGGGATTCTAAGGATCCCCTTATGGCGGCCTATCGCTGTGAACTCGATGTTGTAGCTGGGTACTTCAAAGGGTATCAGGTTGGGCTCTCAGCGCAAGCCGGTGCCGCCTAACACCTTTCTTGATGTTCTACATAATCCTTCTGTCAAGGTACCTACAGAGGAAGAGCTTGCGGTACCAGACCCGGAGGCACAGTTGGTGGCTGCACTTCACGTCATCCCGGATTGGACATTGCCATGTCTGACTTATATGACCCGGGGAGAGCTACCTGAGGATGAGACCTTGGCGAGACAAATTGTCAGGCGGTCCAAATCCATGACAATTGTTAACGGCGAGTTACATCATCTCAATGTCACAGGGGCGTTCCAGCGTTGTGTGTCGCCTGCAGAGGGTCAAGAGATACTTTGAGAAATCCATGAAGGAGATTGTGGTCATCATGCCAGCTCAAAATCTCTGGTGGCCAAGGCTTTCCGTCATGGTTTTTATTGGCTGACGGCTCATGCAGATGCAGAAGATCTTGTTAGCAAATGTGACGGATGTCAAAAATTCTCACGACGAGCTCATGTACCGGCTCAGGAATTGAGGATGATTCCAATCACTTGGCCGTTTGCAGTCTGGGGCTTGACATGGTGGGACCTTTTAAAAGGTCTAAGGATAAAAAGACACACCTCCTGGTGGCAGTAGATAAATTTACAAAGTGGATTGAGGCAGAGCCGGTCAGTCAGTGTGATGCGGCCACAACAGTTCAGTTCATCAAAAAGGTGATCTTTCGTTTTGGTTTTCCACATAGCATCATAACTGATAATGGTACTAATCTCTCCAAGGGTGCCATGGAAGAGTTCTGTCAACGGGAACATATCCGGCTTGACGTTTCGGCTGTTGCTCATCCTTAATCCAATGGTCAAGCAGAAAGAGCTAATCAGGAGATTTTAAGGGGTATCAAGCCACGGCTCTTGGTCCCCTTAGAGCGGACTCCGGGTTGTTGGGTGGAAGAGTTGCCCTCTGTGCTGTGGAGCATCAATACTATGCCTAACAGATCCACGGGTTATACACCTTTTTTCATGGTTTATGGAGCAGAGGCAGTTCCGCCCAGTGACATCTGGCACGATTCGCCCCGTTTGGCGGCTTACGTTGAGGCTGATAATGAAAAGGCTCGACAGGAGGCACTTGACTTGTTAGATGAGGAGCAAGACTTGGCAATGGCCCGCTCGGCGATTTACCAGCAAGACCTTCATCGTTATCATAGCCACCGGGTCAGGAGCAGAACATTTTAGGAAGGCGATTTAGCGCTCCGGCTCATCCAGGCTCAGTCCGATATGCACAAGTTATCCCCTCCTTGGGAAGGACTCTTTGTGGTCAGCAAGAATCTGCACAACGGGTCATACTACCTCATTGATATTCGAGAGCACAAAGACTCGGGTAAATCGGAGGAGGAGACCCGCCGGCCGTGGAATATAACCCATCTTCGGCCTTATTATAATTAAGCCACCGGTTCTTTAGATGTATATATTTTTTGACAATGTATATATTATATAAAGTAATAAAGTAGTACCTCTGTCCTTTTTTCACCCTCAAAAAAGTGTATATGTCTTTTTGGCAGGTGGTGGAAACAACCAACAGGAACTGGATCATATATGAATCCGGCTTTACCTTTGGTCTGGCTTATGATCATATCTGAATCTAGCCATGATCACTTGGGGGCTTCTTGTTCAAACATAGGTCGTATCCGAACCAAAGAAGAACATAGCTGTCGATACCCACTTGATCGGCATACTTGCCAAACTTACTTGGGGGCTTCTTGATCATATTTGAATCACAACTTAACCCATGTAGGTCTGACGTGGATCGTATGCGAATCAGCGTCATTAAACAAATCTTATGGTCACTTGGGGGCTTCCTGTTCAAACATAGGTCGTATTTGAACCAAAGAGAACATAGCTATCGATACCCACTTGATCGGCATCGCCAAGCCACCTGGGGCTATATGATCGTATCCGAATCTTAGCTTAACCCCTTTGGAACGGTTTACTGATCGTATCCGAATCAGAAGCCTGTAAAGTATTTTAATTATCCTGAAACATTGTGAAAAGCATTTTGAGATGTTTTTTGTCTTGCCGGTTTAATATTCATCACCCCAGGTTGTTAAGTGCCGGGTGAACATTATATGAGCCGGGAAGATTATCCAAGGATTGCAGAATAAGGCAAGTAAAGTTTAAAACGCCAAGGAAGCAAAAGCCAAAAATATATAGCCATGGCAGCTTACGAAAAGTATTAAGCATGCACAAAGGCATGACAGACATAGGGAAGTTTTTTCTACCCTATTACAAGACTCCCCGAGTCTGAAATTGATGAAGCATTGTTTTTTGGCCAAACACCTGGCGATTCACTCCTTCGGCGGGCTTGAGGGCTCCGGATTATCCTTCTCCGCTTCTCCGTCGGCTGTTTTGTCCTGGAAAGTTTTTTTTTTTGAGGAATTGGTGACAGTGGGAGAGGCTCCCACTGACTTTGTATTACTCACAACAGAATAGTTACATTTGTGTTACAAAGGGGTTTTAGGCCATGATTGATACAAAGCTAGCTGCCCAAACTAACAATGAAATCAGAGAGGAAAGGATGAACCTTCTCCGGACAGTTGTGGGTCACCAAACCCAGCAAATCCAGCAAATGTTTAAATCTAGCTAACCATGTCCCAAACGAATGCGGGATCCTCCTGAAATGTTGGTTGTTCCTTTCCATCCACAGGCTCCAAGCAGCAAGCAAGAAGATGTCCATGAAAAGCGGCTGACGCCAGTCTTCTCTACCACCATGCAAAATGGCAAGCCTGTTGGTCCCCCCTGGCCACATCAGACCAATCCTACTCCAGCATTGTTGGGCAAAAGGGCACGTGAAGAAGAGATGTTCCACGGTTTCCTCGGGTGGGTTTTGGCAGAGCATGCAAGTATAGTCGCCCCCATCCACATTATAGTGTCGTCGCTTCAGCATATTCCTGGTGTTCAACCGATCTACCATAAGCAGCCACCCAAACATCTTGAACTTGATCGGGCATTTGGCTTTCCATAGCCATCCAAAGGCCTCATCAGCCATAACCTGTCTGAAGCAGTGGATATAGTATTTTGTCCTGGAAAGTTGATGAGGCCCAATCAATGCCGCTCAAAGCTTCAAATTCAGCTTCAGCATCTATTAAACCGGCCGAGTCCACTTCAGGGGCAAAAGTATGCTTACGAATTGGAGGGATCAGGCTGATTTGATCATATGGAGCATTTGGGATTTTCCGGTTGTCACTGTCATAAGCCGACGCATACTTGCTAAGGTCAGTGTCGTTTCCAATAAGGGTGGCCACCGGACGTATGACTTTGACGCAGGCGGTGAAGTCATGATCATCAAAGGCATTGTCGTCTTCCTTTAGACTCGGGTATCCAAGAGCAAGGTCTGCCGGGTCTAGTTCTGGGAGCCACGCTTTTGCCCGGCTCAATGCGGCTACGGCCCCGGCTCTTGAGGATGAACGCCTTAAGTCTTGGATCCGCTGAGGTAGAAAGGCAAGGCTCTTCAATACATCTTGCAAAAGGCGGGGATGAGGAGTTGACAAGGCTACAACGGCCAAAGCGCGTTGTGTCCCGGAGTATAGCTGTTCCACTAAGGTATAAACTGCTTTAAGTTTGATTAGTGTGTTTTGCTTCAGGTTGATACTCTTGGAGCCTGTATGTGCACAAGCATAATAGTCAGCCGGAAGTAATTATTGCAATAGTCATTGTAAGGTTACAATGTTTAAGGCCGGCTCACAATAACTTACCAAAGATGGCTGGGACCATTTGAGATATCTGTTGTTTTAAGTCGGGCAGTTTGGTTGTTGCTTCGGCAAGAGATGCTTCGGCTGTCTTGGCCCAAGTCATCAGGGAAGCTTTCTCATCAGCCCAAGTTTTCTTCTCCGATTCAAATTTCTTCTTTAGCTTCTCATTTTCAGAGACACTAAATTCAAATTTGGAATTAGCCTTCTGCGTCTCAAGTTCTTGAGTTTCCAGACGACTCTTCAGGGCAGCGAGCTCTGATTCAAATTGACTTATGGCAGCCTTCATTGACACCAAGTTATGGTAAGAATTATAGTAAGGTAACATTCAAGTCCCGAGTACTTTACAAGTAAAGATACTTGGCACTTGGGGGCTAATGTATGCTGAAGAATTTTTTAACTTTATCCTGCCGGGTCACACATATTAAGTCTCAAGCACCTTACAAGTAATGATACTTGACACTTGGGGGCTAATGTGTATTGCAGATTTAAAAGCTTTATGTGATAACCGGATTAAGTAACTTCTTTTTAAGCCAGATAAATTAACAGGTAAAGCAAATTTCTAAAAGTCTACAACATATTTGTTCATAAGCAATAGACTTGGGGGCTGGTACAGTATGTAAGATTCAGGTAAAAAGTATAAGTTATACCTCAGATTTGTGTTGTATTTGTTTCACCATGTCAATTTCCAGGTCACGGCTGTTATGAACCTGATTCAGATAGCCCGAGACTATATCACCAATGCTTAAGTGAGTGTAATCAGTGATGTCCTGCTTGGCTTTTCGGCGTTGGGATAATTCTTCTTGGCGGTACATTTGGCAAGGGCGGTAGGCCGCCCTGGCTCAACAAACTAAGACTTCACAAATTCCACTTCCGGCTCATTTGTTTTGACCGGGCTAGGAGTCTCCGGGTTACTTGTTTGGAGAGTATCTTCAGCAGGTGGATCAGTGGTTGGCATTGGAATATCAGAAGCTGGATCAGGCGGCGGCTGATGGGTAGAATTGTCTGGAGCAGATGTATTGATCATCGGTTCAGCCACGACCGGTTCTTCAGACGACTTATTCTTCTTTGCCCGTTTACTGGGTTTCACTTGCATACTGTTAAAAAAAGCAGAAGTATGAATATGCAGGCATAGGTAAAGCAAAAAGTGCATAAGTTTACATTACCCGGGAGCAGTTTTGAAAGTCGGCATATTTGACTGCATGGATTCGCCGGAAGAAGGAGAGGTATCCTGATAGTTGGAGTCAGATGAATTGTGAGGTTGACAAGTTAAGCCTGCTAAAGGTAAGACAGAACATAAATCGGAGATAACCTCAGTCTGACGCTTCCTGGTTACATCAGGTAAGCCGGAGGAGAGTTCTGCATCCTTGTTGTTCCGAGTCTGCCTCCGGTTCTCAAACTGTTGTTGCTTCAAAATAAATTGAGGATCTTGATAAGCAAGTGCATGTGAAAATCTTACTTTCCGGGTCACCCTTCGGGTCTTTCGCCTTGGCAAAGGCTCTGAGTCGGAGGAGATTATAGTTACCTCTTCATTGGCTGCTCGACGGTTCCCCGTATCCTCTTGAAGGGATAAAATGTCAGACATGTGATAACAAGGGACTTAAGAAAATTTAAAGATTACCTCTTCCTCATCCGAAGAGCTATCCTCCAATCTGAGTAAGTCGGAGGCGCTGGGTTTCTTCTTCTTTGAGGTTCCTACCTTGGCGGCTTTCCTTTCAGCTTTCTTGGTCGTCCTGGCTTGTTTGGCAGCTTCATGGTCATATTTGGCTTTCTAGAAGTCATCAGCGGCCTGTGAAAAAAGTTAAAGAATTATGAGTATCAAGAAAGGTATAATGTATCCGTAAACATTTGTTACGATTGATAACTTACCGCAGGGGCCGGGTTATTCTTGCAAAATGGAAGTAAGTCGAAGGCGTTGCTCATCACAGCGCCCTCCTTCAGCAGTGACTGGGTTGTAGCATCCACCACGTCATCTGGTAAGTCGTCAGGGCTATGGCGTAGCGGATCATTCTTTTCTCCAGTATAAGTACACATTAAGCCGGGACGGCGGCTTAATGGAAGTATACGCCAAGTGACCCAAACTCGGACCAGATCGATGCCATTTAAACCATTTCCCAAGGGAGCTTTAATCTTCCTGATGGTGGAATTGAGAGGCACACGTTCAAGGGTTGTCAGCTTGTCTGGTAGCGGATGGTTAGATTCAAGGCGCAGGGCGCGAAAGCCGGGCAGAGGTTTTTCATCAGCCGGAGAAGTGTCCTGGCAGTAGAACCACGTCTGGTTCCAAGATTTTGGGTGGCTCGGCAACTCAGCATAAGGGAAAAGACAATCTCTCCATTGCTTGATTGAGATGCTGCCAAGCTCAAGACTGGGCCCGTTGGCACGTTCATTTTGCCGGTTCATGTAAAAAAGTTCCCTGAACAAAAGCAGACTCGGTTCTTCTTCCAAGTACACCTCGCAGAAGACTTGGAAATTACAAATATTTGACGCGGAATTGGGTCCGATGTCTTGAGGTCTAAGATCAAAGAAATTTAAAACCTCTCTAAAGAATTTTGAGCCGGGAGGAGCAAATCCATGGCTCATATGATCTGTAAAAATTATTACTTCCCCTACTTTGGGGTGAGGCATTTCTTCAGGCGGATCAGGGGCACGGTAAGACATGACATCCTTTTTTGGCAGATGCCCAGACTTCACAAACTTAGCTAGTTTGCTATTGGTAACTATGGATGGAACCCAATTGCAAGTCACAGGGGCCTTGGTAGCTTTAGGAGCCATCACAACAATTGGCCTATGGAAAAACAAGAAGATCCAATTCAATTTTAACCCGGGGGAAGAATCCTGATAATTCAAAGTGGCGGCTTAATGAGGGGCCTAATGATATAAGGATGATTGTGCAACAATATTTAAGCCGCTACGAGTATCAAGTGCAGTTTAAAAATTTCCCGGGTCATGAGGAGCAATTAGGGTCCTGTGTCATTTATTTAAGCCGGACACCTCGACAGTTGTGTTTCAGAGCAGTTACCAGAAGAGGTTTTCTGGGTGATAAAAGCAAGTTTCACAGATAACAGTTATTACTCTGGATCAAAATATTGCTCTGAAAGGAAATTTTTCTAGACCTAAAAACAAGGCAGAGAAGTTCATGCACTCGAAGAGGGTTCCTGAACAAGGGAAAGGAGATCTATTTTTATGCAAGATTAACACAAACAAGCACCACAGCAGTTCTACGTAAGTTTCCACGATCTAAACAGGGCATTGGAAGGAACTAGCGAGGGTTTGGTGTCGGCCAGTGATGAACACTGACGAACTCAACAAGGACCTAATGCAGATCTGAGAAAGGGAATGAGAGGAACTCACGGATGCGGATGAGCTGCGGAGGTTCGCCGTTGATCTCTGGTCAGAGTCAGGTTGATGCAGCGGCCTGAGTCGATGAAGACGAGAGATCCGACGGTGGCGGCGGCAGAGCTCGAGAGGAGGCAAGAGGAATAAGA
The DNA here is from genome assembly GCF_018294505.1 of Triticum aestivum. Lineage (NCBI taxonomy): Eukaryota > Viridiplantae > Streptophyta > Magnoliopsida > Poales > Poaceae > Triticum > Triticum aestivum. Next base: position 94,060,343 of record NC_057813.1, on the reverse strand, counting down.
CGACTGGGGGAAAGACCTAGGTCGCCCTATTTATAAAAGAAGACTGACCGAGAGGGCGCGAAAAACGAGGAGATAACATTTATTATCCAGCGGCTCGGGCGCCTCGATTCTTGGGACAGTCAGTAAAGACAAAGATCCATTGAAGATATGGCGGAATAAAAATAAGTTTTATTGAAGATGACGTCACGGTTATTTAACCCGGATCCAGATGACGACGTCACGGCGGGTTAAAATTCTTCGTGCAAGACAAAAGACTGCAGGACAATTCATAAGGTATTTTAAGATTGACATGAACAGGTTCAAATCAATCGGGGGCCTAATGTTGGGGATATAACTATTTGTGTAAGCCGCCCAGGAGGGGCCGGGTTACGCAAAAAAGACTCACCAGAGAGAAGCCCAAGAAGATGGCGGTTCATAGAAAGCTTAAGGCCCGCAGGCGACTTAAGGCCCGTTGTAGTAAACCGCTGTAATAATATTACTTGTATCATAAGGTAGACTTAATTAGTCACCGAGCCGAACATTGTTTATAAGCCGGCCGAGACTCTGTAAGCCGCAGGGCGTCAACCCGTGTATATAAGGGGACGACCCGCTGGCGGCTGAGGGCAAGAAACAACTCATCGAGAGCCAGGCATAGCGTATCTCGCTCCCTGGTCATCGAAACATCAATACCAACCCAACTAGACGTAGGCCTTACCTTCACCGTAAGGGGCCGAACTAGTATAAAACCTCTCGTGTCCTTTGTCCCGATTAACCCCCTCAAGCTTCCTAGTTGCGATGGCTCCACAACTAAGTCCTTTCATGAGGACATCTGACGTGACAATTCCACGACACAACCCATATAATAGTGCCTCATATTCAGCTTCATTGTTAGAAGAATCAAAGTGGATTTGGAGGACATAACTGAGCTTGTCTCCTCGTGGGGATACTAAGACTACTCCTGTGCCAGAACCATTGAACATCTTGGACCCATCAAAGAACATGGTCTAGTGTTCCGACTGGATTTGAGTTGATGGCCTTCTTTGCCTCAAACTTAATATCCAATGGAAGAAGTGCAATCGCCCACTTTGCCACTCGACCAGTTGCATCTCTGTTATTCAGAATCTCTGACAATGGAGCGTTGCTGACAACTGAAACTAAATGATCAGAGAAGTAATGTGCAACCTTTTTCATGGTTAAGTAAATCCCATAAACAAGCTTCTGATAGTGAGGGTATCTCTGCTTGGATGGGGTCAAAACTTCTGAAATGTAATAGACTGGGCGCTGAACTTTGAAGGCTTTGCCTTCCTCTTCCCGCTCGACCGTGAACACTGTGCTGACAACTTGTCCTATGGCTGTCATGTAAAGCAAAAGAGGCTCTTTGCTGACTGGAGCAGCAAGCACCGGCTGGGCAGAAAGTAGGGCTTTGAGCTCTTCAAATGCTGCTTCGGCTTCGTCATTCCACTCAAACTTGTCAGACTTCTTCATCGGTTGGTAAAGAGGTAATGCCTTTTCACTGAGGCGTGAGATGAATCGACTCAATGCAGCCAAACAACCAGTAAGCTTCTGAACATCATGAACTCGCACTGGGCGCTTCATTCGGAGGATTGTGCCAATCTTCTCTGGATTTGCGTCGATTCCTCGTTCGAAAACGAAAAAACTGAGTAATTTTCCGCCTGGGACTCCGAATGTGCATTTTGATGGGTTGAGCTTGATATCATATCTCCTTAGGTTGGCAAAGGTTTCAGCGAGGTCAGTCGGCAGGTACGAACCTTTGCGTGACTTAACCACTATGTCGTCCATGTATGCTTCCACATTCTGACTTATTTGAGTGAGCAAGCACTTCTGGATCATGCACATGAACGTGGCACCAGCATTCTTGAGGCCAAAGGGCATGGTGACATAACAAAAGGACCGAACGGGGTGATGAAAGCAGTCTTGATCTCATCGGGTCCAAACAGTTGGATCTGATGATACCCGGAATAGGAGTCCAGGAAGGACAGTCACTCGCACCCCGCAGTTGAGTCGACTATCTGGTTAATGCGGGGCAGCGGAAAATGATCTTTCGGGCAGGCCCAATTGATTTGCTTGAAGTCTATACACATTCCAAGTGATTTGTCTTTCTTGGGAACCATAACAACATTGGCGAGCCACTCGGAGTGGTAGATCTCGCGGATGAACTCAGCGGCCAGAAGCCGAGCCACTTCCTCGCCAATTGCTTTCCTCTTCTCCGTGGCGGACCGACTGTGATGCTCTTTGACCGGTTTTGCTTTTGAGTCGACTCGCAAATGGTGCTCAGCCAGTTCCCTGGGTACACCCGGCATGTCAGATGGCTTCCATGCGGAGATGTCCCAGTTCCCACGGAGGAACTGGATGAGGTGGCTTCCTATTTGCTGTCGAGCATTGTTGAAATATGGGTCAGAGCAACATTAGGGTCGGTCGGGTGGATGTGAACTGGCTTGGTCTCCCCGGCCGACTGGAACACGGACTCTGAGGCAGGCCTCTTGGCACACAGCAAATCACTCGGATCTGTCGTCTTCTTATACTCTTGGAACTCCACGGCTGCCATCTGCTCGTCTGCTATTTTTGCACCATCTTGAAGACAATCTTCTGCTTTCTTCTAGTTACCGGAGACTGTTATTACGCCTTTGGGGCCAGGCATCTTCATTTTGAGGTACACATAACATGGTCGAGCCATGAAGCCGGCATAGGCAGGTCTGCCCAGAATGGCGTGATAAGCACTCTCGAAATCCACAACCTCAAACATCAACTTCTCTTTGCAGTAATTCTTCTCATCGCCAAAAACCACATCGGGAGTTATCTGGCCGAGTGAATCGGCTTTATTTCCAGGGATGAATCCGTGGAACCTCATGTTACTCTCACTCAGTTTGAACATCGGAATGCCCATCCCCTTAAGAGCTTTGGCATACAAAATATTGAGGCCACTGCCGCCATCTATCATAACTTTGGTCATTCAGGTGCTTCCGACAATTGGGTCGACCACCAGCGCCTGTCGCCCAGGGGTAGCTACTCACAGCGGGTGGTCTGACTGGTCGAATGTGATAGGAGTCTTTGACCACTTCAAATACTTAGGCATTGCCAGATGAACCATGTTCACTTCTCGGTTAATGACTTTCAATCGACTTTTGCTCTCGACATCAGCAAAAATCACCAAGGTGGCATTAACATGGGGATATCCTTCCTCCTCTTCTTCCTTGTCTTCCTCCTTCTCAGAGTCTTTATCCTTTTCACTGGGCCGACCCTTCTTCTGGAATCTCTGGATCAGGAGTCGACATTGTCGAGTGGTATGCTTGGGGAGGATCAGATTCCCCTCTTCATCTTTCTTGGTGTGAATATGACACGGCAAATCCATCACATCATTTCCATCTTGATCTTTCACTTTCTTGGGATTCCAGGGCCCTTTGGGCTTCCCTTTGAACTTCCCTTGATTCAACACTGCCGCCTCGGCAGGTCCTGCTGCCTCAGCCTTTCGCTTCTGCTTCCGACTGAAATTTCCTCCTCCAGTGTCCTGGGCGACTGTTTTGTGCTTACCACTCCGGAGTCGGTCTTCCTCTTCACCGTTAGCATACTTGGTGGCAATCTCCATCATCCGAGTGAGAGTCATATCTCCTGTCCGACTGAACTTCAGATTGAGCTCTCTATAGCGCACGCCCTCCTTGAAGGCACAGTCTGCTTGGTGATCTGACACATTCTCCACTGTGTGGTGCAGAGTGATCCATCTTTGGATATAGTCTCTCAAGGTTTCATTCGGCTTTTGCACACGATGTTGCAACTCTGGTAGACCGGCTGGTCTCTTGTAGGTGCCCTCGAATGTTCTGGTAAACACTCGGGCCAACTCATCCCAACTCAAAATGCTTCCCGGGGCCAACTGATTGAGCCAAGCTTTGGCCGAACCTTCAAGCATCAGAGGGAGGTGCTTCATGGCCACCTCATCACTGCCGCCGCCGATGTGCACAGCCACTCCATAATGTTCAAGCCAAGTGTCGGGCTTCGACTCTCCCGTGAACTTGCTGACACCAGTTGCCAATCTGAAGTTGTGGGGGATCTCGGCGGCCCTGATGGCTCTTCCGAAGCACTCGGGGCCAGACATGTGGACCCTGCTACTGCTGGGCCTATCTCTGTCCAGCCCTTCACTGTATGCTCTATTCCGGTCGACCAAGACCTAAACAAGGACTGACCTCGCATCGAACCTAGGCTCCCTTGGGTTGACTGGAACTCTGCGGTCATTACTGTACGGACGCCTGTCATCATACCTCCGGGGCACGTACGACCCGCCCCTCGGAAGGGGCGAAGGCACTCGACGGTAGTTGTCACGGGTGAACTCATGATCATCATTTCCATTAACTCTTCCCAAATGCCGATCCTGATGATGCTCACGATCTCTTTGCCTCAACAGTGATCTAGGACTGTGTGCCGACTGAACGGTTTCTGTCCTTACCGATCGACTGTGAATTCTGTTCCGCGACTGGGACACTACGGAGTTCTGATCTCCTGCCGCCCGGAGCAGCGCTCTGATCTGTTCCAGGCCTCTTCCACCATCTGAGCGAGATGGCTGAATGGACTCCGCAATACGTGCAGCAGCAGCGAGATTCTGAATCAGTGTGCGGAATACCTGAGTTTCCGGTGGAAACAGCTGCCGCGTGTGTCGACTGGATCCGGGGATCAATCAACGAGCACACTCATCGAGAGAATGTTGGAGATTCTCTAAACGGGTGCGCTCGGCCAGCATGGCCAGGCACATGTCCCCCAAAGCCCGAGCATCGGCGGTTTCCCCTATGATGGGGGTATGGAGAGCTTCCTCATTGCAGCGACGCAGCTCTTCCCTGCTACGAACTAAGAGGTTGGGGCTGGTACTCCTCATGGCCGAGCGATGTACCATCACCGTCCCTGTTCTCGCCGCTGCGGCGGAAACCAGGTGGGCCGCGATGAGAGTCAACCATGAGGACCTCTGCCACGGGGTCATAACTCCCGCTCTCGGAAAGTGTGTCTGCAAAGTTAGTCGATGGGTCGACTGGACCGCAGTGATATACGTCGGGCTTGATCAACGCGACCTGGGGGTGAACGTCTGTCGAGCCACCGTGTGTTTCACCGCTGGAGCCGTGAACGGCTCGACCGCTGGCGGCGGCATCCAGTGGAGCGAGAGGTTGACACGGGCGTCGACTAGTACGGAGTCGACGGCTGCCGGAGGAGGACGCCACGGGCACTCGCGCAGAAGTGCGACAAACCTCGGATCGGCAGCGCCTTGACATCGAGGGGGCCTCCTGGAGCCAGGCCGAATCATCGGCGACGAAAGTGAGCGCCCCAAGTCGGAACTCGTGGCCCATGATCAAACTGCCGCCGGAAACCATGTTGATGAAGACTGAAGAAAATGCAACCTCACCGGAAGTCGCTAAGACGCTTTTCCCCATGGTGGGCACCAACTGCCGTGGTACTAAGACTGACAGTAAGAGTAGGGTGTACATAGGAGGTTGCAAGGTCCTAGGTACGGTGAGGTTGTACGCAAGTGTTTATGAGTTCAGGCCCCTCTCAGAGGAGGTAAAAGCCCTACGTCTCGGTGCCCGGAGGCGGTCGACTGGATTTCAGTATATGCGTGTGTGTGTGTTACAGGGGGTGTGAACCCTTGTGCCAGAGGAGGGGGGTGGCTTATATAGAGTGTGCCAGGACCCCAGCCATCCCCCGTTATAGAGGGTTCAATGTACATAAAAGAGGGACGTTACTGATAACGCCGGCCATAAGTGCTATTAATGCCCTTGAAGACTACGGAGTGAATGCTTGACCATTGCAGTTCTGTGCGACTCCTGGTCTCCATAGGTTGAGTGGTTTCTTTTATGGTCGAGTGGTCTCGAGAAGGAGGAGTACCTGAGTGGTATGACTTGGTCGACTGGATTGCACTCGACATCTTTATTGGGTATTCCCTGATGTCTCTTGAGCTTCTAGGACAGTGACCTTGGGTAAGGTATATAGGTCAGGCCTATGACCCTACCCTAGGTCTATATTACCATCAGGCGCCACCTCCTGGCCGCTGCCTCCTCTTCCCACTAAGGCCCAAAAACTCCCCGGGGGGTTCCGGTAACCTCCCGGTACTCCGAAAAATACCTGAACTTCACTTGAACCATTCCGATGTCCGAATGTAGCTTTCCAATATATCAATCTTTATGTCTTGACCATTCTGAGACTCATTGTCATGTCCGTGATCTCATTCGGGACTCCGAACAACTTTTGGTCATAACACATAACTCATAATACATATCGTCATCGAGCGTTAGGCGTGCAGACCCCACGGGTTCAAGAACTATGTAGACATGACCGAGAGACATAAATAACCAATAGCAGAACTTGGATGCTCATATTGGCTCATAAATATTCTACGAAGAACTTTATCGGTCAAACCGCATAACAGCATACATTGTTCCCTTTGTCATTGGTATGTTACTTGCCCGAGATTCGATCATCGGTATCTTCATACCTTGTTCATTCTCATTACCAGCAAGTCTCTTTACTCGTTCCGTAATGCTTCATCCCGCAACTAACTCATTAGTCACATTGCTTGCAAGGCTTATAGTGATGAGCATTACCGAGAGGGCCCAGAGATACCTCTTCAAAAGACGGAGTGACAAATCCTAATCTCAATCTAAGCTTACTCAAAAAACACCTTCGGAGACACCTGTAGAGCATCTTTATAATCACCCATTTACGTTGTGACGTTTGATAGCACACAAGGTGTTCCTCCGGTATTCGGGAGTTGCATAATCTCATAGCCAGAGGAACATGTATAAGTCATGAAGAAAGCAGTAGCAATAAACTTCAACGATCATTATGCTAAGCTAACGGATGGATCATTTCCATCACATCATTCTCTAATGATGTGATCCCGTTCATCAAATGACAAAACATGTCTATGGTTAGGAAACATAACCATCTTTGATTAACGAGCTAGTCTAGTAGAGGCATACTAGGGACCATATGTTTTGTCTATGTATTCACACATGTACTAAGTTTCCGGTTAATACAATTCTAGCATGAATAATAAACATTTATCATGATATAAGGAAATATAAATAACAACTTTATTATTGCCTCTATGGCATATTTCCTTCAGTCTCCCACTTGCACTAGAGTCAATAATCTAGATTACATAGTAATGATTCTAACACCCATGGAGTCTTGGTGTTGATCATGTTTTGCTCATGGAAGAGTCTTAGTTAACGGGTCTGCAACATTCAGATCCGTATGTACTTTGCAAATTTCTATGTCTCCCAACTTGACTAGATCGTGGATGGAATTGAAGCATCTCTTGATGTGTTTGGTTCTCTTGTGAAATCTGGATTCCTTCGCCAAGGCAATTGCTCCAATATTGTCACAAAAGATTTTCATTGGACCCAATGCTAGGTATTACACCTAGATCGGATATAAACTCCTTCATCCAGACTCCTTCATTTGCTGTTTCCGAAGCAGCTATGTACTCCTCTTCACACATAGATCCCGCCACAACGCTCTGCTTGGAACTGCACCAACTGACAGCTCCACCATTCAATATAAGTACGTAGCCGGATAGAGTCATCTAGGTCAGTGTCAAAGCTTGCATCAGTGTAACCATTTACAACAAGCTCTTTGTCACCTCCATAAATGAGAAACATTTCCTTAGTCCTTTTCAGGTATTTTAGGATGTTCTTGACCGCTGTCCAGTGATCCACTCCTGGATTACTTTGGTACCTCCCTTCTATACTTATAGCAAGGCACACATCAGGTCTGGTACAAAGCATTGCATACATGATAGAGCCTATGGTTGAAGCATAGGGAACTGATTTCATCTTCTCTCTATCTTCTGCAGTGGTCAGGCATTAAGTCTGACTCAACTTCACACCTGTAACACAGGCAAGAACCCTTTCTTTGACTAATCCATTTTGAACTTCTTCAAAATCTTATCAAGGTATGTGCTTTGTGAAAGTCCAATTAAGCGTCTTGATCTATCTCTATAGATCTTGATGCCCAATATGTAAGCAGCTTCACCGAGGTCTTTCATTGAAAAATTCTTATTCAAGTATCCTTTTAAGCTATCCAGAAATTCAGTATCATTTACAATCAACAATATGTCGTCCACATATAATATTAGAAATGCTACAGATCTCCCACTCACTTTCTTATAAATACAGGCTTCTCCAAAAGTCTGTATAAAACCATATGCTTTGATCACACTATCAAAGCGTATATTCCAACTCCGAGAGGCTTGCACCAGTCCATAAATGGATCGCTGGAGCTTGCACGCTTTGTTAGTACCCTTTGGATCAACAAAACCTTCTGGTTGCATCATATACAACTCTTCTTCAAGAAATCCATTAAGGAATGCAGTTTTGACATCCATTTGCCAAATTTCATAATCATAAAATGCGGCAATTGCTAACATGATCCAGACAGACTTAAGCATCGCTACGGGTGAGAAAGTCTCATTGTAGTCAACTCCTTGAACTTGTCGAAAACCTTTCGCAACAAGTCGAGCTTTCTAGATAGTAACATTACCGCCAGCGGCAGTCTTCTTCTTGAAGATCCATTTATTTCTACGGCTTGCTGATCATCGGGCAAGTCCACCAAAGTCCAGACTTTGTCCTCATACATGGATCCAATCTCAGATTTCATGGCCTCAAGCCATTTTGTGGAATCTGGGACCATCATCGCTTCCTCATAGTTCATAGGTTCATCATGGTCTAGTAACATGGCATCTAGAATAGGATTACCGTACCACTATGGTGCAGGTCGTACTCTAGATGACCTACGAGGTTCGGTTGTAACTTGATCCAAAGTTTCATGATCATCATCATTAGCTTCCTCACTAATTGTTGTAGGAATCACTAGACCTGATTTCTGTGATGAACTACTTTCCAATTCAGTAGAAGGTACAATTACCTCATCAAGTTCTACTTTCCTCACACTCACTTCTTTCTAGAGAAACTCCTTCTCTAAGGATCCATTCTTAGCAACGAATATCTTGCCTTCCAATCTGTGATAGAAGGTGAACCCAACAGTTTCCTTTGGGTATCCTATGAAGATGCACTTCTCCGATTTGGGTTCGAGATTATTAGGTTGAAGCTTTTTCACATAAGCATCGCAACCCCAAACTTTAAGAAACAACAACTTTGGTTTCTTGACAAACCACAGTTAATAAGGCGTCGTGTTAACGGATTCTCATCATGCCCAATTTAACGTGAATGCAGCCGTCTCTAAAGCATAACCCCAAAATGATAGCGGTAAATTAGTAAGAGACATCATAGATCGCACCATATCTAAAAAAGTACGGTTATGACGTTCGGACACATCATTATGTTGTGGTGTTCCAGGTGGCATCAGTTGTGAAACTATTCCACATTGTATCAAATGAAGACCAAACTCGTAACTCACATATTCTCCTCCACGGTCAGATCGTAGAAACTTTATTTTCTTGTTACGATGATTTTCCACTTCACTCTGAAATTCTTTGAACTTTTCAAATGTTTCAGACTTATGTTTCATTAAGTACATATACCCATATCTGCTTAAATCATGTGTGAAGGTTAGAAAATAACGATAACTGCCATGAGCCTCAATACTCAGTGGACCACGTACATCGGTATGTATTATTTCCAATAAGTCAGTAGCTCGTTCCATTGTTCTGGAGAACAGAGGTTTAGTCATCTTGCCCATAAGGCATGGTTCGCAAGCACCAAGTGATTCATAATCAAGTGATTCCAAAAGTCCATCAGCATGGAGTTTCTTCATGCGCTTTAAACCATTATGACCAAAATGGCAGTGCCACAAATAAGTTGCACTATCATTATCAACTTTGCATCTTTTGGCTTCAATATTATGAACATGTGTATCAGCACGATCGAGATTCAACAAAAATAGACCACTCAGCAAGGGTGCATTACCATAAAAGATATTACTCGTATAAATAGAACAACCATTATTCTCCGGTTTAAATGAATAATCGTCTCGCATATAACAAGATCCAAATATAATGTTCATGCTTAATGCTGGCACCAAATAACAATTATTCGGGTTAAAACTAATCCTGAAGGTAGATGTAGGGGTAGCGTGCCGACGGCGATCACATCGACCTTGGAACCATTTCTGACACGCATCGTCACCTCGTCCTTAGCCAATCTTCTTGATCTGTAGCCCCTGTTTCAAGTTGCAAATATGAGAAACAAAACCAGTATCAAATACACACGCGCTACGACGAGCATTAGTAAGGTACACATCACTAACATGTATATCAAATATACCTTTCACTTTTCCATCCTTCTTATCCGCCAAATACTTGGGGCAGTTCTGCTTCCAGTGACCAGTCCCTTTGCAGTAGAAGCACTCAGTTTCAGGCTTAGGTCCAGACTTGGGTTTCTTCCCTTGATCAGCAACTTGCTTGCCATTCTTCTTGAAGTTCCCCTTCTTTCCTTTGCCTTTTTTCTTGAACTAGTGGTTTTGTTAACCATCAACACTTGATGCTCCTTCTTGATTTCTACCTCCGCAGCCTTTAGCATTGTGAAGAGCTCGGGAATCGTCTTGTTCATCCTTTGCATATTATAGTTCATCACGAAGCCTTTATAGCTTGGTGGCAGTGATTGAAGAACTCTGCCAATGACACTATCATCAGGAAGATTAACTCCCAGCTGAGTCAAGTGGTTATGGTACCCAGACATTTTGAGTATGTGTTCACTGACAGAACTATTCTCCTCCATTTTGAAGCTGTAGAACTTGTTGGAGACTTCATATCTCTCAACTCGGGCATTTGCTTGAAATATTAACTTCAACTATTAGAACATCTCATATGCTCCATGACGTTCAAAAAATCTTTGAAGTCCTGATTCTAAGTCGTAAAGCATGGCACACTGAACTATCGAGTAGTCATCAGCTTTGCTCTGCCAAATGTTCCTAACGTCCGCAATTGCGTCTGTAGCAGGCCTTGCACCTAGCAGTGCTTCCAGGACGTAATTCTTCTGTGCAGCAATGAGGATAATCCTCAAGTTATGGACCCAGTTCGTGTAATTGCTACCATCATCTTCAACTTAGCTTTCTCTAGGAACGCATTAAAATTCAAAGGAACGGTAGCACGGGCCATTGATCTACAACAACATAGACATGCAAAATGACTATCAGGACTAAGTTTATGATAAATTAAAGTTCAATTTAATCATATTACCTAAGAACTCCCACTTAGATAGTAATCCCTCTAGTCATCTAAATGATCACGTGATCCACATCAACTAAACCATGTCCGATCATCACGTGAGATGGATTCGTTTTCAATGGTGAACATCACTATGTTAATCATATCTACTATATGATTCACGTTCGACCTTTCGGTCTCAGTGTTCCGAGGTCATATCTTCATATGCTAGGCTTGTCAAGTTTAACCCGAGTATTCTTCATGTGCAAAACTGGCTTGCACCCATTGTATGTGAACGTAGAACTTATCACACCCGATCATCACGTGGTGTCCCGGTACGACGAACTGTAGCAACGGTGCATACTCAGGGAGAACACGTGTACCTTGAAATTTAGTAAGGGATCATCTTATAATGCTACCCCCGTACTAAGCAAAATAAGATGCATAAAAGATAAACATCACATGAAATCAAAATATGTGACATGGTATGGCCATCATCGTCTTGTGCTCATGATCTCCATCACCGAAGCATCATCATGATCTCCATCGTCACCTGTGCAACACCTTGATATTCATCATAGCATCGTTGTCGTCTCGCCAACTATTGCGTCTACGACTATCGCTACTGCTTAGTGATGACCCACAAGTGTATGGGGTCAATTGTAGCCTTTTTGATAAGTAAGAGTGTCGAACCCAACGAGGAGCAGAAGGAAATGACAAGTGGTTTTCAGCAAGGTAATGTCTGCAAGTGCTAAAATTGTAAGTAGCGAGTAGTTTGGTAGCAAGATAATTTGTAACAAGCAAGTAACAATAATAGTAACAAAAGGTGCAGCCAGGTAGCCCAATCCTTTTGAGGCAAAGGACGGTCCAAAACGGTTTCTTATGATAAGCAAAGTGTTCTTGAGGGTACACGGGAATTTCATCTAGTCACTTTCATCATGTTGGCTTAATTTGTGTTCGGTACTTTAATAATTTGATATGTGGGTGGACCGGTTCTTAGGTGATGTTCTTACTTGAACAAGACCCCTACTTGTGATTAACCCTCCCGCAAGCATCTGCAACTATGAGAAAAGTATTAAGAATAAATTCTAACCATAGCATTAAACTTTTGGATCCAATCGGTCCCTTACGGGATAGCGTATAAACTGGGGTTTAAGCTTCTGTCACTTTCGCAACCCACCATCTAATAAATACTGCACAATGCATTCCCTTAGGTTCATATATGGTGAAGTGTCATGTAGTCTACATTCACATGACACCACTAAGAGAATGGCAACATATATATCATCAAAATATCAAACACATATCAAGTTCGCATGATTACTTGCAACATGATTTCTCCCGTGACCTCAAGAACTAAAGTAACTACTCACAAATGGTAAACATATTCAAGATCAGAGGGGTATTGAATAGCATAATGGATCTGAACATATAACCCTCCACCAAATAAACCATATAGTAATCATGTAACACCCACGATGCGGCTATATCTCCCACGTGTCGAAGCACGACTTAGAGGCATAACCGCATGGTGGTTTTGTCGCAAGAAGGGTCATCTTCACACAATCCTATTTAATGAATAAGAATGGGATAAAGAGTTGGCTAACAATCGCCACTTCACACAATGAACATATAATTCATATATCATTCAGTGCACACACATAGTCCGACTACGGACGAAGCCAAAAGAAAAGAAGATAACCCAACTGCTAGATCCCCGATCGTCCCAACTGGGCTCCACTACTGATCAACATGAAATGATACATAGCAACGACCAAGATCTTCATTGAGGTCCCATCTGATCTCGGTTGCATCACCTGCACTAGTATCATCGGCACCTGCAACTGTTGTGATAATATCTGGTGAGTCACGAGGACTCAGCAATCTCAAAACCCGCGAGATCAAGACTATTTAAGCTTATGGGTAGGAAGTGGTAATGAGGTGGAGTTGCAGCAAGCACTAAGCAAATATGGTGGCTAACATACGCAAATAAGAGTGAGAAGAGAAGCAACGGAACGGTCGAGAAGCTAGAAGTGATCCTGAAACTACTTACACATAATCATAACACAAAGCCGTGTTCACTTCCCGGACTCCGCCGAAAAGAGACCATCACGGCTACACACACGGTTGATGCGTTTTAATTTGGATCTGGTGTGAAGTTCTCTATAATCGGATATTAACAAATTCCCATCTGCCGCATAACCGCGGGCACGGCTCTCAAAAGTTTAAACCCTGCAGGGGTGTCCCAACTTAGCCCATCACAAGCTCTCACGGTCAAGGAAGGATATACCTTCTCCCAGGAAGACCCGATCAGTCTCAGAATCCCGGTTTACAAGACATTTCGATAACGGTAAAACAAGACCAGCAAAGCCGCCCGATGTGCCGACAAATGCCGATAGGAGCTGCACATATCTCGTTCTCAGGGCAACATCGGAGGTGATGCGGGTCATCCTCCTCACCCTAGACATGACGAGGCAGGGGAGGTCTTGGCGCATGGCTCCGACGATGCAGGGCGCCGCGGCGGGGAATGAGCGACGGCGAGGAACGGCGAGATCGAGAGGCACGGGAGGAGGAAGGGTGCGAGGGAGGAGATCGAGGGGAGATGAGGACCGAGCGATGAGCGTGTGGGGGCGGGCAGAGGGAACGAGAGGAGGAGATGGGATCGAGTAGAGCTCTCCCCTGCGGCTAGGATTAGAGGGGTGTAGCTGGGCCTTGGAGGCTGGCCCGGTAGAGAAGGAAGTGGCCAGAGGCCTGGCTGGAGGCCTGGCTGGGCTGTTGGGCTCTCTTCTCCCTCTCTCTCTCTAAAGAAAATAAAAAAACAGAGATAAGAAAGAAAAGAAAGGGAGGTTAGGGGAAGAAGTTGGACACGCGGATAATTTTCCCGGACTCACAAAAATGTGCTTGTTCCGAGAAAATAGAAAAGGCCATGATTTAGAGATTTAAATCCAAACTCATTTGATTTAAATTCAAAAGATTTGAATAGTAAGTGAGGGTTGGGAAGGTCCAAAAATGTTTGGATTTTTGGTGGAGCTCCGGAATATGATGAAAGAACATATGGCAAGGTTGGAGACCAAGAATTAAGATAACAAAGGCATTGGGATAATTTGCAAGTGTGTTATGGTGATTTCCAAATTAGTGGAATATTTAATATAGCTCCCTAACAATATTGGGAGTATATTTTCTAAAGAGAAATCACCATGTGAATTCCCTCGATTTAAATGGGTCAAAGATCCATATAATTTATTTAGTAGGGTTATAAAATTAATGATATGATGGCATGATGACATGATGCAATGCAAATGAAGCTAAGAAGAATGCAACAAACAAATACATCGCACGGTGAAACTTGGAATAGCTGGAAGTCTTCTGGAGCGTCGGTCTCGGGGCGTTACAACACTCCACCACTACAAGAGGATCTCGTCCCGAGATCTAGGATGGCACCGGAGAGAAACGGAAGAGGAAGAGGAGTTAAAAGTAAGTTGCTTCTTCGACAAATGAGTGAAAACAATGAACCTTGAGGGGTTAAACAATTTCAAGGAAAGGATATAATGGAGATGAACAAAGTTGGAAACACTCCGTTAGAAAAGAGGAACAAGGAACATTGTGAAAACCTTTGTAGGTTGAAAGACATGAAACCAGAGCTTAACGAACCAAAGAGAATATGAAACCACACCGGTAGGAACGTGATATACAAGGAACGAGAAAGAACAATTTCGGCAACACTCCGGTTCACAAGGGGAGCAAACATGATAAGATGAAAAGAACTTGAAGAGATGACACAACATTCGAGTTAAATGGATAAGCAAGGAAAAAACATGATCTTGACACAACGAGACGATGGGTCAAAGAGAGCAACAACACCACGCCTCCGGGACAAAAGAATAGAAGCTGGATTGATGGAAAGAAAAGAACGGAGAAGAAATGACAAATTCTACGACAATTTAATTTGGAAAGCATCCTTGCAAGAAGGTTAGAGCGGAGTTGTTGGAAAACTAACAACGAAAGGATATGATCCTTGTGGGCTTATGGAGACATCTCAAAACTTGAGGTGAAATTCTGCCACTAACAAAAACAATTGCGTGCTTGAGATTAACGAAGAGATGAAAGCCTGTTCCACCAAGATGGAAAAGAGATAACTTGGGTCATTAATAAGCACCAAAATAGCAACATTCCTTAGGGAAGGCTTTAGGTGAAATCTTTACCAAGATAACTCCAACGAAGAGATTGGTGGATTTAGAATACCTCATTCTTGACAACATGTGAATCATGAAACACGAACTCAAATTGTCAAGAATGACATAACACTACCTCAAATGATAAGGTAGACAGAATTGCACTTCGGAATGCAAGATGAAGAAAGCTTGAACTCCTCAAAACAAAACATGTGTTGAGCACCATGTTTATCTTAGAGTATAGCTTGGCGGATCTTAACTTCGAGAGAAATCTTGACGAACAATTGAAGAATGAAAAGAATCCTTGACGAACCACCATGTAGAGTCTCCATGAAGAACTCTGTTAATAAAAGAAAGATCCAACGAAAGGAAAGTTGAAAAAAAACGAGAAGAAGCCTTGCAATGATTTAGATGGAGCTTCGCGACAAGATAATGCGGAAAACTTGGAACTCCGGAAGAAGATGAACACATATAACTGAGAAATTGATATCACTACGAACTCCGGAAAAAGGAATTGAATTCACTTGGATGAAACAAGAATAAGAATTATGTCATGCCTATCCTTCACCAATTTAAATTAATGACAAGCAACACATTTGGCATACTACTTGTTCTCGTAGAAAGAATTAAGAGAGATATAGCGGAAACTTGAGAAGGTCTTCAAAGAACCACCGGTAGGATTGAAACAATGAATGAATTGATATGATAACGAAGGAAGAGAAATCTTGAATAAACCACAGTAAGAATTGAAATTGAACGTAGCAAAGGCACAATTCATCGGGAATAATTAGAAAACAAATAAAGATACTTGACAGAATTTAGATACATGAGAATGAAGGGAGCATGAACTGATTAGATGATATTTGAACGATGCACCGGTAAGATTTGGAGAACGATATCTACACGCTGAGAATGAAGAATTATAAACTTGAAGCTCGTGAGCATCTTCACGAGGGATCACCGGATCAGAACATTGATTGAAAAGGGTGAAGTGACTTCACATGAATAAATGGATACATGATTAAAATATATGAGTCCTTGAAGAAAAGGGTGGGAGGGTGGGGAAAACAAAGACAACTTGGGATGAACGAAACAAACACCATTGAGAAAACTTAGAATTGATCTTGCGGATGGGGAGAATGATGAGATCATATCGAAGAGAAGCGCACCGGTTGGAAAAGAATTAACATTACGACCTCGATGATCAAGAAGGATTAGTATTCACATAGCAATATGAGAAAACCATTTAGGAAAGGTATGGATTCAACATTTGACTCCGAAGCAACTCGAATACCACAAATAAAACAAAACAAAGGATTTGGCTTGCAGAATAAGCCGGAAACAAACATATGATAGAGATTTCGTCCGAAGTTTTCGTGGTGGGGCCCACACGGGCTCGAATGTACAGCACCATCATGTACAAGGCAGTGCACATGACATACGAAGCGTCCCCGAATCGGCATAGCCAAGGATTCTTTTAGACACAAAGAGACCACTGTAAAAACGACCGTGGATAGGCGGACCACTAGACGTCGAACCCCAATCTCATATCATGCATCTGTCGGAAAGAAAAAAAAACTAGAGCTACTTGAATTCCCACCTATAAAACTCCTGAAACTTTCTGGTTATGCAATCTGGTGTTGGGGATACACGGGAAGCAATATATATCTCACCAAAACTAACAATACCTACATCCAAGTTGTATCCATCCGTCAACACATAACCAAGAAACCTTCAGAAATCATGTACCTCAACCTTCGAAAAGCATCCGTTATACTAGCTATGGCAATACTCCCGAACTCCCGCCCCAGTACTGGGTGGCATCGAGGTTATCTCACCAACAACTGCATAAAAGAGATTTTCGATGTCAGCAAAACTCAGGTATTCCAGAACTGCAATGATAAAATTATGACGACAACACCGCGGGGCTCAACTCCTCGGGACACTGCCACAACCCCTAAATGTCAGGAGGCACCAAGAACAATGTTCTCGTCATAAGGATATCGGAACGATCCCAAGATACCCGCATGATCCTAAAACAATTTTAGTGAAATTTGAGGAGAGGAAAGACAAAACATCTACGTCCAGAGACCTCACCAGAGCGATGAAGGGGGTGAGGAGTAAAAAGAATCCTGCTCTCCGATATATATAATCCTAAGACTCAAAACAATTTTGTTCTAGACTCAACAACGCCAGCGATTCAATCAAGCAGGGGGATCCTAAGTCGGGGATGGCTCTGATTACCAACTTGTGACACCCACGATGCGGCTATATCTCCCACGTGTCGAAGCACGACTTAGAGGCATAACCGCATGGTGGTTTTGTCGCAAGAAGGGTCATCTTCACACAATCCCTTGTAATGAATAAGAATGGGATAAAGAGTTGGCTTACAATCGCCACTTCACACAATGAACATATAATTCATATATCATTCAGAGCACACACATAGTCCGACTACGGACGAAGCCAAAAGAAAAGAAGATAACCCAACTGCTAGATCCCTGATCGTCCCAACTGGGCTCCACTACTGATCAACATGAAACAATACATAGCAACGACCAAGATCTTCGTTGAGCTCCCATCTGAGCTTGGTTGCATCACCTGCACTGGTATCATCGAACCTGCAACTGTTGTGATAGTATCTAGTGAGTCGCGAGGACTCAGCAATCTCAAAACCCGCGAGATCAAGACTATTTAAGCTTATGGGTAGGAAGTGGTAATGAGGTGGAGTTGCAGCAAGCACTAAGCAAATATGGTGGCTAACATACGCAAATAAGAGCGAGAAGAGAAGCAACGGAACGGTCGAGAAGCTAGAAGTGATCAAGAAGTGATCCTGAAACTACTTACGCACAATCATAACACAAAGCCGTGTTCACTTCCCGGACTCCGCCGAAAAGAGACCATCACGGCTACACACGCGGTTGATGCGTTTTAATTCGGATCTGGTGTCAAGTTCTCTACAACTAGATATTAACAAATTCCCATCCGCCGCATAACCGCGGGCACAACTCTCGAAAGTTTAAACCCTGCAAGGGTGTCCCAACTTAGCCCATCACAAGCTCTCACGGTCAATGAAGGATATACCTTCTCCCAGGAAGACCCGATTAGTCTCAGAATCTCGGTTTACAAGACATTTCGACAATGGTAAAACAAGACCAGCAAAGCCGCCCGATGTGCCGACAAATCCCGATAGGAGCTGCACATATCTCGTTCTCAGGGAAACACCGGATGAGACTAGCTACGAGTAAAACCAGTCCTCAAGTTTCCCCAAGGTGGCCTCGAAGGCAGCTCAATTCGGACCAACACTCGAAGGAGCACTGCACCAGGGGGGTTAAAATAAAGATGACCCTTGAGTCTGCAGAACCCAAGGGAAAGAGGCTTAGGTGGCAAATGTTAAAACCAAGGTTGGGCCTTGCTAGAGAAGTTTTATTCAAAGCAAACTGTCAAGGGGGTCCCATAAATCACCCAACCGTATAAGGAACGCAAAATCAAGGAACATAACACCGGTATGACGGAAACTAGGGCGGCAAGAGTGGAACAAAACATCAGGCATAAGGCCGAGTCTTCCACCCTTTACCAAGTATATAGATGCATTAATTAAATAAGAGATATTGTGATATCCCAAAATAAACATGTCCATCATGGAGCAATCTTCAACTTCACCTGCAACTACCAACGCTATAAGAGGGGCTGAGCAAAGCGGTAACATAGCCAAGCAATGGTTTCCTAGGAAGGCTGAAAAGGTTAGAGGCTGACATGGCAACTTGGGAGGCATGGTAAACAAGTGATAGGTAGCGCAGCATAGCGATAGAACGGAGCAACTAGCAAGAAAATATAGAAGTGATATCGAGGGTAATAGTCATCTTGCCTGAGATCCCGCAAGGAAGAAGAATGAGTCCACGAAGAAGACAAACGGATGTAGCCAAACGAATCCTCACAACTCTGGAACGAAACCGAAGCTAACGAGAGAAGCAAACCGGAAAGAAGCAAGCAACATGGTAAACACACAAGCATAATCATGGCATGATGCACAATCAAGTATGATGCATGTCCGGTTTAAAGAGGCCTGGCATGGCAATATGCACAAACAACACTACAAGTTAAGTGGAGCTCAATATGCAACGAGTTGCATATTGAAGAAACACCACATCAATTATTTAGTTCTCTCTCGGTTATGTACCCAACAATATTAAATGTTATTAAACATGGCAAGAGGTGAAGCATGACCAACCCACCTATTTAGGCAAGTTTGAATGAGGCCAGAAACAACAAACAACAATTCCGGAAAATCCCCATATGTCATTTAGCAATTTAAAGCAAACACCATTTTAACATTTTAAATGTTGTTATCATGATGCGGATGACATATACAAGTTTTATGCAATTTTTATGAAAAAGTTGCCATAGAAGATGATAAGGAGCATTTGGTCACCATGGCGGAACGAAACGGGTGCCATGGCAACGAATCTGAAAATGATGTCACAACAACATATCGGTTCCGGTAGCTCACGAATATACCGGTGCAAAAGAAGTGGGCGTGAGCGTGTCATGCAAGGATGGTGGGGTGCTCCCGGATTCCGGGTTCCCACGTGACGGTGGCATGGCAAAAGAGGGACGTGCACGAAACAAACGGGCATGGTGCAAACAAGTGGTACATCTCATACATGCAAGGGCATCTCATCGCGGTCGTCTCGGGTTATACCTTCGAAGCGTGTATTTTTGGAGTGGTTCGAGTTCAGAGCAGTGTAGAGGAAGTAGGCGTTCACGGGACGTCGTGGAAGTAGTGGTACACGTTGTCTTGTTGAATCAACGGCGGCGGTAGTTGTACACGGTTCATAGATGTTCGGGGCCGTCGGTAGAGGTACTTAGTATCTTGTGGAACTTCATGGTTCACCGTGGCACTTGGCGAAACTGCATAGTTGTACATATCTCTGTGTTGTAGCCAAATTTAGCAAGCGATGGTCGTCGTGGTACTTGGCGAATCCACGTAGTTGAACTTGGGTTGTAGTGGTACTTGACGCTCGTTGTGTAGTTGAACACGAGGTTCCTCGGGGGATCGATCTCGGCAATCCAGTGGCAGCAGCAATGCGGTGTACGGGGCAACAATTGGAGGAGCTCCCGGTGATGCATGGAAAACCCTTAGCCATGGCAGTCCAGGCTACACGTGCGGACACACGAGCTGGTGCAGGGCAGCGTCAGTCACGCCGTCGGGCACGAGGCGAAGCAAGGGGTGGAGCAGCTTGGGTGCGGGTGTGAGAAGCAAGGCGGTGATGCTCGCTGGACGTGCAGCTAACAGCGGAGGTCGAGGTCGCCGATGGAGAATAAGGCGGCAGAGGTGCGGCGATGTTGATGGCCTCGTCGGCCATGGCGGGCGATGGGCACGATAGGAGAAGGCGGACGCTGTGACGGTGTCGCTCCTGTGGTTGAGGCCGAACGGAGGGAGGAGGATGCGTGGGCGCTGACGAGAGCGGTGGAGCATGGGCAGGAGGTGATGCGGGTCATCCTCCTCGCCCTAGACATGACGAGGAAGGGGAGGTCTTGGCACAGGGCTCCGATGATGCAGGGCGCCGCGGCGGGGCCTGAGCGACGGCGAGGAGCGGCGGGATCGAGAGGCACGGGAGGAGGAAGGGGCGCGAGGGAGGAGATCGAGGGGAGATGAGGACCGAGCGATGAGCGTGTGGGGGCGGGCAGAGGGAACGAGAGGAGGAGATGGGATCGAGTAGAGCTCTCCCCTGCGGCTAGGATTAGAGGGGTGTAGCTGGGCCTTGGAGGCTGGCCCGGTAGAGAAGGAAGTGGCCAGAGGCCTGGCTGGAGGCCTGGCTGGGCTGTTGGGCTTTCTTCTCCCTCTCTCTCTCTCTCTAAAGAAAATAAAAAAACAGAGATAAGAAAGAAAAGAAAGGGAGGTTAGGGGAAGAAGTTGGACACGCGGATAATTTTCCCGGACTCACAAAAATGTGCTTGTTCCGAGAAAATAGAAAAGGCCATGATTTAGAGATTTAAATCCAAACTCATTTGATTTAAATTCAAAAGATTTGAATAGTAAGTGAGGGTTGGGAAGGTCCAAAAATGTTTGGATTTTTGGTGGAGCTCCGGAATATGATGAAAGAACATATGGCAAGGTTGGAGACCAAGAATTAAGATAACAAAGGCATTGGGATAATTTGCAAGTGTGTTATGGTGATTTCCAAATTAGTGGAATATTTAATATAGCTCCCTAACAATATTGGGAGCATATGTTCTAAAGAGAAATCACCATGTGAATTCCCTCGATTTAAATGGGTCAAAGATCCATACAATTTATTTAGTAGAGTTATAAAATTAATGATATGATGGCATGATGACATGATGCAATGCAAATGAAGCTAAGAAGAATGCAACAAACAAATACATCGCATGGTGAAACTCGGAATAGCTGGAAGTCTTCTGGAGCGTCGGTCTCGGGGCGTTACAACACTCCACCACTACAAGAGGATCTCGTCCCGAGATCTAGGATGACACCGGAGAGAAACGGAAGAGGAAGAGGAGGTAAAAGTAAGTTGCTTCTTCGACAAATGAGTGAAAACAATGAACCTTGAGAGGTTAAACAATTTCAAGGAAAGAATATAATGGAGATGAACAAAGTTGGAAACACTCCGTTAGAAAAGAGGAACAAGGAACATTGTGAAAACCTTTGTAGGTTGAAAGACATGAAACCAGAGCTTAACGAACCAAAGAGAATATGAAACCACACCGGTAGGAATGTGATATACAAGGAACGAGAAAGAACAATTTCGGCAACACTCCGGTTCACAAGGGGAGCAAACATGATAAGATGAAAAGAACTTGAAGATATGACACAACATTCAAGTTAAATGGATAAGCAAGGAAAAAACATGATCTTGACACAACGAGACGATGGGTCAAAGAGAGCAACAACACCACGCCTCCGGGACAAAAGAATAGAAGCTGGATTGATGGAAAGAAAAGAACGGAGAAGAAATGACAACTTCTACCACAATTTAATTTGGAAAGCATCCTTGCAAGAAGGTTAGAGCGGAGTTGTTGGAAAACCAACAACGAAAGGATATGATCCTTGTGGGCTTATGGAGACATCTCAAAACTTGAGGTGAAATTCTGCCACTAACAAAAACAATTGCGTGCTTGAGATTAACGAAGAGATGAAAGCCTGTTCCACCAAGATGGAGAAGAGATAACTTGGGTCATTAATAAGCACCAAAATAGCAACATTCCTTAGGGAAGGCTTTAGGTGAAATCTTTACCAAGATAACTCCAACGAAGAGATTGGTGGATTTAGAATACCTCATTCTTGACAACATGTGAATCATGAAACACGAACTCAAATTGTCAAGAATGACATAACACTACCTCAAATGATAAGGTAGAAAGAATTGCACTTCGGAATGCAAGATGAAGAAAGCTTGAACTCCTCAAAACAAAACATGTGTTGAGCACCATGTTTATCTTAGAGTATAGCTTGGCGGATCTTAACTTCGAGAGAAATCTTGACGAACAATTGAAGAATGAAAAGAATCCTTGACGAACCACCATGTAGAGTCTCCATGAAGAACTCTGTTAATAAAAGAAAGATCCAACAAAAGGAAAGTTGAAAAAAACGAGAAGAAGCCTTGCAATGATTTAGATGGAGCTTCGCGAGAAGATAATGCGGAAAACTTGGAACTCCGGAAGAAGATGAACACATATAATTGAGAAATTGATATCACTACGAACTCCAGAAAAAGGAATTGAATTCATTTGGATGAAACAAGAATAAGAATTATGTCATGCCTATCCTTTACCAATTTAAATTAATGACAAGCAACGGATTTGGCATACTACTTATTCTCGTAGAAAGAATTAAGAGAGATATAGCGGAAACTTGAGAAGGTCTTCAACGAACCACCGGTAGGATTGAAATAACGAATGAATTGATATGATAATGAAGGAAGAGAAATCTTGAATGAACCACAGTAAGAATTGAAACTGAACGTAGCAAAGGCACAATTCATCGGGAATAATTAGAAAACAAATAAAGATACTTGACAGAATTTAGATACATGAGAATGAAGGGAGCATGAACTGATTAGATGATATTTGAACGATGCACCGGTAAGATTTGGAGAACGATATCTACACGCTGAGAATGAAGAATTATAAACTTGAAGCTCGTGAGCATCTTCACGAGGGATCACCGGATCAGAACATTGATTGAAAAGGGTGAAGTGACTTCACATGAATAAATGGATACATGATTAAAATATATGAGTCCTTGAAGAAAAGGGTGGGAGGGTGGGGAAAACAAAGACAACTTGGGATGAACGAAACAAACACCGTTGAGAAAACTTAGAATTGATCTTGCGGATGGGGAGAATGATGAGATCATATCGAAGAGAAGCGCAACAGTTGGAAAAGAATTAACATTACGACCTCGATGATCAAGAAGGATTAGTATTCACATAGCAATATGAGAAAACCATTTAGGAAAGGTATGGATTCAACATTTGACTTCGAAACAACTCGAATACCACAAATAAAACAAAACAAAGGATTTGGCTTGCAGAATAAGCCGGAAACAAACATATGATAGAGATTTCGTCCGAAGTTTTCGTGGTGGGGCCCACAGGGGATCGAATGTACAGCACCATCATGTACAAGGCAGTGCACATGACATACGAAGCATCCCTGAATCGGCATAGCCAAGGATTCTTTTAGATACAACGAGACCACTGTAAAAACGACCGTGGATAGGCGGACCACTAGACGTCGAACCCCAATCTCATATCATGCATCTGTCGGAAAAAAAAACTAGAGCTACTTGAATTCCCCCCTATAAAACTCCCGAAACTTTCTGGTTATGCAATCAGGTGTTGGGGATACACGGGAAGCAATATATATCTCACCCAAAACTAACAATACCTACATCCAAGTTGTATCCATCCGTCAACACATAACCAAGAAACCTTCGGAAATCATGTACCTCAACTTTCGAAAATCATCCGTTATACTAGCTATGGCAATACTCCCGAACTCCCGCCCCAGTACTGGGTGGCATCGAGGTTATCTCACCAACAACTGCATAAAAGAGATTTTCGATGTCGGCAAAACTCAGGTATTCTAGAACTGCAACGATAAAATTATGACGACAACACCGCGGAGCTCAACTCCTCGGGACACTGCCACAACCCCTAAATGTCAGGAGGCACCAAGAACAATGTTCTCGTCATAAGGATATCGGAACGATCCCAAGATACCCGCATGATCCTAAAAAAATTTAGTGAAATTTGAGGAGAGGAAAGACAAAACATCTACGTCAAGAGACCTCACCAGAGCGACGAAGGGGGTGAGGAGTAAAAAGAATCCTGCTCTCCGATATATATAATCCTAAGACTCAAAACAATTTTGTTCTAGACTCAACAACGCCAGCGATTCAATCAAGCAGGGGGCTCCTAAGTCGGGGATGGCTCTGATTACCAACTTGTGACACCCACGATGCGGCTATATCTCCCACGTGTCGAAGCACGACTTAGAGGCATAACCGCATGGTGGTTTTGTCGCAAGAAGGGTCATCTTCACACAATCCCTTGTAATGAATAAGAATGGGATAAAGAGTTGGCTTACAATCGCCACTTCACACAATGAACATATAATTCATATATCATTCAGAGCACACACATAGTCCGACTACGGACGAAGCCAAAAGAAAAGAAGATAACCCAACTGCTTGATCCCTGATCGTCCCAACTGGGCTCCACTACTGATCAACATGAAACAATACATAGCAACGACCAAGATCTTCGTTGAGCTCCCATCTGAGCTCGGTTGCATCACCTGCATTGGTATCATCGAACCTGCAACTGTTGTGATAGTATCTAGTGAGTCACAAGGACTCAGCAATCTCAGAACCCGCGAGATCAAGACTATTTAAGCTTATGGGTAGGAAGTGGTAATGAGGTGGAGTTGCAGCAAGCACTAAGCAAATATGGTGGCTAACATACGCAAATAAGAGCGAGAAGAGAAGCAACGGAACGGTCGAGAAGCTAGAAGTGATCAAGAAGTGATCCTGAAACTACTTACACACAATCATAACACAAAGCCGTGTTCACTTCCCGGACTCCGACGAAAAGAGACCATCACGGCTACACACGCGGTTGATGCGTTTTAATTCGGATCCGGTGTCAAGTTCTCTACAACCAGATATTAAAAAATTCCCATCCGCCGCATAACCGCGGGCACGGCTCTCGTAAGTTTAAACCCTGCAAGGGTGTCCCAACTAAGCCCATCACAAACTCTCACGGTCAACAAAGGATATACCTTCTCCCAGGAAGACCTGATCAGTCTCAGAATCTCGGTTTACAAGACATTTCGGCAATGGTAAAACAAGACCAGCAAAGCCGCCCGATGTGCCGACAAATCCCGATAGGAGCTGCACATATCTCGTTCTCAGGGAAACACCGGATGAGACTAGCTACGAGTAAAACCAGTCCTCAAGTTTCCCCAAGGTGGCCCCGAAGGCAGCTCAATTTGGACCAACACTCGAAGGAGCACTGCACCAGGGGGGTTAAAATAAAGATGACCCTTGAGTCTGCAGAACCCAAGGGAAAAAGGCTTAGGTGTCAAATGTTAAAACCAAGGTTGGGCCTTGCTAGAGGAGTTTTATTCAAAGCGAACTGTCAAGGGGGTCCCATAAATCACCCAACCGTGTAAGGAACGCAAAATCAAGGAACATAACATCGGTATGACGGAAACTAGGGCGGCAAGAGTGGAACAAAACATCAGGCATAAGGCCGAGTCTTCCACCCTTTACCAAGTATATAGATGCATTAATTAAATAAGAGATATTATGATATCTCAAAATAAACATGTCCATCATGGAGCAATCTTCAACTTCACCTGCAACTACCAAGGCTATAAGAGGGGCTGAGCAAAGCGGTAACATAGCCAAGCAATGGTTTGCTAGGAAGGCTGAAAAGGTTAGAGGCTGACATGGCAACTTGGGAGGCATGGTAAACAAGTGATAGGTAGCGCAGCATAGCGATAGAACAGAGCAACTAGCAAGCAAATATAGAAGTGATATCGAGGGTAATAGTCATCTTGCCTGAGATCCCGCAAGGAAGAAGAATGAGTCCACGAAGAAGACAAACGGATGTAGCCGAACGAATCCTCACAACTCCGGAACGAAACTGAAGCTAACGAGAGAAGCAAACCGGAAAGAAGCAAGCAACATGGTAAACACACAAGCATAATCATGGCATGATGCACAATCAAGTATGATGCATGTCCGGTTTAAAGAGGCATGGCATGGCAATATCCACAAACAACACTACAAGTTAAGTGGAGCTCAATATGCAATGAGTTGCATATTGACGAAACACCACATCAATTATTTAGTTCTCTCTCGGTTATGTACCCAACAATATTAAATGTTATTAAACATGGCAAGAGGTGAAGCATGACCAACCCACCTATTTAGGCAAGTTTAAATGAGGCCGGAAGCAACAAACAACAATTCCGGAAAATCCCCATATGTCATTTAGTAATTTAAAGCAAACAACATTTTAACATTTTAAATGTTGTTATCATGATGCAGATGACATATACAAGTTTTATGCATTTTTTATGAAAAAGTTGACATAGAAGATGATAAGGAGCATTTGGTCACCATGGCGGAACGAAACGGGTGCCACGACAACGAATCTGAGAATGATGTCACAACAACATATCGGTTCCGGTAGCTCATGGAGATACCGGTGCAAAAGAAGTGGGCGTGAGCGTGTCATGCAAGGATGGTGGGGTGCTCCCGGATTCCGGGTTCCCACGTGACGGTGGCATGGCAAAAGAGGGACATGCACGAAACAAATGGGCACGGTGCAAACAAGTGGTACATCTCATACATGCAAGGGCATCTCATCGCGGTCATCTCGGGTTATACCTTCGAAGCGTGCAATTTTGGAGCGGTTCGAGTTCAGAGCAGTGTAGAGGAAGTAGGCGTTCACGGGACGTCGTGGAAGTAGTGGTACATGTTGTCTTGTTGAATCAACGGCGGCGGTAGTTGTACACGGTTCGTAGATGTTCGGGGCCGTCGGTAGAGGTACTTGGTATCTTGTGGAACTTCATGGTTCGCCGTGGCACTTGGCGAAACTGCATAGTTGTACATATCTCCGTGATGTAGCCAAACTTGGCAAGCGATGGTCGTCGTGGTACTTGGCAAATCCATGTAGTTGAACATGGGTTGTAGTGGTACTTGACGCTCGTTGTGTAGTTGAACACGAGGTTCCTCGGGGGATTGGTCTCGGCGATCCAGCGGCAGCAGCAATGCGGTGTACGGGGCAACAATTGGAGGAGATCCCAGCGATGCATCGAAAACCCTTAGCCATGGCAGTCCTGGCTACACGCGCGGACACACGAGCTGATGCAGGGTAGCGTCAGTCACGCCGTCGGGCACGAGGCGAAGCAAGGGGTGGAGCAGCTTGGGTGCGGGTGTGAGAAGCAAGGCGGTGACGCTCGCTGGATGTGCAGCTAACAGCAGAGGTCGAGGTAGCCGACGGAGAATGAGGCGGCAGAGGTGCGGCGATGTTGATGGCCTCAAGGGCCATGGCGGGCGACGGGCACGATAGGAGAAGGCGGACGCCGTGACGGTGTGGCTCCTGTGGTTGAGGCCGAACGGAGGGAGGAGGATGCATGGGCGCTGACGAGGGCGGCGGAGCATAGGCAGGAGGTGATGCGGGTCGTCCCCCTCGCCCTAGACATGACGAGGCAGGGGAGGTCTTGGCGCAGGGCTCCGACGACGCAGGGCGCCGCGGCAGGGCCTGAGCGACGGCGAGGAGCGGCGGGATCGAGAGGCACGGGAGGAGGAAGGGGTGCGAGGGAGGAGATCGAGGGGAGATGAGGACCGAGCGATGAGCGTGTGGGGGCGGGCAGAGGGAACGAGAGGAGGAGATGGGATCAAGCAGAGCTCTCCCTGCGGCTAGGATTAGAGGGGTGTAGCTGGGCCTTGGAGGCTGGCCCGGTAGAGAAGGAAGTGGCCAGAGGCCTGGCTGGAGGCCTGGCTGGGCTGTTGGTCTTTCTTCTCCCTCTCTCTCTCTCTAAAGAAAATAAAAAAACAGAGATAAGAAAGAAAAGAAAGGGAGGTTAGGGGAAGAAGTTGGACACGCGGATAATTTTCCCGGACTCACAAAAATGTGCTTGTTCCGAGAAAATAGAAAAGGCCATGATTTAGAGATTTAAATCCAAACTCATTTGATTTAAATTCAAAAGATTTGAATAGGAAGTGAGGGTTGGGAAGGTCCAAAAATGTTTGGATTTTTGGTGGCACTCCGGAATATGATGAAAGAACATATGGCAAGGTTGGAGACCAAGAATTAAGATAACAAAGGCATTGGGATAATTTGCAAGTGTGTTATGGTGATTTCCAAATTAGTGGAATATTTAATATAGCTCCCTAACAATATTGGGAGTATATGTTCTAAAGAGAAATCACCATGTGAATTCCCTCGATTTAAATGGGTCGAAGATCCATACAATTTATTCAGTAGAGTTATAAAATTAATGATATGATGGCATGATGACATGATGCAATGCAAATGAAGCTAAGAAGAATGCAACAAACAAATACATCGCACGGTGAAACTCGGAATAGCTGGAAGTCTTCTGGAGCGTCGGTCTGGGGGCGTTACAAATCAACTACAAGATGTAATCAACACTACTAGTCACCCACAAGCACCAATCTATAGTTTTGGTAACAGCATTGAACACAAGAGATGAACTAGGGTTTGAGAGGAGTTGGTGTTGTTGAAGATGTTGATGAACATAGCCCTCCCCAATATGGGATAGTTGTTGGTGATGATGATGACGATGATTCCCCCCTCCAGGAGGGAAGTTCCCCAGGCAGAATTGCTCCGTCGAAGGGCAGAAGTGCTCCTGCCCAAGTTCCGCCTCGAGGCGGCGACACTTCATTCCGAAAGTCCTCTTCTTATTTTTTTTCTAGGTCAAAATGACTTATATACTAGAAGATGGGCACCGGAGGTGGGCTGAGGAGGGCACAACCCACCAGGGTGCGCCTGGGCTCCCTGGCGCGCTCAGGTGGGTTGTGCCCACCTGGTGGGCCCCCTCTAGTAGTTATTTTCTCCAATATTTCTTAAATATTCCATAAAAATTCTCCGTGGAGGTTCAACTTATTTGGAGGTGTGCAGAATAGGTAGCTTGACGTAGCTTTTTCAGGTCCAGATTTCCAGCTGCCAGAATTCTCCCTCTAGGTGTGTACCTTGCAAATTATGAGAGAAAAGGCAATTAGATTTACTCCAAAAAGCATTATTATGGATAAAAACATTATAAATAACAGTAAGAAAACATGATGAAAAATGGACATATCAACTCCCCCAAGCTTAGACCTCGCTTGTCCTCAAGCGAAAACCAAAATCGAAAACATGTTCACATGCTTTGAGAGAGAGGTGTCGATAAAAACAAAAATACAGACATAGAAGCACTATGTTGATTATTAGAACAACAACAAAATTGAACATAGGACTTTTATCATTGAACTTGCATCATATACTTCCCCACGAATAAGTAACAGTTCATCACATAATCGAAGTATAAAGCAAAAACTCTATTAAAAACCAACAAACTATGTTCTCAGTCAACTTTGCAACTACAATTCATCATCTTTTCAAGAAGACTCACGTGTCGGAGCCTTTTAGCAAGTCCACATACTCAACCATCATATAGTCTTCTATGATTGCTAACACTCACCTCGTACCCATGAGCAAAATGTTTCAACTAGACACCTAGAAGGATAGGGGCTTATAGTTTCGCCTCCCAACATACTCACCTCAAGAGTGATGTCAACAATAATAACTCATGCCGTCTATATTCAACTGGACATATGTGCCTAGATCATTCCTCACCACATGATGCTTGCCAAAAGAGAAAATAAAAAGGAATAGAAGGAAAACTTTGACTCTTCTCATAAAATTAAATACATAAAAGTAAAATATAGGCCCTTCCTAGAGGGAAGCAGAGGTTGCCATGCGCTTATTTGTTTGCATGCTCAATCCCTTAGTGCAAGAGAACATCACATTGTATTGCCCCTTAAGATGACAACCTTTATTATGCAGTTTGACGCTTTTATTCTTTGTCATCCAAGTTTGTACAACACTCAATTTTCTCTTACACTAAATGATCTCACATATTTAGAAGCAATTTTATTGCCTTTTTGCACCAATGACAACTTACTTGAAGGATCTTGCTCAATCCATAGGCAGGTATGGTGGATACTTGAAAAAGATTTGGGTTTAAAGGTTTTGGATGCACAAGTAGTATCTCTACTTGGTGCGGAATTTTTGGCTAGCACAGATAGGGGGCAAGCATCACATGTTAAAGGATCTATGACAATATGACTTCTATGTGAATATAAATATACATAAATCATTAAGTTGTCTTCCTTGTCCAACGTCAACAATTTTGGCATATAATATTTTGATGAGGGCTCACAATCACAAAAGATTTCTAGGATAGTATATTTATATGTGAATCTTCTCTTCCCTTATTAATTCTTTCATGAGTTGCATCGTTGACTAATGCTCTGTTTGTCAATCTCTAATAAAATTTCCTACTTATACTTTTCTTTATGTGGTGTTATCACCTAACATAGGATTAGTATATGATCTTATTGATTTATTTCCTTTCTTTTATTTATTTATTTTCCTTTCGTATTTATTTTATTTATTTGCAACATGAAAGTAAAGAAAGCATAACTCATACTAATTTTATTATATAACTTGCACATGATTACGAGGATAGATCACTAAGTAGACTCTCAAATAAGAAAGGATCGAACTAACTTTATTTCATCTAAAGCAAAAAGATCGAACTAAGATAAGTAAAAGCAAAAGGATAGTGGGATGATACGATATCGGAGCACCTCCCCCAAGCTTGGCGGAATCCAAGGGGAGTGCCCATACCCAATACTCAGTTTTTGGTGATGATGAAGAAGATGGTGGTGATGAAGAGGAAGGTGGTGATGCAAAAGTGGAGGGTTTGCCCTTTGCTTCCTCCATAATGGTCTCTTCAACTTTCTCTCCCCTGGATTCCACCTGAAGCAACCAAGCTTCATCTTCCTGATTGTTAGAGGAGGGAGAAGACATGATGCCTGGTTCAACAGATCTGACAGAAAACAACAGGAAAAGAAAACAGGAGATTTCTCCATGATACGGAGGTTAAAAAGTTCGAGAGGCATATATAGATTTTTTATCTTGCAGGACAAGTACACAGAAGAAAAATAGAGTCCGGAAGGTGCCCCAGGTGGGCACAACCCACCTGGGCGCGCCATGCATGCCTGGCGCGCCCTGGTGTCTTATGCACACCAGGGGACGTTTCCTGGGAGTTTCTTTATTTCCAAAATTCTAAAATATTCCAAAACTAACAAAAAATATTTTTGCGGATTTTCCAGAGACCGTTTACTTACCGTATCATGTACCTCCTTATTTTGACGATTCTGGGGTGTTCCGGAAGGACTCTTTTATGTGTTCTTCCGGTGTCAAAGTTTGGATAATATTATTTTCAACATTGATACGCGTACCTAAGATATAATTCTTTATTCGTTCCCCGTTGACAACCTTCGGGTTAGTGCCTTCGAAATTATTTATTTTGATGGCTCCACACTGGTAAACCTCCTCGATGACATATGGGCCTTCCCATTTCGAGAGTTGTACAAAAGAACATAGTCTCCTACTTTGAACTCACGCTTTTGGATTCTTTTTTCATGCCATATTTTAACTTTCTCTTTGAATAATTTTGCGTTTTCATAAGCCTGGGTTCTCCATTCATCTAAAGAGCTAATATCAAATAACCTCTTTTCACCGGCAAGTTTGAAATCATAGTTGAGTTCTTTAACTGCCCAGTATGCTTTATGTTCTAACTCAAGAGGAAAATGACAAGCTTTTCCATAAACCATTTTATAAGGAGACATGCCCATAGGATTTTTATATGTTGTTCTATAAGCCCAAAGTGCATCATTTAATTTCTTAGACCAATTCTTCCTGGACCTATTGACAGTCTTTTGAAAAATTAATTTTATTTCTCTATTGCTAAGTTCAACTTGACCACTAGACTGAGGATGATAAGTTGATGCAATTCTATGGTTAACATCATACTTGGCAAGCATTTTATGAAAAGCACCATGAATAAAGTGTGTGCCACCATTAGTCATTAAATATCAGGGACTCCAAACCTTGGAAAAATAACTTCCTTAAGCATTTTAATAGAGGTGTTGTGATTAGCACTACTGGTTGGAATAGCTTCTACCCATTTAGTAACTTAATTAACAGCAACCAAAATATGTGTATACCCATTGCAGGAAGAAAAAGGTCCCATGAAGTCAAATCCCCAAACATCAAATGGTTCAACACCAAGTGAATAATTCATAGGCATTTCTTGACACTTACCGATATTACCTATTCTTTGGCATTCATCACACGATGAGACAACCTTACGGGCATCTTTGAAGAGAGTAGGCCAATAAAAACCAGATTGCAATACCTTATGAGCGGTTCTGTCTCCTGTGTGATGTCCTCCATAGGCTTCGAAGTGACATTTTCGTAGGATTTGTTCCTGTTCATGCTCAGGTACACAACGTCTAATAATACCATCTACTCCTTCTTTATAAATATGTGGGTCATCCCAAAAGTAATGTATTAAATCATATAAGAATTTTTTTCTTTTGTTGGTATGTGAAGCTAGGTGGTATGTATTTATTAACAATATAATTAGCATAGTCAGCATACTGAGGTGTATTATGAGAAACATTTATTGCAACTAGTTGTTCATCAGGAAAGTTGTCATTAATAGGTTGTGGGTCATCAAGAATATTTTCAAGTCTAGACAAGTTATCAGCCACGGGATTCTCTGCTCCTTTCCTATCAGTAATATCCAAATCAAATTCTTGTAGCATAAGAACCCACCTAATGAGTCTAGGTTTAGCATCTTTCTTTTCCATAAGATATTTTATAGCAGCATGATCAGTGTGAACAGTTACTTTAGAATCAAGAATGTAAGATCTGAATTTATCACAAGCAAACACCACTGCTAAGAATTCCTTTTCAGTAGTAGCATAATTTCGTTGAGCACTGTCTAGAGTTTTACTAGCATAATGAATAACATTTAGTTTCTTATCAACTCTTTGTCCTAGAACAACACAAACAACATAATCACTAGCATCACACATAATCTCAAAAGGCAAGTTCCAATCAGGTGGTTGAACAACATGTGCAGTGATTAAGGCTTTCTTTAGTGTTTCAAAGGCTTCCATACAATCATCATCAAACACAAAGGGAATATCCTTTTGCAAAAGATTAGTAAGGGGCCTAGAAATTTTAGAAAAGTCTTTGATAAACCTCCTATAGAAACCACCATGACCAAGGAAACTACGAATACCTTTGATATCTTTAGGGCATGGCATTCTCTCAATTGCATCAACCTTGGCCTTGTTCACCTCAATGCCTCTTTCAGAAATTTTGTGGCCCAAGACAATACCTTCATTAACCATAAAGTGACACTTCTCCCAGTTCCAGAAGTTTCAATATTTCCATTCTTACCACTTCTTTCATTTTCGGATTTAACCGACGTTGGTGATCAACAACGGGTTTAGCATCAGGTTCCATATTAATTTTGTGCTCACATAGAGTGGGACTAATGCTTCCTTGTGCTTCCTTAGAACTTTCAATAATCCTTCTTCTTCACATTCTGAAAGGTTAGCACTGATAATAACAGGATATATCTTCTTTTCATCAAGATAAGCATATTTCAAAGTGTCTGGTAATTGTTTTAATTCAAACACAGGATCACCTTGAGGTGGAGGAGGACATCCTAGAGTTTCAATAGGTAGATTGTGTTTAAGCAGAGGTGGTTGTTGGAAAAATATTCTATCATTTCATTTCTTTCACGCATATGCAAATCATTTTCATGGTCTAGCAAATATTGTTCCAAAGGATCAGTAGGAGGCACAACAATAGAAGCAAGAACAATAATTTCATCCTTACTAGGAAAATATTTCTTATGAGGTTGTTTACTAAACTTGGAAAAAATAAACTCATGAGATTCATCACCAAAGTTAACACCAACAGTTGTTTCTTACAATCTATTTTAGCATTGACGGTGTTCAAGAAAGGTCTACCAAATATAATGGGACAAAATTCATCTTGTGGGGTGGTAAGAACAACAAAATCAGTAGGGTATTTTACTTTCCCACACAAGACTTCAACATCTCTAATAATCCCGATTGGTGATATAGTATCTCTATTAGCAAGTTTAATAGTAACATCTATGTCTTCTATTTCAGCAGGTGCTATTTCATCTTTAATTTCTTCATATATGGTATAAGGAATAGCACTCACACTAGCACCTAGGTCACATAACCCATGATAAGAGTGATCTCCTATTTTAACTGAGAGAACAGGCATGCCTTAAACCGATCTATGTTTATTTTTTCCCTCAGGTTTGGCAATTCTAGAAGCTTCATCACAGAAGTAAATAACATGCCCATCAATATTATCAACTAAGAGATCTTTAATCATAGCAACATTCTAGAAGCTTCATCACAGAAGTAAATAACATGCCCATCAATATTATCAACTAAGAGATCTTTAATCATAGCAACACTAGGTTCAACTTTGATTTTTTCAGAAGGTTTGGGTGTTCTAACATAACTTTTGTTAACCATAGTTGAAGCTTTAGCATGTTCCTTCATCCTAATAGGAAAAGGTGGTTTTTCAATATAAGAAGTGGGAACAACTAGATCAACATTGTAAATGATAGTTTCTTCTTTAGCTTTTATCGGTTCTTTAACTTCTTCTTTATTGGTGGGTGATATTTAAACCACTTCTCATTGGGGAGATCAACATGAGTAGCAAAAGATTCACAAAAGGAAGCTACTATCTCAGAGTCAAGTCCATATTTAGTGGTAAAGTTTTGAAAGGCATCGGTATTCATAAAAGATTTAAAACAATCAAACTTAGGTTCAATACCAGACTCTTTACCATCGTCGAGTTCCCATTCTTCAAAGTTGCGTTTAATTCTTTCTAAAAGATCCCACCGGAATTCAATAGTATTGTTCATAAAAGAACCAGTACAAGAGGTATCGAGCATGGTTTGATCATGACTATAACATTGACTTAAGCCTCCCCCAAGCTAGATCGACACTTTCCCCTTCACGAGGCCAAAAATTATATATATAATTCCGATCACAATGAACTACATGCATAGGATAATTTTTTGATGAAATTCCAATTTCAAACGGTTCCAGATCCAAGATCCAATATCATCGCATAGCCTATACCATGTCAATGCTTTCCCCTTCAAAGATAAAGGGAAAACCTTCTTCTTAGCTTCATCTCCGGGTAAACCTGCAAGCTTAAACAATCCACATATATCAAGTGCATATCAGGATGTTCGGTTCCATCTCCTGCATAAGGATTACCTAGCAGTTGTCCCAACATACCCGAAGGGATTTCATATTCAATATTTTCAGTAGGTGCAGTAGGTTGAGGGGTAACTAATTGTGGTTCCAGTCGAGGTGAAGATACCCCAAACAAACCCCTAAAAGGATTGTTTTCCATAGTAGCAAGTGACAATAAATTTCAGCACGTAGTAATAATGTTTCCCTACCAATTTCCACTTACCAAGAGCGCTTCATTCTCCGGCAACGGCGCCATAAAATAGCTTTGATGACCCACAAGTGTATGGGGTCAATTTCAGCCTTTTCGATAAGTAAGAGTGTCTAACCCAACGAGCAGCAGAAGGAAATGACAAGTGGTTTTCAGCAAGGTAATGTCTGCAAGTGCTAAAATTGTAAGTAGCGAGTAGTTTGGTAGCAAGATAATTTGTAATGAGCAAGTAACAATAATAGTAACAGATGGGGCAGCAAGGTAGCCCAATCCTTTTGAGGCAAAGGACGGTCCAAAACGGTTTCTTATGATAAGCAAAGTGTTCTTGAGGGTACACGGGAATTTCATCTAGTCACTTTCATCATGTTGGCTTAATTCATGTTCGGTACTTTGATAATTTGATATGTGGGTGGGCCGGTGCTTAGGTGTTGTTATTACTTGAAAAATCCTCCTACTTATAATTAACCCCCCGCAAGCATCCGCAACTATGAGAAAAATATTAAGAATAAATTCTAACCATAGCATTAAACTTTTGGATCCAATCGGTCCCTTACGGAATAGCGCATAAACTGGGGTTTAAGCTTCTATCACTCTCGCAACCCACCATCTAATAACTACTCCACAATGCATTCCCTTAGGCCCAAATATGGTGAAGTGTCATGTAGTCAACGTTCACATGACACCACTTAGAGAATGGCAACATACATATCATCAAAATATCGAACACATATCAAGTTCACATGATTACTTGCAACATGATTTCTCCCGTGACCTCACGAACGAAAGTAACTACTCACAAATGGTAAACATGTTCAAGATCAGAGGGGTATTGAATAGCATAATGGATCTGAACATATAATCTTCCACCAAATAAACCATATAGTAATCAACTACAAGATGTAATCAACACTACTAGTCACCAACAAGCACCAATCTACAGTTTTGGTAACAAGATTGAACACAAGATATGAACTTGGGTTTGAGAGGATTTGGTGTTGTTTAAGATGTTGATGAAGATAACCCTCCCCAAGATGGGAGAGTTGTTAGTGATGATGATGACGATGATTTTCCCCTTCGGGAGGGAAGTTCCCCCCGCGGAATCGCTCCGCCGGAGGGCAAAAGTGCTCCTGCCCAAGTTCCGCCTCGAGGCGGCGGCGCTTCGTCCCGAAAGTCCTCTCCTTATTTTTTCTAGGTCAAAATGACTTCTATACCATAAGATGGGCACCGGAGGTGGGCCGAGGAGGGCACAACCCACCAGGGCGGGCCTGGGCTCCCTGGCGCGCTCAGGTGGGTTGTGCCCACCTGGTGGGCCCCATCTAGTAGCTATTTGCTCCAATATTTCTTAAATATTCCATAAACAATTCTCTGTGGAGGTTCAGCTTATTTGAAGTTGTGCAGAATAGGTAGCTTGACGTAGCTTTTTCAGGTCCAGATTTCCAGCTGCCAGAATTCTCCCTCTAGGTGTGTATCTTGCAAATTATGAGAGAAAAGGCAATTAGAATTACTCCAAAAAGCATTATTATGGATAAAAACATTATAAATAATAGTAAGAAAACATGATGCAAAATGGACATATCACTTAGTAATAAAGTAAAGCAATTACATGGCGATTACATTGCATACAATAAAGCGACAACCATATGGCTCCTGCCAGTTGCCGATAACTCTGTTACAAAACATGATCATCTCATACAACAATTTATATCACATCATGTCTTGACCATATCACATCACAGCAAGCCCTGCAAAAACAAGTTAGACATCCTCTACCTTGTTGTTGCAAATTTTACGTGGCTGCTATGGTCTTCTAGCAAGAACCGTTCTTACCTACGCAACAAAACCACAACGATTTTTCGTCAAGTGTGTTGTTTTAACCTTCAGCAAGGACCGGCCATAGTTAAACTCGATTCAACTAAAGTTGGAGAAACAGACACTCGCGAGCCACCTATGTGCAAAGCACGTTGGTAGAACCAGTCTCATGAACGTGGTCATGTAATGTCGGTCTAGGCCGCTTCATCCAACAATACCACCGCATCAAAGTAAGACGTTGGTGGTAAGCAGTATGACTATTATCGCCCACAACTCTTTGTGTTCTACTCGTCATATCACATCTATGCATAGCCTGGCTCGGATGCCACTGTAGGGGAACGTAGTATTTCAAAAAAATTCCTACGACCATGCAAGATCTATCTATGTGATGCATAGTAACGAGAGGGGACATTGTGTCCACGTACCCTCGTAACTGAAAGCGGAAGCGTTCAGTAACGCGGTTGATGTAGTCGAACGTCTTCTCGATCCAACCGATCCAAGTACCGAACGTATGGCGCCTCCATGTTCAGCACACGTTCAGCTCAATGACGTCCCTCATGCTCTTGATCCAGTTGAGGACAAGGGTGAGTTCCGTCAGCACGACGGCGTGGCGACGGTGATGATGATGTTACCGGCGCAGGGCTTCACCTAAGCACTACGGCGATATGATCGAGGTGTGTAACTGTGGAGGGGGGAACCGCACACGGTTAAGAGAAACTTGTGTTCTAAGGTGCCCCCTGCCCCCGTATATAAAGGAGGGAGGGGGAGGCCGGCCGGCCCTTGTAGGGCGCGCTGGGAGAGGGGAGTCCTACTAGGACTCCGAGTCCTAGAAGGAGTCCACCTCCCGAGAGAGGAGGAAAGGGAAGGGAGAGGGGAGCCGCGCCCCCAACCCCTTGTCCAATTCGGACTGGGCTTGGGGGGCGCGTGCCACCTCCTAACCGCTGCCTCCTCTTCCCACTAAGGCCCAACAACTCCCTGGGGGGTTCCGGTAACCTCCTGGTACTCCGGAAAATACCTAAACTTCACCGGAATCATTATGATGTCTGAATATAGCCTTCCAATATATCAATATTTATGTCTCGACCATTCCGAGACTCCTCGTCTTGTCCGTGATCTCATCTGGGACTCCAAACAACCTTTGGTCATCAAAACACATAACTCATAATACATATCGTCATCGAATGTTATGCATGCGTACCCTACGGGTTCGAGAACTATGTAGACATGACCGAGACACATCTCCGATCAATAACCAATAGAGGAACCTGGATGCTCATATTGGCTCCTACATATTCTAAGAAGATCTTTATCGGTCAAACCGCATAACAACATACATTGTTCCCTTTGTCATCGCTATGTTACTTGCCCGAGATTCGATCGTCGATATCTTCATACCAAGTTCAATCTCATTACCGGCAAGTCTCTTTACTCGTTTCGTATTGCTTCATCCTGTAACTAACTCATTAGTCACATTGCTTGCAAGGCTTATAATGATGAGCATTACCGAGAGGGCCCAAAGATACCTCTCCGATACACAGAGTGACAAATCCTAATCTCAATCTATGCCAACTCAACAAACACCTTCGGAGACACCTGTAGAGCATCTTTATAATCACCCATTTACGTTGTGACGTTTGATAGCACACAAGGTGTTCCTCCGGTATTCGGGAGTTGCATGATCTCATAGTATGAGGAACATGTATAAGTCATGAAGAAAGCAGTAGCAATAAACTTCAACGATCACTATTCTAAGCTAATGGATGGGTCATGTCCATCACATCATTCTCTAATGATGTGATCCTGTTCATCAAATGACAACACATGTCTATGGTTAGGAGACATAACCATCTTTGATTAATGAGCTAGTCTTGTAGAGGCATAGTAGGGACCGTATGTACTAAGTTTCCGGTTAATACAATTCTAGCATGAATAATAAACATTTATCATGATATAAAGAAATATAAATAACAACTTTATTATTGCCTCTAGGGCATATTTCTTTCATGATCACCCTCCGATAATGCCAAGGCATCATGTTCAACAATGCTTGATCATTTTAGTGTCATAACACCTTTCAAATACCGGTTCAAATAACAAGTCAAATTATAATTAACAGTGAACTAAAAATGTTCAAAAGGTTGTAAATATTCACTAACAAATTAATAAACAACAAAGAACATTTAATTTAATCGTTTAAAAATAAACAAATATTTATGCTATTCAGATATATTTGAAACTTCTTGTGCTAGGTCATTACATGGTCTAATATTTATGTCCTGAGTTTCATAAGAAACTAAATTCAATTACTATACAATCTAAATATAAAACAGTGAAAGAAA
Source organism: Triticum aestivum (assembly GCF_018294505.1). NCBI lineage: Eukaryota > Viridiplantae > Streptophyta > Magnoliopsida > Poales > Poaceae > Triticum > Triticum aestivum. Next base: position 94,020,232 of record NC_057813.1, on the reverse strand, counting down.
GAAGTAACAGAAAATGAGAAAGGGAAAAACAAAGAAAAATAAACTAACCTACCCTAACCTACTCAGCTCTTGGCCCATCTAGAAAAGCTAACGGCCCAATCGCCCCCACCAGCGAGCTAACCCTAGTCGGTCCCCTAGCTCGATCCCCATCTCCCCCCACTCCTCATGTCTGATCCACTTGACCTCCCTGAGGGAGTCCTGGATTAATGGGTCCTCGGATAGCCGGACTATATACATCAGCCAGACTGTTGGGCTATGAAGATGCAAGATAGAAGACTTCGTCCCGTGCCCGGATGGGACTCTACTTTGCATGGAAGGCAAGCTTGGCGATTCGGATATGTAGATTCCCTTCTCTGTAACCGACCTTGTGTAACCCTAGCCCCCTTCGGTGTCCATATAAACCAGAGGGTTTAGTCCGTAGGACAAGGACAGTCATAATCACAGGCTAGCTTCTAGGGTTTAGCCATTACGATCTCGTGGTAGATCAACTCTTGTAATACGCATATCATCAAGATCAATCAAGCAGGAAGTAGGGTATTACCTCCATAGAGAGGGCCTGAACCTGGGTAAACATATCGTGTCCGTCGCCTCCTGTTACCATTAGCCTTAGACGCACAGTTTGTGACCCCCTACCCGAGATCCGCCGGTTCTGACACTGACATTGGTGCTTTCATTGAGAGTTCCACTGTGACGTCGAAGATAGGGTTGATGGCTCGCCTTGTTATCAAGGACAACATCACCTCCAGGGGAGCCCTGGCCTCAGGCCAAACCCTCCATCTGGGCGGCTTCATCATGGCCGCCCATTCGGCCGTCGGGCCGACGATGACTTCTCGAGTCATCGAAAATCGTCTCCACGTCAGCTCGGAATACGCCGAGCAGATGGATCCGACGGAGTTATCGTCCTTAAACGAGCTCCTGGATCACATCGCCACCTTGGGAGTCGCTACGGACTATGATCGGATTTGGCTTAAACCCGACCAGAGAGAGATTGAATCTCTGCCGATCACCTATCAAATAGCGGTAGTGGAGGAGCAATGCAACAACTCTTCCCTTGTATTGAGGATGAAATATGTCCGTATTTTTGAGCTCACCGAGCCGGATACCCACCCACCAGAAGACATGCCCCATACTCCGAACCTAGAGTGAGACTGTGGGCCAGAAAAATTGGACGATATCCCGGATCCCGAACTGTTAAGCTCAGAAATTCCTCAAACTCCGGATCCTAGATTGGGCAAGGGTTCGGACTTAAATCCACCCTGTCAGTGTCAAAACCGGCGGATCTCGGGTAGGGGGTCCTGAACTGTGAGTCTAGGTGGATAGTAACAAGAGACAAGGGACACGATGTTTTTACCCAGGTTCGGGCCCTCTCGATGGAGGTAAAACCCTACTCCTGCTTGATTAATATTGATGATATGGGTAGTACAAGAGTAGATCAACCACGAGATCAGAGAGGCTAAGCCCTAGAAGCTAGCCTATGGTATGATTGTTGTTCGTCCTACGGACTAAAACCCTCCGGTTTATATAGACACCGGAGAGGGCTAGGGTTACACAGAGTCGGTTACAATGGGAGGAGATCTACATATCCGTATTGCCAAGCTTGCCTTCCACGCCAAGGAAAGTCCCATCCGGACACGGGACGAAGTCTTCAATCTTGTATCTTCATAGTCCAGGAGTCCGGCCAAAGGTTATAGTCCGGTCATCCGGAGACCCCCTAATCCGGGACTCCCTCACACCCACCCACCCAGATACAAGCGATCTTTCCCACATTAGACAACAGTTCCTAGAGACGGTCCATTACTTTTGGGCCAGATTTCTCCGTATCAAGAACAAGGTCAAGGACTGCCGCGATGAAGATGCAATCTCATTATTTTTCAAGAATTGCACAGACGAGGGGATCCTCAACACCATAAAACACCGTCACGTATCACACTTCGTTGACTTGGAAACCATAGTACAAAATTATTGCACGATGGAAAGCGCCTGGAAAACTCAGGCATCCTCTTTGGAACCATCGATTTCCACTAAACCCCTCATCCGGACAAAAAGGGTGTACCCTCATAGGTCGCCCGATCCAGTAACAAAAAAAATCAAAACCCATTACGGGGCGCGGAACCGTTCTGGAGGGATGGCTCGATAGGCCATGCAAAATACACACCACACTGGATACTGTACCAACCCACAACCTTAGAGCATGTTGGATAATTCGGCAGGTGGCCAAGAGCGGCGAGGATCTCCTCACCAAGAACACCGCAGAGCAACATCCCGCAGAAAACAGCAACCCTACAGTGTTGATAGTCTTCGAGACCTTGGCCTCAAACAACAGGCGCAAAATGGCACTTCGCGGCCTCACAGACGTCTGCCAAATTGCAGCAATAAACCCCTGGAACAACACAGCCATAACTTTCAATGCCAGTGACAAACCACAATTCAGAACAGTCTGGGCACCAGCCGCATTAGTCATCAGTCCAATTGTGGACGGCTTTCGGCTTACCAAAGTACTCATGGACAGCGGCAGCGGACTAAACCTCATTTACAAGGAAACTCTCAACAAAATGGAAATAGACAGGAGCCGCATTGAGCAAAGCAGCACGACCTTTCGAGGAATTATTCCTAGTCGGGAGGCACGATGTGCTGGAAAATCACACAAGATGTGGTATTCGGCACGCCGGAAAATTATAGGTCTGAAGAAATCACATTCCAAGTGGCCCCGTCAATAGCGGATACCACGCCCTTCTAGGGCGGGAGGCATTCACAATCTTCCAAGCTATACCCCATTATGGGTACATGAAGCTCAAAATGCCCGGACCAAATTGAATCATCACTCTAGCTAGTGATCCGGACATAGCACTCTGCGCCGAAAACAAAACAGCCGCACTGGCCCTCGAGGCGTTATCTGAAGCCCTCGCGGCCGAGGAGCTAACTACGCTGCGCTCCACAGTGGACAGGACGACGTGATACTCGACAAAAGATCCAAGTCCACCTCTTTTAAACCAGCGGATGAAATAGTTAAATTCCAAGTCCATCCAACGGACCCTACAAAAACAGCATCCGTCGGGGCACAGTTAAACCCCACAGTACACGCCGCACTACGGGAGTTCTTGCGCGAGAATTGGGACATATTCGCTTGGCATCCTTCAGACATGCCAGGAATCCCACGCAGGCTGGCCGAGCATAGCCTTAACATCCTAAAGGGATTCAAGCCGGTCAAGCAAACTCTTCGGCGTTTCTCCGAACCTAAACGACAAGCCATGGGAGAGGAGCTAGCCAAGTTGCTTGAGGCCGGATTCATTTGAGAAATAAAACATCCGGACTGGCTAGCAAACCTGGTGATGGTACCAAAGAAGGATAAATCCTAGCGCCTATGTGTCGATTTCAAGGACCTTAACAAGGCTTGCCCCAAGGATCCCTTCCCCCTCCCCCGCATCGATCAAATTATCGACGCTACTGCAGGACACGACTCATTATGTTTCCTCGACGCATATTCCGGATACCATCAAATCAAGATGGCAGAGTCCGATCAAGCCGCAATGGCATTGATCACCCCATACGGCCCCTTCTATTTTAACACCATGCCTTTCGGGCTTAAAAACGCCGGTGCAACCTATCAACGCATGATTCAGACATGCCTGGAAACACAATTCAGCAAAATAGTGGAGGCATACGTAGATGATGTGGTCATTAAAACTAGACATGTTGAATCCTTAATAGACGACTTGAGGCTCACGTTCGACAATCTCCGAACATACAACATTAAGCTCAACCCGGAAAAATGTGTCTTCGGCGTGCCCGCCGGAAAGCTCTTAGGCTTCATCGTCTCCAACAGAGGAATCGAAGCAAATCTGGCTAAAACTCGAGCTCTGTCATAGTTGGCCATCCCAACAGACCTCAAGCAAATCCAGAAACTAACTGGATGCATGGTTGCCTTAAGCCGCTTCATCTCCCGATTAGGAGAAAAGGCACTACCTCTTTATCGCCTTCTGCCACGCACCGAACACTTCGAGTGGACGAATGCGGCCACGGCCGGATTAGAAGAAATTAAAGCAGTTTTGGCCACAAACCAAATCCTGGCCGCACCTAACGTCGGCGAACCAATGCTACTATATATAGCGGTAACACACCAAGTTGTAAGCGCAGTGCTCATCATCGAACGAGAGACGGACGGACATAAGTTCCTGCCTCAAAAGCCGGTATACTATGTATCCACTGTCCTCACTCCATGCAAATCATGGTACCCACATTATCAAAAGATAGCATATGCGGTCTTCATGTCATCCCGAAAACTACGACACTACTTTCAAGACTGTTCAAGTACGGTGGCCTCTGAAGTGCCACTCAACGACATAATAAATAACCGCGACGCCACGGGCCGGATAGCTAAATGGGCTATCCAGCTCCTCCCGTTCAACATAATATACAAACCACGGCGAGCCATTAAGTCATAGGTACTGGCTGATTTCGTTGCCGAATGGACAGAAGCCGAACTCCCTAAAGAGTACGGCGCGTACTCCAATTGGATTATGCACTTCGACAACTCTAAAATGCTGGCTGGTCTGGGGGCTGGCATCATCCTGACGTCCCCCACCGGAGATGCAGTCCAATACGTACTCCAAATACTATACACAGTCTCCAACAACGTAGGGAGAATATGAGGCCCTGTCACATGGTCTCCGGGTGGCAGTCTCCATGGGCATTCAATGCCTGGAGGTCCATGGGGACTCGAACCTCGCAATATCTCAAATAAATGGAGACTTCGACGCCAAGGATCCAAAAATGGCGGCTTATCGCAACGCCGTCCTCAAAATGTCAGCTTGGTTTGAGGGGCTTGAATTCCACCATGTGGCCCGGGAAAACAATCAGGCGGCGGATATCCTCTCCCGCATCGGTGCTAAGCGCGACCCTGTCCGACCTAATATCTTGGAAAGGTTGTTTAAGCCATCCGTGGTATGGGAAGGGGAGACTGGTAACAATAGTCCGGACCCGGCCACAAAAATAGATACCAAACAATCTGACATAATCGGAGGCTCTGCCACTGAAATAACACCTTCCGCTCATGTAATAATGGTTGTCATTGCCCCGTGGACAGAACCATTCCTAGCCTACCTAACTAGGCAGGAACAACCCGAGGACCCAAACGAGGCGCGCTGCATTGTGCGGTGGTCTAAAGCCTACAAGGTCCACGAGGGAGAGCTTTACAAGAAAAGCGCTATCAGAGTCCTTCAAAGGTGCATCTCCGAAGAGGAAGGGCAGCAACTTTTGGCAGAATCCATGCCGGACTTGGCAGCCACCACGCCGCAGCTTGGGCCCTTGTAAGCAAGGCCTTCCGTACAGGTTTCTACTGGCCGACGGCCTGAGATGACGCACAGGACCTCGTTTAACGTTGCGTCGGTGCCACCTTTTTGCAAACCAAAGCCATATGCCGCCTACCACTCTCCAAACAATCCCCATTACGTGGCCCTTTGCGGTCTGCGGGCTTGATATGGTCGGACCCCTCAAAGGGGGCAACCATAAAGAAAAAATACTTATTGGTCATGGTGGATAAATTCACCAAATGGATAGAAGCCAAACCAGTTAAAATGGCTGAATCCGGACCAGTGATAGACTTCATATCCGGGGTTGTACACCGTTATGGCGTCCCCCACAGCATCATCATCGATAACGGCTTGAACTTTACAGCCAACGAGGTAAAACTTTGGTGCAGCAACATGGGCATCAAGCTCGATTACACTTCTGTCTATCACTCGCAAACCAATGGTCAAGTCGAGCGAGCAAATGGTCTTATCATGAGTGGCATTAAACCCAGATTAGTGCGGTCCTTAAAGGAATCAAATACGCACTGGGTAGAGGAGCTAGACTCCGTACTATGGGCGCTACGGACCATGCCGAATCGCACTACTGGATACACACCATTTTTTATGGTGTACGCAGAGGCGGTACTGCCCTGCGACATAATTCATGACTCACCTCGAGTGCGCATGTATGAAGACAAAGAAGCCAAGCTTGATCGGCAAGACAGTTTGGACGCCCTGGAGGAGGAGCGTGACGTAGCAAAAGCTCGTTCCGCATTCTATCAGCAACAGGCTCGAAGGTATCAAAGCAGAGAAGTACGGGCCAAAACTTATAACGTTGGCGAACTCGTTCTACGCCTACCGGAGAAGAAAAAGAACAAGCTCAAGCCCAAATGGGAAGGTCCCTTCATTATTGACCAAGTTCTGACAGGTGGAGCATATCGCCTGCGGGATGCATCGGACAATCGACTCGAGCCAAACCCATGGAACGCAGCTAGACTCCGAAGGTTCTACGCCTAGCGCCGGACTCTATGTTCGTCTCCTTACCTCCATCAATTTTTTACATATCCATTATCTGTCTTTTATCTATTTCTCTTTTCCTTTTTCTTCAAGGCCTTAAAAGGCTAAATCGTGTCTTGACTATGCAATCTTGATGCGCTAAACCGCGTTCGTTATACCTGTATATAGAAGCTTATTACAACTATTTTCCGGGCTCTATGCCCCCACACATGTGTTATTCTTCCACATGTACCTTTTTCGCCATTATATGCATCGATATGACTTAAGTTTTGGCCAAGCTGGGTTGCCTGGCTCTTGTGTTTATGCCCTATGTTCCCGTTAATTCGGCTAGGGCATAAGGGGAGAACCTCTGCGATTGTTACTGCCGGGTCAGCCGGATGTGTACCTCAGACTGGGTGAAGCCGAAAGCTAGCGTTCTTAAGGGAATACTCGGTCGGTGAAAAAATATGAATTTTATTTATTTTCATACATGCCCCCAGATGTTTATATCCTGCGTCTCTTCTCGCAGTTCGGACATGCGTACCCAGGGAAAGGAACCCTTAACGGAACTATTCTCCCTGGAAGATGTTTCTTACTATCCATGTAATATAACATAGCTAGTTGGGTACTTGTCTGTTCACGCACTTATGACCCCTACGCCTGGTTTCCACGCGTACCCCGGTTTTACATAACTGAGTGGGTATTCGGATACACTCCGGACTATCGGGTCCAGAGGTTGAAGCGAAAAGGTCCGCCATGATAAATGATTTACAATTCGGCTAGGGACAATATATGTCACTTGAAGTACACAGTCACTTAGACTGACTAAATTCTTCTTCTATATCATCCAACAGGTTGTCTAGCCTCCAATCCTGTTGGGAATACTTTGCGGCTAATTCTACTTGGTCATACACCAAACTGACGGGGATCTCTTTCCCGTCAGGCCCCACAGGCCCGACCTCGGCCTTGTGGTTCGGGTCAGCCTTGGTATATCGTGTCTTCACCATGGCCCAGGCTTCCCTTGCACCTTGTCGGCAGGCTGATATCTTCCATAATCGAAAGCGTCGCCGTGCTCCCTTGAGCTTTTCTACAAGCTCTCCCATGCCTCCTAGCAGGGAGGCGGATGGCCACAAGGCTTGGGTAATACCCTGCATCACGTGCCGAACTTGTTTGTGCGGTTGTGACACCTCTGGCAGAAGATCACCCACAGACCCGGGCGTTTCCTCCGGGGACGACCCGTCAGCGTACCTGTAGACATAACTCTGTTAGCCGGCTTCTTTGCCGAACTCTTTAAATAGTTCGTTCAAGCACTTACTGAAAATGCCGCGTCGAAGCCGCTTATTCTCCTTTACGGAGTCAGCAAGCTGGGCTCGAACATCTTTCAGTTCCACGCCCAGCTGGATATTGGCGTCTTGGAGATCGTTTTTCTCCCACCGAACTTGCGTAAGCACGCGCTCGCCATCCTTTAGCTGTCGTAGAGCATGTTGCTCATCCGGATTCACTCCGGGACCATCTGCATAATCTATTGGTAGATTTGCACGCATGCCACATACTACCTGGTACATGACATTCTTTGCAATGAAAACAAGTGTCACCAGATGGGGCCTTCTCGGACTCCTTCACCGCGGCAACTGTGGCCTAAAGCTGGGCTTTGCACTCCTCCGGCTCTAGAGACAACTGGGTATTCTTCTCAGTAAGAACCTATGCAAACAATGATCCTTAAATCAGTTGTGCCAACTGCTTCAAGTCTCAGGGGCTACTGATATACATAATTATTAGATTTTCTTACCCGTATATCTTTCAAATACTGGCATGTGGCTCTAGCAAGACCATCTTGAGCAGCTCGGATGTACGCATCACCCGAGTTGAAGGTGTTGAAAGCTTCTTCTGAAAAAACCAGGGTCGCGGAGTGCAGCCCGCCGGCGCCGATGATTCATGGCGATCTCCACTTCAGAGTTTGTAACAAATATTCTATCTGAAACCTTTGTATGAGGACAATCCGGTGTCATTCCGTGTTAGCCTCCGTCCCCGAGATCAGGTCCAGAATCCGGCTAGTAGAGGCATGGCCGGCAGGATCCTCGGACATAGTCTGGCGGATGTTCTTTCTGCTAAGACACGACGGATAGTGTCATACTTTAAGATGACAACCACAGAGCATGTTTAAAACCATACCTCTTTGATGACGGCTCGGCCATGTTTCTGTTTGCCTTTCTTTTTTAGGGCCTACCGGGCATAGGTGCCCCTTTTTGGCGAGTCGCCTCGGGATCGGCATGGCGCGTCGATCGTCTTCCCTTTAGAGCATAAAATTGTGTGGTGGGTATGGCGGAAAGAGTAAATCCTTTTCGAAGGATAAGCCTCATGTTTACTTACATGTGATGTAGGGAGGAGGCCAGGATAGTCAGCGATGATGGCCACTTCTGTGCCGTCACAGCTCGCCTGGTAAAACACCCCTTCCCCGAGCTCCACGAATATATCCGGATCCTCTTTAAATCCGGGGTCAAGGGCCCGATTGTGGTCCTCTGGCTGTGGTGCCGGGCTGTGGATCTCCCTGGTTATTTTCCGCCATTCCTGTTATAAATGGACGAATTAAATGTTCATGAAAAAGGACTCATGGAATGAATAGAGTAGAGTAGGGAAATGGAAACTCACCCAGCTGGGAGGGTTGTACATGGAAAATCCATCCCTTGGCTTAATACGGATGAACTCCTCTTTTTTCCCTTTATATAATCCGGACATTATTTTCACCAGAGCGGTGGGGGAGTCTGGACCCTTCCGCCCGCAGTGGGTGGCGTCGTCTTCTCCATTGAAGTGCCACATGGGACGCCCTCGGTGTTGGAGTGGTTGAACCCCCCGCATTATGGATATTGCCATAACCTCGATTATTGACAATCCGGATTGAGCGAGCATTCTTATCTTGCTCATCAATTGATGGACCTCCATGCTATCTTCCTCCCTGGGGCTCCGGGGACGCCAGCTGAGGCGTTTCTTCAATGGAGCACTTGAAAACTCAGGAAGACCCATTTGGATTGGGTCAGGAAGGGAGAAATCCTCAATATAAAACCACTTAGAAGGCCATACTTACAATGCCTTCTTCAGTGTACCGGATAGGTATTCGGTCCCGGCGATGCGCCATATCTCAGATCCGCCCACCTGGAATATTGATCCCTCTTGATTGCGAGGGACGAGGCAAAATAGCTTCTTCCATAACTCAAAATGGGCTTCACAACCCAGAAATAGCTCGCAAAGAGCGACATAACCTAAAATGTGCAGGATGGAGGCAGGGGTGAAGTTGTGCAGCTGGAGGACATAGTACTCCAAAAGCCCTTGGAGGAATGGATGGATTGGAAATCTGACGCCCCTCAGCAAGTAGGGGACAAGACATACTCGCTCGCCCCTGGATGGGTTGGGAAACTTCTTCGCTTGCTCCCCGCTGTCAAAGGAAGCCAATCCGGCTCAAACAGAGACTAGATATGCAGGAGGAAGGAAACCCTGGGTCTGCAACTTCACCAATTAACCGTGGGATACGATACACTTCTCCCAATCACCCGGTTTGGGGCTATGAGGGCGGGAGGAAGAGCTGCGAGCGCTAGCCATGTTGGGGTGGTTTTTGCAGGCACGCTCCAATGATTCCTCGCTTGGGGGAGATGGTGTGGATTGGATCTAAAGACCCCCGTCTCTTTAAATAGACAATTTACTTACATGGTTAGAGTGGCAAGTGTAAAAATGCCCCGACCTGTCGCATTCGCTCAACACGTGGAAGATGAAACCATGAAGGTACAGAAGCCGATGGGCGTGACATTAAATTGGAAGTCGGACACTTCTCTCTAAAAATAGGTACCTGGAAGTATTTAGAGAAGGAACCCGCCTTGCAATGCCGAGGACAATCTTCGTGTCGGACTCATCGTAATTGAAGCCTGGTTTGGGGGCTACTGAGGGAGTCTTGGATTAAGGGGTCCTCGGACAGCCGGACTATATACATCGGCCGGACTGTTGGGCTATGAAGATACAAGATTGAAGACTTCGTCCCGTGTCCGGATGGGACTCTCCTTTGCGTGGAAGGCAAGCTTGGCGATTCGGATATGTAGATTCCCTTCTCTGTAACCAACCTTGTGTAACCCTAGCCCCCTCCGGTGTCTATATAAACCGAAGGGTTTAGTCCATAGGACAAGGACAATCATAATCACAAGCTAGCTTCTAGGGTTTAGCCATTACGATCTCATGGTAGATCAACTCTTGTAATACTCATATCATCAAGATCAATCAAGTAGGAAGTAGGCTATTACCTCCATACAGAGGGCCCGAACCTGGGTAAACATCGTGTCCCCCGCCTCCTGTTACCATTAGCCTTAGACGCACAGTTCGGGACACCCTACCTGAGATCCGCCGGTTTTGACACCGACACCCCCCCACCTCGCATCGCTAGGACACAAGTGAGCTCTCGCTCTTGATCCCATTCATGCTCGCCCGACCCTCTATCACCGGTGAGTTGTGCCGCCCGAAGGCCCCTGTCGGTGTCAAAACCGGCGGATCTCGGGTAGGGGGTCCCGAACTGTGCGTCTAGGCGGATGGTAACAGGAGGCAAGGGACACGATGTTTTACCCAGGTTCGGGCCCTCTTGATGGAGGTAAAACCCTACGTCCTGCTTGATTGATATTGATATTGTGGATGTTTACAAGAGTGGATCTACCACGAGATCAAGGAGGCTAAACCCTAGAAGCTAGCCTATGGTATGATTGTAATGGTTGTTCATCTACGGACTAGAGCCATCCGGTTTATATAGACACCGGAGAGGGCTAGGGTTACATAGAGTCGGTTACAATGGTAGGAGATCTACATATCCGTATCGCCAAGCTTGCCTTCCACGCCAAGGAAAGTCCCATCCGGACACGGGACGAAGTCTTCAATCTTGTATCTTCATAGCCTTGGAGTCCGGTCGATGATGATAGTCCGGCCGATGATAGTTCGGCCGATGATGGTAGTCCGGCTATCCGGACACCCCCTAATCCGGGACTCCCTCAGTAGCCCCCGAACCAGGCTTCAATGACGATAAGTCCAGCATGTGTGTAGTCTTCCGCGTTGCAAGGCGGGTTCTCCTTCAAGTTCTATGTACCTGCCGAACAGTGTCCGGCTTCCTCATCAATGTTGTGTGTCTTGGCTTCCACGCCCAATAATGGCCTTCTTCCACGCGTCGTGCGAATGTGAAAAGCCAGGGTGTCTTTTATGTTTTACCCCCTAGTTGTGCGAATAATCTGCCTATAAGGGAGGCAAGAATCCAGATCCAAATCACCATCTTCCTCCCGCAAATACTCATCGGAGCGCTTTCGACCAAGAATCCATTCCATCATGGATTGTCAACGCGGCTCCTCTTCTCGCGCTCCCAGCCCTTTGCCAGGAGATTGGAGGAGATGCTCTGTTCCGCACAACGAGCTGGTGAAGCTCCAAGCGGGGGGATATCTCCCTCCGGCTTTCATGGTTCCGGTTCGAGCCGGGCTGGCCACCTACAAAGGTGGGAAGCAAGCGGAGGTTACCCCAAGTCCCAACAAAGGGGAGCGGGTATGCTTCGTCCCCTATCTGATAAGGGGGCTCGGATTTCCTGTACATCCATTCCTCCGCGGGCTCCTGGAGTTTTACGGACTCCAGCTTCATCATCTCACGCCCGCCTCAATCCTGCATATTGCGGGTTACGTAGCTCTTTGCGAGCTACTCCTGGGCGTCGAGCCCCATTTCGCGCTGTGGAAGAGGTTGTTCTGCCTTGTACCCCGCTCTCACGAGGGGTCCATATATCAAGTGGGCGGCGCCGAAATATGGCGCATTGCCGGGACCGGATATCCATCCGGAACCCCTAAGAAGGCGTCCGAAGACTGGCCTTCGGAATGGTTTTATATAGAAGACGCTCCGCTGCCGGACCCTGTTCGGATCGGCCTCCCGGAGTTCAGCAATGCTCCTCTGAAGAAACGCCTTAGTTGGCGTCCGCGGAGCCCCCAACTGGAGGAAGACAAGAGCGTCCATTATTTGATGGGCCGAATAAGGTTACTGGCCCATTCCGGGTTGACCATGATTGGAGTCATGGCAACATGCATTATGCGGGGGGTGCAGCCACTACAATACAGGGGCCACCCCATGTGGGATTTCAACGGGGAGGACGATGCCACCCGTCATGGCCGTAAAGGGCCGGATTCGGTCGAAGATCTGGTGAGGATGCTGTCCGGCCTGTATAAGGGGGAGAAGGAGGATTTCCTTCGGACGAACCCGTTAAATGGGTTCTCCATGAATAATCCCCGGCCTTGGGTAAGCGAACACTCTGAGTGCCCGACCCATGCTTTTTGAAACTTAAGTTTCTTATACTGTGTTCTTCTTTCGACGCAGGAGCTGCGCTGGATCATGGAGGACATGCTAAGTCCAGCTCCGCAACCCGAGAATCCAGAGAGATCCCGAGATCCGGCCTCCGAAGAGGATCCGGACATAATGGTGGAGCTAATCGACGGGGTGGTCCACCAGCTCAGCATGGATAATGCTTTAGTCGCCATCACGGCCGACTATCCCGGACTATATCCGGCTTCCCAGGTGATTGCGACCGAAGTCCTGACACCGTCATTCCTTCCTTGCTTATTTCTGACCACCGTATACGATGGCGCTGTGCAGGAGGCGCCCCTAGGGCGAGAAGCCGAGCCCATGGTGGCAGGCCAACAAAGGCCAGTCCGGACCAGTAGGCGAAAGAGGAGCGCGGCGCGGACTGAATCGTCGCCGCAAAGGTGTAGCTCACAATTCATTATTTAGAGCAACGTTCCTAGGAAGCGTTTGAGTGCTCATGACTTTTGTAGGGGAAAAAGCATCCGCCGGACTGCGGGCGTGGAGGTTGCCAATCCAACCTCTACCAGCCAGGCTCCAGCACCTGGTCTGGAGGCGGAGACGAGCACAAGGCGCGAGCCAGACGTTCCTCCGACGGAGGATGCCGACAGACTGTCCGCCACCAAGTCTGAGGTGGAGAGTGCCCAGAATCACAGGCGCCGCCGGACAGTATTTCGTGACGCGTGCTTCTCCCCCGAGGCGTTGAATGCCTTTAACACGGGGGACGCGCACCTTCGTGCTGCTCAAGATGGTTTTACCAGAGCCACGGAGCAGTATGTAAAAGACATACGGGTAAGAGAATTTAATAGTTGTATATGCCAGTAGCCCCCGAGACTTAAAGTAGTTATATTAACTGATTTAAGGATCATATGAAACGTAGGATCTTACCGAGAAGAATACCCAACTGTCTCAGGAGCTGCAAGAGTGCAAGGCCCAACTTGAGGCCGCACTCTCTGGCGCAGGAGGAAACATAGGGACCTCTCCTGGTAACGCATTACTTTAGAAAGATAAGTAGCGTTTGGCCTTTGCGCAAGTCTAAAAAATGACGTTGCAGGTGCTGCCGGACAAGATCCGGACAGGCAAGAACTTCTGCGCCAACTAAAGGCCGGCGAGAGGGTGCTGCATAAGGTGCAGCATGAAAGGAACAAGCTCCAGGATGCCCATGCCCAGCTTGGAGAAGAGCTGAAAGGCGTTCGGGCCGAGCTGTCGGGCTCCGTTAAGGAGAATCAGCGGCTTCGTCGCGGCATCTATAGTAAGTGCTTGAGCGAACTCCTTTGAAAAGAAGAGTTCGGCGAGGAAGTCAATTTGACAGAATATGTCTGCAGGTATGCTCACAGGTCGCCCTGCGGAGGAGATGCCCGTATCAACGGGTGATCGACTTCCCGAATTGTTGCAACTGATCGAACGAGTTCGGCAGGCAATGAGCGGCGTCAGCCAGGCTTTATGGCCAGCCTTCTCCTTACCCGAGGGTCTTGGGGAGCTTGCGGAGAAGCTTCAGGGAGTGCGGCAGCGCTTCCATTTATGGAAGATTTCGGCCTGCCGCCAAGGTGCCAGGGAGGCCTGGGCCATGGTAAAGACGCGGTACAAGAAGGCGGATCCCAACCACATGGCCGAAGTCGGACCTGTGGGGCCCGATGGGGAGGAGATCCCTGTGAGTTTAGTATATGGCCAAGTAGAGCTGGCCGCTAAATTTTCCCAACAGGACTGTAAATTAGACAACTTGTTAGACGGGATTGAGGAAGAATACAATCAGTCGATTTGACAATGTATTATAAAATGACATGTAAAATGCCTTCTAGCCGGATTGTAGATCGTTTGTCTTTGCCGACCTTTTCGCTTCGACCTCGGGACCCTAGAGTCCGGAGTGTGTCCGAATACCTTCTGGTTATGAAACAACCGGGGTATGCATGGAGACCAGGCGTAGGGGTCATTAATGCTTTATCAGACAAGTGCCCAACTAGTTATGTTATATTACATGGGTAGTAAGAAACATCTTCCAGGGAGAATAGTTCCGTTAATGGTTCCTTTCCTCTGGGGGTGGCATGCCCTAAAGTGCATGTCCGGACTACGAAAAAAGAAGAAAAACATCTGGGGGCAGATAAATAAGTGGATAAAAAATCATCTTTTAAGTCACCGACCGAATATTCCCTTAAGAACGCTAGCTTTCGGCTTCACCCAGTCTGAGGTACACATCCGGCTGACCCGGCAGTAACAATCGCAGAGGTGCTCCCTTTACCTCCTAGCCAAACAATCAGGAACGTAGGGGTAAGCACAGGAGCCAGGCAACCCAGCTTGGCCAAAACTTAAGTCATATCGATGCATATAATGGTGAATAAAAGGTACATGTGGAGGCTTGACACATGTGCTGGGCATGAAGCCCTTATAATTAAGCTTCTGGTAAAGAAGCCCCCAGGTATAATGAGTGCGGATAGCACATCAATTGCGCGCGAACGTTGCGCAAGTAGGCCCTTTAAGGCTTGGATGAATAGGGTTGAGAAGAAAAAGATAAACAAAAGGCAGCTGAAGTAAAAAAAATTGGACGGGGGGAAAGGGACGAACTCTTAGTCCGGCGCTAGGCATAGAATCTTCGGAGGCGGGCTGCGTTCCATGGGTTCGGCTCGAGTCGGTTATCCGATGCATTTCGTAGACGGTACGCTCCGCCGGTCAGGACTTGATCGATGATGAAGGGGCCTTCCCATTTGGGCTTGAGCTTGTCCTTTTTCTTGTCCGGCAGGCGTAGAACCAGTTCGCCAACGTTGTAAGTCTTGGCCCGTACTTCTCTGCTTTGGTATCTTCGAGCCTGCTGCTGATAGAATGCGGAACGAGCCTTGGCGACGTCGCGTTCTTCCTCCAATGCGTCCAAGCTGTCCTGCCGATCCAACTCGGCTTCTCTTTCTTCGTACATGCGCACTCGAGGTGAGTCATGAATGATGTCACAGGGCAAAACTGCTTCTGTGCCGTATACCATAAAAAATGGTGTGAATCCGGTAGTACGGTTAGGCGTTGTCCGCAGCCCCCAGAGTACGGAGTCGAGCTCCTCTACCCAGTGCGTGTCAGATTTCGTAAGGGACCGCACTAGTCTGGGTTTGATGCCGCTCATTATTAGACCATTTGCTCGTTCCACTTGACCGTTGGTTTGAGGATGATAGACTGAAGCGTAATCAAGCTTGATGCCCATATTTGTGCACCATGATTTAACCTCATCGGCCGTGAAGTTCGTGCCGTTATCGGTGATGATGCTGTGGGGGACACCGTAACGGTGTACTACCCCGGATACAAAGTCTATCACTGGTCCGGACTCTGTCGTTTTAACTGGCTTGGCCTCTATCCATTTGGTGAATTTATCCACCATGACCAATAGGTACCTTTGCTTGTGGGTTCCCCCTTTAAGTGGTCCAACCATGTCAAGCCCCCAGACCGCGAACGGCCAGGTAATGGGTATAGTTTTGAGGGCGGTGGGTGGCATATGGCTCTGATTAGCAAAGAGCTGACAACCGACGCATCTTTGGACTAAGTCCTGAGCATCTGCCCGGGCCGTCGGCCAATAAAATCCTGTACGGAATGCCTTTCCTACAAGGGCCCGGGCTGCGGCGTGGTGTCCGCCTAGTCCGGCGTGAATTTCAGCCAGAAGGTCTCGCCCTTCCTCTTCGGAGATACACCTTTGAAGGACTCCGGTTGTGCTTTTCTTATAGAGTTCTCCCTCATGGACCTTGTAGGCTTTAGATCGCCGGACTACGCAGCGGGCCTCATTATGGTCTTCGGGGAGTTCCTGCCTAAGCAAGTAGGCGAGGAATGGTTCTGTCCACGGGGCAATTACTGCCATTATGTCGTGGGCTGAAGGTGTTATGTCATCGGCTGAATCGCCGGTTGGTGCGGCTTGTTCCGGTTTGTTATTTCCGGACTCCTCTTCCCATAGTACGGATGGCTTGAAGAGCCGTTCCAAGAAGATGTTAGGAGGGACAGCGTCGCGTTTTGCGCCGATGCGTGCCAGTACGTCGGCTGCTTGGTTATTATCCCGGGCTACGTGATGGAATTCAAGTCCTTCAAACCGGGCTGACATTTTTAGGACAGCGTTGCGATATGCTGCCATTTTCGGATCTTTGGCGTCAAAGTCTCCGTTTATTTGGGATATTGCGAGGTTTGAATCCCCGCGCACCTCTAGGCGTTGAATGCCCATGGAGATTGCCATCCGGAGACCATGTAAAAGGGCCTCGTATTCGGCTGCGTTGTTGGAGTCCGTGTACATTATCTGAAGTACGTATTGGACTGTGTCCCCGGTCGGGGACGTCAATACGACGCCAGCCCCCAATCCGGCTAACATTTTAGAGCCGTCGAAGTGCATAATCCAATTGGAGTATGCGCCGTACTCTTTAGGGAGTTCGGCTTCGGTCCATTCAGCGACAAAGTCAGCCAAAACTTGTGACTTTATAGCTCGCCGAGGTTTGTAAGTTATATCAAATGGTAAGAGCTCAATGGCCCATTTTGCAATCCTGCCCGTCGCATCGCGGTTGTTTATAATGTCGTTAAGTGGTACTTCAGAGGCCACTGTTATCGAACACTCTTGAAAGTAGTGTCGGAGCTTCCGGGATGCCATGAACACCGCGTATGCTATCTTCTGATAGTGCGGGTAACGGGACTTGCAGGGGGTTAACACAGTGGATACGTAGTATACTGGTTTTTGAAGAGGGAATTTATGCCCTTCTGTCTCTCGTTCGACGACGAGTACCGCGCTTACAACTTGATGCGTTGCTGCGATGTATAACAACATTGGTTCGCCCAGGTTGGGCGCAGCCAGGACCGGATTTGTTGCCAATATGGCCTTTATTTCTTCGAGTCCGGCGGTGGCAGCATCCGTCCACTCGAAGTGTTCGGTGCGCCTAAGGAGGCGATAGAGGGGCAATGCCTTTTCTCCTAGACGGGAGATAAAGCGGCTTAGAGCCGCCACGCATCCAGTCAATTTTTGTATTTGCTTGAGGTCTTTTGGGATATCTAGCTGTGACAGAGCTCGGATCTTGGCTGGGTTTGCTTCAATTCCTCTACCGGATACGATGAAGCCCAGCAGCTTTCCAGCTGGTACGCCGAAAACGCATTTTTCCGGATTCAGCTTGATGTCATATGCTCTGAGGTTGTCGAATGTGAGCCTCAAGTCGTCTACTAGAGTTTCGACGTGTTTAGTTTTGACGACTACGTCGTCTACGTATGCCTCTACTGTTTTGCCGATCTGGGTAGCCAGACATGTCTGAATCATGCGCTGATATGTTGCGCCGGCGTTTTTAAGTCCGAAGGGCATCGTGTTGAAGCAGAATGGTCCATATGGAGTAATGAATGCCGTTGCGGCTTGATCCGCTTCTGCCATCTTGATTTGATGATAGCCGGAGTATGCGTCCAGGAAGCACAATGAATCGTGCCCTGCAGTGGCATCGATGATTTGGTCGATGCGGGGGAGGGGGAAGGGATCCTTTGGGCAGGCTTTATTTAGGTCTTTGAAATCGACACATAGGCGCCAGGATTTGTCCTTCTTTGGTACCATTACCAGGTTTGCTAGCCAATCCGGATGTTTGATGTCTCTGATGAATCCGGCTTCCAATAGTTTGGCTAGCTCTTCTCCCATTGCCTGTCTTTTGGGTTCGGAAAATCGTCGAAGAGCCTGTTTGACTGGCTTGAATCCTTTTAGGATGTTTAGGCTGTGTTCTGCCAATCTGCATGGGATTCCGGGCATATCCGAGGGGTGCCAGGCAAAAATGTCCCAATTTTCCCGAAGGAATTCTCGCAGTGCGGCGTCTACATCAGGGTTCAATTGTGCCCCGATGGAGGCCGTCTTTGTCGGGTCCGTTGGGTGGACCTGGAATTTTACTATTTCATCTGCTGGTTTAAAGGAGGTGGACTTGGATCTCTTATCGAGTATCACATCGTCCCTATTCACCGTAGAGCGCAGCGCGGTGAGTTCCTCTGCCGCTAGGGCTTCGGATAGTGCCTCTAAGGCTAATGCGGCTGTCTTGTTTTCGGCGCGGAGTGCTATGTCCGGATCACTAACGAGAGTGATTATTCCGCCGGGCCCAGGCATTTTGAGCTTCATGTACCCGTAATGGGGTACGGCTTGAAAAATTGTGAATGCCTCTCGTCCTAATATAGCGTGATATCCGCTGTTGAACGGGGCCACTTGGAACGTGACTTCTTCGGATCTGTAATTGTCCGGCGAGCCGAATACCACATCGAGTGTGATTTTTCCTGTGCAGCGCGCCTCCCGGCTAGGGATTATTCCTCTAAAGGTTGTGCTGCTTCGCTCAATGCGGTTCTAGTCTATTTCCATTTTTTGAAGGGTTTCCTCGTAGATGAGGTTTAATCCGCTGCCGCCATCCATGAGGACCTTTGTAAGTCGAAAGCCGTCCACTATTGGACTAAGTACCAGTGCGGCTGGAGCTCGGGCTGTTCGGAATTTAGGTTCGTCGCTGGCGTTGAAGGTGATGGCTGTGTCGCTCCATGGATTGGTTGTTGCTACTTGGTAGACTTCGGCGAGGCTGCGGATTGTTCGTTTCTGCATATTATTTGATGCGAAAGTCTCGAGGACTGTTGATACCGTACCGATGTTGTTGGAGTGGTTTTCTGGGGCTAGAAGCTCCTCTCCACTTTTGGCCACCTGTCGTAATATCCAACATGCTCGAAGGCTATGTGTTGGGATGGCGCCCTCTGTACTGTGAATTTTACAGGGTCCGCTAAGCCATCCCTCCAGTACGGTTCCGTGCCCTTTATGGGGTTTTTGCTTTTTGGTTTTTGTATCTGGTGCCTGAGTGTAATGCACCCTTTTGTTGCGGACTAGGGTTGTATTCGGGGCCGGATTGTCCCAAAACTTATTTTTGGTTGTCCGGAAACTCTCCATCGCACAGTACTTTCATACTATGGACGCCAGGTCGGCGAAGCGTGTAATTTCACGACGGCTGACGGCGTTCAAGATTCCCTCGTCCGTGCAATTATTGCAAAAAATTGAGATTGCGTTTTCCTCTCGGCAGTCCTTTATCCTGTCCATAACCAGGAGGAATCTGGCCCAGTAGTGATGTACTGTCTCAGCGGGCTCTTGCCGGATTAGAGATAGATCGCATATGTCTGGGCGGGTGGGTGGAATTAAGTCCGGAACCCTACCCATCTCAAGGCTCGAAGGCCGAGAAGTTTCCAAATTTGGAAGCTTGGATTGCTAGACGTTGTCCAACGAGTCTGGTCCGATGCCTGACTTTAAGTTCAGTGCTTGATCGAAGTCCGTCCCTCCGCGGGAATCCGGCATGGGGGGTTCGGGAGCCCGGACATGACTAGTTTTCAATACAGGAGAAGAGTCGCCGCATTGTTCCTCTACCACTGCAACGTGGTGGGTGACCTGGGGAGAGTTAATCTCTCTCAGATCGGTTTTAAGCCCAATCTGATTGTAGTCTGTAGCGACTCCCAGGGCGGCGATGCAATCCAAGAGCTTGTTTACGGACGAAAGCTCTATTGGATCCAGCCGCTCGGCGAATTCCGAGCTGACGTGAAGATTGCTTTTGACGACTTGAGAGGTCATTGTCGAAGCGGTGGCCGGACAGGCGGTCATAAGAAAACCACCTAGCCGGATAGTTTGGCCGGCGGCCAAGGCTCCTTTGGCGAAAATACCGTCCTTGAAGACGGGAGGAGGCATCCTTCCTATCGGTGACGGCACAGAGGAACTCTCAATGAAAGCACCAATGTCGGTGTCAAAACCGACGGATCTCGGGTAGGGGGTCCCGAACTGTGCGTCTAGGCGGATGGTAATAGGAGACAAGGGACACGATGTTTTACCCAGGTTCGGGCCCTCTTGATGGAGGTAAAACCCTACGTCCTGCTTGATTGATATTGATATTGTGGATGTTTACAAGAGTGGATCTACCACGAGATCAAGGAGGCTAAACCCTAGAAGCTAGCCTATGGTATGATTGTAATGGTTGTTCGTCTACGGACTAGAGCCATCCGGTTTATATAGACACCGGAGAGGGCTAGGGTTACATAGAGTCGGTTACAATTGTAGGAGATCTACATATCCGTATCGCCAAGCTTGCCTTCCACGCCAAGGAAAGTCCCATCCGGACACGGGACGAAGTCTTCAATCTTGTATCTTCATAGCCTTGGAGTCCGGTCGATGATAATAGTCCGGCCGATGATAGTTCGGCCGATGATGGTAGTCCGGCTATCCGGACACCCCCTAATCCGGGACTCCCTCATCCCCCCTGCCGTCCTCTCGCCGGAGCCCTCCTCCTCGTGGCCATGGCTTCCGCTGGACTGCGCGACGCCCACACCACTCGATCTCCCTCTCCTAAGCCGATGGCATCGTTCACTACTGCGCCACTATGCCCCTGCTACGGCCCCGCCCCGGCCTCCCTGAGCTTCTCCTCGAGCCCTCCCCACCCTCCACCCCCCACCCTGCAGTGAGCCTCGATCCTTCGTGACCTCTCCCATTTCTCCTCCCTGGCCCGTAGCTTCGTTGCAGGAGAGGTCATGCTCCCCACATTGCATCTTGCTACTCTCGTCGCCCCGCCCACGCACGCACGCGCCCAGGCCGTGCCTCGCCCACACGAGGCCTCCCCGCAACCTGCTCTGTTGGCGCCCGTTGCGCCCTCATATGCAAGCTGGCGCGCCGCCCGTTCCTCTGCCTCTGTCCTGGGCCATTCCGACGCTCGCCTCCAGTCGTCGCGCCATGGTGCTGGTCGCCGCTGCCGACTGCACTGTCATCGGCACCTTGTGCTTGTTTGGGTGGGTCCGCCCCCCTGCTTTGCCCAGCGCACGCTAAGTGCCTCCTGGGCCACTTCCAGGCCGGGCCCAGCCCTCGAAAATGTAAAAAAAAGATTTATAAAATAATTAATCAATATAATTAATTAATTAATCATGTTTAAAACACTAATTAAGATTAATTAGTCTATTAATTAAACTAGTTTAATTTTGTAATTAGCAAAACAGTGTATGACAGGGGGCCCACTTGTGTTGACCAGTCAGACGTTGACTGGTCAACCGGGACCCCCTGGCCCACTTGTCAGCCCCTGGGTACACTTCTGTGTACCTTGTGCTTGGTGCACATAGCAATTTTCCAATTAATTTCGAATTAATAATAATCTCAGAGTATTGCTAAAACTTTAGAAATTAATAGAAATAAACCGTAGCTCGAATGAAAATACTTTGTACATGAAAGTTGCTCAGATCGATGAGACGAATCCGAATGCACACTCCGTTTGTCAGCCACACATCCCTAGTATAGCGAACCCGCAACCGTCCCCCTCCGTTCCATTTGGCCGAAAATACCAAACTTCAGGAAAACATTCCCGGATGTTTCCCCCTTCCCCGGTATCGCCTGGTATCTCGTTAGGTCACCCCTAGCACCGCGTATTTCCATGTTATGCTTTGTGATACTTTGATTGCTCTGTTATTTATTGTGTTCCCCCTCATTACTTCTTTCTGGTAGACCTCGAGATCACTGTCGATACCCCTGTGATCGACTACATGGACGACGACCTCCTCGCTAGAGCAACCTGGCAAGCCCCCCCCCCCCCCCGATCAACCTGATATCGCCTATTCCTTGTGTCTACTGCTTGCATTATAGTAGTGTAGCATGTTACTGCTTTTGATTAATCATATTCTGCTGCACAGCCTGTCATTGTTGCTACAATTGTTGATAACTTTACCTGCAATCCTACATGCTTAGTATAGGTTGCTAGTACTTCATCAGTGGCCCTACATTCTTGTCCGTCTGCCATGCTATACTATCGGGTTGTGATCACTTGGGAGGTGGTCATGGGTATATACATACATACATACATACATACTATACAAGTGGTGACTAAAGTTGGGTCGACTCATAGAGTACCCGAAAGTGATTCGGATATGGGGGCTGAAATGACAGGTGGTTCCATCTAGGTAGTGGTGGACCTGGGTTCCCGACGACCCCCAAGTGTTACTTTGTGGCGGAGCGACAGGGCAGGTTGTGACCACCTAGGAGATAGGTGGGCCTAGCCCTGGTCGGCGTCCGTGGTTACTTCAAAATAACATGCTTAACGAGATCTTGGTATTTGATCTGACTCTGGCCACTAGCTTATACGCACTAACCAACTACGTGGGAATAGTTATGGGCACTCGATGTCGTGGTATTAGCCGAAACCTTCTTGACGTCAGCGAATGAGCAGCGCACGCTGGATTGGGCTAGAACGCCTGCTCTTGTATTAGGGAGGCTAGGTCTACTTACCGGCCTCCCTCACAACATGCAGGTGTGCAATGGGCGATGGGCCCAGACCCCTGCGTGCATAGAATTTAGACCGGCGTGCTGACCTCTCTGTTGTGCCTAGGTAGGCTTGCGGCTTGTTAATCTTCCGAGGCCGGGCATGACCCAAGAAAGTGTGTCCAGCCAGAGGGATCGAGCGTGTTGGGTTATGTGGTGCACCCCTGCAGGGAAGTTTATCTATTCGAATAGTTGTGTCCCTCGGTAAAAGGACGACCCGGAGCTGTACCTTGACCTTATGACAACTAGAACCGTATACTTAATAAAACACACCCAGACAAGTTCTAGAGACATCCCGGTGATCTTTTTCCCACAGGGCGACGAGGGGAGGATCGCTGGCTAGGATTATGCTATGCGATGCTACTTGATGAACTTACCATCTATTCTCTTCTACATGCTGCAAGATGGAGGCTGCCACAAGCGTAGTCCTTGACGGGACTAGTTATCCCCCTCTTATTCTGGCATTCTTCAGTTCAGTCCACCGATATTGCCCCTTTACATAGATATCCATGCATATGTAGTGTAGATCCTTGCTTGCGAGTACTTTGGATGAGTACTCATGATTGCTTTGGTCCCTCTTTCTCCCCTTTCCATTCTTCTCGGATGTCGCAACCAGATGCTGGAGCGCAGGAGC
Organism: Triticum aestivum; assembly: GCF_018294505.1. NCBI lineage: Eukaryota > Viridiplantae > Streptophyta > Magnoliopsida > Poales > Poaceae > Triticum > Triticum aestivum. The sequence goes on along the minus strand of NC_057813.1, from coordinate 93,996,705 downwards.
GAGATGCCACTGTCGATGATGGCCCCTACTAAACCGAGGGTGCCTACTACTATGTTCAGGCCGCCGATGACCAGGAGTAGTTTAGGAGGATCCCAGGAAGGAGGCCCGCTGAGGGAGTCCTGGATAAGGGGGTATCCGGACAGCCGGACTATATACATCGTCCGGACTATATAAGTGTCAAGATACAAGACTCGAGACTTCGGCTCATGTCCGGATGGGACTCTCCTTTGCGTGGAAGACAAGCTTGGTGATCCGGATATTATGTTTCCTTCCTTGTAAACCGACTCCATGTAAACCCTAGCTCTCCGGTGTCTATATAAACCGGAGAGCATGGTCCTTAGAAGGCCGATCACAATTACAATCATACCATCATAGGCTAGATCTTAGGGTTTAGCCTCCACGATCTCGTGGTAGATCTACTCTTGTATTCCACATATCTTCAATATTAATCAAGCAGGAAGTAGGGTTTTACCTCCATCGAGAGGGCCCGAACCTGGGTAAACATTGTGTCACTTGCTTCCTATTACCATCAGCCTAAGACACACAGATCGGGACCCCCTACCCGAGATCCGCCGGTTTTGACACCGACATTGGTGCTTTCACTGAGAGTTCCTCTGTGTCGCCGCTGCAAGGGCTCGATGGCTCGTCTCGTTGTCAAGGATGATATCACTTCTTGGGGAGCGCTGGTTGTAGGCCAGACTCTCCGGCTTGGCGGCTTCATTATGACCGCCCCATCAGCTATCGCGCCGACGATGGCCTCTCAGGTCATCACGCATAACCTTTGCATTGGTTCGGGGCTTTCCAAACAGATGGATCCGATGGAGCTCTCCTCTCTTAACGAGCTCTTGGATCGCATCACCGCCTTGGGAGTCGCTACGGACTATGACCAGATTGGGCTTAAACCCGACCAGAGGGACATTAGATCCCCGCCGGCCACCCATGAGATAGCGGTAGTGGAAGAATCACACGTGGGTCGCCCCTCAACTTTGAGGACGAATTATGTTCGGATCACCGAATTTAGTGAGCCGAACACCCACCCAAAGGACTACATGACCCAGGTCCCGGACTTAGAATCGGGCACTGGGCCAAAGGGATTAGGTAACACTCCAGATCCCGAACTGTCAGGCTCGGTACTTCCCGTGCCCCCGGGCGTCAGATCGGATCAAAATCCGGCTTCAGCCAATGACGCCCGCTCGAACTTAATCCGTCTCTCCCGTGTCCGGCAGGAGCCCCAAGAGACGGTAGATCGTTACTGGGTCAGATTTCTCCTTGCTCTTAATATGGTCAAGGACTGCCACGAGGAGGACGTAGTCTCTCTTTTCTGCAGAAACTGCATGAACAAAGGACTCCTTAATGATATAAGTCGCCATGACATAGAGCACCTTACAGACTTGGCAACCATAGTACAAAAGTACCATGCGATGGAAAGTGCCTGGAAAACCCAGGCAGAATTTTGGGATAGTACGGCCCTCACCGGAACCTTTGTCCGAACTAAACGGCTGAACTCTCGTAAGTCGACCAACTCAATTCCCAAGAAACCAAAGCCCGTCCCAGGGTGTGGAACCATATTGGAAGGATGGCTCAACGGGTCGTGTAAGTTTCATAGCACGCCGGACGCTACGCCGACCCATAGCCTTAGAGCATGTTGGATACTCCAGTAGGTAGCTAAGAGTGGCGAGGATCTCCTCGACAGCCATAAAGCAGAACCACATCCCGCCAAAGAACACAATACGATGCTGACAGTCTTCGAGACCTTCGCCTCAAACAATAGGCGCAAGCGAGCGCATCGAAGCTCCGCTGAAATTTGCCATGTGGCAAAAGTAAATTTGTGGAACGACACTGCTATAACCTTCAATGCCAGTGACGAACCCCAATTCCAGTTCGTCTGGGTGCCGGGCGCTCTGGTCCTCATCCCAATAGTGGATGGCTTTCGGCTCACTAAAATACTCATAGACGGCGGAAGCGGATTAAACCTAATCTATGAAGAAACCCTCAAAAAGATGGAGATTGACAAAAGCCGCATTGAACAAAGTGGCACAACCTTCAGGGGAATTATCCCTAGTCGGGAGGCTCGGTGTGCGGGAAAAATCACACTCGACGTGGTATTCGGCACCCTAGAGAATTACAAATCTGAAGAAATCACATTCCAAGTGGCTCCTTTCAACAGTGGATACCACGCCCTTCTAGGGCGGGACGCGTTTGCAAGCTTTCAAGCCATACCCTATTACGGGTACATGAAGCTTAAAATGCCCGAACCCAATGTGATCATCACTCTAGCTAGTGATCCGTACGTCGCACTCCGCGCCGAAAACAAAACCGCGGCGCTGGCCTTGGAAGCATTATCCGAGCCCTAGCGGCAGAAGAATTAACCATGCTACACGCCACCGTGGAAAGGGACGACGTGATACTCGACAAGCGACCCAAGTCTACCTCATTCAAACCTGCAGATGAGATAGTCAAATTTCAAGTCCACCCAACAGACCCCATCAAGACAACTTCCATCGGGACACAGTTGAACCCCGCTATGGACGCCGCACTGCGCGACTTCTTACGCGAGAATTGGGATATCTTCGCCTGGCACCCATCGGACATGCCGGGCATCCCACGTGGATTGGCCGAACACAACCTTAACATACTAAAGGGATACAAACCTGTTAAACAGACCCTAAGGCGATTTTTTGAGCCCAAACAGCAAGCCATGGGGGAGGAGCTAGCCAAGTTACTTGAGGCCGGATTCATCAGAGATATCAAACATCCGGATTGGCTGGCGAACCTGGTAATGGTACCAAAGAAGGACAAATCCTAGCGCCTGTGCGTCGACTTCAAAGACCTTAACAAGGCTTGCCCCAAGGATCCCTTTCCCCTCCCTCGCATTGATCAAATCATCGATGCCACAGCCGGACACAACTTGCTGTGTTTCCTCGACGCATACTCTGGATACCATCAAATAAAGATGGCAGAGTCCGACCAAGCTGCAACAACTTTCATAATGCCATATGGCCCTTTCTGCTTCAACACTATGCCTTTCGGGCTAAAGAATGCCGGAGCAACCTATCAATGCATGATTCAAACATGCCTGGAAAAGCAAATCGGCAAAACAGTGGAGGCATACATGGACGACGTCGTCGTAAAAACAAGACACGTCGAAACTCTAATTGATGACTTGAGGCTTACGTTTGACAACTTACGAACATATGACATCAAGCTGAATCCGGAGAAATGCGTTTTCGGCATCCCCTCTAGAAAACTGCCGGGCTTCATCGTTTCCAATAGAGGAATTGAGGCTAATCTGGCAAAAATCCGAGCTTTGTCACAGTTGGCTATACCAACCGACCACAAACACATCCAAAAATTAGCTGGATGCGTGTCGGCTTTGAGCCGTTTTATCTCCAAGTTAGGAGAAAAGGCATTGCCTCTTTATCGCCTCCTTCGGTGCACCGAACACTTCGTGTGGACGGATGCAGCCGCGGCTGGACTAGATGAAATAAAGACCTTATTAGCCAGTAATCCAGTTCTAACAGCGCCAACTATCGGCGAACCTATGCTGTTCTGCATAGCTGTAACACATCAAGTTGTAAGCGCAGCACTCATCGTCAAACGAGAGGTTGACGGATACAAATTCCCGCTACATAAGCCGGTTTATTATGTATCCACGGTCCTCACCCCATGCAAATCCCGATACCCACACTATCAAAAAATTGCATATGCAGTCTTCATGGAATCCCGAAAGCTACGACACTACTTTCAAGAGTGTTCGATTACGGTGAACTCCGAAGTACCACTCAACGATATAATAAATAACCGCGATGCCACAGGCCGGATTGCTAAATTGTCCATTGAACTCCTTCCGTTTGATATAACGTACAAGCCTCGGCGGGCTATCAAGTCGCAAGTATTAGCCGACTTCCTCGCTGAATGGACGGAAGCCGAGCTCCCTAAAGAGTATGGCGCGTACTCTAACTGGATCATGCACTTTGACGGCTCTAAAATGCTGGCCGGATTGGGAGCAGGTGTAGTCCTGACTTCTCCCACCGGGGACACGGTCCAGTACGTCCTCCAAATATTATACACAGACTCCAACAATGCAGCCGAATACGAGGCTCTGTTGCACGGTCTCCGGATGGCAGTCTCTATGGGCATTCAACGCCTAGAGGTACGCGGGGATTCAAACCTTGCAATATCACAAATAAATGGAGACTTTGATGCCAAGGATCCGAAAATGGCGGCCTATCACAATGCCATCCTGAAAATGTCAGCTCAGTTCGAGGGGCTCGAATTCCACCATGTGGCTCGAGAAAACAATCAAGCGGCAGATGTCCTTGCACGCATTGGTGCTAAACGCGACCCCGTCCCACCTAACATATTCCTGGAAAGGCTGTTCAAGCCATCCGTGGTATGGGAAGGGGAGTCGAGCAATACCAGCATGGATCCGAATACATCCCCAGATTCTGAACTATCAAACATAGTCGGAGGTTCTACCACCGAAATAACATCGTCAGACCACAAAATAATGGCTATCATCGCCTCGTGGACTGAGCCTTTCTTGGCCTACCTAAATAGGCAGGAGCTCCCTGAAGACCAAAATGAAGCACGCTGCATTATCCGGCGCTCTAAAGCTTACAGAGTCCATGAAGGAGTACTCTATAAGAAAAGTACTACCGGATTGCTCCAAAGGTGCATCTCCGAAGAGGAAGGGCGGCAGCTCTTGTCAGAAATCCACGCCGGACTGAGCGGGCACCATGTTGCGGCTCGAGCACTAGTCAGCAAGGCCTTCCGTACAGGTTTCTATTGGCCGACGGCCCGAGCAGACGCACAGGACCTTGTCCAACACTGTGTCGGTTGCCAGCTCTTCGCCAATCAGAGCCATATGCCCCCTATCGCTCTCCAAACAATCCCCATAACTTGGCCCTTCGTGGTCTGGGGGTTGGATATGGTTGGACCCTTAAAGGGGGAAGCCATAAGAAAAAATACTTATTGGTCATGGTTGACAAGTTCACCAAATGGATAGAAGCCAAACCAGTGAAAACGGCCGAATCCGGACCAGTTATAGACTTTATATCCGGGGTCGTACACCGATATGGTGTCCCCCACAGCATCATCACCGATAATGGCTTGAATTTCACGGCCGATGAGGTGAAATCTTGGTACGGCAAAATGGGAATTAAGCTTGATTATGCTTCCGTCTACCATCCTCAAACAAATGGCCAGGTCGAACGGTCAAACGGTCTTATTATGAGCGGCATCAAACCCAGACTAGTGCGATCCTTGACAGAGTCGGATACTCAGTGGGTCGAGGAGCTCGACTCCGTACTCTGGGGGCTGCGGACCATGCCGAATCGCACCACCGGATACACACCCTTTTTTATGGTGTACGGTGCGGAAGCAGTACTACCATGTGACATAATACATGATTTGCCACGCGTACGCAGGTATGAGGAGAAGGAAGCCGAGTTAGATCGGCAGGATAATTTGGATGCCCTGGAGGAGGAGCGCGATGTCGCTAAGGCCCGTTCCGCATTCTATCAGCAACAGGCTCGATGATACCAAAGCAGAGAAGTTCAGGCCAAATCTTATAATATTGGTGAACTTGTTCTACGCTTACCAGAGAAGAAGAAGGACAAGCTCAAACCCAAGTGGGAAGGCCCCTTCATCATCGACAAAGTTCTCACTGGAGGAGCGTACCGCTTACGTAATGCATCCGAAAATAGACTCGAGCCGAACCCTTGGAACGCGTCCGGACTCCGGAGATTCTACGCCTAGCGCCGAACTCTGTGTTTGTCTCCTTAACCCTCCTTTTTCAATTATGCTCCCTCCCTTTTTCCTTTCTCGATCTCTTTCTTTTCACACAAGTATTTCATAAAGTGCGGATTCCCGGATTACTCCGGCCGCACTATGTGTGTAAACTTTATCTGGGGGCTTCCTATACGGAAGCTTAATATAAATTACTTTAAGGGCTTCTTGCCCATCACACATGTGTTTCTTTTCCATGTATGCCTTTTCTTCACCATTATATGCATCGATATGACTTAAGACGTGGCCAAGCTGGGTTGCCTGGCTCCTGTGTTTATGCCCTACATTCCCGTTAATTCTGCTAGGGCATAAGGGAAGCACCTCTGCGATTGTTACTGCCGGTTGAGCCGGATGTGTACCTCAGACTGGGTGAAGCCGAAAGCTAGTTTCCTTAAGAGAATATTCGGTCGGTGAACAAAAGATGTCTTTGTTTATTATAACTTTAATCCCCAGAAGTTTTGTGTCCTGCACTTTGGTTCGCAGTCCGGACATGTGCCTTGACACATGCTTACCCAGGGAAAAGAACCCTTAACGGAACTATTCTCCCTGGAAGATGTTTCTTGCTAACCATGCAATATAACATAACTAGTTGGGTACTTGTCTGTTCAAGCACTTATGACCCCTACGCCTGGTCTCCATGCATACTCCGGTTTTGTATAACCGAGCGGGTATTTGGACACACCCCGGACTTTAGGATCCGGGGGCTGAAGCGAAAAGGTCTGCCAAGACAAATGATTTTAATCTGGCTAGGGGCTACTTATGTCCATCAAATTACACAGTCATTTGGACTGATTGTATTCATCCTCTATACCATCCAATAGGCTATCTAACTTACAATCCTGTTGAGAATACTTTGCGGCTAACGCCACCTGGTCATATACCAGACTCACGGGAATTTCTTGCCCATCTGGCCCGGCCGGTCCAACTTTGGCCATATGGTTCGGGTCCAGCTTGGTGTAGCGCGTCTTCACCATCAACCATGCTTCTCTTGCACCTTGCCGGCAGGCGGATATCTTCCACAAACGGAAGCGCTACCGTGCTCCCTGAAGCATGTCCACAAGCCCCCCCATGCCCTTTGGCAGGGAGCTTGATGGCCACAAAGACCGCGCAATGCTCTGCATCACCTGTCGAGCTCGCTCGTGTAGTTGTGAGAGGTCCTACAGTAAATCACCTGTAGATGCGGGCATCTCCTCCTCAGGGAAACCTGTCAGCATTCCTGCAAACATAACTTTTTCAATATGCTTCCTCGCCGAACTATACTACAGTTCGTTTAGGCACTTACTGTCAGGACCCCGACTCAATGCCACATCGATCTAGCATGTAACACCTCATATCACTTTGCGGCCTCATGCACGGTATTCCCACGGGTGTTGCCTTACCTTTGCCCGGGACCGTTTGCGCCTTTTGGCACACGTATATGATAGTGTCGCTAGCATCCATATGATAAGGAGCCCGGGCTGACATGGCTAGTCGTAAACCCAAAGTGGCACAAACTTACAGGGACAGGCATCCATGACCCAGCATCGAACGTGTCGGTCATCAGCGAGTGAATCCAGGCTGTAGCACTGGGCTAGCAGGACTCCGGTGAACCGGGCTGTAGCGGGCTAACAGGACTCCGGTATTCATCGCGTGACATTTCCCCGAAGGGACAGACACAGGAACGAAGAAGGACACATGCCGGCCAGCCTAAGTGTTCCGGAGCAGTAGCAAGCTACCATGGCTCGGTGGAAACACTAGGAGACATTTCCCGGTAAGAGAGGCTACTAAGGATAAACAACTAGATAGTCAGATCCCACACATACCAAGCATTTCAATAACATACACACAATATGCTCGATATGTGCAAACACAACATGGCATCACAACATGACTCTACGACTCAAGTATTTATTCAATAGGCTCCGAGGAGCGAGATATTACAAACATGGGTCTCATGACCCAACATTCAGAGCATACAATCAAAGCACAAGCGGAAGCTATCATGTCTGAGTACAGACATCTATAAATGAAAAAGGCTGAGAAGCCTGACTATCTACCAGATCCTGCCGAGGGCACAAGATCGTAGCTGAGGTAACAAGCTAAACGTCGAAGTCCACGCGGAACTACTAGCGAGACCGAAGTCTCTCTGCAAAAACATAAATAGGCAAACGTGAGTACAAATGTACCCAGCAAGACTTACATCAGAACTAACTACATATGCATCATTATCAACAAAGGGGATGGTGGGGTTTAACTGCAGCAAGCCAGCTTTGACTCGGTGGCTATCCTGAACTACGACTGCAAGTAACTCTTTTGAGGTGGCGCACACGAGTCCACATATTCACCATATCAATACACCACTATGGATCCGCTCCCGTCTCCCTACGAGAACGCCATCCATAGCACTCACGCTTATCTTGCGTATTTTAGGGTATCCACTTTCACTTGTCTATGAACTGATATAAGCAACCCAGAAGTCCTTTTCCGCGGACACGGCTATTCGAATAGATGATGTTAACCCTGCAGGGGTGTACTTCTTCACACACGCTCTCACCACTTACCGCCGTTTACACGACATGTACTCGGCAACCTTCAAGCGGAAGCCCAACGTGGGTGTCGGCCACGGCCTACCTAAACACTCGAGTCTCTAGTCCAGGTTTATCGCCTATTCGGGTTCCATCCATGAGGAGATCCGGCCGGAGTTTCGCTCACAGCCCCAAACGATGTGAACAGGGTTCCGTGACACCAAACGGGCGCCCGGTATACCCGGCCACGTGCCTACCGCATCACAGCCCACCCCTCCGGTCAGCGCTGCGCACGGCCTCCAGCATACTACAAACACCAGAAACTACTTGCAACTCCTGGACAGAGGACAAGGGTGATCAAGAAGCCGAGAGGGTCCATTGGTTTCGGGCCCAATGCGTGGTAGTAGCTGAATCATGGATCACAAACACAGAACTCAGTTCCTGAGGACGGCTGCAATGAGACAACCCACCATGTACTCCTACATGGCCTCTCACCGCTACCTTTACCAAATCGTGTTCACACGCTTAGCTCACACACCGTAGGACATGTTCACACACCTCTGATTCATCCCGATGAATCAGACCTGACTCAACTCTAAGCAGTAGCAGGCATGACAAACAAGCATGAATGAGTAGGCACATCAGGGCTCAAACAACTCCTACTCATGCTAGTGGGTTTCATCTATTTACTGTGGAATGACAGGTCATGCAAAGGATAAAGGGGTTCAGCTACCGCAGCAAGTAACAGATGAATCGTGTTGTCCTAATGCAGTAAAAGAGAGCAGGAGCGAGAGAGTGGGATTGTATCGGAATGAACAAGGGGGTTTTGCTTGCCTGGCACTTCTGAAGATAACATTGAGTCTTCATCAGTGTCAACGATCACATCATCGGTATCACGTCTATCGAGAGGGGACAAATACCGGCAACACAGAAGGAAACACAATCAATGCAATGCACAATATGATGCATGCTCATGACATGGCAATATGAATGTGTTTTGAGCTAATGCATCTAGCAACAGATTAAATGAAGTTGGTTTGAATACAAGATTCAAATTCAAACTCCATATGTGATTATTCAAATGCCATTTAATTGATTTGTGCTAAACAGCAGCTATAAGTTGTTCTAACATGCATGAAAATGGTACAGATGGATTCCTTGAATTTTTCTGATAATTTTTCATATATAATTTATTTAATTTGGAGTTACGGTTGAATTTCTATGAATTTATGAAGTTTTAGCATTTTCTGGAATTCCTGAAATAATAATAAATCCAGAAATGATTTATGGCGTCAGCACCACGTCACTGTGACGTCAGCAGAGTCAACTGGGCTGGCTCCGGTCAAACCTGACGTGTGGGGTCCACACGTCAGTGACACAGGTTAGACAGGGGGGTTAGTTTAGTTTAATTATAGATTAGGGGCACTAGGGCCCACATGTCAGTGTCAGGGGGTTAGATTAGGTGGTGATTAGCATTAAGCTAATCACCTGATGGCGGGGTCCACCTGTCATGGACCCAGGGGAGGTCAAACCCCTGGTCAGTAGGGTCAATCCCGCCGGCGTCTCGACGCCGGCGAGGCCCGGGACGGTGGCGGCCGTCGGAAACACGCTACAGGGCACGGCCGAGGCCGTGCTTGGGCTCGTTAGAGAGCCCTTGCTCCCGCGCGTCGAACGGTGCGGTTGCTGGGTCGTGGGGAGGCCGGGGCTGACAACGGCGAGCTCCAAGGCGGTGGCCGAAGTTCGGGTGAGCTCGGAGTCGGCGTTAGGAAGCGCAGCAGAGGGTGCGGATGGGTGCTATGGCCTCCTGGGGGTGCACTGAGCACGGCTGCGTGCTCGGTTGCAGCTCTAGGCAACCGTGGCTACGGCGGCGACATGGCCGGCGGCGAAGAGCTCTCGGCTCCGACGGTTGTCGGTGTTAGAGGAAGAAAACGAGTCAGGGGAGAGGGGGAAACGACGGAGGAGCTCACGTGGATCCCGTAGAGGTGGACGGTGGCCTCGGTGAAGGCCGAATGGCGACGAATTTGACGACGGCGATCCTCGGTGGCCGAGGAGGGGAACGGCGAGGCTAGCGGCATCCAGGGGCTCTTCTGGTCGCGCGAGACGAGGAGGAGGACGAGGGAGGACCGGCGGAGCTCGGGAGCGCGTCGGAGAGGAGAGGAGGTGGCGATGGCCGTGAGGGAGCTCGTCAGTGGCGGCGGCTCTGTTCGGGTGAGGAGAACAGAGGAGGGGGAGAGTGTTCCGGGGAGAGACAGGAGAGGGGCACAGGGAGAGTAGGAGAGGGTCGAGGGGAGTGCGTGGCACCCTCAGGTGCCTCCAGCGGCGAGCAGGTAAGCAGGAGGTGGCCGGGGCTCTCGGGCGCGCGCGCCACGCCTCGGTCCTTCTGGCGAGGAGGAAGACGACAGGGGGGGGGAAGTGGAGATGGGCTGGGCCGCACAGGAGCTGGGCCGGCTGGGCTACCAGGTGAGCGCCAGATAAGTCCTTCTCTCTCTCTCTTTTATTTCTATTTAATTCTGTTTTCTATTTTCTGTAGTTTGCTTTGATTTAGTTTTAGACACTAAATCATTTTAATAAATTCTGTAGGTTTTTATGTGGCTTGCTAAAATATATACAAAGCCACTCACAAACTTCCAGAATTAATTGGAGTCATATTTAATATATATTAAATATAAATCCAAAGCAAATAGTTATTGGATTAATTCAAATGGCCCAAAATAATTAACTCTGAGATACCAAAAATATTGTTTTGAGTTTTACCTCTTTGCAATATTTTCAGAGACTAAGAGGAACATTTTCCTGGACTTCTTTGAGAAGATTTTAATGTTGATCATTTTTAGAAGGTTTCTGAGGCTTTGAAAATCCCTCAATTCAAATTTCATTTGAATTAAAACATGATGCTCACATGAGGCCTAGCCTAGTGCATAACAGGACCAAGGATGTGACAACTCACCCCCACTAAACAAAAATCTCGTCCCGAGATTCAAGCGTAGGGTAAGGTGAAGGGGGAACGCAAACTAGTACAATCTTCACGATCCAGGTTGCACTTCAACTGAACGTTGATTTGTTCACCATCATTTTCTCGAAGTCTTGCTCTGAGAACTCCAACTAACATGACAACGAGAGGAAAGGAAAGACTCTAAAAGAATCGTTCTCCTCGGAGGTCGAACAACTCAGGAGTAACTCTCGGGATGAGACATAGCAACATCTCTTGAGCTGAGAGACGAAGCACAGATCTGAAGAAATGGAGTGAGACAGATGACGAGGGTTCGCTAAGTAGACAACAATTCCACACCTAAGAAGGTGGTAAACGATTGTCAACGTAGCGAGGAGTTGAGTTGCCATGATACCACAACGAGGCACCTTAGGGAAGGTGACTCGTAGAAATATCCCCTTAAGTGGCAAAAGAATTACCTTTGATATAGAGATCATTGAGACTCTCTATATCAGCCTAAGGCAAATCACAACAATCGATTGGCGGGGGTCGGTAGAATGGCATACTCGGACTTGAATGATGTGGATTACCTTGTTGAAGACAACGTAATGGATGAATTTGCTTATCACCGGAAATGGAAGAGACCCATGGTAGAATGGCACATTGGCGGTGCAAGCTGGGAACAAAATGCAAATGCTGGGAATGATTCTGGTAACTGGGGAAGAACCCAACAATAGAGAGTGAATTCACTGTTTGAGAAGGTCATAGCATTGCCGAGGAAACTGAGAGTAATCCCAGTTAGTACCGATGATAACACGTAGCGCTTGTGCGTGCTCTCAAGAACTTGAGCATTTCCATAATCATCAAGGTTTTATCAACATCCGTGTCAAGGGTGCTGACCACACAACATACTACCATGATGAATAGCGATGGACGATGCAGATGCAAAGGAGGATAACACTTTCTCAGATTTCACCTTAGCGAGGCCAAGGGAACGAAATCTGGATGATCGACCGAGAGACATTTAGCACTCCGCTTCTAATGTTCTCCTTGATGTGCTAGCGTAACCCATTCATAGATATGGTTTGATATCTAGAACATCAAGTAAAAAGGTCGGACTTCGGGATCTCAAAAATCCATAGGGGCAACTAGGGAGTAAATCCTACGAAATCCCTATGGGAGGTGGCCAACTTCCTCAAACAAGATACTATAATAATAGGTCTACCGGATGGGTGTGTTGGCCACGACATCCACCTTACCGGTTATCGAGAGACCAATATTATAGTTCTTGGGAAATGTTCCAACCATCACATCTGCCTGAGATTCAGATCTGGTTGGTGTCAGGATATTCCAGACTCATCGAGTCTAGGAAGAAAAATGAAAGTTTGCAACACAAATCGACGAGATGACGTTGCGAGATTCTCGGGAATGAACTACGATAGCAAGCTCCAAAACATGAGCTGGTTCTGCTACAAACATGTGAACACGTTGTCCCGGACAAGCATGCCCACATGGTAGTCTTACAATAAAACACTACCGAGTTTTGGTTGGGAACCATCAACGAGGATATCGAAGTTCTTTCATAAGTCCGGATTAGCTCTTATGAAGATACTCCTTCTCCTTGAACAAATCAGTCAGTGTCTTGGTGTGCTAGGATACACATATGGAATGAAGGTTGCAAGTCTCCAGACCACAGAATACTTCGCACGTGTGCATGACTGACTTGCGATGATTCCAGAGGAAGCAACATTGACTTTCTCGAGTCCACGGCGGCAACTTGCATCAAATGCACATGAACTAGAGGAAATCACTTCTTACATCCGAACATATGCTTCATGAGATAGCATGAACAAATGCTTTCAAAAGTTTCCAACACTAGCTTAATGTTCAGCAAAATTATGGAGAAGACAAGGATGTTGTCAATGGGCACAACAACTATTCATCTGGGTTTCCTTTTAAAAGGAATTCCATAGTTAAGTGAACAAGTGATAGCATTGGTCAGACCCAAAAGATATAATGGTGTATGCTCGAGGGATCAACCACGAGTAAGACAACATTACGAATATCGTTGGTTCTGGTCTGATTGGATGATAGCCCATACTCCAATCAAAGGTTGGATAAAAATGATAGGTCCATTAACTGATCACGAGGTTCAGTCGATGAAAATATCAACTTTCTTCAACACATACAAGACATCCCTTATAATGAACTATATCGGACAAGCTTCTATCTTCCAACTCTCCAAGTTGATGCATAGCTTAACCAACTAGCTCAGGGGTATCCAACACGGATTCTTGGAGAAAGGGTGGTTTACAAGAAACCAACTTGATCACGAGATCAACATAACAGTCAGGAAACAACCCGGTAACACTTCCAAGAAGATATTTGGAAAGTCACGAACCACCTGTATGTTACTAAGCTCGAGAACAATCTTGCTTTTCAGGGCAAGACGATATGATCAATAGAGCAAGGATTTGAAATAATCCTAACTCATCGATCGAGGAGTGAACCAGGAAATAGGACTAGGTAGCACGATCAATCTTAGAATGATGATTCAATAACCAACACGCTAAGAATGAATTATTGTCCATTAACTACCAAGCAACGGGGTTGCTAGCAGTATTGATTTCACACATCACGATTCACTTGTCGGCATTCCGGTTACAATAACACAGGAACCGAGGAATGAACAATGATGGCAAGAAGTATCACTGTACCAAGAGTTCATAGGATGGTGTGCAATTCCTATAACAATCCCGATATAAAGATGGTAATACTCCAAGGTAGAGCAGAGCAAAAGCAAGATTAGCAATTTGATCTGCGGAGTACGACTTCTTTGACCCAATCCTGGAAATGGAAGAGGTACTGGAGTTTGTTTCTCCTAGTCATTCCAGAATAGAATGGCTTGACAGACCACAAGAGTAATGGCATCGATAAACGAACGCACGCATACTCTTGACTATCAATTGATAGACGAAGGTCAGTAGACAACTAAAGAGGGACAACTCAAAGGAACATATAACTTTCTGAGTTGTGGATGCATAGATTAGTATGTCGAACCAGGTTCAACAGGTTTCTTCCGGATAACCCATGCAGAAAGGTTGAGCTGGCAGAGTCATAATATAGCATGGAGAACTCTTCGAGAGCACTCTTGTTGTCATCTTTTGGTTCAGAAGAACTTCTGCCAAGAATGGTTCATGGTAATTGGAAGAAGGATGTACCACGAACTTCAAGGACTATCGCAAAGGTTACTAATATCCTAAAGGCACTAGCAATTACTATCAACATGAAGTAGGTAGAGTGAATCTCGGGTTCAAGAACCCAGGAGTAGAATACCTACTCCTAAATAGCATCACGGATTGCTTACGAGAATGATGGCCAGAATCATCACACTGGGAACACAAAACGTTGCTAGATTACTAGGTGACTCCCTAAAACACCTAAGGTCATAATAGTAACTCCAACATAAAGGTCGAGGTAGTAGAGTACCTCAACTCAACAATTTGTGTGATTAACCTGGCCTAAAGACATTGAAACCAGAGGAAAAGGATTTTGCAAATGCATCAGACTCTTTAGAAACCTGGGATGACTCGGACAGCATAACGGCTGTAAATGCTCAGAAAAGATTTGAGACATTCACAAAAATGGTGGCATAACCACTCAGAAGCACAATATCAAGGTTTCGAGATCAATAATTAACATACAGAAGGTAGAAACTGAACTGAGGCTTAATCCAACAATCTTATAAGTCTACGGATTAGTAACACGTGATCCTGATAGAAAGAAGAGATAGCCTAGTTCTTAATCCCCGTAGGAAAGATAAGATGACTCAGATCAGAAGGGCATGAGGTATAAGGAGTAAAAAGAGCCTTACGTTCCATCCCACAATCAATTCCCTTATATAACTAAAGAATTTCTAGACTCAACTTCGACCAGTTTGGCTTGGTAATCCTACAGGCAGTCAAGCTCTGATACCAACGCTGTCAGGACCCCGACTCAATGCCACATCGATCTAGCATGTAACACCTCATATCACTTTGCGGCCTCACGCACGGTATTCCCACGGGTGTCGCCTTACCTTTGCCCGGGACCGTTTGCGCCTTTTGGCACACGTATATGATAGTGTCGCTAGCATCCATATGATAAGGAGCCCGGGCTGACATGGCTAGTCGTAAACCCAAAGTGGCACAACTTACAGGGACAGGCATCCATGACCCAGCATCGAACGTGTCGGTCATCAGCGAGTGAATCCAGGCTGTAGCACTGGGCTAGCAGGACTCCGGTGAACCGGGCTGTAGCGGGCTAACAGGACTCCGGTATTCATCGCGTGACATTTCCCCGAAGGGACAGACACAGGAACGAAGAAGGACACATGCCGGCCAGCCTAAGTGTTCCGGAGCAGTAGCAAGCTACCATGGCTCAGTGGAAACACTAGGAGACATTTCCCGGTAAGAGAGGCTACTAAGGATAAACAACTAGATAGTCAGATCCCACACATACCAAGCATTTCAATAACATACACACAATATGCTCGATATGTGCAAACACAACATGGCATCACAACATGACTCTACGACTCAAGTATTTATTCAATAGGCTCCGAGGAGCGAGATATTACAAACATGGGTCTCATGACCCAACAATCAGAGCATACAATCAAAGCACAAGCGGAAGCTATCATGTCTGAGTACAGACATCTATAAATGAAAAAGGCTGAGAAGCCTGACTATCTACCAGATCCTGCCGAGGGCACAAGATCGTAGCTGAGGTAACAAGCTAAACGTCGAAGTCCACGCGGAACTACTAGCGAGACCGAAGTCTCTCTGCAAAAACATAAATAGGCAAACGTGAGTACAAATGTACCCAGCAAGACTTACATCAGAACTAACTACATATGCATCATTATCAACAAAGGGGATGGTGGGGTTTAACTGCAGCAAGCCAGCTTTGACTCGGTGGCTAACCTGAACTACGACTGCAAGTAACTCTTTTGAGGTGGCGCACACGAGTCCACATATTCACCATATCAATACACCACTATGGATCCGCTCCCGTCTCCCTACGAGAACGCCATCCATAGCACTCACGCTTATCTTGCGTATTTTAGAGTATCCACTTTCACTTGTCTATGAACTGATATAAGCAACCCAGAAGTCCTTTTCCGCGGACACGGCTATTCGAATAGATGATGTTAACCCTGCAGGGGTGTACTTCTTCACACACGCTCTCACCACTTACCGCCGTTTACACGACATGTACTCGGCAACCTTCAAGCGGAAGCCCAACGTGGGTGTCGGCCACGGCCTACCTAAACACTCGAGTCTCTAGTCCAGGTTTATCGCCTATTCGGGTTCCATCCATGAGGAGATCCGGCCGGAGTTTCGCTCACAGCCCCAAACGATGTGAACAGGGTTCCGTGACACCAAACGGGCGCCCGGTATACCCGGCCACGTGCCTACCGCATCACAGCCCACCCCTACGGTCAGCGCTGCCCACGGCCTCCAGCATACTACAAACACCAGAAACTACTTGCAACTCCTGGACAGAGGACAAGGGTGATAAGAAGCCGAGAGGGTCCATTGGTTTCGGGCCCAATGCGTGGTAGTAGCTGAATCATGGATCACAAACACAGAACTCAGTTCCTGAGGACGGCTGCAATGAGACAACCCACCATGTACTCCTACATGGCCTCTCACCGCTACCTTTACCAAATCGTGTTCACACACTTAGCTCACACACAGTAGGACATGTTCACACACCTCTGATTCATCCCGATGAATCAGACCTGACTCAACTCTAAGCAGTAGCAGGCATGACAAACAAGCATGAATGAGTAGGCACATCAGGGCTCAAACAACTCCTACTCATGCTAGTGGGTTTCATCTATTTACTGTGGAATGACAGGTCATGCAAAGGATAAAGGGGTTCAGCTACCGCAGCAAGTAACAGATGAATCGTGTTGTCCTAATGCAGTAAAAGAGAGCAGGAGCGAGAGAGTGGGATTTTATCGGAATGAACAAGGGGGGTTTGCTTGCCTGGCACTTCTGAAGATAACATTGAGTCTTCATCAGTGTCAACGATCACATCATCGGTATCACGTCTATCGAGAGGGGACAAATACCGGCAACACAGAAGGGAACACAATCAATGCAATGCACAATATGATGCATGATCATGACATGGCAAAATGAATGTGTTTTGGGCTAATGCATCTAGCAACAGATTAAATGAAGTTGGTTTGAATACAAGATTCAAATTCAAACTCCATATGTGATTATTCAAATGCCATTTAATTGATTTGTGCTATACAGCAGCTATAAGTTGTTCTAACATGCATGAAAATGGTACAGATGGATTCCTTGAATTTTTCTGATAATTTTTCATATATAATTTATTTAATTTGGAGTTACGGTTGAATTTCTATGAATTTATTGAAGTTTTAGCTATTTTCTGAAATTCCTGAAATAATAATAAATCCAGAAATGATTTATGGCGTCAGCACCACGTCACTGTGACGTCAGCAGAGTCAACTGGGCTGGCTCCGGTCAAACCTGACGTGTGGGGTCCACACGTCAGTGACACAGGTTAGACAGGGGGGTTAGTTTAGTTTAATTATAGATTAGGGGCACTAGGGCCCACATGTCAGTGTCAGGGGGTTAGATTAGGTGGTGATTAGCATTAAGCTAATCACCTGATGGCGGGGTCCACCTGTCATGGACCCAGGGGAGGTCAAACCCCTGGTCAGTAGGGTCAATCCCGCCGGCGTCTCGACGCCGGCGAGGCCCGGGACGGTGGCGGCCGTCGGAAACACGCTACAGGGCACGGCCGAGGCCGTGCTTGGCTCGTTGAGAGCCCTTCTCCCGCGCGTCGAACGGTGCGGTTGCTGGGTCGTGGGGAGGCCGGGGCTGACGACGGCGAGCTCCAAGGCGGCGGCCGGAGTTCGGGTGAGCTCGGAGTCGGCGTTAGGAAGCACAGCAGAGGGTGCGGATGGGTGCTATGGCCTCCTGGGGGTGCACTGAGCACGGCTGCGTGCTCGGTTGCAGCTCTAGGCAACCGTGGCTACGGCGGCGACATGGCCGGCGGCGAAGAGCTCTCGGCTCCGACGGTTGTCGGTGTTAGAGGAAGAAAACGAGTCAGGGGAGAGGGGGAAACGACGGAGGAGCTCACGTGGATCCCGTAGAGGTGGACGGCGGGCTCGGGGAAGGCCGAACGGCGACGAATTTGACGACGGCGATCCTCGGTGGCCGAGGAGGGGAACGGCGAGGCTAGCGGCATCCAGGGGCTCTTCTGGTCGCGCGAGACGACGAGGAGGACGAGGGAGGACCGGCGGAGCTCGGGAGCGCGTCGGAGAGGAGAGGGGGTGGCGATGGCCGTGAGGGAGCTCGTCGGTGGCGGCGGCTCCGTTCGGGTGAGGAGAACAGAGGAGGGGGAGAGTGTTCCGGGGAGAGAGAGGAGAGGGGCACGGGGAGAGTAGGAGAGGGTCGAGGGGAGTGCGTGGCACCCTCAGGTGCCTCCAGCGGCGAGCAGGTAAGCAAGGAGGTGGCCGGGGCTCTCGGGCGCGCGCGCCACGCCTCGGTCCTTCTGGCGAGGAGGAAGACGACAGGGGGGGAAGTGGAGATGGGCTGGGCCGCACAGGAGCTGGGCCGGCTAGGCTACCAGGTGAGCGCCAGATAAGTCCTTCTCTCTCTCTCTCTTTTATTTCTATTTAATTCTGTTTTCTATTTTCTGTAGTTTGCTTTGATTTAGTTTTAGACACTAAATCATTTTAATAAATTCTGTAGGTTTTTATGTGGCTTGCTAAAATATATACAAAGCCACTCACAAACTTCCAGAATTAATTGGAGTCATATTTAATATATATTAAATATAAATCCAAAGCAAATAGTTATTGGATTAATTCAAATGGCCCAAAATAATTAACTCTGAGATACCAAAAATATTGTTTTGAGTTTTACCTCTTTGCAATATTTTCAGAGACTAAGAGGAACATTTTCCTGGACTTCTTTGAGAAGATTTTAATGTTGATCATTTTTAGAAGGTTTCTGAGGCTTTGAAAATCCCTCAATTCAAATTTCATTTGAATTAAAACATGATGCTCACATGAGGCCTAGCCTAGTGCATAACAGGACCAGGGATGTGACACTTACGATAAATGCCGCGGCGAAGCCTTTTGTTCTCCTTCATGGAGTCCGCCAGCTGTGCACGGACGTCTTTCAATTCCACGTCCAGCCGAACATTGGCATCTTGGAGCATATTCTTATCATGCTTCACTTGCGTCAGGATGCGCTCACCGGCCTTTAGTTGCCTATGGAGATGCGACTCGTCCTCCCCGCCGCCCTCCGGATTTACTCCGGGTTTGTCTACAGAACTCTCTGTTAAGTTTCTCATACTAGTCGGTTGCCAACTAGTGCATTTTTATATAATTCAGATAAATATTACCACACGAGGCCTTCTGGGATTCCTCTAGCTTGGCAACTGTGGCCCTCAGCTGAGTCTTGCACTCCTCTAGCTCCCGAGCCAATTGCTCATTCTTATCAACAAGAATCTGCGCATGAATTGATACTTAAAACTGTTGTTTCAACTGTTTCAAGTCTCAGGGGCTACTACTATATATATGCTCTTCAAGCTTTCTTACCCGTATATCTTTGGTATACTGGACTGTCGCCCGGGCGAGTTCGCTTTGAGAAGCTCGGATGTATGTGTCTCCCGAATTGAAGGCATTAAACGCCTCTTCGGAGAAGATGTTGTTGCGAAGCACGGCCCGTCGACGCCGATGATCCATGGCGCTCTCTACCTCCGAATTGGTGGCGGAGAGCATATCTGCGTCCTCTGTCGGAGGACTATGCGGCGTCGGCCCTACGTCCGCCTCCTCTCTCGAAATTGGTCTTGGAGCCCGACTGGTGGAGGCATGGTTGGCAAGATCTCTGGATACAGTCTGGATACTCCTTTTCCTGCCAAAATGTACGAAGGGCTCTGTTATACTTCAGACGACAACAAAATTGTATGACAGGTTGTTTTCTTACCTCTGTAGGGGCGTATTGGTTCTAATCGCCTTCCTCTTGAGCCTACCCAATCCAGACGGCTGTGGCTGACGGGTCCCTAGGGGCTCGGCCCTGTGCTCCGAACGTCGCTTCTGCAAAAGCACGACATATCAGGGATAAGGTGTGACATCAGGAGAGAATTCTCTTCGGGGGATCGAGTTTCGGCTTGGCTTACACGCGACGAAGGTAACAGTACGGGATAATCGACGGTAATAGCCACTGGGGCGCCATCACGGCTCGCCCGATAAAATATCCCGTCGAGAAGCTCAACTGCCGCATCTGGGTCTTCTTTGAGTCCTGGATCCAGGGCCCTTTCGGGGTCCTCTGGCTACGGAGAAGGGCTGGTAATTCCTTCCACGTCCCTCCTCAGTTCCTGCTTGGAAATATCGACACAGGTGAACTTTAACAAAGAACGTCACAATGAGTGAAGCGATAAAATAAATAACGACTTACCTAGTTTGGGGGATTGTACATGAGGAATCCGTCTCGCGGTTTGATATGGAGGAATTCCTCCTCTTCTCCTTTGTACAGGTCGGACAGTATCCTTGCCAGAGCGGTGGGGGAGTCCGGACCCTTATGGCCGCAGCGGGTGGCATCGTCTGTCCCGTTGTAGTGCCACATAGGATTGCTCCGATATTGAAGCGGCTGCACTCCCCGCATTATACATATTGCCATCACCTCGACTATCGTCAGTCCGGATTTGGCCAGTAACTTTATCCTGTTCATCAGGAAATGTACTTCCCTGGAATCCTCTTCTTGTGGGCCTCGGGGGCGCCAGCTTAGACACGCCCTCGGCGGAGAGTTACTGAACTTGGGGAGTCCTGTCTGGATTGGATCCGGAAGAGGAGCATCGTCAATATAAAACCACTCTGAACCCCAGTTGTCTAGAGCCTTCTTGGGAGTACCGGACGGGTATCCGGTCTTAGCAATACACCATACTTTGGCCCCGCCCACTTGACATAGGGATTCTCCCTGGTTGCGGGGGACAAGGCAGAACAACTTCTTCCACAATCCGAAATGAGCCTCATAGCCTAGGAATAGCTCGCACAGGGCGACGTACCCTGCTATATGCAGTATGGAGGCCGGGGTAAGATTGTGCAGCTGGAGGCCATAGAACTCCAGAAGCCCGCGGAGGAATGGATAAATAGGAAACCTGACGCCCCTTAACAGATGCGGAATTAAGCATATTCGCTCCTCTGGATACGGATTGGGGGATCTCTCCGCTTGTTCTCCGCCATTATAGGTGGCCACTCCGGCTCGCACAGGGACCATGAATGTTGGCGGGAGGAGCCCTTGGGTTTGTAGCTTTATCAAACGGCTATGAGAAACTGAACACTCTCCCCAGTCTCCCAGCTTGGGGCAAGAGAAGCGAGCAGAAGAGTTGCAACGACTGGCCATGCTGGAATGGTTTTTTCTGCGCACTCTATTGGATGCTTGCTCGAGGAGGGAGAGTGAGGTTTGGATCTGGGAATCCCCGTCTCTTCAAATAGGCGGCTAGCCCGAAGGACCAAGGGTGGCAAATGCAAAAATGCCTCGACTCCTCACATTCATTCGACACATGGAAATGGTCATTATTGATACACAGAAGCCGAGGATTATAACATTGATGAAGATGTCGGACATTGTTCCTCGTGATGGGAACCTTGGAGTATTCGGAGAAGGAACCCGCCTTGCAATGCCGAAGACAAGACTGCGTGTCGGACTCATCGTCATTGAAGCCTGGTTCAGGGGCTACTGAGGGAGTCCTGGATAAGGGGGTATCCAGACAGCCGGACTATAGAAGTGTCAAGATACAAGACTCAAGACTTCGGCTCATGTCCGGATGGGACTCTCCTTTGCGTGGAAGACAAGCTTGGCTATCCGAATATTATGTTTCCTTCCTTGTAAACCGACTCCATGTAAACTCTAGCTCTCCGGTGTCTATATAAACCGGAGAGCATGGTCCTTAGAAGGCCGATCACAATTACAATCATACCATCATAGGGTAGCTCTTAGGGTTTAGCCTCCATGATCTCGTGGTAGATCTACTCTTGTATTCCACATATCTTCAATATTAATCAAGCAGGAAGTAGGGTTTTACCTCCATCGAGAGGGCCCGAACCTAGGTAAACATTGTGTCCCTTGCTTCCTGTTACCATCAGCCTAAGACGCACAGATCGGGACCCCCTACCCGAGATCCGTCGGTTTTGACACCGACACCCGCTCCTCTTTTGATCGGTATCCTAGTTTGTGCTAGCCATCTTATGGCAACTTGTTTAACTTATGTCTGTACTCAGATATTGCTTTTGCTGACTTGTTTATGTTCGAGCACTTGTATTCGAGCCCTCGAGGCCCCTGGCTTGTAATATGATGCTTGTATGACTTATTTTACTTTTAGAGTTGTGTTGTGATATCTTCCCGTGAGTCCTTGATCTTGATCGTACATGTTTACGTGCATGATTAGTGTATGATTGAATCGGGGGCGTCACAAGTTGGTATCATAGCCAACTGCCTGTAGGAATCCCCCTTTCCAAGTCCTTGGCCGAAGTCGAGTCTAGTCATTGAAAAACTTTTACTAACATGGTTGTGAGGCTTACAGGTCACGTCGCCATTGGGTGGTATTAGGATCTTTTATTCCTTGTCTTTATTCTTGGACTATGTTATCTCTTCTACTCGGGTTAAATGATTTTGCCAACTCTAACTTTAGGTTCTCGTAAATACTTCCTCCTGCAGAGCCCTCATTCCTGACGATAGCCTAAATTGCTAGCAGATTCCGGTGATACTCTCCGATGTTCTCCCGAGGCTTTGTGCCATCGCTTTTACAATTCCCTTCCCTCAATAAATCCCTATGGGTAACCACGTACACTTGCCATTCATACAATCTTTCCCCACTGATCTTGTATTTACAAGATACCTCGAAATTCTCTCTATTGTTCCGACAATACTTAATGCCTACCGCCATGCAGTTCTTGCCACATGAATACCCCCTACGGACGATTCCTCGCACTTACCAAGTATCTGTTCTTCCCTCGTTGTTCATATGATTCACAAGATACATTGAAGTACTATACGATCTTCCAGCAATCCTCTGCCTGCTATTGCTCTGCAAATATTTGCTTGCTGGTATTATGGTAATCTTATTGGCATCCTTTGTCATTCTTGTTTTGAATTCGTTGATTCAATATGTTGCGGTTGCTTGTGATCCTCAGTTGAGTCTAAGAATTCATCCTTTTGGCTCAAGCGTCATTTTAAACATGGGCTGGATCTCGACCAATCAAATTGCCATTGATTGTACCCCTAAGCCTACTCAACTTATCCATCCTTAATCAAAGTGTTTGCTTCTTATACCTTGATTTGGAAATCATAAAATCCTTTGCATCCGAAGTTTGAATTAGTCAATTGTTTCTATATTCTAATACCTTTGCATTGTTTCTTCCTCTGATTGTGCCGGTACTCACATCAGCTCTGTTATGGATCGTCAGGTCCTTTGTTGAATTATCATCCGACAGTGTCCTTCGTATACAAAAACCTCGAGAAGTTCTTTCCTTGATACTTAATGCCGTTGGTAAATCCTATTCTCTGAGTTGGCCAAGCATGCTCTACTTTTGAGCTAGTGATAATTATTCTCGAAGCTTGTGGTATATGTTTCTAAGATACCCCGATGGGTTGAACCTAGGCCTTCCTTGATCTATGTGAACCCGAAAAGTTTTCACGAGTCATACTCTTCTGGTATTTTGTCGGATAAAAATTTCAGCACTGCAACCTCATCGAACACGAGAAGAGAATGAAAGGTTATGCATTGGAGAAGTGGGAGTTGACCTTGAACCTTGTGTTCATGCCCATGGACATGATGTAGATCTTATCATGAAAGATTCTCTTAAATTAATTATCCTTTGGTATAAGTTCGTCTTATATTTGGGGTCTGGCCTTTTGCAATCGTGGTTCCGACCATGTTCTCCTTTAAATACCATTTCTCGTGCAAGTTTAAGCACTTGTCTTCTACAGAGCAATACCCCAGTCCAACCTCTACTTTGATCTATCATCGTGTATTACCCCCTTGGTATCTCAAGATTATCACAGAACTGCATAACTTCTTATGAGTTCTTCATCAAGTACTACATTCTCACTGGTTCAAATTTTTCACGAGCTCTGAGTTATTAAAAACTCAAGGACATTAATAACTGAATCAAGTCTGCACCGTGATTAAACAACTGTTAGTAATCTTCTTACTTACGAGTTTGTACACGATCACGCCATTCCTAGCTTCATTGGTTGTATCATTGTCATGTTGATTTTAACTGTGCTACCTGGTCCTTATTCCCGGAGCACAACTTTCGATGATGAGCTAAGCTTATGTCGATTTCCTCGCCTTATTGTTTTACCCCGAACAACAAACTTGATTCCGAGTTTGTGTCGTATATGTGGTTCCAATAACCTTTCGCTTCATCATTCCTTTGACTTGATGTCATCGTCGGTCGATTACATCTTCATGAAATCTGGCAGCAAATGTGTCATGATCATCATCAACATTCTGAGCTCTTCTAGGATATCAATCGACTTCATGATGAGAAATACCATCCTTGCCTCTCGATGACATGTGTTATCATCGACAACATCCATACATCCCTTTCATCACGAACTTGTTGTTATGGATGCAACTTGCTATCCAGTTTGTATTATGTTTTACCTTGGAGTACTGCTATCTTTTATGTCAAGAATGTCGCGAGAATTTCACCACCCCTTAAGAATTCTTGATACAAGTAATACTTATTACCATCACCATTATTTTCCTTGTCTCCATGTTGTTTCTAACCGGAATACCGACAAATGGTCTGTGATGTCTAAAGTTAAACTTCTAGCAACCCTATTGCTTTGAAGTTAATGGTCGATAGTTTCATTCTAAGTCTATTGTTTGTTGAATCATCATTCGAACATTGATCGTGCTACCTAGTCTAGATTTTTGGTGCACCTTTATATCATTGTTAACTTGTGTATGTTTTCCTCGAGCATACATCATTATATCATTTGATCTGACTAATGTTATCTCCTTGTTCACATAATTGTGGAAATCCATCTATTTGGAAATCTCGATGAATTGTCGCTAAGTCCATCAGCCACCCCCTCATCCTCTCCTTGGTTTA
The DNA here is from genome assembly GCF_018294505.1 of Triticum aestivum. Lineage (NCBI taxonomy): Eukaryota > Viridiplantae > Streptophyta > Magnoliopsida > Poales > Poaceae > Triticum > Triticum aestivum. The sequence goes on along the minus strand of NC_057813.1, from coordinate 93,971,321 downwards.
ATGATGAACTCTTGTTTCAGAACTAGCTTCCATAATTCATTTCTCGAGAATCTTACAATGTCATATCTTCAATTTGTGTTGCACCTTTTTCTTCTCAAGCATCCTGAGTCTAAGGTATTCTGACACCAATCAGATTTGAAAATCGGTCAGATATGATGGTTGGAACATAATTCCAAGAGTGACAACATTGGTCTTTATATGACCTGATAAGGTGATCTCATGCCTAGCACACCTGGCCGGAGGACCTATTGTTATAGTTTCATTTTTAGCAAGGTTATCTATTCTTCCATCGGGAAATTATAAGACTTATTCTACAAGTTGTTCCTGATGGATCCTTTGTGTATCCAAGTCCGGGATTTGCTCGAAGACCGTGTCAATGCTATCTCGAAGCATGTATGTGGTACTCCAATTTTCAACAAGAACATTTGAAGCTCAATGTTAAAGATTTCATGCTCAATTATCCAAACACAGTTGTATGGGTAATGTCATGAAATTTCTCTCCCCTTACCTAAAGGGTTTTCTACATTATATCCTATCATGGATATCATGCTCTGCTTGTCCTTGGGAAGGATATACCCATGAATTCTGTGTTTAAACACATTTTCCTTTCCATTGTTCTATTTAATCTGATGATCACATTTTCCTTTCCATTGGTTTGTTTAAACTGATAATCACAACTTCCTTCCGTTGCATTGTTTAACCTTTCTTGCGGTCTATATGATCTAAGCAGTAGTATTCCCTACTTAGTTAAGCACCTCGTTGTACCACTATGTCAGTAAGACCCTATTACTATTGTTGGTAACATTCCCTAACCATCAATGGACGAGAACCTTGCCTATTGGTCTGCCTCGTTCAATGAGTAGAAAAATGGTTCTCTTCGTCCCTCGCCCTTGGTACAATTGAGCTGCCAACATATCTGGCAGGACATCCACTGGCATGCCTTACCATCATGACCGTGCAAGATGTCAGCCTCCCCTTTGTACTCTTAACCCACATGGTGGGCCCATAACCCATAGTTCCACAGGATCGAAACCGGAGTTTCCTGTACCCCCCTATTTCTAAAGTTATTCCTCACACTTGCCTTCATATGTAATTCATGGGCCACCTTCCTAGTGATCTATTCTAGAATCACACACACTATACTACAAAAAAATACACATCCGTGACATTTTGGGCCGAACGGAAAAAAAACTCTGTCATACTTATGACACTTCTATGACGATAATTGTGACAAAACCCGGTATCATCATAGATGTGGTGGGCTCCTACTTCTATGACAAAAAATCATGACAGAAAATGGGCTTTTCATCCTGGGCGGACGGAGACGCAACTGCATGACATTCTTTGGGTCGTCCATGACGGAAAAATCGTGGTAGAAGCGAGGGCGAGGAAAATTTCAGGGAGTTCCCGGTTACGGTGGGTGGTCGGGGGCCGAGCGATGCGTGTTTCTCTCGTACTCGTACACGCGTGGGTGCGAGGCGTGGGATCTAACTGAACTCAAGCAAGGCATCGCCTAACTGAACCCGAGCGATTGCACTGCAGGCTATGCGTTACTGAACCCGAGCGATCGATCGATGGCTGTTAACTGAACCCGATCGAGCGATTCCTTCGCTACTGCTGCTAACTGAAGTCGATCGATGCTGCCTCTGGATGAAAAGTGAGGGTTGGGGGGGTGGATGAACAGTGAGCGGTGGGGGTGGATGAACAGGACCCCGTGGTGTTGCCTCTGGATGAACAGGACCCCGATCGATCGATCCGGTTGAGGCTGGATGAACAGGACCCCATGGAGGGCTGGATGAAAAGGACGACCCCGTGGAGGGCTGGATGAACAGTAGACGGTGGAGGGGTGGATGAACAGTAGCCCGTGGAGGGGTGGTTAAACAGGAGCCCGTGGAGAGGGGTGGTTGAACAGTGGCCAGTGGAGTAGTGTGCGGTGGAGGCTGGATGAACAGGAGCCCGTGGATGAACAGTCGCAGGTAGAGGCTGGAGGAGGTCGACGGTGGATGAACAGTAGCCCGTGGAGGCTGGAGGAGGTCGACGGTGGAGATGAACAGTATCCTGTGGAGTCATGTTTTGTGGTACGCCACACCCCTCCCGATGAACATGACCCCTGTTTCGACCATAGCGCTCCAACACAAGTCCCTTTCGTCCGTTTTGCGGTACGCCACACCCCTCCCGATCAACAGGACCCCATTTCGACCGCAGGAGGTCCAACACAAGTCTGTTTCCTCCGTTTTATGGTACGCCAGACCCCTCCCGATGAACAGGATCCTATTTCGAACGTGGCCGATTGAACACAAGGTCGTTTCTTCCGTTCTGCGGTACGCCAGGCCTCGTTTCCATCGGCTGTTCCATCGAAGCCGGTTGGCTCCCACGCGTTCCGTTGCCTCCCGATGAACACGATGCATTCCATTGCCTCCCCATGAACACGACGCATTCTATTACCTCCCCATGAACACGAGCATTCCATTGCCTCCCCATGAACACGACGATGACGCAGTTTCTCCGTTCCAACCCAGCCATGTACACGAGCCCTGGCCATACGTATGACCAAGAAAGCTGATAAAAATCATTTTGAAGACACTGGGACAACCCCAAAGTCCTGTCTTGATGTAGTGTTTGAGTTACTGGCTACTACTGCTTGCACCAGCTCTTCGAACTCGTTGCCTGAATCAGCTCGACTTCTTGAGTCTCAACTTCAAGTTGAAAGACATCATTCAGATGTTATGTGACAGGAAGCTGAAGGACTGAGGAAGTCCCTGCAGAATTCAGATGCATACTTTCTGGTGCAACAGCAAGTGCTGGAGGACTTAAGCGCCAAACAAGAGAAAGTTAATAAGCTTGCTAAGCATTTTGCCAGCATTATGGGTACCCAGGATATTGTTTCTTGAGCTCTTCTGAAGTGATTTCAGTTCTGGACTTGTTTTGCTACGGCGTTTATATGCTGTTGTGTTCCCTATATTTGCACTGGCGGCGAACTTTGATGCCTAGTGGATGTAATATGTGTAATAGCCGTGATAGCCTAGCATAAGTTGCTTGCTTATTTATTTCCTTATTGTCTTGTTTATTTCTTTGCTTGTAGTCAGTGCAGTTCTTTTTCCACGGTTTGCTAGTGGCCCCAATAACCTATTTTTTTAAACTAGGCCACAATAACCATGGGCTACATATTTACTGTAGTTACCATTTCCCTCCTACGGGTCGTAGAAACAATGGGCCTTCTACGGGCTGTAGAAACAATGGGCCTTATACGGGCTGTATCATCAATTGGCCTTCTACGGGGCGTATCATCAATGGGTCTTCTACGGGCCGTATGATCGATTGGCCAAACATGGGCCAATAACAGACCGCATTATGGCCGTAAACGGGCTAGAGTTTGAATCGTCTATTCATGGGCCGACCATAACGGGCCATTGTTAATCGTCCGTATTTGATGACACTATGAAAATGGCCCAACGTATTAACGGGTCGACTGTAACCTCGGGCTAAATTTAGCCCACAAGCAGAAAATGACAGTAACGGGCCATAAGTAAACGAATGCTGGAAATGAGCCCAAGAATAAATGGGCTCTGAGAAGGCTGAAAGATAACATGGGCTAGAATCGGCCCAACGTACTAACGGGCCGACTATAACAATGGGCTGAATTTGGCCCACAAGCAGAAAATGACAGTAACGGGCCGTAAGTAACCGAATGCTGGAAATGAGCCCAAGAATAAATGGGCCCTGAGAAGGACGAAAGATAACATGGGCTAGAATCGGCCCAATGGAATAATGGGCCGTTAATGGGTATAAAGTGATACACTGTTCATTACGGGCCAGTTTCACCACGGGCCGTTAATGGGCCAAGAGTTACCAAGGGCCTCATATGGGCCGAAAGACGTCATGGGCCATACATGGGCCGGAAGTTAAAACGGGCTGGAATCATATTGGACGGCCCAGATAACGCTACTAGGCCTAATTCGGATAGGTCGTAACGGGCCCTGTTTTACCGGGCTGTAAATGGGTTATATGCGAACAGGCCGTTAACAAGCTTCCCGTGGGCCGGCCCGCCATGTTTTGACCTAGTCAAACGGGCCAGCCTTTTCACAGGAATGGGCCTCTGTTGGGCCGTGCCACGTGTCGACGTATCATAGGCGCCTTCGGTCCAATGAGTGGATGACATATGTCCCAACGGTGAGACGACACATGTTTACTCCAGCCAATGATGATTTTACACGTGGAATATTCCCATTGGTCGGGCTGTTAACGGGTTATCGGATCCAAAACCGGACCCGATAGCTTAACGGTGTTTCGTTACGGTGGATGCCACGTGTCGGTCACCCTTGACAAAAGAACTTCTATGACGCGTGAATTATCGTCATGGAAGTGGCCACTTCCATGATGATAATTTTGGTAATGTCATGGAACACTTCTACAACAACACAGGTATGACGATCTTGATTCTGTCATAAAATCGTCATGGATGTACATGCATGACAGAAAATGTGACCTACTATGACAAACACGTATCATCAAGGAAGTGTATTTTTTTTTGTAGTGATACCTATTCCCGTTGCTTTGAACCCCTTTCACGCCCTATTTTTGGCACCGAACGATTGATTGCCCGCTCGAAACTTCTCATGGTACCTTCTCACTTTGCTCTTGATGTTTTCTTAAGTTACAACTCGAGAGATACTTCTACCACATTCCCTGAATTGTCCACCAGATAATCAACCCTATAAGGGTTAGTTCTCCCGAAGTTACTCTTTACTTCCTCACTTAAATCTCGGGACAAGATTTCTTGTAGTGGAGGAGATTTGTAACATCCCCAGCATCACACTACACTGATCACCCTCTGATAATGCCAGTGCATCATGTTCAATAGTGCTTGATCATCTTTAGTGTCATAACCCCTTTCAAATACCAATTCAAATAACAAGTCAAATTATAATTAACAATGAATTAAAATTTTTCAAAAGGTTGTAAATATTCACTAACAAATTAACAAACAACAAACAACATTTAATGTAACCTTTTAAAAACAAACAAATATTTATGCCATTCAAATATATTTGAAGTTTCTTAAGCTAGGTCATTACATGGTCTAATATTTATGTCCTAAGTTTCATAAGCAACTAAATTCATTTACTATTCAATATAAATATAAAACAGTGAAAGAAAGAAATAACAGAAAATGAGAAAGGGGAAAACAAAGAAAAATAAACTAACCAACCCTAACCTACTCGGCTCTTGGCCCATCTAGAAAAGCTAACGGCCTAGCCGCCCCCACCAGCGAGCTAACCCTAGCCGGTCCCCTCGCTCGATCCCCATCTCCCCCCACACCTCCCATCTGATACACTCGACCCCCCACCTCACGCCACTAGGACACGAGTGAGCGCTCGCGCTCGATCCCGTTCATGCTCGCCCGACCCACTGTCGTCGACGAGTTGTGTCGCCCAAAGCCCCTCCCGATGTCCTCGCTCCGGAGCCTTCCTCCTCGCGGCCATGACGTCCGCTGGACTGCGCGATGCCCCCTCTACTGGATCTCCCTCGCCTAAGCCGACGACATCACTCACTGTCGCGCCACCATGCCGCTGCTACGGCGCCGCCCCGGCCTCCCCGAGCTTCTCCTCGAGCCCCCCTCCCCCGCAGTGAGCCCCGGTCCTATGTGACCTCTCCCATTTCTCCTTCGTGCCCTGTAGCTTCGTTGCAAGCGAGGTCGTGCTCCCTGAACCGCATCTTGCTGCTCTCATCGCCCTGCCCACGCACGCACGCACACGGGTCGTGCCTCGCCCATGCGAGGCCTCCGCAACCTGCTCTGTTGGCGCCCGTCGTGCCCTCATCTGCAATCCGGCGCGCCGCCCGCACCTTCGCCTCTGTCCCGTGGCGTGCTCCACTACCTCATGCCACGCCGGCCCTCGCCAAGCCGCAGCTGCCCGCCCGCAGCTTGCCCCGCTGCCCGCGCCCACAGCTCGCCCCACCGCCCGTGCCCGCAGCTCACCCCGCCGCCCGCTACGTGCACCTGCGTCCCGGGCCATTCCGGTGCTCGCCTCCGACCGTCGCGCCGCGACGCTGGTCGACGCTGCCGGCCGCACCCTTGCCGGTGCTTTGTGCTCATTCGGGTGGGTCCGCCCCCTGCTTTGCCCAGCGCCCGCTAAGTGGCCTCCTGGGCCACTTCCAAGGCCCAGGTAGGACCCTTGCCGGGGATTGATACATCTCCAACGTATCTACTTTTCCAAACACTTTGAATGGAACTAACCCGGATTGACGCTGTCTTCGGTAGAACTGCCATGATGTTATTTTTGTGCAGAAACAAAAGTTCTCGGGATGACTTGCAAATCCATGGAGATAACTTTTGGAAAATATAAAAAATATTGGCAAAAGAATCATGGTCAGGGGGCCCACACCCTGTCCACGAGGGTGGGGGGCGCGCCCCCTCCCCCTGGGCGCGTCCCCCTGTCTCATGGGCCCCCTGATGCTTCACCGACCTCAACTCCAACTCCATATATTCTGTTTCACGGAGAAAAAAATCAGAAAGGAAGTTTCATCACGTTTTACGATACGGAGCCGCCGCCAAGCCCTAAAACCTCTCGGGAGGGCTAATCTGGAGTCCGTTCGGGGCTCCGAAGAGAGGGATTCGTCGTCGTCATCATCAACCATCCTCCATCACCAATTTCATGATGCTCATCGCCGCGCGTAAGTAATTTCATCGTAGGATTGCTGGACGGTGATGGGTTGGATGAGATTTACCATGTAATCAAGTTAGTTTTGTTAGGGTTTGATCCCTAGTATCCACTATGTTCTGAGATTGATGTTGATATGATTTTGCTATGCTTAATGCTTGTCACTAGGGCCCAAGTGCCATGATTTTAGATATGAACTTATTATGTTTTCATGAATATATGTGAGTTCTTGATCCTATCTTGCAAGTCTATAGTCACCTATTATGTGTTATGATCCGACAACCCCGAAGTGACAATAATCGGGATACTTCTCGGTGATGACCGTAGTTTGAGGAGTTCATGTATTCACTATGTGTTAATGCTTTGGTACGGTACTCTATTAAAAGGAGGCCTTAATATCCCTTAGTTTCCATTAGGACCCCGCTGCCACGGGAGGGTAGGACAAAAGATGACATGCAAGTTCTTTTCCATAAACATGTATGACTATATTCGGAATACATGCCTACATTACATTGATGAACTGGAGCTAGTTCTGTGTCATCCTATGTTATAACTATTACATGATGAATTGCATCCGACATAATTATCCATCACTGATCCAATGCCTACGAGCTTTTCACATATTGTGCTTTGCTTATTACTTTTCCGTTGCTACTGTTACAATTACTACAAAACTGCTATCGTTACTTTTGCCACTGTTACCATTGCTATCATACTACTTTGCTACTAAATACTTTGCCGCAGATACTATGTTATCCAGGCGTGGTTGAATTGACAACTCAACTGCTAATACTTGAGAATATTCTTTGGCTCCCCTTGTGTCGAATCAATAAATTTGGGTTGAATACTCTACCCTCGAAAACTGTTGTGATCCCCTATACTTGTGGGTTATCAAGACTATTTTCTGGCGTCATTGTCGGGGAGCATAGCTCTATTCTTTGAGTCACTTGGGATTTATATCTGCTGATCACTATGAAGAACTTGAAATATCAAAGAACTAAAATTTATCCCTCAACTACGAGGGGAGGTAAGGAAGTGCCATCTAGCTCTGCACTTGATTCTCCTTCTGTTATGAGTAAGCTTGCGACACCTAAACCTGCTACTGCTATTAATTCTGATATGTCGCATGTTATTCATGATGCCACTTATGCATCCCGGCAAAGTTGCCGGGACTCCTCGGCCAGGTAGGCCATCCTAGTGGACTGGAGCAGCTTCAAGGCGGCAAGAACACGCTCGAAGAACTCGGACAGCCTGGTGCTCTCGGCCACTCCTGCCTCGTTCGAGAGCTTGAAGTTTGGCATGCCCATGGCGGTCAACTGTGTGGTAATCCACTCTATGACATCCACAAGGTGGCTGGTCTAGAGTTTTGTGCTCTCCACAAGTTGGTTATGGGAAGTGGCGGCAGTCCACAACAGCAGTTGCTCGTCCCGCGAGGTCCTTGGCCAGGGTCTGCTCGCGAGCCTGGGATTCTGAGAGCATCTTCTCTTGGCTGCCCAACTTCAGCTTCAGATCATCAATGGACTCATTGGCCGCGGAGAGCAGCTTGGTTTTTTCAGATATGGTGGTTTGCATCCCCGCCAGGTCATAGAGAGTCTTCTCTCTGTCGTCCTTCAGCGTGGAGATCTCCTTGGTGAGCTTGTCCAGGTTCGCCTCCAGCTTCTCCACCTTGCTGGCTAGCTCAGCCATGGTGGCCTCTGCCGCTTCAGCATGGTCAACGGCCTCCTTCAGCTTATCGGCGCGGTCGAGGGCCAGAGCATCGAGCGCCTCCTGGTGCTTTTGCGACAGGTCTTGAGTCCATCGTGAAAGAAGCCACTCGATCTCCTCGTCCTTGGCGCGAAGCGTGGCGGCAAGCGTCGTTTCGCGAGCAACCAAGTCCTCCTCCTGGACATCGAGTGAGATGCGCTGGTGCGTCTGGTCGGACTCGTCCTGGGCAGCCTTGGCCTTTGCCACCTCCCGCGCCTTGTCAAAATCAGCCTACTTGAAGAGGAGGTCCCGCTGGCACTCGCTCAGCTGGGCTTAGGAGGCCCTCAGATCCTCCCAAGCCTCGTCAAACCAGGTTTTCATCTGGGCGACGCACTCCTGGAAGTCCGCCTCGGCCTTGTCCACGGCCGCCATTCTGGAGTCTGTTTTCTCCTTGCGAGCCCAGTGGAGAGCCTGGAGCTTGTGGAAGTTGGCGCCTATAGCTTGAAGGAGTTGGTCCTCCTTGGAGATGCCGTTGCTGATGCTCGGTTCATCAACAACCTGGAGCCCGGTAGCGGTGAGGATCTCCTCATGAAAGACCTCCCCCTTAATGGGTGCTCTGGTGCCTGCCTCTCCTGGGATGCTGACGAAGAGGTCATCTCCACCCTTCACGTACCTGCTCGGGGCAGGGGGTGAGGAGGAGGAGGGTTGGTCATGGACCACCTCCCTGGCAGGATCCTTGGTGCCCTCTCCAGTGGTGGCCTCATCGGCCTCCCCGGCAAGCCCCGTGGTGGCCTCCTCGGCAGTAGCCTTGCCGGCCCTTCCTGCAGGCTCCTCAGCTACCTTCTCCCCGGTAGGACCCTTGACGGCCTCCCCCGCAAGCCCCATGGAGGCCTCCTCTATGGGCCCCTTGGCGGCCTCCTCAATAGAGATGGTGGTGGCCTCGGCCTCGGCGTCCCTGGCGGTCTCCATGATCACAGCGTCGATGTTCGCTCGGTCCGCCAAGGGAGGATCTGAAGCTAAGGAAGGGAGAAAGGCGAGATCGAAATCAGAAAAGTTCAAAACAGATAGAAGGGAAGAAGTCAAAACGGCAGATAGCAAAGAGCAGAAGGCGTGTACTTACCCGTGGCGGGTGGGGAGGATGCGTCCCCCTGTTGCCGGGACGGGATCACTAGCGCATGTACCCGCCTCCACCTCCTCCGAGCGCAAGTGCTCGTCAGTAGGTGCCCTTGCCGGGGATGCCCCTCTAGTCGGCATAGTTCATGGGGACGGCGCGTCGAGGACGACCCTTAGGGGCTCCTCCTGCTGTTGTTCCCTTCCTGCAGTCCCAGCAAGATCACCAATAAGAAGACATGCTCCAACACCTGATGTCTACTACACAACCTTCTTCGTGTAGACGTTGTTTGGCCTCCAAGTGCAGAGGTTTTATTGGAAATAAATATGCAAAACATTATTCTAAATAACAGCAAGCAAATACTAACAAAAGAAAATGACGCTCCAAGCAAAACACATATCATGTGGTGAATAAAAATATAGCTCCAAGTAAAGTTACCGATGACGAAGAGGAAAGAGGGGATGCCTTCCGGAGCATCCCCAAGATTAGGCTCTTGGTTGTCCTTGAATATTACCTTGGGGTGCCTTGGGCATCCCCAAGCTTAGGCTCTTGCACTCCTTATTCCATAGTCCATTGAATCTTTACCCAAAACTTGAAAACTTCACAACACAAAACTCAAAACAAAACTCGTAAGCTCCGTTAGTATAAGAAAATAAATCACCACTTAGGTACTGTTGTGAACTCATTATAAATTCATATTGGTGTAATATCTACTGTATTCCAACTTCTCTATGGTTCATACCCTCCGATACTACTCATAGATTCATCAAAATAAGCAAACAACACAATGAAAAACAGAATCTGCCAAAAACAGAACAATCTGTAGTAATCTGTATCAAAAGTATACTTATGGAACTCCAAAAATTCTTAACTAAACTGGTGGACCTGAGGAAATTTTCTATTAATCATCTTCAAAAAGAATCAACCTAAAATCACTCTCCAGTAAAACATGGCAGCTAATCTCGTGAGCGCAAAGTTTCTGTTTTTTACAGCAAGATCATATAGGCTTCACCGAAGTCTTCCCAAAGGTTCTACTTGGCACAAACACTAATTAAAACATAAAACCACATCTAACCAGAGGCTAGATGAATTATTTATTACTAAACAGGAACAAAAATCAAGGAACAATAATAAAATTGGGTTGCCTCCCAACAAGCGCTATCGTTTAACGCCCCTAGCTAGGCATGATGATTTCAATGATGCTCACATAAAAGATAAGAACTGAAACATAAAGAGAGCATCATGAAGAATATGACTAGCACATTTAAGTCTAACCCACTTCCTATGCATAGGGATTTTGTGAGCAAACAACTTATGGGAACAATAATCAACTAGCATAGGAAGGCAAAACAAGCATAGCTTCAAAACTTTAAGCACATGGAGAGGAAACTTGATATTATTGCAATATGTAGAAGCATATGATCCTCTCTCATAATAATTTTCAGTAGAATCATGAATGAATTCAACCATATAACCAGCACCTAAAGCATTCTTTTCATGATCTACTTGCATAGAAATTTTACTACTCTCCACATAAGCAAATTTCTTCTCATGAATAGTAGTGGGAGCAAACTCAACAAAATAATTATCATGTGAGGCATAACCCAATTGAAAACTAAAATAATGATGACAAGTTTCATGGTTATCATTATTCTTAATAGGATACAAGTCATCACAATAATCATCATAGATAGCAACTTTGTTCTCATAATCAATTGGAACCTCTTCCTAAATAGTGGATTCATCACTAAGTAAAGTCATGACCTCTCCAAATCCACTTTCATCAATATAATCATCATACATAGGAGGAATGCTTTCATCATAATAAATTTGCTCATCAAAACTTGGGGGATAAAAAATATCATCTTCATCAAACATAGCATCCCCAAGCTTGTGGCTTTGCATATCATTAGCATCATGGGTATTCAAAGAATTCATACTAACAACATTGCAATCATGCTCATCATTCACATATTTAGTGCCAAGCATTCTATGTAATTCTTCTTCTAGTACTTGACCACAATTTTCCTTCCCATCATTTTCACGGAAGATATTAAAAAGATGAAGCGTATGAGACAAACTCAATTCAATTTTTTGTAGTTTTCTTTTATAGAGTAAACTAGTGATAAAACAAGAAACAAAATGATTCAATTGCAAGATCTAAAGATATACCTTCAAGCACTCACCTCCCCAGCAACAGCGCTAGAAAAGAGCTTGATGTCTACTACACAACCTTCTTCTTGTAGACGTTGTTGGGCCTCCAAGTGCAGAGGTTTGTAGGACAGTAGCAAATTTCCCTCAAGTGGATGACCTAAGGTTTATCAATCCGTAGGAGGCATAGGATGAAGATGGTCTCTCTCAGACAACCCTGCAACCAAATAACAAAGAGTCTCTTGTGTCCCCAACACACCCAATACAATGGTAAATTGTATAGGTGCACTAGTTCGGTGAAGAGATGGTGATACAAGTGCAATATGGATGGTAGATAAAGGTATTTGTAATATGAAATTATAAAAACAGCAAGGTAGCAAGTGATAAAAGTGAGCGTAAACGGTATTGCAATGTTAGGAAACAAGGCCTAAGGTTCATACTTTCACTAGTGCAAGTTCTGTCAACAATAATAACATAACTGGATCATATAACTATCCCTCAACATGCAACAAAGAGTCACTCCAAAGTCACTAATAGCAGAGAACAAACGAAGATATTATGGTAGGGTACAAAACCACCTCAGAGTTATCCTTTTTGATCGATCTATTCAAGAGTCCGTAGTAAAATAACACGAAGCTATTCTTTCCGTTCAATCTATCATAGAGTTCATACTAGAATAACACCTTAAGACACAAATCAACCAAAACCCTAATGTCACCTACATACTCCATTATCACCTCAAGTATCCATGGGCATGATTATACGATATGCATCACACAATCTCAGATTCATCTATTCAACGAACACAAAGTACTTCAAAGAGTGCCCCAAAGTTTCTACCGGAAAGTCAAGACGAAAATGTGTGCCAACCCCTATGCATAAGTTCACAAGGTCACGGAACCTGCAAGTTGATCACCAAAACATACATCAAGTGGATCACGTGAATATCCCATTGTCACCACAGATAAGAACGCAAGACATACATCAAGTGTTCTCAAATCCTTAAAGACTCAATCTGATAAGATAACTTCAAAGGGAAAACTTAATCCATTACAAGAGAGTAGAGGGGGAGAAACATCATAAGATCCAACTATAATAGCAAAGCTCGCGATACATCAAGATCGTGCCAAATCAAGAACATGAGAGAGAGAGATCAAACACATAGCTACTGGTACATACCCTCAACCCCGAGGGTGAACTACTCCCTCCTCGTCATGGAGAGCGCCGGTTAGATGAAGATGGCCACCGGTGAGGGATCCCCCCTTCGGCAGGGTGCCGGAACAGGGTCCCGATTGGTTTTTGGTGGTTATAGAGGCTTGCGGCGGCGGAACTCCCGATCTATTGTGCTCCTCAGTGTTTTTAGGGTATATGGACACATATAGGTGAAGGAAGTCGGTCAGGGGAGCCACGAGGGGCCCACGAGGGTGGGGGCGTGCCCAGGGGGGTAGGGCGCGCCTCCCTGTCTTGTGGCGTCCTCGTTGCTTCGATGACGTATACTCCAAGTCTCTTGGATTGCTTCCGTTCCAAAAAGATCGCTCCTGAAGGTTTCATTCTGTTTGCACTCCGTTTGATATTCCTTTTCTGCGAAACACTGACATAGGCAAAAAATAGCAATATGGGCTGGGCCTCCGATTAATAGGTTAGTCCCAATAATAATAATAAAAGTGTATAATAAAGCCCATTAAACATTCAAAACAGATAATAAAATAGCATGAATACTTCATAAATTATAGATATGTTGGAGACGTATCAGCATCCCCAAGCTTAATTCCTGCGCGTCCTCGAGTAGGTAAATGATAAAAGAATGAATTTATGAAGTGTGAATGCTAGCAGGTGCATAAGTTTGATCAATGATAATTTCAGTCATGTTTTCTAGCATCATTATATGTCATAATAGTATCTCATCTCATAAAACTTTTCATGATCAAGTAACAAGCTATTAACATGTTAAAGCATAGACCATAAACTTTATTGAAAACTAGCAAACCACATTCTCAGTCATCAAACAATTGCAATTCATCTTATTTTCAGGAAGTGTCTATGTCAGAGCTTTGATTTGCAAACTCCACATACTCAACTATCATTTAATCTGTCACAATTGCTAACAGTCACGTGATATTTATGGGTCCAAAGTTTTAATCGAACACAGAGAAAGATAGGGGCTTATAGTTTCGCCTCCCAACCTTTTACCTCAAGGGTAATGTCAACAATAATAATTTATGAACGCCTACATCCAAGTGGATATATATATATATATATCCGGATCACCACAACACAAAGTGCTTGCCAAAGGAAAAAATGTAAAAAGGAAAGGTGTTGATCACCATGACTCTTGTATAAGGGTAGAAGATAAAAGTAAAAGATAAGCCCTTTGCAGAGGGAAGCAGAAGTTGTCATGCACTTTTATGGTTGGATGCACAAAATCTTAATGCAAAAGAACGTCACTTTATATTGCCACTTGTATATGGACCTTTATTATGCAGTCCGTCGCTTTTATTGCTTCCATAACAAGATCGTATAAAGCTTATTTTCTTCACACTAATAAGTCATACATATTTAGAGAGCAATTTTTATTGCATGCACCAATGACAACTTACTTGAAGGATCTTACTCAATCCATAGGTAGGTATGGTGGACTCTCATGGCAAAACTGGTTTAAGGGATATATGGAAGCACAAGTAGTATTTCTACTTGGTGCAAAGAGTTTGGCTAGCATGAGAGGGAAAGGCAAGCTCAACATGTTGGATGATCCAAGACAATATAACTTTTCAGATATAGGAAAACATAACCCATTATATTGTCTTCCTTGTCCAACATCAACCTTTTAGCATGTCATATTTTAATGAGTGCTCACAATTACAAAAGATGTCCAAGATAGTATATTCATATGTGAAATCTCTCTTCCTTCAATATTATTTCATGAATTGTTCAAGTGACTAATACAATGTTTGCTAAAATTCAATAAATTTACCACCTCTACTTCTTATATGTGAAGTCATTACTCCCCATGGGACAAGCATATGAAACATATATAATTTCCGATTTATGACATTCAATTCATTCAACCATTTACTCATAGGATATAAGTGAAGCACACTAGTAAATGACAAACTACTCCAAAAAGATATAAGTGAAGATCAATGAGTAGTTAAATAGTTATCTAGCTATGTGAAGACTCTCTAACATTTAAGAATTTCAGATCTTGGTATTGTATTCAAACAGCAAGCAAAACAAAACAAAATGACATTTCAACGATATCACAACTCATGTGAAGAAGCAAAAACTTAGGTTCAACCGATACTAACTGAAAATTGTTGAAGAAGAAAGGTGGGATGCTGTCACGCCCAATATGCGATACTATCCTAAAGAGACTCGAAGGTCCCACAAAGGATAGAACCGCATATTGAAACACTTTTGCAAGGTGGATATCATTACATCAACATTACACAATAGATAGGGATACATACATAAGGCATACAAATGCCACAAGACTACATCAATACAACATACATAAGATCAACATCCGACTACGGATGAAACACAAACAGAAGCTCAAACAAAATCCACCCTGCTATCCCAGGCTGCCGACCTGGAACCTACCCCCTGATCAAAGAAGAAGCAGAAGAAGAACTCCAAAACAAGCAAGCATCGCTCTCGCGTCATGATCATCGCATAACCTGTACCTGCAACTATTGTTGTAGTAATCTGTGAGCCACGAGGACTCAGCTGAAGGAAATATGCCCTAGAGGCAATAATAAAGTTATTATTTATTTCCTTATTTCATGATAAATGTTTATTATTCATGCTAGAATTGTATTAACCGGAAACATGATACATGTGTGAATACATAGACAAACATAGTGTCACTAGTATGCCTCTACTTGACTAGCTCGTTGAATCAAAGATGGTTAAGTTTCCTAGCCATGGACAAAAGAGTTGTCATTTGATTAACGGGATCACATCATTAGGAGAATGATGTGATTGACATGACCCATTCCGTTAGCCTAGCACTTGATCGTTTAGTATATTGCTATTGCTTTCTTCATAACTTATACAAAGTTCCTGTAACTATGAGATTGTGCAACTCCCGTTTACCGGAAGAACACTTTGTGTGCTACCAAATGTCACAACGTAAAAGGGTGATTATAAAGGTGCTCTACAGGTGTTTCCGAAGGTACATGTTGAGTTGGCATAATTCGAGATTAGGTTTTGTCACTCCGATTGGCGGAGAGGTATCTCTGGGCCCTCTCGGTAATACTCATCACCTAAGCCTTGCAAGCATTGTAACTAATGAGTTAGTTATAAGATGATGTGTTACAGAACAAGTAAAGAGACTTGCCGGTAACGAGATTGAACTAGGTATTGGATACCGACGATCGAATCTCAGGCAAGTAACATACCGATGACAAAGGGAACAAAGTATGTTGTTATGCGGTTTGACCGATAAAGATCTTCGTAGAATATGTAGGAACCAATATGAACATCCAGGTTCCACTATTGGTTATTGACCGAGAATAGTTCTAGGTCATGTCTATATAGTTCTCGAACCCGTAGGTCCGCACGCTTAACGTTACGATGATAGTTTTATTATGAGTTTTGATGTACCGAAGGAGTTCGGAGTCCCTAATGAGATCGGGGACATGACGAGGAGTCTCGAAATGGTCGAGACGTAAAGATCGATATATTGGACGACTATATTCGGAGTTCGGAAAGGTTCCGAGTGATTCGGGTATTTATCGGAGTACCGGAGAGTTACGGGAATTCGCCGGGGAGAAGTATTGGGCCTTATTGGGCCATACGGGAAAGAGAGAGGGGCTGCCTAGGGCAGGCCGCCCCCCCCCCATGGCCTAGTCCGAATTGGACTAGGGGGAGGGGCCTCACCCCCTCCTTCCTTCCCTTCTCTCTTCCCCTTCCTTGTCTCCTACTCCTACTACATGGAAGGACTCCTAGTTGGACTAGGAAAGAGGGAATCCTACTCCCGGTGGGAGTAGGACTCCCCTAGGGCGCGCCATAGAGAGGGCCGGCCCTCCCCTCCTCCACTCCTTTATATACGGGGGCAGGGGGCACTCCATGGACACACAAGTTGATCTACGGATCGTTCCTTAGCCGTGTGCGGTGCCCCCCTCCACCATATTCCACCTCGGTCATATCGTCGCGGAGTTTAGGCGAAGCCCTGCGCCGGTAGAGCATCATCATCGTCACCACGCCGTCGTGCTGACGGAACTCATCCCTGAAGCTTTGCTGGATCGGAGCCCGGGGATCGTCATCGAGCTGAACATGTGCTGAACTCGAAGGTGCCGTACGTTCGGTACTTGGATCGGTCGGATCGTGAAGACGTACGACTACATCAACCGCGTTGTCATAACGCTTCTGCTTACGGTCTACGAGGGTACATGGACAACACTCTCCCCTCTCGTTGCTATGCCATCACCATGATCTTGCGTGTACGTAGGAAATTTTTTGAAATTACTACGTTCCCCAACAGTGGTATCAGAGCCTAGGTTTTATGCGTAGATGTCATATGCACAAGTAGAACACAAGTGAGTTGTGGGTGATATGAGTCATACTGCTTACCAGCATGTCATACTTTGGTTCAGCGGTATTGTGAGATGAAGCGGCCCGGACCGACATTACGCGTACGCTTACGCGAGACTGGTTTCACCGCTACGAGCACTCGTTGCTTAAAGGTGACCGGCGGGTGTCTGTCTCTCTCACTTTAGCTGAATCGAGTGTGGCTACGCCCGGTCCTTGCGAAGGTTAAACAGCACCAACTTGACAAACTATGGTTGGGGTTTTTGATGCGTAGGTAAGAAAAGTTCTTGCTAAGCCCGTAGCAGCCACGTAAAACTTGCAACAACAAAGTAGAGGACGTCTAACTTGTTTTTGCAGGGCATGTTGTGATGTGATATGGTCAAGACGTGATGCTATATTTTATTGTATGAAATGATCATGTTTTGTAACCGAAGTTATCGGCAACTGGCAGGAGCCATATGGTTGTCGCTTTATTGTATGAAATGCAAACGCCCTGTAATTGCTTTACTTTATCACTAAGCGGTAGCGATAGTCGTAGAAGCAATAGATGGCGTAACGACAATGATGCTACGATGGAGATCAAGATGTCGCGCCGGTGACGATGGTGATCACGACGGTGCTTCGGAGATGGAGATCACAAGCACAAGATGATGATGGCCATATCATATCACTACGATGCTACGATGTTCATCTACAACGGGTGCAGACCAGTGTTGCACACGCAGAATACTCGGGTTAAACTTGACGAGCCTAGCATATGCAGATATGGCCTCGGAACACGGAGACCGAAAGGTCGAGCGTGAATCATATAGTAGATATGATCAACATAGTGATGTTCACCATTGAAAACTACTCCATCTCACGTGATGATCGGTTATGGTTTAGTTGATTTGGATCACGTGATCACTTAGATGACTAGAGAGATGTCTGTCTAAGTGGGAGTTCTTAAGTAATATGATTAATTGAACTTGAATTTATCATGAAACTAGTCCTGGTAGTATTTTGCAAATTGTGTTATAGATCAATAGCTCGCGTTGTTGCTTCCCTATGTTTTTGCTTCCCTATGTTTTTTATGTGTTCCTAGAGAAAACTATGTTGAAAAATGTTAGTAGCAATGATGCGGACTTGGTCCGTGATCTAAGGTTTATCCTCATTGCTGCACAAAAGAATTATGTCCTTAATGCACCGGTAGGTGACAGACCTATTGCAGGAGCAGATGCAGATGTTATGAACGTTTGGCTAGCTCAATATGATGACTACTTGATAGTTTTGTGCACCATGCTTTATGTCTTAGAATCGGGACTTCAAAGATGTTTTGAACATCATGGACCATATGAGATGTTCCAGGAATTGAAGTTAATATTTCAAGTAGATACCCGAGTTGAGAGATATGAAGTCTCCAACAAGTTCTATAGCTAAAAGATGGAGGAGAATCGCTCAACTAGTGAGCATGTGCTCAGATTGTCTGGATACATCAATCGCTTGAATCAAGTGGGAGTTAATCTTCCAGATAAGATAGTGATTGAAAGAATTCTCTAGTCACCATCACTAAGTTACTAGAACTTTGAGATGAACTATAGTATGCAAGGGATGACGAAAACGATTCCCGAGCTCTTCGTGATGTTGAAATCAACGAAGGTAGAAATCAAGAAAGAGCATCAAGTGTTGATGATTGACAAGACCACTAGTTTCAAGAAAAGGGAAAAGGGAAAGAAAGGGAACTTCAAGTAGAATGACAAGCAAGTTGTCAGTCCCGCGAAGAAACCCAAAGCTGGACCAAAGCCTGAAACTGAGTGATTATACTGCAAAGGAAATGGTCACTAGAAGCGGAAATGCCTTGAATATTTGGTGGATAAGAAGGATGGCAAAGTGAACAAGGGTATATTTGATATACATGTTATTGATGTGTACCTTACTAGTGTTTATAGTAACCCCTGAGTATTTGATACTTGTTCGGTTGCTAAGATTAGTAACTCGAAACAGGAGTTACAGAATAAACAGAAACTAGTTGAGGGTGATGTGACGATGTGTGTTGGAAGTGGTTCCAAGATTGATATGATCATCATCGCACACTCCCTATACTTTCGGGATTAGTGTTGAACCTAAATAAATGTTATTTGGTGTTTGCGTTGAGCATGAATATGATTAGATCATGTTTATTGCAATACGGTTATTCATTTAAAGTCAGAGAATAATTGTTGTTCTGTTTACATGAATAAGACCTTCGATGGTCATACACCCAATGAACATAGTTTGTTGGATCTCGATCGTAGTGATACACATATTCATAATATTGATGCCAAAAGATGAAAAGTTAATAATGATAGTGCAACTTATTTGTGGCACTGCCGTTTGGGTCATATCGGTGTAAAGCGCATGAAGAAACTCCATAAAGATGGATTTTCGGAATCACTTGGTTATGAATCATTTGATGCTTGCGAACCATGCCTTTTGGGCAAGATGACTAAAAACTCTATTCTCCAGAACAATGGAACAAGCTACTGACTTATTGGAAATAATACATACCGATGTATGCGATCCAATGAGTGTTGATGCTCGTGGCAAGTATCGTTATTTTCTGACCTTCACAAAATGATTTGAGCAGATATGGGTATATCTACTTGATGAAACATAAGTCTGAAATAATTGAAAGGTTCAAAGAATTTCAGAGTGAAGTGGAAAAATCATCGTAACAAGAAAATAAAGTTTCTACGATCTGATCGCGGAGACGAATATTTGAGTTACGAGTTTGGTCTTCAGTTAAAACAATGTGGAATAGTTTCACAGCTCACGCCACCTGGAACACCACAATGTTATGGTGTGTCCGAACATCGTAACCGTACTTTATTGGATATGGTGCGATCTATGATGTCTCTTATCGGTTTTACCACTATCATTTTGGGGTTGTGCATTAGAGACAGCTGCATTCACGTTTAAAAGGGCACCATCTAAATCCGTTGAGACGACACCGTATGAACTATGGTTTAGCAGTAAACCTAAGCTGTCATTTCTTAAAGTTTGGAGTTGCGAAGCTTATATGAAAAAAGTTTCAACCTGATAAGCTCAAACCCAAATCGGAGAAGTGCGTCTTCATAGAATACCCAAAGTTAACTATTGGGTACACCCTCTATCACAGATCGGAAGGCAAGTTATTCATTGCTAAGAATGGATCCTTTCTAGAGAAGGAGTTTCTCTCGAAAGAAGTGAGTGGGAGGAAAGTAGAACTTGATGAGGTAACTGTACCTGCTCCCTTATTGGAAAGTAGCTCATCACAGAAATCTGTTCCTGTGACTACTACACCAATTAGTGAGGAAGTTAATGATGATGATCATGAAACTTCAAATTAAGTTACTACAGAACCTCGTAGGTCTTCCAGAGTAAGATCCGCACCAAAGTGGTACGGTAATCCTGTTCTGGAAGTCATGTTACTAGACCATGATGAACCTACGAACTATGAGGAAGCGGTGATGAGCCCAGATTCCACGAAATGGCTTGAGGCCATAAAATCTGAGATATGATCCATGTATGAGAACAAAGTATGGACTTTGATTGACTTGCTCGATGATCAGCAAGCCATGTTAAATAAATGGATCTTCAAGAGGAAGACAGACATTGATAGTAGTGTTACTATCTACTAAGCTCGACTTGTTGCGAAATGTTTTCAACAAGTTCAAGGTGTTGAATACGATGAGATTTTCTCACTCGTATCGAAGCTTAAGTCTGTCTGAATCATGTTAGCAATTGCCACATTTTATGAAATCTGGCAAATGGATGTCAAAACTGCATTCCTTAATGGATTTATTAAAGAAGAGTTGTATATGATGCAACCAGGAAAAAAATTCAATCCTAAAGATGCTAACAAAGTGTGCAAGCTCCAGCGATCCATCTATGGACTGGTGCAAGCATCTCGGAGTTGGAATATACGCTTTGATGAGTTGATCAAAGCATATGGTTTTATACAGACTTTTGAAGAAGCCTGTATTTACAAGAAAGTGAGTGGGAGCTCTGTAGCATTTCTAATATTATATGTGGATGACATATTGTTGATTGGAAATGATATCGAAATTCTGGATAGCATGAAAGGATACTTGAATAAGAATTTTTCAAAGCAAGACCTCGGTGAAGCTGCTTACACATTGAGCATCAAGATCTATATAGATAGATCAAGACGCTTGATAAGATTTTTCAATGAGTACATACCTTGATAAATTTTTGAAATAGTTCAAAATGGAACAGTCAAAGAAGGAGTTCTTGCCTGTGATACAAAGGTATGAAGTTGAGTAAGACTCAAGACCCGACCATGCCAGAAAATAGAAAGAGAATGAAAAGTCATTCCCTATGCCTCAGTCATAGGTTCTATAAAGTATGCTATGTACCAGACCTATTGTATACCTTGCTCTGAATTTGACAAGGGAGTACAATAGTGATCTAGGAGTAGATCACTGGACATTGGTCAAAAATATCCTTAGTGAGAACTAAGGAAATATTTCTCGATTATGGAGGTGATAAAAGAGCCTGTCGTAAAGAGTTACATTGGTGCAAGCTTTTACACCGATCCAGATGACTGTAAGTCTCAATCTGGATACATATTGAAAGTGGGAGCAATTAGCTAGAGTAGCTCCGTGCAGAGCATTGTAGACATAGAATATTTGCAAAATACATATGGCTCTGAATATGACAAACCCGTTGACTAAGCTTCTCTCACGAGCAAAACATGATCACACCTTAGTACTCTTTGGGTGTTAATCACATAAGCAATGTGAACTAGATTGTTGACTCTAGTAAACCCTTTGGGTGTTGGTCACATGATGATGTGAACTATGGGTGTTAATCATATATAGATATGAATATTGGTGTTAAATCACATGGTGATGTGAACTAGATTATTGACTCTAGTGCAAGTGGGAGACTGAAGGAAATATGCCCTAGAGGCAATAATAAAGTTATTATTTATTTCCTTATTTGATGATAAATGTTTATTATTCATGCTAGAATTGTATTAACCGGAAACATGATACATGTGTGAATACATAGACAAACATAGTGTCACTAGTACGCCTCTACTTGACTAGCTCGTTGAATCAAAGATGGTTAAGTTTCCTAGCCATGGACAAAAGAGTTGTCATTTGATTAACGGGATCACATCATTAGGAGAATGATGTGATTGACATGACCCATTCCGTTCGCCTAGCACTTGATCGTTTAGTATATTGCTATTGCTTTCTTCATAACTTATACAAAGTTCCTGCAACTATGAGATTGTGCAACTCCCATTTACCGGAAGAACACTTTGTGTGCTACCAAACATCACAACATAACTGGGTGATTATGAAGGTGCTCTACAGGTGTTTCCAAAGGTACATGTTGAGTTGGCATAATTCGAGATTAGGTTTTGTCACTCCGATTGGCGGAGAGGTATCTCTGGGCCCTCTCGGTAATACTCATCACCTAAGCCTTGCAAGCATTGTAACTAATGAGTTAGTTATAAGATGATGTGTTACAGAACTAGTAAAGAGACTTGCCGTTAACGAGATTGAACTAGGTATTGGATACCGACGATCGAATCTCGGGCAAGTAACATACCGATGACAAAGGGAACATAGTATGTTGTTATGCGGTTTGACCGATAAAGATCTTCGTAGAATATGTAGGAACCAATATGAACATCCAGGTTCCACTATTGGTTATTGACCGAGAATAGTTCTAGGTCATGTCTACATAGTTCTCGAACCCGTAGGGTCCGCACGCTTAACATTACGATGACAGTTTTATTATGAGTTTTGATGTACCGAAGGAGTTTGGAGTCCCGAATGAGATCGGGGACATGACGAGGAGTCTCGAAATGGTTGACACGTAAAGATCGATATATTGGACGACTATATTCGGAGTTCGGAAAGGTTCCGAGTGATTCGGGTATTTATCGGAGTACCGAAGAGTTACGGGAATTCGCCGGGGAGAAGTATTGGGCCTTATTGGGCCATACGGGAAAGAGAGAGGGACTGCCTAGGGCAGGCCGCGCGCCCCCCCATGGCCTAGTCCGAATTGGACTAGGGGGAGGGGCCGCACCCCCTCCTTCCTTCCCTTCTCTCTTCCCCTTCCTTGTCTCCTACTCCTACTACATGGAAGGACTCCTAGTTGGACTAGGAAAGAGGGAATCCTACTCCCGGTGGGAGTAGGACTCCCCTAGGGCGCGCCATAGAGAGGGCCGGCCCTCCCCTCCTCCACTCCTTTATATACGGGGGCAGGGGACACCCCATGGACACACAAGTTGATCTACGGATCGTTCCTTAGCCGTGTGCGGTGCCCCCCTCCACCATATTCCACCTCGGTCATATTGTCGTGGAGTTTAGGCGAAGCCCTGTGCCGGTAGAGCATCATCATCGTCACCACGCCGTCTTGCTGACGGAACTCATCCCCGAAGCTTTGCTGGATCGGAGCCCGGGGATCGTCATCGAGCTGAACGTGTGCTGAACTCGGAGGTGCCGTACGTTCGGTACTTGGATCGGTCGGATCGTGAAGACGTACGACTACATCAACCGCGTTGTCATAACGCTTCCGCTTACGGTCTACGAGGGTACGTGGACAGCACTCTCCCCTCTCGTTGCTATGCCATCACCATGATCTTGCGTGTACGTAGGAAATTTTTTGAAATTACTACGTTCCCCAACATCAGCAATCCCATTACCATGGGTATCAAGACTATCAAAGCTTAATGGGAAAGGAAGGGGTAAAGTGGTGAGGTTGCAGCAGCGACTAAGCATATATGGTGGCTAACATACGCAAATAAGAGCGAGAAGAGGAGCAATGGAACGGTCGTGAAGCTAGAAATGATCAAGAGGTGATCCTGAACTCCTACTTACGTCAAACATAACCCAAAACTGTGTTCACTTCCCGAACTCCGCCGAGAAGAGACCATCACGGCTACACACGCGGTTGATGCGTTTTAATTCGAATCAGGTGTCAAGTTATCTACAACCGGACATTAACAAATTCCCATCTGCCACATAACCATGGGCACGGCTTTCGAAAGATTATACCCTACAGGGGTGTCCCAACTTAGCCCATGATAAGCTCTCGCGATCAACGAAGGATATACCTTCTCCCAGGAAGACCCGATCAGACTCGGAATCCCGGTTTACAAGACATTTCGACAATGGTAAAACAAGACCAGCAAAGCCGCCCGATGTGCCAACAAATCCCAATAGGAGCTGCACATATCTCGTTCTCAGGGCACACCGGATAGGTCAGCCTACGAGTAAAATCAGCCCTCGAGTTGCCCCGAGGTGGCCCCGCAGTCTGCCCGTTTCGGCCCAACACTTGAAGGAGCACTGGCCCGGGGGGGTTAAAATAAAGATGACCCTCGGGCTCCGGAAACCCAAGGGAAAAAGGGCTAGGTGAGGCAAATGGTAAAACCAAGGTTGGGCCTTGCTGGAGGAGTTTTATTCAAAGCGAACTGTCAAGGTGATCCCATAAATCACCCAACCGCATAAGGAAC
The DNA here is from genome assembly GCF_018294505.1 of Triticum aestivum. Taxonomy (NCBI): domain Eukaryota; kingdom Viridiplantae; phylum Streptophyta; class Magnoliopsida; order Poales; family Poaceae; genus Triticum; species Triticum aestivum. Next base: position 93,946,690 of record NC_057813.1, on the reverse strand, counting down.
GTAAAATCCGGGAACATAACACCTAGGGATGGCAGTTTTGCCCATGGGTATGGGTACCCGCGGGTACCCTACCCGAAAGCAATGGGCATGGGTAGGACTTGGAGAGATTTTGTACCCATGGGTAATGGGTATCCATACCCACAAAATAGATTGGTAGGGTATGTGTATGAAATTATGCCCATGGGTGAACCAATGGATACCTAGAAAAAATTAATAAACGAGAATAACTCTTATGACATGTGGGGTCAACCTCGAACTCTTGTGGCCCACCCTAAGTCTCATATTCCTCAACCGACTATATCTCATAGGCCCGTAATCACCTTCTCACCATTCTTCCTACGTCCTATGTGACTCCTCAAACAGATGAAATCTCAAGTCTTCGCTACCAGACTCATGTCCAACTCTCGATCCAGTGATGCCCCATTCCCACCACCACCTCCCACTGCGTCGGGCTTCCACCAACCGGGGCTCATACTCCCTTGATGCCTTGAAGAGGCCACCCACTGTAGGAGACCATGCAAGTGCTACACTACTCGCCCATTATAACTTGAATTTTAAATTCATTTATTTACCTTTAAAAATATTAAATGCTATATATTGTACCCACTGGATACCCATTGGGTATACAATACCCAATGGGTATGGGCATGGGTGCCAATTTATACCCATGGGTATTGAAATAGGTGGGTATAGAAATTTTTTGTGGGTATGGGTTTGGGTAAAAAGAGGTTGTACCCGCCCATACCCTGCCCATTGCCATCCCTAATAACACCGGTATGAAGGAAACTAGGGCGGCAAGAGTGGAACAAAACACCAGGCATAAGGCCGAGTCTTCCACCCTTTACCAAGTATATAGATGCATTAATTAAATAAGAGATATTGTGATATCCCAACATAATCCTGTCCATCATGGGGAAATCTTCAACTTCACCTGCAACTAACAACGCTATAAGAGGGGCTGAGCAAAGCGGTAACATAGCCAAGCAATGGTTTGCTAGGAAGGGTGACAAAGGTTAGAGGCTGACATGGCAAATAGGGAGGCTTGGAGAGTAAGCGATAGGTAGCGCAGCAAAGCGATAGAACAAAGCAACTAGCATAGCAATGATAGTAGTGAGATCCAGGGTAGCGGTCATCTTGCGTGAAATCCCGCTAGGAAGAAGAACGAGTCCATGAAGAAGACGAACGGGAGTAGTCGAACGAATCCTCACAATCACAACATTACCGGAACTAAGAAGCAACACCGGAAAGAAACAAACAACATGGTAAATGCACAAGCATAAACATGGCATGATGCACAAACAAGTATGATGCATGTCCGGTTTAATGAGGCATGACATGGCAAGTGCAACAAACAATACTACAAGTTAAGTGGAGATCAATATGCAACGAGTTGCATATTGACAAAACACCACATTGACATATTTAGTTTAATCTCGTTTTTATACCCAACAATATTAAATGTTATTAAACATGGCAAGGGGTGAAGCATATGAAAAACTACCTATCTAGACAAGTTTAAATGAGGCCGGAATAACAAACAACAAGTCCGGAAAATCCCCATATGCATATTTTAGATTCGGTACTCTTCTGCCCTAAACACAATTTTAGAGTTGCTAAACAGTAAAATAAAGTGCACCATGTTAAACTAGGCATTTTTCCACCCCATTTACATATGAAGTTTATTAAATTCGGAGCTACGATTATTTAGTTATGAAATAAATCATTTTAACATGGCATTTAAGCAAATTTAATCAAACAGTGATTTAAACAATTTAAACATGGATGAAAGTGGCATATTATTAATCTACACAAAATTCTAAGCATTTTACATGTTTAAATCATTTTAATCCGATGCACGGTTTGTGAGTTATTAAATGTATGAAGCATGAGGGTTTTTTCTGTAAAATAGTAAATCACTGGATAAAGTCTAAATTCGCAGAAGGAAAAAAACAGGAGCTGGGCCGAATCTGGCTGGCCCGAAAGGTGCACAGGAGAGGGGGCGGGCGCTGCTCACCCTGGGCCAAGGCCCGGAAGAGGGGCGCAGCCCACACGCGGGCACAGGAGGTCGCTCGGTCGATGCGGAGGCAGTCAACGCGGGCAGCGCTCGTTGTAGCGGAAGCAGAGGCCGCGACACGGGGCTTGAGTGGCTGGGCATGGCTCGGATGGTCTCCGGCGAGGGCACCGGGGGCCAGGGATGGGGCTCAGGTGGCGGGATCCGGCCAGGAATGGGCAAGGGCGGCGGAGGTGGCTCCTGCAAAAGAACGGCGGCGTAACTCAAATCAGATAGAGAGCGAGGGAATTGGAGGAAGGAGAAGAAGGGAACGGGCCTTGCCGGAGAGGTGGTCAGCGACCATGTGGGAGGCGGCTTGGTCTGCTGCTGCTCGTGTGCCCCGGCACGGGCGAAGCCATCAGCAAGGAGAAGGGAGCAGGGGCACCGGATTAGCTGGTTTTTTCCTGGTCAACGGCGAAGACGGACGGAGCAGAGGAGTCGAGGTCGCGGCAGGGTCGAGGAGGAGCTTGGGAAGGCTCCTCTCCTTCTGGAACGAGAGGATGCAGGGGCTCTAGGAGCGCGAGGCCCTTGCTCTGGAGGAGCTGGAGGCTCGCCGGCGGCTTGACTCGGATGACGCGGGGCTGATGAAGAGCTTGGTCAGGCCCGCCATGGGCTCCTGCGGGAGAGAGAGCGAGAGGGAACAAAGAGATGTGAGGCACGGGAAGAAGAAGGGAGGAAGAGAAAGAGCAGGGTCACAGGGGGCGGCCTGGTCCACGGGTCGCTGACGACAAGGTCGCGAGGTGGAGGAGCGCTCGGGCGCTGCTGCTTGCGACGGCGCTCGAGACAAACCCTCGGGCACGAGCAGGAGGGAGGAGGCTGCACGGGTGGAGGCCGAGAAGAATTTGGATCGGAGGCGCGGGCTCTGGATCGAGGAGGAGCAGTGGAGCGCGATGGTTGGCTGGTGGCTGAAATCGAGGAGGGGAGGATTTGGATCTGGGAAGATCCCGAGGTGGAAGGAGAGACCGGGTGGAGTGGCGGCGCGGTGATGGAATGGATGTGACATCTCCCTAGATTTTAGGGTTTCATCTGGTTATATAGCAGGTGGGTTAGATTTGGGGCTATTCGGTCCGTCTGATTGTAATCGGGCGGTCGAGAATAAAATAGGCTAGGGAGTCCAATAAATAAAACAAAGATATTTTACGGATGTTTAGGGATGATCCGGATCCATTGGTCACGACTGCCCGGGTCGGGTCCGGGAAAATTTCAGACACGGCAAGAAGGGTCGGTGGCTGTGCAGAGAGGGTGGGCATTTAGACGAGAGGGGAAAACAAAGACAATGGGGTTCGACGAAAGGCCACGGGGACAAGGGGGTTTTGTTGGACTCAGAGAAAGAGAGAAGAGAGGGGTCCAATTGGTCTGAGAGAAGGTCAACAAGGACAAGTGGTCTGACAACAGGTCAACAAAGACTAAGATAGAAACGGTAACTACGAACGGCTATGAGGTTTTATGAAAACATGCGGATGCAATGCGGATGATGCGATGATGAAATGCATGACATGAACAAAATGCAAAACAAAAGACAAAAACCCAACCATGAAGGAAATATCATATCGCATCTCCGGAAAAGGCAAGAGTTGGAGTTATGAATATGGAAAGTTGTATCTGAGGCATTACAACACTCCACCACTACGAGAGGATCTCGTCCCGAGATCTAGGATGGCACCGGAGGGAAAAGGAAGAGGAAGATAAGAGGTAAACTAAGTTGCTTCTTCGACAAACGAGTGAAACCATGAACCTTGAGAGGTTGAGCAAAATGAAAGAAAGAAAACCACGAAGATGAACAAAGTTGAAAACACTCCGTTAGAAAAGAGGAACAAGGGATACGACGAGTACCAAGAGGTTTAGTGATAAGATAGATATTGAAACCACTCCGGTTAACACTAGATAGAGAAGGAATAAGATTGATATAATTTGGGCAGCAGTCCGACTGATAGATAAAGGAAAACTTGATAAGATGAAAAGAACTTGAAGAGAAGATACAACATTCCGGTTAAATGGATAAGCACGAAAAACATGATCCTCACAATTCGAGATGATGAGTGAAAAGATCAACATCACAATGCCTCCGGAAGAAAGAATAGAAGATAGATCATTCGAATAACAGAATGGAGAAGAAAATGCCAACTTCTACCACAAAAGAACTTGGAAAGCACCCTTCCAAGATGGTTAGAACGGAGTTGTTGGAAAACCAACAACGAAAAGAACAAGCTTGTTGTGGGCTTATGGCCAACATCTCAAAATGATGAGGTGACAACCTGCCACTAACGAAAAACAATTGCTTATTTGAGATCAATGAAGGGATGAAAACTGCTTTTGCCGAGAGGATAGGAGAAAACTTGGATCATTGATAAGCACGACAATAGCAACATTCCTTAGGGAAGGCTTTAGGTGAAATATAACCCAAGATAACTCCAAGGAAGAAAGTGATGGGTTTAAAATACCTCATTCTTGACCACATGTGAATCACGAAACATGAATAGAAATTGTCAAGAATGATATAACACCACGTCAAAAGATAAGATAGAGAGAATTGCACTCCGGATGCAAGCTGAAGAATGCTTGAACTCCTCAAAACAAAACATGTGTTGAGCACCATGTTTATTTTAGAGTATAGCTTGGCGGATCATAACTTCGAGAGAAATCTTGAAGAACAATTGAAGAATGAAAGGAATCCTTGATGAACCACCATGTAGAACCTCCATGAATAAATCCGGTAATAAAAGGATGATAAAAAGAAAGAGAAGTTGACAACACAAGGTGAAGCCTTGCGATGATTTAGATGGAGCTTCGCGACGAGATAATGCGGAAAACTTGGAACTCCAAAAAAGAAAAGATGAAACACTAAAACCGAGAATTACTTCATCATGAAAAAACTCCGAAGGAAGGGATTAAACACTTGGATGAAACAAGAATAAGAATTACATTATGCGTATCCTTCATCAATTTGAATTGATGACAAGCAACGGATTTGGCATAGTACTTATTCTCGTAGAAAGGATTAAGATAGATATAGTGCAAACTTGGGAAGGTCTTCAACGATCCACCGGTAGGATTGAAACAACGAATAAATTGATATGAGAACATAGGAATAGGAGTCTTGAACAAACCGCCGTAAGAATTAAAAAAACGAACAAAGAAAAGATAGCGAAACATTGGGAAGAATTAGAAAATGAACGAAGATACTTGAGGGGATTTAGATACATGAGAACGAAGAGATCATGAACTGATTAGACGGTATTTGAACGATGCATCAGAAGAATTCGAGAACGAGAGTTGAAAGCTGAGAATGAATAATTCTGAGATGATGGGCTACGGAGAATCAATCTAAAAAGACTCTTGAATTGCTCCGGATGGGTGAAAAGAATTTAAGAGAGCCATGAATCTTCGAGAGAAGGGACAAGATTTAGGAGAAATCCTTCTTCAATCTTCAACTGACGACGAGAAACACCACCAAAATTACTGAGATACTCCAGCAGAATGAAAAGCGAAGAGGTTGAGCCAACAATGAAAAGAATTTGAAAGCGATCTTGGAAAAGGCATGTGACTGATGGAATCCATTCTTACGTCACACTTTGAAAAGAATTTGGGAATAGTTCCAGAATAATTAGAAGAGTCAGGTAAGATCCTGGGAAAAGACCTGTGGGTTAGGGCTCACTAGAAAGAAACATCGTTGAAGGATTGCTTGAAATAGAGATTGCACCGGTAGGATTAAATGGCTTGAATGAGATAACAACCTCGAAATATCTTGAACGGATTGAGAATGGAATCACAAGTCTTCTGAGATATCTTGAGCACTCCGGATAAGAATAGAGAGAGGTGAACAATTAAGAGGTGCACCGACATGGAAAAACATTTGAAACGAGGAAAGGGATATGATCAACACCGAAAGCTTGAATTAAATCCACCGGAGAAGAATACGAGAATGAAGAATGATGAACTTGAAGCTCCGTTAGCATCTTCACGAGGGATCACCGAATCAGAACATTGATTGAAAAGAGTGAAGTGACTTCACATGAATAAATGGATACTTGATTAAAATAAACGAGTCCTTGAAGAAAAGGGTGGGAGGGTGGGGAAAAACAAAGACAACTTGGGATGAACGAAACAAACACCGTTGAGAAAACTTAGAATTGATCTTGCGGATGGGGAGAATGATGGGATCATCTCGAAGAGAAGCGCACCGGTGGAAAAGAATTAACATGACAACCTCAATGATCAAAAGGATTAGTACTCCCATAGAAATATGAGAACACCGTTTAGGGAAAGGTATGGATTCAACATTTGACTTCGAAGCAACTCGAATACCACAAATAAAACAAAACAAAGGATTGGCTTGCAGAAATAAGTCGGAACAAATACATATGATAGAGATTTACCCAATCCCATATCATGCATCTGTCGGAAAGATATTCTAGGAGCTACTTGAATTCCCACCTATAAACTCCCGAAACTTTCTGGTTATGCAATCTGGTGTTGGGGATACAGGGGAAGCAATATATCTCACCCAAACTAACAATACCTACATCCAGCTGTATCCATCCGTCAACACATAACCAAGAAAACTCCGGAAATCGTGTACCTCAACCTTCGAAAAGCATCCGTTATACGAGCTATGGAAATACTCCCGAACTCCCCAGTACTGGGTGGCGTCGAGGTTATCTCACCAACAACTGCATAAAAGAGATTTTCGATGTCGGCAAAACTTAGGTATTCCAGAACTGCAACGATAAAATTGTGACGACAACACCTCGGAGCTCAACTCCCCGGGTCACTGCCACATAAAAGACAGGAGGCACCAAGAACAATGTTCTCGTCACAAAACCATCGGAACGATTCCAAGATACCCGCGTGATCCTAAAAATTTTTTTAGTGAAATTTGAGGAGAGGAAAGACAAAACATCTACGTCAGGAGACCTCACCAGAGCGACGAAGGGGTTGAGGAGTAAAAAAGAATCCTACTCTCTGATATACATAATCCTAAGACTCAAAAAATAGTTTTCTTCTAGACTCAACAACGGCCAACAATCAAGGGGGCTCGTATGGTCGGTCGAGGCTCTGATTACCAACTTGCCACGCCCAATATGCGATACTATCCTAAAGAGACTCGAAGGTCCCACCAAGGATAGAACCGCATATTGAAACGCTTTTGCAAGGTGGATATCATTACATCAACATTACACAATAGATAGGGATACATACATAAGGCATACAAATGCCACAAGAGTACATCAATACAACATACATAAGATCAACATCCGACTACGGATGAAACACAAACAGAAGCTCAAACAAAATCCACCCTGCTATCCCAGGCTGCCGACCTGGAACCTATCCCCTGATCGAAGAAGAAGCAGAAGAAGAACTCAAAAACAAGCAAGCATCGCTCTCGCGTCATGATCATCGCATAACCTGTACCTGCAACTGTTGTTGTAGTAATCTGTGAGCCACGAGGACTCAGCAATCCCATTACCATGGGTATCAAGACTAGCAAAGCTTAATGGGAAAGGAAGGGGTAAAGTGGTGAGGTTGCAGCAGCGACTAAGCATATATGGTGGCTAACATACGCAAATAAGAGCGAGAAGAGGAGCAATGGAACGGTCGTGAAGCTAGCAATGATCAAGAGGTGATCCTGAACTCCTACTTACGTCAAACATAACCCAAAACCGTGTTCACTTCCCGAACTCCGCCGAGAAGAGACCATCACGGCTACACACGCGGTTGATGCGTTTTAATTCGAATCAGGTGTCAAGTTATCTACAACCGGACATTAACAAATTCCCATCTGCCACATAACCGTGGGCACAGCTTTCGAAAGATTATACCCTGCAGGGGTGTCCCAACTTAGCCCATGATAAGCTCTCGCGATCAACGAAGGATATACCTTCTCCTAGGAAGACCCGATCAGACTCGGAATCCCGGTTTACAAGACATTTCGACAATGGTAAAACAAGACCAGCAAAGCCGCCCGATGTGCCGACAAATCCCGATAGGAGCTGCACATATCTCGTTCTCAGGACACACCAGATAGGTCAGCCTACGAGTAAAACCAGCCCTCGAGTTGCCCCGAGGTGGCCCCGCAGTCTGCCCGTTTTGGACCAACACTCGAAGGAGCACTGGCCCGAGGGGGGGTTTAAAATAAAGATGACCCTCGGGCTCCAGAAACCCAAGGGAAAAATGGCTAGGTGAGGCAAATGGTAAAACCAAGGTTGGGCCTTGCTGGAGGAGTTTTATTCAAAGCGAACTGTCAAGGGGGTCCCATAAATCACCCAACCACGCAAGGAAGTAAAATCCGGGAACATAACACCGGTATGACGGAAACTAGGGTGGCAAGAGTGGAACAAAACACTAGGCATAAGGCCGAGTCTTCCACCCTTTACCAAGTATATAGATGCATTAATTAAATAAGAGATACTGTGATATCCCAACATAATCCTGTCCATCATGGGGCAATCTTCAACTTCACCTGCAACTAACAACGCTATAAGAGGGGCTGAGCAAAGCGGTAACATAGCCAAGCAATGGTTTGCTAGGAAGCGTGACAAAGGTTAGAGGCTGACATGGCAAATAGGGAGGCTTGAAGAGCAAGCGATAGGTAGCACAGCTAAGCGATAGAACGAAGCAACTAGCATAGCAATGATAGTAGTGAGATCCATGGTAGCGGTCATCTTGCCTGAAATCCCGCTAGGAAGAAGAACGAGTCCATGAAGAAGACGAACGGGAGTAGTCGAACGAATCCTCACAATCACAACATTACCGGAACTAAGAAGCAACACCGGAAAGAAACAAACAACATGGTAAATGCACAAGCATAAACATGGCATGATGCACAAACAAGTATGATGCATGTCCGGTTTAATGAGGCATGACATGGCAAGTGCAACAAACAATACTACAAGTTAAGTGGAGATCAATATGCAATGAGTTGCATATTGACAAAACACCACATTGACATATTTAGTTTAATCTCGTTTTTGTACCCAACAATATTAAATGTTATTAAACATGGCAAGGGGTGAAGCATATGAAAAACTACCTATGTAGACAAGTTTAAATGAGGCCGGAATAACAAACAACAAGTCCGGAAAATCCCCATATGCATATTTTAGATTCGGTACTGTTCTGCCCTAAACACAACTTTAGAGTTGTTAAACAGTAAAATAAAGTGCACCATGTTAAACTAGGCATTTTTCCACCCCATTTACATACGAAGTTTATTAAATTTGGAGCTACGGTTATTTAGTTATGAAATAAATCATTTTAACATGGCATTTAAGCAAATTTAATCAAACAGCGATTTAAACATTTTAAACATGGATGAAAGTGGCATATTATTAATCTACACAAAATTCTAAGCATTTTACATGTTTAAATCATTTTAATCCGATGCACGGTTTGTGAGTTATTAAATGTATGAAGCATAAGGTTTTTTCTGTAAAAGAGTAAATCACTGGATAAAGTCTAAATTCGCAGAAGGAAAAAAACAGGAGCTGGGCCGAATCTGGCTGGCCTGAAAGGTGCACAAGAGAGGGGGCGGGCGCTGCTCACCCTGGGCCAAGGCCCGGAAGAGGGGCGCAGCCCACACGCGAGCAGGGGAGGTCGCTCGGTCGATGCGGAGGCAGTCAACGCGGGCAGCGCTCGTTGTAGCGGAAGCAAAGGCCGCGCCACGGGGCTTGAGTGGCTGGGCATGGCTCAGATGGTCTCCGGCAAGGGCACCGGGGGCCAGGGACGGGGCTCAGGTGGCGGGATCCGGCCAGGAACGGGCAAGGGCGGCGGAGGTGGCTCCTGCAAAAGAACGGCGGCGCAACTCAAATCAGATAGAGAGCGAGAGAATTGGAGGAAGGAGAAGAAGGGAACGGGCCTTGCCAGAGAGGTGGTCAGCGACCATGCGGGAGGCGGCTTGGTCTGCGGCTGCTCGTGTGCCCTGGCACGGTCGAAGCCATCAGCGAGGAGAAGGGAGCAGGGGCACCGGATTAGCTGGTTTTTGCCTGGTCAACGGCGAAGACGGACGGAGCAGAGGAGTCGAGGCCGCGGCGGGGTCGAGGAGGAGCTTGGGAAGGCTCCTCTCCTTTTGGAACGAGAGGATGCAGGGGCTCCAGGAGCGCGAGGCCCTTGCTCTGGAGGAGCTGGAGGCTCGCCGGCGGCTTGACTCAGATGACGCGGGGCTGATGAAGAGCTTGGTCAGGCCCGCCATGGGCTCCTACGGGAGAGAGAGCGAGAGGGAACAGAGATATGTGAGGCACGGGAAGAAGAAGGGAGGAAGAGAAAGAGCAGGGTCACGGGGGGCGGCCTGGTCCACGGGTCACCGACGGCGAGGTCGCGAGGTGGAGGAGCGCTCAGGCGCTGCTGCTTGCAACGGCGCTCGAGACAAACCCTCGGGCACGAGCAGGAGGGAGGAGGCTGCACGGGTGGAGGCCGAGAAGAATTTGGATCGGAGGCGCGAGCTCTGGATCAAGGAGGAGCAGTGGAGCGCGATGGTTGGCTGGTGGCTAAAATTGAGGAGGGGAGGATTTGGATCTGGGAAGATCCCGAGGTGGAAGGAGAGACCGGGTGGAGTGGCGGCGCGGTGATGGAATGGATGGGACATCTCCCTAGATTTTAGGGTTTCGTCTGGTTATATAGCAGGTGGGTTAGATTAGGGGCTATTCGGTCCGTCCGATTGTAATCGGGCGGTCGAGAATAAAATAGGCTAGGGAGTACAATAAATAAAACGAAGATATTTTACGGATGTTTAGGGATGATCCGGATCCATTGATCACGACTGCCCGGGTCGGGTCCGGGAAAATTTCAGACACGGCAAGAAGGGTCGGTGGCTGTGCAGAGAGGGTGGGCATTTAGACGAGAGGGGAAAACAAAGACAATGGGGTCCGACGAAAGGCCACGAGGACAAGGGGGTTTTGTTGGACTCGGAGAAAGAGAGAAGAGAGGGGTCCAATTGGTCTAAGAGAAGGTCAACAAGGACAAGTGGTCTGACAACAGGTCAACAAAGACTAAGATAGAAACGGTAACTACGAATGGCTTCGAGGTTTTATGAAAACATGTGGATGCAATGCGGATGATGCGATGATGAAATGCATTACATGAACAGAATGCAAAACAAAAGACAAAAACCCAACCATGAAGGAAATATCATATCGCATCTCCGGAAAAGGCAAGAGTTGGAGTTACGAATATGGAAAGTTGTATCCGGGGCGTTACAACACTCCACCACTACAAGAGGATCTCGTCCCGAGATCTAGGATGGCACCGGAGGGCAAAGGAAGAGGAAGATAAGAGGTAAACTAAGTTGCTTCTTCGACAAACGAGTGAAACCATGAACCTTGAGAGGTTGAGCAAAATGAAAGAAAGAAAACCACGAAGATGAACAAAGTTGAAAACACTCCATTAGAAAAGAGGAACAAGGGATACGACGAGTACCAAGAGGTTTAGTGATAAGATAGATATTGAAACCACTCCGGTTAACACTAGATAGAGAAGGAATAAGATAGATATTGAAACCACTCCGGTTAACAAAGTTGCAATGCGGATGATGCGATGATGAAATGCATGACATGCACAAAATGTAAAACAAAAGACAAAAACCCAACCATGAAGGAAATATCATATCGCATCTCCGGAAAAGGCAAGAGTTCGAGTTACGAATATGGAAAGTTGTATCCGGGGCGTTACAGATGCCTACCGGGGCATCCCCAAGCTTGGATGCTTGAGACTTCTTAAAATATTATCTTGGGGTGCCTTGGGCATCCCCAAGCTTGAGATTTTGTGTCTCCTTAATTCCTTTTATATCACGGTTTTCCTAAATCTCAAAAACTTCATCCACACAGAACTCAACAAGAACTCGTGAGATAAGTTAGTATAAAATAATGCAAAAACCTTATCATTTTCTACTGTAACAAATTACTAACATTATTATTCAAAATTTCATACTAAATGTCTCTGCATATTTAATACTCCTATCCTCAAATATAATCATTAAACAAGCAAGCATATGCAAACAATGCAAACATAACAGCAATCTGCCAAAACAGTATAGTATGTAAAGAATGCAAGATTCATAATACTTCCCTAACTCCAAAAATTATTAGAAAATTTCTAAGATGTAGAAGATTTATCAGAGCTCAGTATGCAAAAAATATTCAACATTATATCACTCTCTGACTTTTCTAGGGAATTTTTGCAACAGCGGTAAACTTTCTGTTTTGAAACAGCAACATGTATACTTGCAAAATAAGCATGCTAAAGTCTATCCTTGACATTTTTATTGGAAATAAAGATGCAAAACATTATTATAAATAACAGCAAGCAAATACTAAAAAAAGAAAATGATGCTCCAAGCAAAACACATATCATGTGGGGAATAAAAGTATAGCAACAAGTAAAGTTACCGATGAACAAAGACGAAAGAGGGGATGCCTTCCGGGGCATCCCCAAGCTTAGGCTCTTGGTTTTCCTTGAATATTACCTTGGGTTGCCTTGGGCATCCCCAAGCTTAGGCTCTTGCCACTCCTTATTCCATAGTCCATTGAATCTTTACCCAAATCTTGAAAACTTCACAACACAAAACTCAAAACAAAACTTGTAAGCTCCGTTAGTATAAGAAACTAAATCACCACTTAGGTACTGTTGTGAACTCATTCTAAATTTATATTGGTGTAATATATACTGTATTCCAACTTCTCTATGGTTCATACCCTCCGATACTACTCATAGATTCATCAAAATAAGCAAACAACACGATGAAAAACAGAATCTGCCAAAAACAGAACAGTCTGTAGTAATATGTATCAAACGTATACTTATGTAACTCCAAAAATTCTAAACTAAATTGGTGGACCTGAGGAATTTGTCTATTAATCATCTTCAAAACGAATCAAAAAAGCACTCTCCAGTAAAACATGGCAGCTAATCTCGTGAGCGCAAAGTTTCTGGTTTTTACAGCAAGATCATATAGACTTCAACCAAGTCTTCCCAAAGGTTCTACTTGGCACAAATACTAACTAAAACATAGAACCACATATAACCAGAGGCTAGATGAATTATTTATTACTAAACAGGAACAAAAATCAAGGAACAATAATAAAATTGGGTTGCCTCCCAACAAGCGCTATCGTTTAACACCCCTAGCTAGGCATGATGATTTCAATGATGCTCAAATAAAAGATAAGAATTGAAACATAAAGAGAGCATCATGAAGAATATGACTAGCACATTTAATTCTAACCCACTTCCTATGCATAGGGATTTTGTGAGCAAACAACTTATGGGAACAATAATCAACTAGCATAGGAAGGCAAAACAAGCATAGCTTCAAAACTTTAAGCACATAGAGAGGAAACTTGATATTATTGCAATATGTAGAAGCATATGATCCTCTCTCATAATAATTTTCAGTAGCATCATGAATGAATTCAACCATATAACCAGCACCTAAAGCATTATTTTCATGATCTACTTGCATAGAAATTTTACTACTCTCCACATAAACAAATTTCTTCTCATGAATAGTAGTGGGAGCAAACTCAACAAAATAATTATCATGTGAGGCATAATCCAATTGAAAACTAAAATCATGATGACAAGTTTCATGGTTATCATTATTCTTAATAGCATACAAGTCATCACAATAATCATCATAGATAGCAACTTTGTTCTCACAATCAATTGGAACCTCTTCCGAAATAGTGGATTCATCACTAAGTAAAGTCATGACCTCTCCAAATCCACTTTCATCAATATAATCATCATAAATAGGAGGCATGCTTTCATCATAATAAATTTGCTCATCAAAACTTGGGGGACAAAAGATATCATCTTCATCAAACATAGCATCCCCAAGCTTGTGGCTTTGCATATCATTAGCATCATGGGTATTCAAAGAATTCATACTAACAACATTGCAATCATGCTCATCATTCACATATTTTATGCCAAGCATTCTATGTAATTCTTCTTCTAGTACTTTAGCACAATTTTCCTTCTCATCATTTTCACGAAAGATATTAAAAAGATGAAGCGTATGAGACAAACTCAATTCTATTTTTTTTGTAGTTTTCTTTTAATGACTAAACTAGTGATAAAACAAGAAACAAAAAGATTCGATTGCAAGATCTAAAGATATACCTTCAAGCACTCACCTCCCCGGCCACGGCGCCAGAAAAGAGCTTGATGTCTACTACACAACCTTCTTCTTGTAGACGTTGTTGGGCCTCCAAGTGTGGAGGTTTGTATGACAGTAGCAAATTTCCCTCAAGTGGATGACCTAACGTTTATCAATCCATAGGAGGCGTACGATGAAGATGGTCTCTCTCAAACAACCCTGCAACCAAATAACAAAAAGTCTCTTGTGTCACCAACACACCCAATACAATGGTAAATTGTATAGGTGCACTAGTTCGGCGAAGAGATGGTGATACAAGTGCAATATGGATGGTAGATAAAGGTATTTGTAATCTGAAATTATAAAAACAGAAAGGTAGCAAGCGATAAAAGTGAGCGTAAACAGTATTGCAATGCTAGGAAACAAGGCCTGAGGTTCATACTTTCACTAGTGCAAGTTCTCTCAACAATAATAACATAACTGAATCATATAACTATCCCTTAACATGCAACAAAGAGTCACTCCAAAGTCACTAATAGCGGAGAACAAACGAAGATATTATGGTATGGTACGAAACCACCTCAGAGTTATCATTTTTGATCCATCTATTCAAGAGTCTGTAGTAAAATAACACGAAGCTATTCTTTCCGTTCGATCTATCATAGAGTTCATACTAGAATAACACCTTAAGAAACAAATCAACCAAAACCCTAATGTGACCTAGATACTCCATTGTCACCTCAAGTATCTGTGGGCATGATTATATGATATGCATCACACAATCTCAGATTCATCTATTCAACCAACACAAAGTACTTCAAAGAGTGCCCCAAAGTTTCTACCGGAAAGTCAAGACGAAAACGTGTGCCAACCCCTATGCATAAGTTCACAAGGTCATGAAACCCGCAAGTTGATCACCAAAACATACATCAAGTGGATCACATGAATATCCCATTGTCACCAAAGATAAGCACGGCAAGACATACATCAAGTGTTCTCAAATCCTTAAAGACTCAATCCAATAAGATAACTTCAAAGGGAAAACTCAATCCATTACAAGAGAGTAGAGGGGGAGAAACAGCATAAGATCCAACTATAATAGCAAAGCTCGCGATACATCAAAATCGTGCCAAATCAAGAACACGAGAGAGAGAGAGAGAGAGAGATCAAACACATAGCTACTGGTACATACCCTCAACCCCAAGGTGAACTACTCCCTCCTCGTCATGGAGAGCGTTGGGATGATGAAGATGGCCACCGGTGAGGGATCCCCCCTCCGGCAGGGTGCCGGAACAGGGTCCCGATTGGTTTTTGGTGGCTAGAGGATTGCGGCGGTGAAACTCCCGATCTATTGTGCTCCTCGGTGTTTTTAGGGTATATGGACATATATAGGCGAAGGAAGTCGGTCAGGGGAGCCACGAGGGGGCCACGAGGGTGGGGGCGTGCCCAGGGGGTAGGGCGCACCTCCCTGCCTCGTGGCTTCCTTGTTGCTTCCCTGACGTATACTCCAAGTCTCCTGGATTACTTCCGTTCCAAAATGATCGCTCCCAAAGGTTTCATTCTGTTTGGACTCCATTTGATATTCCTTTTCTGCGAAACACTGAAATAGGCAAAAAACCAGCAATATGGGCTGGGCCTCCGGTTAATAGGTTAGTCCCAAAAATAATATAAAAGTGTATAATAAAGCCCATTAAACATTCAAAACAGATAATAAAATAGCATGAATACTTCATAAATTATAGATACGTTGGAGACGTATCAACGCCCGCCAACAAGAGAAAGGTGGCAAACTTACGTTGGGGGCTGACATGGGGGCTGTGCCGGGGGCTGGACTCCGAACTGGTGAAGCTCATCCCCGGATCACGAGGGGTGCTTGCAGGGGGCTTCGCACTCATCGAAACCCTGGCCATTTTTATCCTCTGGGCCAGCGTCTCCGAGTCGCTGCAACAACGAAGCCAGATCAAGATAAAGTAATACAAGTAAGGAGTCAAAGAATAGATGGGGGAAACAGAGTGCATACTCGTCCTCCTCTTCTTCTGCCCTCCTCTTCTTCCTCGAGCTGAACGAGCCAAGGTCATATTTGTTCGGTGGGACAGGGCCCGCCGGGGAAGGAGATGGAGTCCTTATGCGTCCAGCCACAGGAGAAGCAGCGGCGCGTCTGCTCGAGGAGGAAGGAGCGGCGCCACGCTTGGTTGGAGAGGAGGCAGGAGCTGGGGCCTCTTCAATGTTGCGGCCCTCTTCGCCGCTGCGTCCGCCTCCAGCGCCTTCGCAGCTGTGCGCCTCATCTGGCGCATGGGATCTGCCTGAGCCCCTTGCCACTGTGTGGCCTTTCCGAGGCGATTTGGCTCGTTGGAGCCGGTCCGTCGCAAGACGCGCCTCTTCTTCAGGGCCGAGGGCTCGTCCGCCACGAACGCCTCCCCGGCCGGCTCTTCGGTTGCTTCCGCGGCAGAGGGAACCCCGGCACCAGCGCCACTGATCTCCTCGACGGGCTCCACCCACTTGAGCAACCTTTTCTCCTCTTCAGCCTCCTCGGCCTCGTCATCCACAGCACCGCAACTTCCGGCCTCCCGGCAAGGTCCACCTCCTTCACCCTGGCGGCAATATACGCCAGCTCTTGGTCGGTAGTGGGGTGGATGAGCTCTGGCTCGTCGCGGACACGGCCCTCCGACAAGTTGTCGAAGAATTGTTGCACCACCTCCGCCTTTGGCTTGGCCCAAGTTGGATCCATGCCATGAGCGTTGAAGACAGGCATCATGGCAATAATCTCGGTCTGGCGAGAGTTATTGCTCATTGGATGCACCCCTGCCGGCAACCTGAATGGGTGGCCTTTCTTGCCGGCCTTTGCGGCCTTGCTGGCCCACTCAGGGTTGCCATTCTCATCCATCTTGAGCTGAAAGAGCCTCTGGCAGACGGATGTGTGCTACATCACCGTAAAGTTGTGCTTCAAGCCAGGGTGGAGCCTCATGATATCCGCCGCATTCCTGAAATCCTAGGCCGGCCTTCCCTTCTGGTGTAAGGTAGCGATGCGGTGACGGATGAAATCAGCCCCAACCATCTCCAGCGTGAGGCCGGCAGAGACGAGGCGGAGGATCTTGGTGGTGGCAACCGTGAGCTTCGCGCCACTGGGGTCGGAGTCGCTCCAGTCGTCGCCGCTGACTGGCGGACCTCGCAGAAGTGTTGTGGCTCTTTCTCCACAATCCAGCACCACCGGCACCCCATTCGTCCCATTGCTCCTTCTGCAAGCCCTCCGGATATGCACCCTTGCACAGAGGCCTCGGGATCCAAGTGACGGAGCCAGAGATGGCGTCCCCTTGCTGAACCCGGGGAAGAAATAATGGCGAAAGAGCGTCGTGCTGGGGTAGAACCCGGCGAAGCCCTTGCATAGATGGGCAAAACGGGCCATGCACGCCACCGCGTTCGGCGTGAAGTACAGGAGATGGAAGCCGTAGGTGTGCATGATGTCGTTGAAGAAATCTGAGGAAGGGGGGCAGAGGCCTTGGCAAATGGAGCAGGGATGACCTTGTTGGCAGGATGCCCCATCGTCTCCTTCCCCCACAAGCACAGGAACTGGTCCTTGAGCGTGAGCACATCAATCATCAAAGGGAAGAGGGTGTGCTCCTTCTGCATCTTCACCAGCTCACTCTCCGGCAACTCCTTCCCCGCGGCGGCCTTGGTCGCTTTCTTGCCCTTGCTAGCCTTGGGTGCCATGGCGGCTATGGAGGGGCAAGGGATCGAAATGCGATGGAGGCGCGACGGCGGCGAGCAGAGGCACAAAGCTCTGGTTTGGATTTGGGGGGAGAAGAGGGGAATGGCGGTTCCGAGATTGGGAGAAGCAGAGAAGGTAAATGAGCAGTACCCTAGCGGTTTTTTCCTTTTTGGGGGGAAGGCGTGGGCCAGCTCTTTACCATTTACTACGGGATGACGCATGCTTGCCACGCCCATCCCACGCACGATCCACACATCACACGCACGACGCGGGGTGTGGGGAAGCGCAACTGCCAGAGAAATCGTGACGGTTTGCCTCTGCCACGCCCGCCTGCGCACTGCTTTGGGCCTGGCCCAACTATGCCTTGCGCTTATGTGTAGCCCAGGCCTGGGGGCTCCTGTCAGTGTGCAAAAGTATGGGTACTTCTGTACCCCTTACTTGTGCACGAACGGTCACAGCCACCCCTACAGCAAGGCTTGGCGAGGCAGAGGAAGATAGTAGAAGGCAAGACAGGTACAAAGAATATCAAGACAGCTGCCCAGAGTAGCAAGCAGCAAGAGGCAAGTAGGGTCGCGCCCGGCAACAAGCCTTGCCGAGGCTACCTGCGCGGCCCCCGGCAAGCCCCTTGCCGGGGCAGCTTGCGAAGAGACCAGCAAGGCCACCACCCTTGGGCTTGAGAGCTCTGACACCATCGACAATATTAAAGACCAAGATTCAAAGAGCACATGCCTGGTAGCATGCGGCTCCTCACGAAGATCGACAACCCACAAGTCCACGTGGGATCAAATGATGAAGACCCCCGGCAGGACCCTTGCCAGGGACGACTCCAAGGCCCCCGTCAAGCCTTGTCGCGACGATCGTTGGGCCACAGCCAGGCCCATGCTCGGCAGGTTTTCGCCACCTCACCACCACTCCAACGCGGCTATAAGCATGCCAGCAGAACAGGCACATGCGTGGCGGCATGCAGATCTTCGTGGAAGCCTGCCACTTTGCCAACATAGCAGCTGGTTCACCAGCATGGCACTGCATGCCTCGTCGGCCCATATGTGTGGCAAGGCGAGGGGAAGCGGCGAAGGACGGAATGGCCTTTGTTGCCATCCCTGATAAAGCGAGAGGACACGTAGGCGTTGCATTAAATGCGATTGTCCTATGCCGATCGGGCGATAAGCTCGTACTACTATAGATTGCCACCTCCTGTGTGCCACTGTGGCAACCCCTTTGTGTATAAAAGGAGTCCTGGGGCGCACAGAGAGGGGATTTTTCAGACTTTTGAACAAGGCACGCACTGTAGCTAGTTCAAAAGCTCAAGAACACTCATATAACTAGATAAAGTAGGACTAGGGTATTACGCATCTCCGCGGCCCGAACCTAGATAAAAACCTTCTATGTGCTAACAACTCGATCTGCTCTTCGTGCAACTAATCCCCCGCCAAACATAGAAGGGATCCTAGTGACCCCATAGGTGATCGGTTTCCTCGACAATATTGATTTGTTACGACGTGCCGAAGTGTGGTACTTCCTTGCAATTAACTCCCCTCAAACGGGTCTCAAACGCCCGGGCTGACCAGTACCCCTTATATCCAACCCAAATATGGAGTGCATATTGGGGGCGCCCCGGCGCACTCGCCACGTTGGACTGATGCCGAGTCCCACGCAGAAATGGCTGGAAACCTGGCGGTCCGAAGCTCGTCTCCTCCGTCGGACCGATGTAGCTGCATGGTGCCACTCCAGCAGGCCACATAGTGCCTAGCCCGGCTATTTAAGTCGACTGGCGGCACCGAAACCCTACCATCCACATTTTTCTCCATCTGTCCGCCGCCGTCGCCACTTTCCACTCCCCTTGTTCGCCTACTAGCCATGCCCCCACGCCGCCGGGTGAGGAGCGAACCATTTCTAACACCGAAGCGCTGGCTCGAGCTACTTGAGCAGATCCGGGCAAGGCACAAAGCCCGGATCACCATGGGGCTACCTCCGGATGCAGTCGATCCGGAGGAGGAGTTGAAGGAGGAGGAGTTGAAGGAGGAGGAGGAGGAGGAGGAGGAGGAGGAGGAGAAGGTTGAGGAGAAGGAGCATGAGTCGAGGGAGGAGGGTGTGAGGGACGCTGGCAACGCGGATCTGAGGGCGGAGTAGGAGGCCATCCTCAATTCCCTCCAATTGGAGTTGGCTGCGGAGGCCAGACGCCATTGCCGGTAAGAGACAGAGGCGCAAGAGGCTGTGGAGGAGGCGGAGATGCCCACCTACATTGATGAGGTCAAGCAGGAGGTGGATAAGCCAGAGCCCTCCTACCCGCCCGTCCAGCCGATGCCCGGCACCATCGTCGTGGACAACTTCAATGACGAAGTGGCTAATTTGAGACGTGACCGGTCACTGTTCGCGAATGCGCTCGGTCGCGTGCGCGGACTTTTGAGTGGCCAAATTTGCAAAGTCCGGTTGTAGATGCTCTAAAAACTATCAAAGCAAGTGTTTTTTTAAGGGACTAGTGCCATGAAACTGCTGAAATTTCAGATGGGCCTTAAGCCCATATAGCAATTTTTGAAAAATCTCTAAGGGCTCACATGGGTTTATTCGCACTAGGTGGAGGTGGGAAGTTTAGTCCCACCCCGGAAGTGTAAGAGGAGTTGGACCTTCTTATAAGGGTGGCTCTTCTACATGCTATTAGAGCTTGAGAAGAGAAAAGGCCCTCGCGCGCTCCTCCTCCGCCGCCCGCCTCGCCACGCCTCGTCACGGCGCGCCGCGGGTTGCGGAAATGAGCCGAGCCGAGCTCACACCTATACGCTTATTTTTGCCAGTCACTAACAGAGAGTTTCTGACAGCAGGGCCACGATCTGAGACGTTGGATCATGGGCTATCACCGACTCGGACGTGGATCGAGCCCACGTCTCTCCACGCTGTTGCGTCTATATAAGTGTGCGGTGTCTCCTAACCCTAGCCGCCACGATCAGATAACATCTGCTCCACGCGAACCTCCCACCATCGTTCCTTTGCTGTTGCTGCCGCCGGTGACTCCATCCCGTCCGCCGCGTACACGGTCGACGGGAGAGCAGGTCTCCGAAACCCCGTCTCTCCGGTTCCTGTATGGGAGAGAGACGAATAGGTTTTTGGGAAGCGACTACGCGACTGCTCACCTCCGATCCACTACTTCCTCTATGACCGCGTCGTCTCCATCATCACCATGTCCAGCGACGCCGAATGTGCCGCCGCCGAGAAGACCAAGGCCGACAAGAAGGTCGCCGAGGACGCTACTGCTGCTGCCACCGCCACGGCGGCTTCTGCATGGCCTACTGGAGGGTATAACACGTTTATCCCTCTCCTGATAATTTCTGTATTAGCAGTGCTAGCATCATGTGTAGATTTGTCTACTGTTTGCGTAGTACGTGCTTGTTTAGACCAGTACCAGTATGTTGTTAGTTCTGTCAATGCCATGCTAGTTATCTACTTGTGGATTAAATTAGTCGAAAATTGCCTATTTACTTAGCAATCCAAAAACCTATTATGTGTAGGTATTTTTCGGTCAGTGGCTTTGCTGCAGCACTGAAACCGGATAAGTTTACCGGTACGTATTTTAAGCTTTGGCAGACAAAGACCACCTTATGGCTCACGGCTATGAACGTGTTTTGGGTCACCAGTGTGTCCACTGGAACGATTGCTCCTGAATAGGAGAAGGCGTTCAAGGAGGCAACCACTGTGTTTCTCGAAGCAGTTCTCAGCGTGATCGGAGATAAACTGGTCGACGCATATTTACATGTGCATGTCACCAAGGACTTGTGCGAGGCGCTCGAATCTAAGTTCGGGGCTGCCGATGCAGGGAGCAAGATGTATATTATAGAGCAGTTCCATGATTATAAGATGGTTGAGAACCGTCCTGTACTGGAGCAGGCTCATGAGATAATATGCATTGTTAAAGAGCTTGAGCTTCTGAAGTGCGAGTTACCGGGCAAGTTTGTCATGGGCTGCATAATCGCTAAGCTCCCTAATTCCTGGAGGAACTTTCCCACCACTCTGAAACATCAGAGGCGTGAATTCTCTGTTTAGGATGTCATTGGCCATCTAAGTGTTGAGCAGAATTCGAGGGTAAAGGATTCGCACGGAAAAGGGGCCGAAGGGACTTCTGTTGCCAACATGGTGAACAAGAGGAACTTCAACTCCCACAAGCCCAAGGGAAAGAACGGTGTCCAACAGAATACCGACTTCAAGAAGAAGGGTAAGAAGACCTTCAAGAAGAACAAGAAGGATGAGGGCTGCTTTACTTGTGGTTCGGTTGAACATTGGGCCAACAAGTGCCCAAACAAGTACAAGAAGTCAGGACAGGACCCCAAGTCTGTCAACATGATTGTGGGCAACAATGAGAATGGTGCATCTAGGTACGGTAATTTATTTACTGTTTTTTCAGTGTTTCAGCCCAACGACTGGTGGGTGGACACAGGTGCAGGTGTTCATGTGTGTGCTGACATTTCATTGTTTTCTTCTTACCAGGTCACGGGCCACGGGTCCGTATTGATGGGGAATGGCATGAGTGCTTCTGTTCATGGTGTTGGCACGGTCGATCTGAAGTTTACTTCAGGAAGGATCGTGCAGTTGAAGAACGTGCAGCATGTCCCCGCCATCAAGAAGAACCTCGTTAGTGGCTCCCTTCTATGTAGAGAAGGGTTTAAGTTGGTTTTTGAGTCTAATAAATTAGTTGTTACTAAGTATCGACTATTTGTTGGAAAAGGTTATGAGAGCGGAGGGATGTACCGTCTTTCCCTCGCAGATTTCTGTAATAAAGTCGTGAACCATATTCATTCGAGTGTTAATGAATCTGAAGTTTGGCATTCACGTCTTTGTCACATTGTTTCGGTGTTATGACATGGCCAGCTAAGTTGGATTTAATCCCCAGTTTCACTCTAGCCAAAGGTTCTAAGTGTCTTTCATGTGTGCAAGCTAAGCAACCTCGCCAGCCTCACAAGGCTACGGAGGAGAGACACTTGGCACCATTAGAACTCATACATTCTGATCTTTGTGAGATGAATGGTGTGTTGACTAAAGGTGGAAAGAAATACTTCATGACATTGATAGATGATTCCACTAGATATTGCTATGTGTATCTATTAAATACTAAAGATGAGGCTCTACACTACTTTAAAATCTATAAGGCAGAAGTCGAGAATCAACTTGAAAAGAAAATTAAACGAGTCCGGTCAGATCATGGTGGAGAGTACTTCTCGAGTGAGTTTGATTCCTTTTGTGTGGAACATGGCATTATTCATGAGAGGACGCCTCCCTATTCTCCCCAGTCAAACGGGGTTGCCAAGCGAAAAAGCCATACTCTAACTGATCTGGTTAATGCCATGTTAGATACATCGGGTTTATCCAAGGCATGGTGGGGGAGGCTATATTGACGGCATGTCATGTCCTGAATAAAGTTCCGACAGAGGATAATGAGATCACTCCCTATGAGAAATGGGCAAAGAGAAGGACAACACTCTCGTACTTGCGTACTTGGGGCTGTTTGGCAAAAGTCAACGTGCCGATCCCCAAAAAGCGTAAGCTTGGACCCAAGACTATGGACTGCGTTAATTTGGGCTACGTTAAGAACAGTGTTGGCTATAGATTTCTAGTAGTGAAATCTGAGGTACCTGACCAGAAGGTCGGTACAATTATGGACTCTAAAGATGCTACATTCTTCGAGGATATTTTTCCTATGAGAGATACACAAAGCACTTCTAGACAGGAATCTGAGGAGACTCCTGAACCTGCCATTCCTATGGAATACTATGAACAAACACATGATGGAAATCCTGAGGAGGATGACAAGGAAACCCTTGGTAGGGGCAAGAGACAAAGGACTGCAAAGACCTTTGGTGATGATTTCTTCGTGTACCTCGTGGATGATACTCCCACTTCTATTTCAGAAGCGTATGCCTCTCCAGAAGCTGACTACTGGAAGGATGCGGTCCGTAGCGAGATGGATTCCATCATGGCTAACGGGACATGGGAGATCACTGAGCGTCCCTATGGTTGCAAACCATTGGGATGTAAGTGGGTGTTCAAGAAAAAGCTTAGGCCCGATGGAACGATTGAAAAGTAAAAGGCTAGGCTTGTGGCCAAGGGCTATGACCAGAAAGAAGAGGAAGATTTCTTCGATACTTATTCACCTGTGGCTAGACTGAGCACCATTCAAGTATTACTCTCGTTGGTGGCCTCGCATGGTGTTCTCGTCCACCAGATGGATGTTAAGACGGCTTTTCTGAATGGAGAGCTAAATGAGGAAATCTACATGCAATAGCCACATGGATTTGTGATAGATGGTTAGGAAAGGAATGTGTGTAGGTTGCTGAAAATCTTTATATGGCCTGAAGCAAGCACCTAAGCAATGACATGATAAGTTCAATACAAGTCTGACATCTGTTGGTTTCGTTGTTAATGAGGCTAACAAATATGTACACTATCGCCATGGTGGGGGCAAAGGAGTTATACTGTGCTTGTATGTTGATGACATACTGATATTCGGAACAAACCTCAAAATCATTGAGGAGGTCAAATCGTTTCTATCTCAGAACTTTGAGATGAAAGACCTTGGTGTGGCTGATGTTATCTTGAACATCAAGCTACTGAGAGATAACGAGGGTGGGATCACACATGCAATCTCACTATGTTGAGAAGGTGTTGAGTCGTTTTGGATATTCGGGTTGCACACCATCTCAAACACCATATGATCCTAGCGTGTTGATTCGAAAGTCCAAAGGCATGGCTAAAGATCAATTGAGATACTCTCAAATAATTGGTTCACTGATATACCTAGCAAGCGCAACGAGGCCTGACATCGTGTTTGCTGTGAGCAAACTGAGCGGGTTTGTTTCCAAACCGGGTGATGTACATTGGCATGTTGTTGAAAGAGTTATGCGCTATCTGAAAGGTACTATGAACTATGGACTTCACTATACCGGAGACCCGTCGGTACTTGAAGGGTATAGTGATGCGAATTGGATCTCTGATGCTGATGAGATGAAGGCCACAACTGGGTATATGTTTACTCTTAGAGGTGGCGCTGTTTCCTGGAAGTCTTGCAAGCAAACGATCTTAACGAGATCGATAATGGAAGCAGAATTAAGAACATTAGACACATCTGGTGTTGAAGCAGAATGGCTTCGAGATCTTTTGATGGACTTGCCATTGGTTGATAAACCGGTTCCGGCTATCCTTATGAACTATGATAATCAGACTGTCATCACCAAGGTGAAGAGTTCAAAGGACAACATGAAGTCCAACAAACACATAAGAATGAGATTAAAAGTTGTCAGAAAATTAAGAAACTCCGGAGTGATAGCATTGGACTATGTCCATACGGCTAAGAATCTGGCAGATCCCTTTACGAAAGGGCTATCGCGTGTTGTGATAGATAGTGCATCGAGGGAGATGGGTATGAGACCCACATGAGTTGCCATGATGGTAAACCAACCTATGTGATCGAAGATCCCGTGAAGTAGGACCTGGAAAAACAAGCCAGTGGTGAACTGAGGAGAGTAACTATACTAACTCACTCCGTTGAAGATGCAATACTCTCAATACTATATGGTAGGATGACTATTGTCTTAATGTGTTTCAAAGCTTATGTAAGCAAGATGCTATCCTACAGAGCGATCTTTGGAGGAACACACCTATGTGAGCCAGACTGCTAGTCACAGTCTATGAGATTGGGTGATCTCTAGTAAGCTCATGAATAGGTTAGGAGTGTGACTTATATGCTCCACCCGAGGGGTCAGCCTTCGGCAACCCAGTACTAGTAAGACATGTGGTGAAGCTTCTTTACACCAAACTGACAATTCAAGACATAATCCATTGTTCAGTTGTGAAGGAGTGTAGCTACCTGCTCTAGGTGAAGCTCAACCTTAACAGGTCTTCACTGAAACACTAGTATATCGAAACAGCAATTGGAACAGAGGACACAATGAGCCCTTGAGATCTGGTGGGGGATTGCTGAAATTTGAGATGACCTTAAGCCCATATTGCAATTTCTGAAAAATCTCTAAGGGTCCATGTGGGTTTATTGGCACTAGGTGGAGGTGGGAAGTTTAGTCCCACCCCGAAAGTGGAAGAGGAGTTGGACCTCCTTATAAGGATGACTCTTCTACATGCTATTGGAGCTTGAGAAGAGAAGAGGCCCTCGCGCGCTCCTCCTCCTCCGCCCGCCTCGCCTCGACGCGGGTTGCGGGAACGAGCCGAGCTCACACCTATGCGCTTATTTTTGCCAGTCACTAACGGAGAGTTTCTGACAGCAGGACCACGATCTGAGACGTCGGATCGTGGGCTGTCACGGACTCCACGCGGTTGCGTCTATATAAGTGTGTGGTGTCTCCTAACCCTAGCCGCCACGATCAGATCACATCTGCTCCACGCGAACCGCCCACCGTCGTTCCTTTGCTGCCGCTGCCGCTGGTGACTCCATCCCGTCCGCCGCGTACACGGTCGACGGGAGAGCATGTCTCCGAAACCCCGTCTCTCCGGTTTCTGTACGGGAGAGAGACGAATAGATTTTTGGGAAGCGACTACGCGACTGCTCACCTCCGATCCACTACTTCCTCTACGTCCGCGTCGTCTCCGTCACCACCATGTCCAGCGAGCCGAACGTGCCGCCGCCGAGAAGACCGAGGCCGACAAGAAGGCCGCCAAGGACACTGCTGCTGCTGCCACCGCCGCAGCGGCTTCTGCATGGCTTACTGGAGGGTATAACGCGTTTATCCCTCTCCTGATAATTTCTGTATTAGCAGTGCTAGCATCATGTGTAGATTTGTCTACTGTTTGCGTAGTACGTACTTGTTTAGACCAGTACCAGTATGTTGTTAGTTCTGTCAATGCCATGCTAGTTATCTACTTATAGATTAAATTAGTCGAAAAATTGCCTATTTACTTAGCAGAAACTACGGTCCCAAGCTGGTCCATCTCCTCGAGCCCTCCCTGTCAAAAATTCTCTGCCTGCCCGCGATACGAAAGAGCCCGTTCACATTTCTTTTTGAAATTTAGACATTTTCTGAATTTCATGATCATTTTCGAAACTTGATACTTTTTTTGAAATCTAGTTCTTTTTAAAATTCTTGGACATTTTTAGAAATTCGGAACATTTCTCAATTTCTTGATTTTTTTGAAGTTCAAAACACTTTTTAAATTCGTGAACATTTTTTGAAATCCAGGAATGATTTTCATGAGCATTTTTAGAGTTCGTTATCTTTTTTGAATTCGTTTTTTATAAGAAGCCCACAACATTGTTTTTCGAATTTGGGATTCAGAACATTTTTGAAGTTAAAAAGAAAAGAAAAGAAAAAGAAAAGCAGGGGCGCCCGGCCCCGCACTTGGGCTGGCAAAAGCAGGTCTCTCCAAAAGTTTGCACTGGCGCGCCAGCGCTGGTTCTCTCTCAGTTTCGTTTCCGCAAGCCCATACAAATACCAGTTCAAAAGTAAAAACGAAAAAAAAAAGCCCCAAACCACTAGGTTTCCGCTAACCTTCCTCCATGGCTCGCAAGCGCCGCCGCGCGGACCAGAGCACGCCGGCGCCACCTCCGCCCCTCCGGACTAAATCGTCTCAGCGGAAACCCGTGGTCGTCTTCGCCCACGGCGCCGGCGCCCCCTCCTCCTCTGATTGGATGACCTGGTGAGCTCCCTTTCTCTGTCTGTTCTGCATCACGCGATTCATGGATCTGTGGCCAGTATGATTATCTTCGGTAGAATGTCCTCATTTGCGTGATGAAACCCCACCTTCAAAAAATCAGTTGAACTGAGGATTCCACTTTGTATCCACATCTGATCTGTGCTTGGTATCTGCATAGTTATGTTTAAGAACTGACAATTGATTCTTCCAGCTGGAAGGAGATGGTGAAAGAAGCCCTGGATGCCGTTGAAGCAGTGACATTTGACTATCCATGTGAGTTTATTTGATTCACTCTACTGCTAATCGTTTCATTTTTATCCGAAGGTCCAGTTCTTAATTCTTGACCCATGTTCACTTTGGTTGGTGAATTAATCAAACAACAACGCTGCAGATATGTCGGGTGGTAAGCGGAGGCCTCCCCCAAAGGCGGACAAGCTCGTCGATCATCATCTCAGTGTGGTGAAGAATGCTGTAGCAGAGCATCCTGGTCACCCGCTTGTTCTTATGGGGAAGTCTATGGGTTCGAGGTGACATTTAGTGATGTGATAATGTTGTTGCTTGTGCATCTTTTTGGTTTTGTTATATGATCTGACTTCAGAGTACACTTATGTGATGCCGCAACATTTTCAGGGTCAGCTGCATGGTAGCTAGCTCCGATGATATCAGTGTTTCTGCAGTCATTTGCTTGGGTTATCCATTGAAGGTATCCCGTATCCCCACTTTACTGTGTGTACTTAGTATTTGGGTTGCTTCCTGGCCTATCTCCTTATTGAATTGTTGCGCCTGTGTTCTTCAAAGTTCAATACTATAATACACACCGAAATGAATTTGGATCTCCATCACAATTTAATTGTTGTAGAATTCAACCATTTATGTTGTATACAGATCTGCATGCTATTGTTTCTCGTTTTTTGTTACAACTATGCAGTGACATTTTTATATGATAATTCACTGTCATTTTGTATACAGACAATTCACTTTCTCAGATAGAATCACAAACTAAAGAAGATGTTCCTTTTGTTTTGCATCTTTGCTTTCTTCAACAGGGAGCGAAAGGGGCACTGAGGGACGAGATACTACTAAAGCTGATGGTTCCAACAATGTTTGTGCAGGTACTGAAGAAAAATAGTTTCTTTCTTTGTTTTCTGATAAATATGCGCAATGAAAATTTTAGGGATTGTTTGGAACGCATAGTCTGATAGGAAATTTATGGCAAACAGTTCAATTCCGACAAGAATATGAAAATTTTCGTGTTCCAAACAGGGTGTAAATAGTATTTTTATAATCTTGACTAGCGGTGGATGTGTTCACAGGGCAACAAAGATGGCCTATGCCCCTTGGACAAGCTTGAGTTAACTCGGAAGAAGATGACCTGCAAGAATGAACTGCATGTTGTTGATGGTGGTGACCACTCTTTCAAAGTCAGCCAAAAATACCAAAAATCTGCTGGAATAAGTCAACATGATGTTGAATTAGAAGCTGTTAAAGCAATTGCACAGTTCGTCCAGAAGTCCATCGCAGAAAGCTTAACCTAGCTGTTCCTTCAGAATTTTCTTATAACATCTAATGTTAGGTTCCTGATCATAATATTCTGGCTTTTCTTAGGGGAAATATTCTGGCTTTTGAATGATCTAATGTGATCGTGTACTTGGTTCGTTGACTGGTTATGGTTACATGTAAAACAATGCTATTGTCCCCCTGAAATGTAATATGCTTGTAATTATTTGTGTTGTTTTTATCATGGAACACCCTTTTGCCTTGCACCGTGCTTTTTCCATGATTGAGATAAACCGCACCGAATATTCATACATAAACTTGCTCTTGCTGCTTATCTATGAATCGTAACTATTTCAATATTATCAGTGGCAAGTTTCCTCAAAAGTGGATGTCGGCAAGCCTTTGGTCATAATGTCGACGAACTGCAGTGTTGTGGGAACATAAAGAACTCGAATCTTCCCAAGAGCAACCTGTTTGTGATGTGGCACGCTCAATACCAATCACACTTGGTACACCTAGTGCATCGACTATGCTGAGTCGTTGATAAGTATGGAGCATCAACGATGTCGGCTGGCTGCCGATTCGGGGCTGAACACTCCACACATTGGAGGAGAGCTCCTAATGCGTAAAGACAGAGAACTGAGCATAGCTCAGTTTTGCAGCCAGCCCACCAGGGTTCAAGTTTTGGCTTGAGCATTTGGTGCTCACGGAGTTTTCTTCTATATAAAAAATGCCAATAGGCTAGTCTAATCCGGGTTGGTCTCATTTTTTTTATGCGCGAAGACTACATTTTAGTAACTGTAGAAATAATTGTTTGGTACAATACGACTGTATTCACTTCATGGGTGTTTGTATATAACATGTCTGGGGGTATGTCCGTTCACGACTAGAACCCTAATTATAGAGTACATACTTGAGCTACAAACGGGACAACTATACGAATACACATACGTGTACACACGAAATAAATACAATCATCTGTCAACACCCCCTCTGTAGTCAAAGCGTCGTGTCTTGCGAAGATTGGACCGGAACTCCTCAAAAGTGGATGTCGGCAAGCCTTTGGTCATGATGTCGACGAACTGCTGCGTTGTGGGAACATAAAGAACTCAAATCTTCCCAAGAGCAACCTGTTCGTGATGTGGCACGCTCAATACCAATCACACTTGGTACACCTAGTGCACCAACTATGCTGAGTCGTTGATAAGTATGGAGCATAAACGACGAAGCCTTAAGGAAGATACCAAATATGGAGTACTTCCTCCTAACGAAGTTGCACCAGAGAAGTTCCCCGGCCAGGATGCTACGAAAGCACCATGGCTAGACAAAGGCATGAAGAAGGTAAACAACAGAGCCATGGGCATTTGGTGCTCACGGAGTTTTCTTCTATAAAAAATGCCAACAGGCTAATCTAGTCCGGGTTGGTCTCATTTTTTTATGCGCGAAGACTACTTTTTTAGTAAATGTAGAAATAATTGTTTGGTGCAAGACGACTGTATTCACTTCATGGGTGTTCGTATATAACATGTCCAGGGGTATGTCCGTTCATGACTAGAACCCTAATTATAGAGTACATACTTGAGCTACAAACGGGACAACGATACGAATACACATACGTGTACACATGAAATAAATACAATCATCTGTCAGCACCCCCTCTGTAGTCAAAGCGTCGTGTCTTGCGAAGATTGGAGCGGAACTCCTTAAAAGTGGATGTCGGCAAGCCTTTGGTCATGATGTCGACGAACTGCTGCGTTGTGGGAACATAAAGAACTCGAATCTTCCCAAGAGCAACCTGTTCGTGATGTGGCACGCTCAATATTAATCACACTTGGTACACCTAGTGCATCGACTATGATGAGTCGTTGATAAGTATGGAGCATCAACGACGAAGCCTTAAGGAAGATACCAAATATGGAACACTTCCTCCTAACGAAGTTGCACCAGAGATTCGAGTTCCCCGGCCAGGATGCTTGGGTTATCCATTGAAGGTATCCCGTATCCCCACTTTACTGTGTGTACTTAGTATTTGGGTTGCTTCCTGGCCTATCTCCTTATTGAATTGTTGCGCCTGTGTTCTTCAAAGTTCAATACTATAATACACACCGAAATGAATTTGGATCTCCATCACAATTTAATTGTTGTAGAATTCAACCATTTATGTTGTATACAGATCTGCATGCTATTGTTTCTCGTTTTTTGTTACAACTATGCAGTGACATTTTTATATGATAATTCACTGTCATTTTGTATACAGACAATTCACTTTCTCAGATAGAATCACAAACTAAAGAAGATGTTCCTTTTGTTTTGCATCTTTGCTTTCTTCAACAGGGAGCGAAAGGGGCACTGAGGGACGAGATACTACTAAAGCTGATGGTTCCAACAATGTTTGTGCAGGTACTGAAGAAAAATAGTTTCTTTCTTTGTTTTCTGATAAATATGCGCAATGAAAATTTTAGGGATTGTTTGGAACGCATAGTCTGATAGGAAATTTATGGCAAACAGTTCAATTCCGACAAGAATATGAAAATTTTCGTGTTCCAAACAGGGTGTAAATAGTATTTTTATAATCTTGACTAGCGGTGGATGTGTTCACAGGGCAACAAAGATGGCCTATGCCCCTTGGACAAGCTTGAGTTAACTCGGAAGAAGATGACCTGCAAGAATGAACTGCATGTTGTTGATGGTGGTGACCACTCTTTCAAAGTCAGCCAAAAATACCAAAAATCTGCTGGAATAAGTCAACATGATGTTGAATTAGAAGCTGTTAAAGCAATTGCACAGTTCGTCCAGAAGTCCATCGCAGAAAGCTTAACCTAGCTGTTCCTTCAGAATTTTCTTATAACATCTAATGTTAGGTTCCTGATCATAATATTCTGGCTTTTCTTAGGGGAAATATTCTGGCTTTTGAATGATCTAATGTGATCGTGTACTTGGTTCGTTGACTGGTTATGGTTACATGTAAAACAATGCTATTGTCCCCCTGAAATGTAATATGCTTGTAATTATTTGTGTTGTTTTTATCATGGAACACCCTTTTGCCTTGCACCGTGCTTTTTCCATGATTGAGATAAACCGCACCGAATATTCATACATAAACTTGCTCTTGCTGCTTATCTATGAATCGTAACTATTTCAATATTATCAGTGGCAAGTTTCCTCTGAATCATAACTAGAATATGATAACCACCTCAATTTTTCTTCTTCTTTGAAAGGATCAGTACAATGATTACAGTATCACATCCCTTGCTGTATTTGCAAAAGGAGTAACAGATGTGCCAGTACCATGCATATTGCTCAATTCCTCTTATCAAAATTATCACAAGCGCAGTACCATGCATCTTGCTTAATTCATCTGTCCAGGCAATTAGGACCATCCCTTGCTACATTTTGACAAAATTATCCTTTACTGTGGCATTCCGTTGCAACATCAGCTGGATCGAGCAGCAGCAACTACTGTTCAAGAATGTACACAATTAGATGAAGTGCCGATACAGCATAAATTAGGCAGCACAGAATTAGTAAAGATACAGCATAAATAAATTAGATGAAGCACTGACATTACCGGCAATGAACAAATGCAGTCTGGATCCTCACCATACTATCGGATATGTAGCATCGATCCTAGCAGTTCGTCCAGATTGAAATCTTCCATGCCTAAACAAGCAAACTGAAGAACAGAAACAGGAAACGAAGTTTCAGTAAAAAAAACAAAAGATGAGATCAGCTTTTTTGATAGTAAAAAGAAAGGACGATCCGTGCTCCTCCCCATTTTTCACCCACCTTGGACATGAACTGATCGAGGTTGAAGGGGTCGTCGCTCTGCTCCGGCTCGTCGAAGTCGAAGTCGACCGGCCTCTCCCTCTTGCCGGCCGCAGCCCGTCCAGGTGCAATGCCGGAGGACCCCTTGTCCGGTTTGTTCCGTAGCAGGAAGGCCTCCTCCGCGGCGTCCAGCGCCTCGGCGAGCCTCGCGAAGTTGCGGTATATCTGATCGTCCAGCGTCCCAACGCCACCCGACGACGCCGGTTGCCGCTTGTTGGGGTTCTTCCGGTTGTCAATGCAGGGCGGGACCTCGTCTTGGTCCCTCCGCGGGAGCGGCCGGGGCGGCGAGCTCCGCACCGGCACCGGCCGCGACCGGGATGGGCGAGGCAGCCGCCGGCTGAACCTGCGCTTGTGCTGCGCCAGTGGGTCGAACGGCATCTCCGCCGGTCCTGAGTTAAACGCCGTGGACTGCCGTGCTGGATCGTACTTGGCGAAGGTCGTGCGGACACGCTTGCGCCGGTGGATGTTCGTGCCGTCCAGCATGGCATATAAGCGGCGGACGCGGAGCATCAACTCCTCCATGTCGGCTTTAGTCAGGGTGGCAATGGCCTCCTCGACGGTGATGGCGTCGGCCTCGGCGTCGCGGGGGAAGGAGCACGCGATCTTTGATGCGGATTCCGTGGTGAAACTGGGGATTCGGCAGTTCGGGATCGCCGGACGCCGAGATATTATATCAGAGGGAACGAGTCGGTTCGACTTCGTTACAAAAACGGAAATCCACGAGGCCTACACTTGTTCGGATCACTCTAACTTCAGTCCAAGCCAAACTCCGATTCGGGGAGGAACACTCCACACATTGGAGGAGAGCTCCTAATGCATAAAGATTAGAGAACTAAGCGTAGCTCAGTTGGCAAAGCGCGCGAGTTTGCAGCTAGCAGCCAACCCACCAGGGTTCAAGATTCGGCTTGATGTTTGGTGCTCACGGAGTTTTTTTCTATATAAAAAAATGCCAAGAGGCTAGTCTAGTCCGGGTTGGTCTCATTTTGTTTATGCGCGAAGACTACTTTTTTTAGTAACTGTAGAAATAATTGTTTGGTACAAGACGACTGTATTCACTTCATGGGTGTTTGTATATAACATGTCCAGAGGTATGTACATTCATGACTAGAACCCTAATTATAGAGTACATACTTGAGCTACAAACGGGACAACTATACGAATACATATACGTGTACACATGAAATAAATACAATCATCTGTCAACACCCCCTCTGCAGTCAAAGCGTCGTGTCTTGCAAAGATTGGACCGGAACTCCTCAAAAGTGGATGTCGGCAAGCCTTTGGTCATAATGTCGACGAACTGCAGTGTTGTGGGAACATAAAGAACTCGAATCTTCCCAAGAGCAACCTGTTTGTGATGTGGCACGCTCAATACCAATCACACTTGGTACACCTAGTGCATCGACTATGCTGAGTCGTTGATAAGTATGGAGCATCAACGATGTCGGCTGGCTGCCGATTCGGGGCTGAACACTCCACACATTGGAGGAGAGCTCCTAATGCGTAAAGACAGAGAACTGAGCATAGCTCAGTTTTGCAGCCAGCCCACCAGGGTTCAAGTTTTGGCTTGAGCATTTGGTGCTCACGGAGTTTTCTTCTATATAAAAAAATGCCAATAGGCTAGTCTAATCCGGGTTGGTCTCATTTTTTTTATGCGCGAAGACTACATTTTAGTAACTGTAGAAATAATTGTTTGGTACAATACGACTGTATTCACTTCATGGGTGTTTGTATATAACATGTCTGGGGGTATGTCCGTTCACGACTAGAACCCTAATTATAGAGTACATACTTGAGCTACAAACGGGACAACTATACGAATACACATACGTGTACACACGAAATAAATACAATCATCTGTCAACACCCCCTCTGTAGTCAAAGCGTCGTGTCTTGCGAAGATTGGACCGGAACTCCTCAAAAGTGGATGTCGGCAAGCCTTTGGTCATGATGTCGACGAACTGCTGCGTTGTGGGAACATAAAGAACTCAAATCTTCCCAAGAGCAACCTGTTCGTGATGTGGCACGCTCAATACCAATCACACTTGGTACACCTAGTGCACCAACTATGCTGAGTCGTTGATAAGTATGGAGCATAAACGACGAAGCCTTAAGGAAGATACCAAATATGGAGTACTTCCTCCTAACGAAGTTGCACCAGAGAAGTTCCCCGGCCAGGATGCTACGAAAGCACCATGGCTAGACAAAGGCATGAAGAAGGTAAACAACAGAGCCATGGGCATTTGGTGCTCACGGAGTTTTCTTCTATAAAAAATGCCAACAGGCTAATCTAGTCCGGGTTGGTCTCATTTTTTTATGCGCGAAGACTACTTTTTTAGTAAATGTAGAAATAATTGTTTGGTGCAAGACGACTGTATTCACTTCATGGGTGTTCGTATATAACATGTCCAGGGGTATGTCCGTTCATGACTAGAACCCTAATTATAGAGTACATACTTGAGCTACAAACGGGACAACGATACGAATACACATACGTGTACACATGAAATAAATACAATCATCTGTCAGCACCCCCTCTGTAGTCAAAGCGTCGTGTCTTGCGAAGATTGGAGCGGAACTCCTTAAAAGTGGATGTCGGCAAGCCTTTGGTCATGATGTCGACGAACTGCTGCGTTGTGGGAACATAAAGAACTCGAATCTTCCCAAGAGCAACCTGTTCGTGATGTGGCACGCTCAATATTAATCACACTTGGTACACCTAGTGCATCGACTATGATGAGTCGTTGATAAGTATGGAGCATCAATGACGAAGCCTTAAGGAAGATACCAAATATGGAACACTTCCTCCTAACGAAGTTGCACCAGAGATTCGAGTTCCCCGGCCAGGATGCTACGAAAGCACCGTGGCTAGACAAAGGCATGCAGAAGATAAACAACAGAGCCATGGGCAAGTTTTGCAATGCCCCTGTAAAGTAAGGGTGAAACGAGTGATCGCCAAAAAAGAACCCTGCTCCGAGATTGTTAAGTTAAATACGACAATTAGGGAAGAGCAGTTCAAAATATTGAAGGCGACTTGCGCTGCCGAACCTGCCAAGGAAAAGTTGGAGTACATGAAGGGGCTTCAGGAAAGGAACACGGAGAACCACCGCCTCGGAAGCCGAAGTTACTTGGGCAAGAGGCACATATGGGCCAAGGAGGATGTGTAACGTGAAAGTCTGGGACTCCTAGACCCCTTGGTGGAGTTCACCGTCCCGCAGGAGCATGACTTCATCATGGCGCGGAACACTTGGGACCCGATAAATAAGGTTTTCGAAGCAGACACGCCCTCGTGGGAGTTCATGAGACTACTAGTAATTATTATTTTACCACCTTATTTTAGCTTCTATTCAATTCGACTACACGTTTAGTCACATTTGTAAATGATCCACATTCCTTTTGCAGAAAAAGCAAGACAGGCTTGCGGACGAAAGCGACTCGTCCTCTGAGTCGTCGGCGAGGCCCAAGTGGGACACCCCTTTCAACCGGGCCTTGAACATAATGAAAGGACTCCCGGTGGACAAGCGGCCGTCGTATGGATGTGCGCACGCCGTCGGAGATGGCGCCACGTGGAAGTACTACTACCATGAGGGCGCGTAGGGGAGAAGGCATAGATGGAAGTGAAGTGAACATCAACGAGAAGGTTGCGATTGCGGTCGAGAAGAAAGCAATTGAGACCAAAGAAGCGATACGACCTGAGTTGGTTCGTGAGGAGTCAATGCAACATTAGCTGCCTGCAGAAATGAATTTGTAGTTTCGGTTAATACTCCCTCCGTTCCTCAATATAAGGTGTATTATTTTTTCAAAAAGTCAAACTTCTCTAAGTTTGACCAAGTTTATAGACAAAAATATCAATATATAGAATACCAAATCATTATCACTAGATTCATCCTGAACTATATTTTTACATTTTATATATTTAGTATTATAAATCTTTATATATTTTGCTGTAAAGTTGGTCAAACATAGACAACAGTTGACTTTTTGAAAAACTAATACACCTTATATTTAGGAACGGAGGGAGTAGCTTGATTCCGGCTGTTATCGAATGGACGAAGCAAAATCCAGATGAAATGGTATCGGACTTTCCCCTTGCGAGCTACGTCGGAATAAGTCAAAGAACATCGCACCAGTACCTGCTCATGCAACCACACCTGCTCATCCACAGTTGCTTCAGCTCGCATCTTTGTGTTGCTGCTACTAAGGATAAAACGACGGGGTTTATTCATATTAATCGACTTTACTTTGTGTACATCATGTCATTGTTCTCCAAGCATTACCCTATTTTTACTTAATACGTAGAGAGACAAGCATAGAAGTGCTCTTGAAGTGGAGTAATAGTAATAGGTGCAGGTAGGAGTCAGCCTATTTGCTTATGGACGTGATGCCTATATACACATGATCATTGTCGTGAAAATCGCATAATTATTCGATGTTCTATCAATTGCCTAACAGTAATTTGTTTACCCACCATATGCCTTTGCCATGAGAGATGCCACTAGGGAACACTACGGTCCCAGGTCTATTCACTTATATATTTACAAACGCTACTACTACCTTGCTGCCATTATTTGTGTTTTATTTTATTTTGCAATTTACAATTGTCAACAATTATCTACACACCTCAGTTGCTTGCAAATAACGAGATCAAGGGGATTGACAACCCTCTTGTCCGCGTTGGGTGCAAGTTGTTTGTTTCTTTGTGTGTAGTCGCTGAAGATGGTTGATGATTTGTATTCCTATTGGTTCGATAAACCTTGGTTTTATAACTGAGGGAAATACTTACCCGCATTATGCTGCGATAACCCGTTCCTCTTCACGAAAAACCCAGCGCAGATCATAGTCATCATACTCCCAGTGGTATGTTTTTGTCCATTAGGTGACATGTTACTCCCAATGGTATGTCACTGTCCATTAGGTGACCGTTATTCCCAATGGTATGTTACTGTCCATTAGGTGATTGTCACTCCCAATGGTATGTTACTGTCCATTAGGTGACATGTTACTCCCAATGGTATGTCACTATCCATTAAGTACATGTTAGTACCAATGGTATGTTACTGTCCATTATGTGCATGTTACTCCCAATGGTATGTTACTGTTACTACCAGCGGCGGTGGAAAGCTGAAGAGGAGGAAGTGGGTATTCCTCCGGTGTAGTGGTGCAAGTGTGAGTCCATTTGCCTGGGCAGAGAGCCGTGCGACAATGCAAGCCAATGACATTGCCGGAGAGTAATTAATGCGCATCAGTTCCGCATGTAAAACTTTGACTCTGGAATGAAGCTTGTCTCACACGATAGGACAACATCTTGTTGCATTGGGCGGTGACCATCTTCAATAGATGATGTAGATGTATAAATAAAACATTTTTACAGTTTCAACGCAGAAAACGC
This sequence comes from Triticum aestivum, assembly GCF_018294505.1. Taxonomy (NCBI): domain Eukaryota; kingdom Viridiplantae; phylum Streptophyta; class Magnoliopsida; order Poales; family Poaceae; genus Triticum; species Triticum aestivum. The sequence goes on along the minus strand of NC_057813.1, from coordinate 93,908,508 downwards.
TGCTCCAATAGATGATGTTGATGTATAAATAACACATTTTTAGAGTTTCAAGGCAGAAAACGATGGTCCAATAGATGATGTACATGTATAAATAACACATTTTTACAGTTTCAAGGCAAAAAACGTTGCTCCAATAGATGAAGTAGATGTATAAATAACACCTTTTTATGGTTTCAAGGCAGGAAACACTGCTCCTAGACGATGCACATGTATAAATAACAGTTTTTTTACAGTTTCAAGGCAGAAAATGTTGCTCCAATAGATGATGTACATGTAAAAACAATTATATAACACCCTCCCAGTGATGTCCATAGATGTGCCCATGTCAGGCTTGAGCAGATCATGAGATACAATCGTGATTGGGATAGGCTCATTTTCATATTCCGCATTATTGCCTAAAATTGCTTCACCGTCACCTGCACCTATTTGTCCTCATCCACATTACATGTCCATGATGAGCTGCATCATGACGTCGCGCTTTCATCTCCCAGCTACTTTCAACATCCTGCTGCCACCTGCACCTCTAGCTTTCGGGTTGAGCGAGTGCTTGCCACAGTACATGCCGATGATGAGCTGCATCATGAGCGCGACAAGATGAGGTCACTGATGGGCTTTAGAAAGCCAATGAGCATGTTCAACAACAGCTGTCCGAATCCAAAATCCTATTTCCGAAAGCCAATGAGCATAGTAAGAATGTTGAGCATCATCTCTCGAAATCCAAGAAGCATCACATTGAAGAACTTCAGAAAGTATATTAGCATGGCGTACAAAATTTGAGTTGATTTCGAGGAAGTCGAAAAAATCACTTGCCTACAAAAACTGGTCGACGCGGAGGAGGCCGCCGACTACCACCGACAATACATGTCCCTGATGAGATGCATCATGACGTCGCGCTTTCATCTCCCAGCTGCTTTCAACATCCTACTGCCACCTGCACGAGAGGAACGTCGTTGCTGATATATGTTCTCTGATCTTTCTGCACGAGAACAAACCAGACCCAATTGTTCATGGAGATCTTATAAATGCGAATAGGAGCGGCTTGACGCGGAGGAGGCCGCCGACTGACGCAGTGTCTGGAGCAGGAGCGGCTTGACGCAGAGGAGGCCGCCGACTGCCGCGTGTCTGGAGCAGGACCGGATCGATGCAAAGGAGGCGGCCGACTACCGCCGTTTCTGGTACCTAGGTTTGTCCGACTACCACCGTGTTTGGGACCAGAGGCATTTGGTTTACATCGAGACTTTTGAACATTGAGATTTGTTGGGTCACGGAGGCGAATTGCCCTTAAATCTTTTGCGACTGAGATTGTAAAGAAATCCCCCAATCATGTATTCAGTGCCTTAGCAATTTTCAACCGAGATTGCAAAGAAATCCACCAATTCTGTATTCAGTGCCTTAGCAATGGATGGCATCGACGCGGAGGAGGCCGCCGACTATCGCCATGTCTGGGACCTAGGCCAATGAGCATGTTCAACAACAGCTATCCGAATCCAAAAGGCATCATATTGAGGAACTTCAGAAAGCCAATGAGCATAGTAAGAATGTTGAGCATCAGCTCTCGGAATCCAAAACCGTCACTTTTTTTTCTAAATGAACATTTTTTGAAACTTCAAAAAAATTGAAAATGTGAACATCTCACTGTGAGGTACTAAACGAATTCCACTTATGGAAGATCGTCTTGCTCGATGAAGATTTCTGCTGATCATTCTCCAATTCAATGTTTCCCTTTTTGCCGGCATTCCAGTCTCTGGACTGAGACCACCCACCAGATGCTCAAGCTGTGGTTCTAGGTTAGTACAGAGACACCGGGAGCTCATCCCCAACCTTAGTATCTGTTCTGCCATTCAGGAATGGATCTAACAGCAGTAATAATCACATTAGTATCTGTTCTGCCATTCAGGAATGGATCTAACATCAGTAATAATCACCACATATATCACTACAGCGTGTCGGTGCCTGGTGTACACTGAGTTGCTGTAGCCGTAATAATCACCGCAGATATCCACGTCGCCTGCGACTCTGATTCTTATCAGCAAGGTGCGAATAAGTTCCTCTCTCCGTCCCTGTGTGATCCTAGAGTGCCAAACCTGCTGCAGACAGTTGACATGTTTACTGCATATGTATTCAGCGCCTTAGCAATTTGCAACCGAGATTGCAAAGAAATCCCCCAATTCTGTATTCAGTGCCTTAGCAATGGATGGCATCGACGCGGAGGAGGCCGCTGACTACCACCGAAAGTACATGTCCATGATGAGATGCATCATGACGTCGCGCTTTCATCTCCCAGCTACTTTCAACATCCTGCTACCACCTGTCGTTGCTGAGATATGTTCTCTCATCTTTCTGCACGAGAACAAACAAGACCCAATTGTTCATGGAGATCTTATAAATGCGAACATGAGCGGCTCGACGTGGAAGAGGTCGCCGACTACTGTAGTGTCTGGAGCAAGAGCGGCAAGACGCGGAGGAGGCCGCTGACTACCGCCGTGTCTTGAGCAGGAGCGGATCGATGCGGAGGAGGCCGCCGGCTACCGCCATCTATGGTACCTAGGTTTGTCCGACTACCGCCGTGTTTGAGACAAAAGGCATTTGGTTTACATCGAGACTTTTGAACATTGAGATTTGTTGGGTCGCGGAGGCGAATTGCCCTTAAATCTTTTGCGATCGAGATTGCAAAGAAATCCCCCAATTATGTATTCAGTGCCTAAGCAATTTGCAACCGAGATTGCAAAGAAATCCCCCAATTCTGTATTTAGTGCCTTAGCAATGGATGCCATCAACGCGGAGGAGGCCGCCGACTACCGTCGTGTCTAGGACCTAGTTCAACTAGAGTTGCAGCAAGTTAAAGCGCGACAAGATGAGGTCACTTATGGGCTTCAGAAAGCCAATGAGCATGTTCAACAGCAGTTATTCGAATCCAAAAGGCGTCACATTGAGGAACTTCAGAAAGCCAATGAGCATAGTAAGAATGTTGAGCATCAGCTCTCGGAATCCAAAAAGCGTCACATTGAAGAACTTCAGAAAGCATATTAGCATGGTGTACAAAATTTGAGTTGATTCCGAGGAAGTCGAAAAAATCACTTGCCTACAAGAACTGGTTTAAGTGAGACAAAACGGTCCTTCCCTAAGCTTGCGAGTTTTTGACCATCTCTAAATTATCCCAAATTTGTCTCACATGGTGGCATGTAGGTCATAAAAAGGATTATCAGAGAGTTTCCCTCCGTTGTGTTGGTGTCCCACATGTGATTTGCCACAGTACATGTCCATGAACCACCGTCTGAGTGCGCGTGATGTTTTTACCCTCCTCGTTCATAACACGACGGCTTTCGGGTCAAGCGAGTGCTTGCCACAGTACATGTCCATGATGAGCTGCATCATCACGTTGCACTTTCATCTCCCAGCTACCTTCAACATCCTGCTGCCACCTGCACCTCTAGCTTTCGGTTCGAGCGAGTGCTTTCCACAGTACATGCCGATGATGAGCTGCATCATGTCGTCACGCTTGACGCAGAAGAGGTCATCGTATAAATGTGCAGCTAGAGCTAGGTGACATCATTGCTGAGATATGTTCTCTGATATTTCTGCACGAGAACAAACCAGACCCAATTGTTCATGGAGATCTTAAGCCCACCAACATTCTCCTTGATGCTAACTTAGTCAGCAAACTTAGTGGCTTCGGTATCTCTCATCTATTAAACGAACCTAAGAGCAAAAGCACCAAGCAGCCTATGGAGGACCCTACATACATTGACCCAGAATATCTTGCCACTCCGAAGATTACACCTCACTGTGAGGTTCTGAACGAATTCCACTTATGGAAGTTCGTCTTGCTCATGCGCAGATGGAGATTTCTACTGATCATTCCCCAATTCAGTGTTTCCCTTTTTGCCGGCATTCCAGTCTGTGGCCTTTCTGCACGAGAACAAACCAGACCCGATTGTTCATGGAGATCTTAAGCCCACCAACATTCTCCTTGATGCTAACTTAGTCAGCAAACTTAGTGGCTTCGATATCTCTCAACTATTAAACAAACCTAAGAACACAATGGCTTTCAGGTCGAGCGAGTGCTTGCCACCGTACATGTCCATGATGAGCTGCATCATGACGTCGCAGTTTCATCTCCCAGCTACTTCCAACATCCTGCTGCCACCTGCACCTCTAGCTTTCGGGGTGAGCGAGTGCTTGCCACAGTACATGCCCATGATGAGCTGCATGATGATGTCATGCTTGATGCAGAAGAAGTCATCGTATAAATGTGCAGCTAGAGCTAGGTGACATCATTGCTGAGATATGTTCTCTGATCTTTCTGCACGAGAACAAACCAGACCCAATTGTTCATGGAGATCTTAAGCCCACCAACCATCTCCTTGATGCTAACTTAGTCAGCAAACTTAGTGGCTCCAGTATCTCTCATCTAGTAAACGAACCTAAGAGCAAAAGCACCAAGCAGCCTATGGAGGACCCTACATACATAGACCCAGAATATCTTGCCACTTGGAAGATTAGACCTCATTGTGTTGCACATTGTTTTTATCTTTGGAGGAATTCCCAATCCCCAACCACAGAGACACGCCGCCGCCCGCCATTGCTACACCTCGCTCCCCCACTCACCGCCACCTGAACTCCCCGCTGCCGCCAATCATCCTCCCTCCTCTGGCAAGGCTATCGCGTCTTCATGGCACCTTCCCTGCTCTGTCTGTTCGCTCGTGAGGTTGGAGCACCGACACCTGCCGCATTCTGGGTTGGCCGCCTTAATCTCAACTTTTGTATTCCAGAGGTCACATCGGTACACAGAGACAAACCCACATTCTCTAATCTTGAGTGAACCGCTGAAATTTTCTGTTGCGCGCTCTAGTTCAGATGGCAAAAACAGGCAGGGCATCGCCGTACTTGTTCTTCAGTGTAATTTTTCAACCTCTTTGAGTGTAGTACCACGTTCTTTTAGCAAATGGTCATGTTTGGACTGAAGCTGGTTACAACGCTCTTTTGATTCCAAGAGTTGATGTCGAACATTATCACCATGCTAATTTGCTTTCTGAAGTTCTTCAATGTAACACTTTTTGGATTCCGAGAGCTGATGCTCAACATACCTCTTGTGCAAATTGTGAGCGTCCTTGCAAATCATCAGGTCTGATCACCTTAATCTCAACTTTTTTATTCCGAAGGTCACATCGGTACACAGAGACAAACCCACATTCGCTGATCTTGAGTGAATGATGTCTATTACACAACCTTCTTCTTGTAGACATTGTTGGGCCTCCAAGTTCATAGGTTTGTAGGACAATAGCAAATTGCCCTCAAGTGGATGACCTAAGGTTTATCAATCCGTGGGAGGCATAGGATGAAGATGGTCTCTCTCAAACAATCCTGCAACCAAATAACAAAGAGTCTCTTGTGTCCACAACACACCCAATACAATGGTAAATTGTATAGGTGCACTAGTTCAGCGAAGAAATGGTGATACAAGTGCAATATGGATGGTAGATATATGTTTTTGTAATCTGAAAACATAAAAACAGCAAGGTAGCAAGTGGTAAAAGTGAGCTAAAACGGTATTGCAATGCTTGAAAACAAGGCCTAGGGTTCATACTTTCACTATTGCAAGTTCTCTCAACAATGATAACATAATTAGATCATATAACAATCCCTCAACATGCAACAAAGAGTCACTCCAAAGTCACTAATAGCGAACAACAAACGAAGAGATTATTGTAGGGTACGAAACCACCTCAAAGTTATTCTTTCCGATCAACCCATTGGGCTATTCCTATAAGTGTCAGAAACAACCCTAGAGTTCGTAGTAAAATAACACCTTAAGACATAAATCAACCAAAACCCTAATGTCACCTAGATACTCCAATGTCACCTCAAGTATCCGCGGGTATGATTATATGATATGCATCACACAATTTTAGATTCATCTATTCAACCAACACAAAGAACTTCAAAGAGTGCCCCAAAGTTTCTACCAGAGAGTCAAGACGAAAACGTGTGCCAACCCCGATGCATAGATTCCCAAGGTCACGGAACCCGCAAGTTGATCAAAACAACATACATCAACTGGATCACATGAATATCCCATTGTCACCACAGATAAGGACGACAAGACATACATCAAGTGTTCTTAAATCCTTCAAGACTCAATCTGATAAGATAACTTCAAAGGGAAAACTCAATCCATTACAAGAGAGTAGAGGGGGAGAAACATCATAAGATCCTACTATAATAGCAAAGCTCGCGATACATCAAGATCGTGCCATATAAAGAACACAAGAGAGAGAGAGAGAGATCAAACACATAGCTACGGGTACATACCCTCAGCCCCGAGAATGAACTACTCCCTCCTCATCATGGAAAACACCAGGATGATGAAGATGGCCACCGGTGATGATTCCCCCCTCCGGCAGGGTGCCGGAATAGGGTCCTGATTGATTTTTGGTGGCTACAGAGGCTTGCGGGAGCGGAACTCCCGATCTAGGTTTATTTTTGGGAATTTGTATTTATAGGAATTTTTGGCATCGGCCTCACGTCAGGGGGGTCTCCAAGTCATCCACGAGATAGGGGAGCGCGCTCAGGGGGGTAGGGCACGCCCTCCACCCTCGTGGATGGCTCGGGACTCTTCTGGCCCAACTCTTTTACTCCGGGGGCTTATTTTGGTCCATACAAAATCATCAAAAATTGGCACGTCAATTGGACTCCGTTTGGTATTCCTTTTCTGTAAAACTCAAAAACAAGGAAAAAAACTGGCACTGGGCTCTAGGTTAATAGGTTAATCCCAAAAATCATATAAAACAACATATAAAACATCCAAGATTGATAATATAATAGCATGGAACACTAAAAAATTGTAGATATCTTGGAGATGTATCAAGCATCCCCAAACTTAATTTATTCTCATCCTCGAGTAGGTAAATGATAAAATCAGAATTTTTGATGTGGAATGCTACCTAACATGTTTATCAATGTAATCTTCTTTATTGTGGCAAGAATATTCAGATCCATAAGATTCAAAACAAAATGTTAATATTGACATGAAAACAATAATACTTCAAGCATACTAACAAAGCAATCATGTCTTCTCTCAAAATAACATGGCCAAAGCAAGCTATCCCTACAAAATCATATAGTCTGGCTATGCTCTATCTTCATCACACAAAATACTTAAATCATGCACAACCCCGATGACAAGCCAAGCAATTGTTTCATACTTTTGATGTTCTCAAACTTTTTCAATCTTCACGCAATAGATGAGCGTGAGCCATGGACATAACACTATAGGTGGAATAGAATGGTGGTTGTGGAGAAGACAAAAAGAGGAAGAAGATAGTCTCACATCAACTAGGCGTATCAACGGGCTATGAAGTTGCCCATCAATAGATATCAATGTGAGTGAGTAGGGATTGCCATGCAACAGATGCACTAGAGCTATAAGTGTATGAAAGCTCAAAAATAAACTAAGTGGGTGTGCATCCAACTCGCTTGCTCATGAAGACCTAGGGCATTTTGAGGAAGCCCATCATTGGAATAAACAAGCCAAGATCTATAATGAAAAATTCCCACTAGTATATGAAAGTGACAACATAGGAGACTCTCTATTATGAAGATCATGGTGCTACTTTGAAGCACAAGTGTGGTAAAAGGATAGTAGCATTGCCCCTTCTCCCTTTTTCTCTCATTTTTTGGGCCTTATCCTTTTTTTGGCCCCTCTTTTTTTTCATCCAGAGTCTCATCCCGACTTGTGGGGGAATCATAGTCTCCATCATCCTTTCCTCACTGGGACAATGCTCTAATAATGAAGATCATCACACTTTTATTTACTTACAACTCAAGAATTATAACTCGATACTTAGAATAAAATATGACTCTATATGAATGCCTCCGGTGGTGTACCGGGATGTGCAATAAACCAAGAGTGACATGTATGAAAGAATTATGAACGGTGGCTTTGCCAAAAATACGATGTCAACTACATGATCATGCAAAGCAATATGACAATGATGGAGCATGCCATAATAAACGGAACGGTGGAAAGTTGCATGGCAATATATCTCGGAATGGCTATGGAAATGCCATAATAGGTAGGTATGGTGGCTGTTTTGAGGAAGGTATATGGTGGGTGTATGGTACCGGTGAAAGTTAAGCGGCACAAGAGAGGCTAGCAATGGTGGAAGGGTGAGAGTGCGTATAATCCATGGACTCAACATTAGTCATAAAGAACTCACATACTTATTGCAAAAATCTATTAGTTATCGAAACTAAGTACTACGTGCATGCTCCTAGGGGGATAGATTGGTAGGAAAAGACCATCGCTCATCCCCGACCGCCACTCATAAGGAAGACAATCAAAAAATAAATCATGCTCCGACTTCATCACATAACGGTTCACCATACGTGCATGCTACGGGAATCACAAACTTTAACACAAGTATCTCTCAAATTCACAACTACTCAACTAGCATGACTCTAATATCACCATCTTCATATCTCCAAACAATCATAAGGAATCAAACTTCTCATAGTATTCAATGCACTTTATATGGAAGTTTTTATTATATCCCTCTTGGATACCCATCATATTAGGACTAGTTTTATAACCCAAGCAAATTACCATGCTGTCTAAGACTCTCAAAATAATATAATTGAAGCATGAGATTTCATCTATTTCTTCAAAATAACACCACCGTCGTGCTCTAAAAGGATATAAGTGAATCACTAGAGCAAATGACAAATTACTCCAAAAGATATAAGTGAAGATCAATGAGTAGTCGAAGAATTATGTAACTATGTGAAGACTCTCTAACATTTAAGAATTTCAAATCTTGGGATTTTATTCAAACAGAAAGCAAAATAAAATAAAATAAAATGACGCTCCAAGTAGGACATATATCATGTGGTGAATAAAAATATAGCTCCAAGTAAGGTTACCGATGAACGAAGAGGAAAGAGAAGATGCCATCCGGGGCATTCCCAAGCTTAGGCTCTTGGTTGTCCTTGAATATTACCTTCGGGTGCCTTGGACATCCCCAAGTTTAGGCTCTTGCCACTCCTTATTACATAGTCCATCGAATCTTTACCCAAAACTTCAAAACTTCACAACACAAAACTCAACAGAAAACTCGTGCACTCGCAACACAAAACTTCACAACACAAAACTCAACAGAAAACTTCACAACAGAAAACACAACACAAGCACTCGCTCAACCCGAAAGTTGTCGTGTTCTTTGGCTCGTTTAATAGATGAGAGATACCGGAGCCACTAAGTTTGCTGACTAAGTTAGCATCAACGAGAATGTTGGTGGGCTTAAGATCTAGATTAACAATTGGGTCTGGTTTGTTCTCGTGCAGAAAGGCCATAGACTGGAATGCCAGGAAAAAGGGAAACACTGAATTGGAGTGTGATCAGCAGAAATCTTCATCTGTGCACGAGTAAGACGAACTTCCATAAGTGGAATTCGTTCAGTAGCTCATAGTGAGGTGTAATCTCCGGAGTGGCAAGATATTCTGGGTCGATGTATGTAGGGTCCTCCAGAGGCTACTTTGTGCTTTTGCTCTTAGGTTCGTTTAATAGATGAGAGATACCGAAGCCACTAAGTTTCTGACTAAGTTAGCATCAAGGATAATGTTGGTGGGCTTAAGATCTCCATGAACAATTGGGTCTGGTTCTTCTCATGCAGAAATGTTAGAGAAAATATCTCAACAATGATGTCACCTAGCTCTAGCTGCGCATTTATACGATGACTTCTTCTGCATCAAGCGCAACGACATGATGCAGCTCATCATGGGCATGTACTGTGGCAAGCAGTCGCTCAACCCGAAAGCTAGAGGTGCAGGTGGCAGCTGGATGTTGAAAGTAGCTAGGAGATGAAAGCACGACGTCATGATGTAGCTCATCATGGACATGTACTGTGGCAAGCACTCGCTCAACCCGAAAGCCGTCGTGTTCTTGAACGAGGAGGGTAAAAACATCAGGCGCACTCAAACGGTGGTTCATGGACATGTACTTTGGCAAGTCACATATGGGCCACCAACGCAACGGAGGCTAATTCTCTAATAATTTTTTTTATGACCTACATGCCACCACGTGAAACAAATTTGGGATAATTTAGAGATGGTCAAAAACCCGCAAGCTTAGGGAAGGACCATCCCACTTAAACCAGTTTTGGTAGGCAAGTGATTTTTTTGACTTCCTCGGAATCAACTCAAATTTTGTACACCATGCTAATATGCATTCTGAAGTTCTTCAATGTGATGCTTTTTGGATTCCGAGAGCTGATGCTCAACATTTTACTATGCTCATTGGTTTTCTGAAGTTCCTCAATATGACGCCTTTTGGATCCGAACAAATGTTGTTGAACATGCTCATTGGCTTTCTGAAGCCCATCAGTGACCTCATCTTGTCGCGCTTCAACTTGTTGCAACTCTTCTTGAACTAGGTCCCAGACACGGCGGTAGTCGGCGGCCTCCTCCACGTTGATGCCATCCATTGGTAAGGCACTAAATACAGAATTGGGGGATTTTTGCAATCTCGGTTGCAAATTGCTAAGGCACTGAATACATAATTGGGGGATTTCTTTGCAATCTCGGTCAAAAAGATTTAAGGGCAATTCGCCTCTGCGACGCAACAAACCTCAATGTTCAAAAGTCTCGATGTAAACCAAATGCCTCTGGTCCCAAACATGGCGGTAGTTGGACAAACCTAGGTACCAGACACGGCGGTAGTCGGTGGCCATCTAGTAAATGAATCTAAACAATACATCACCGATGACCAGCTAGCCCCTTCCACATCGGGAGCTCATCCCCAACCTCAGTATCTGTTCTCCCATTCAGGAAGAAAATTTCAGCGGTTCACTCAAGAGAGAATGTGGGTTTGTCTCTGCGTACCCATGTGACCTCCGGAATACAAAAGTTGAGATTAGGAACACGACGGCTTTCGGGTCGAGCGAGTGCTTGCCACAGTACATGTCCATGATGAGCTGCATCATGACGTCACACTTTCATCTCCCGACTACTTTCAACATCCTGCTGCCACCTACACCTCTAGCTATCGGGTTGAGCGAGTGCTTGCCACGGTACATGCTGATGATGAGCTGCATCATGATGTCGCGCTTGATGCAGAAGAAGTCATCGTATAAATCTACTCAATCATTTTTCCCTTCTTTGGATACTGTGATTGTCCTCATAGCAGCCCGTTCTCTGTCTCTAGCATGCTCGGTGCGGCTTTATCTTTGGCTGAGCTTGATGCAGAAGAAGTCATCGTATAAATCTACTCAAACATTTTTCCCTTCTCTGGATACTGTGATTGTCCTCATAGCAGCCCGTTCTCCGTCTCTGGCATGCTCGGTGCGGCTTTATCGTCGGCTGAGCTCGACGCCCTCATGGTAACTATGTGTCACACCACCCCTCTTCAACATATATATAATTTTTTGTTTCCATTGCCTTTCGTATGTGTGACATCACTGACATGTCTTCGCAGGCCGATGAGACTCCGCGCACCATACTGCACACCATCAACGGCTAGAAGGTGGACATGTGAAAGGCAACGATAGTGAAGCCGAAGGAACGCTCGTTCCATAGTCGACCGATGCTCCTTGACGTCTTCAAGGTTTCCCTGGCCAGTGTCAAAGCGGGCCACAAGAGTTTGGCTCCTCTGGCACCACTAGGGGGAGATGACAACGAGACCTTGTCATGCCTTGGCGATTGCAAGAATTGGATGTTGTTGTGGCTGAAGAGTCTCCTTAGTGTGGAGGCGGCCGGGAGCACACCAACGAAAACGCCTTGGCAAGGTATGAACACCACCCCACCTGCCCAATTAGTGGATGACGAGATAAAGAGGCTCCATTAGTGGCTGATGATGTCGCCCCGTCGAAGAAGCAATGTATGATGTCATGGACGAGGATGATGACCCTCTCCGGTTTCTCAATACCAGCTATGACGATGGAGGATTGATGGCTCAACAGTATGACTCAGGCTATGAGCATGATGAGTTGATGCCTAATTTGCTGGGGAAGGAACGTCTTAAGTCCGATTACAAGAAGTCTCTCTTCATGCAATCCTCGCAGGACACGCCTCCAGATGTCACCTCAACTTAGCATCAACAACGTGAGGGTCGTGCAATGTTGAGCCCGACAACACTTGGGGCGGCGGTCAGGGACATTATGTCACGCTCACTTCCGATACCCAAGAAGCATAGGAAGAGACCGAAGAATGGCCCTAATGGCACCAGAGCTACTATTATCAGCCAACCGCCTCCGCAGCCCCGGGTTGCAAACCGTATACCTATCAAACTTGTGTCAAAATTCCATGTCGTCAGCGATCCGATCCTAACCGAGGCAGCGCTAGAGGGCCTAGAGGAAAATCTAAGGAGACTTCATGATGATGTGCTATCAAGAGAGAAAAGCCTTATCGCCTCGAAAAGTCTAGGATACCCGCTCTACGCAGTTAACGCGCCAGAACAAAGGTTGCACGTCTAGACATTCCCCGCGGATAAGTTCTTCCTTCGATTTGATTGCCTCTTCAACATGTTTCACATGACAAAGTTGGATTTTTACGTTTGTCTACCTTTATGGCCTGTACATGTACTACATCATCGAGCGCGAGCAAATATCTTATATCTTAGTCGCGGACCCATACTTTATGCACGAGGGCTTCTTGGTAGTCTTCCTAGAGCACTGTGAATATGCGACGAACTACATCATCGACTTCATGGTCGCCAATAAGGACGGGGAGATGATTCTCCTGCCTTATCATCCCATGTAAGTCATCGACAGATATCCTCCGTGACACATACATGCTTACATAAATTTGAATCATTCCTTTGCTCGTGTGGAGACTAATTTGAGTTGTACTTATTTTGCGCGGCGAGGGGCACGCCGCCATCATCATTCTCTACCCCTGATTCTCCCATGCTCTTTACTTGGACTCGTCGAAGAACATAAAGAAAAAGGATTACACACACATAGAGTGTTCTCAACAGTGCTATCATAAGCTACAACCATCGTGATGGAGAGATCACGGTCAAGAAGACAAAGAACCGCGCGCTGCGTTTCAACCATAAGACCGACTTCTGCTACATCTAGCAATAGAATGATAGTCTCAGTGATGGATTCCACGTCATCCACCACAAGCTGGAGTACAGAAGGGATCGGCAAAAACTTTGCATGTCACCTACTTCCGACGATGTCGACATTCTGCAACGGGCCAAGAAATTAGAAAACATACCAGATCATCGACACCAAGCTGAGTTCTATCACATCCTGCGTGAACTTGCCCAAACCATCATCAATGAGGTTGTTGATAAAACAGGGATGTTATACAAAGAAGGGCTAATGTCGCAGGCTGACGTCTGAACACGCTTAGCCGCTCAACATCTTGACCTGAAGCCTTTCATGTAGCTTGGGTGCTTCCTCCCTGATTTGGACAGATAGCACGACGTGTTGGAGTGATTGACAATGACAATGTGTCCGTTTAGTCACTATTTTCTCTATGACGAAACTTTGAATTTATGCACGACAAAAACTTTCTGATGTAAACCGTCCTCCTCAAGTAGCGTAGATCACTCTAGTTAATTAGTTTGGTACGATAAACTTCATTATTTATGTTTATGATATGTTGCTTGTATTTGCTAACTCTGTCGCTTCATGTTGCTCAACTATATTATGTTGCATATTATCAATGATTCATCAAATGATGATGCATGTATATAGATCATCAATGGCGAACAAGTGCTACGTTGTGTACATAGGGAAGGTTCCAGGAGTGTACGACGAGTGGCCAGATTGTGAGGCCCAGGTGTACTGGTTCCTGGGCGATAGCCAGAGAGGGTTCGATGGCAGAGCCAAAGCGGAAGATAGTTGCTTGAGGTTCACGCTAGCGCGAGAGAGGGATCAAAACTGGCGCCTGAAGAACTACTACATTATTGCACTCTTCCTCATAGCTTCTCTTCTATATCATAGTTTAGATATAAATGATGAAACATGTGTATGTGATGACCATGCAGTTTCTTGTATTTGATACATGTCACATAACTTGTATCACAATATCGAGATGATGATGAGAGATATCATTTGTGTTGGATGATGTGATGATATGATGAGACTATTATGTGTATGATATGATGAAATATTGTATAATATGATGCCTATATTTATGATATGATTAGACTACTATATAAAACCTGTCATATCATACAATATTCTCATCACATCATACACATAATAATTTCATCATATCATCACATCATCCAACACAAAATGATGTCTCTCATCATCATCTCGATATAGCGATACAAGTTATGTGACATGTCTCGAATACAAGAAAGTGCATAATCATCACATACACATGTTTCATCATCTATATCTAAACTATTATATAGAAGATAAGAGCGATCACCATGAGGAAGACCGTGATAATGTATTAGTTCTTGAGGTGCCAGTTCTGATCCCTGTCTCGCGCTAACGTGAACCTCAAATAACTATCTTCCGCTTTGGCTCTGCTATTGAACCCTCTCTGTCTGCCGCTCAGAAAGCGGTACACTTGAGCCTGACACTCTAGCCACTCATCGTACACTCGTGTAACCTTCCCTATGTACACGACGTATCATTTCTTCACCATCAATGATCTAAATACCTGCATCATCACTTGATGAATTCATCGATAATATGGAACATAATATAGTTGAGCAACACGAAGCGACAAAGTTAGCAAATAGAAGCAACATATCATAAATAGAAATGACGAAGTTCATCATACCCAAACTAATTAACTAGAGTGATCTATGCTAGTTGAGGAGGAAGGTATACATCACAAAGTTTTGTCATGCATAAATTCAAAGTTTCTTCATAGAGAAAGTAGTGACTAAATGGACACATTGTCATCGTCAATCACTCCAACATGTCGTGCCATCCATCCAAATCAGAGAGGAAGCACTCGAGCTACGTGAAAGGCATCATACCGAGACGCTAAGTGGCTACACGTGTTCGGATGTCAGCCCGCGACACTGTCCCTCCTTTGGAGAACATCCCTATTTTATATTCGACCTCCTTCATGATGATTTGGGAAAATTCACGCTGGATGTGATAGAACTCAGCTTGGAGTCAATGATCCAGTATGTTTCCTAGTTTCTTGGACCATTGCAGAATGTTGGCATCACCGGAAGTAGGTGACATGCGAAGTTTTTGCCGATCCCTTCTGTACTCCAGCATGTTGTGGATGACGTCGAATCCATCACTCGGACTATCATTCGGTTGCTAGATGCAGCAGAAGTCGGTCTTATGGCCGAAACACGGCGCGCGATTCTTTGTCTTCTTGACCGTGATATCTCCACCCCGATGGCCGTAGCTTATGGTAGCACTGTCGAGAACACGATTTATGTGTGTGTAATCCTTTTTCTTTATATTCTTCGACGAGTCCAAGTAAAGAGTGTGGGAGAATCGGGTGTAAAGAATGATGAGGACGGCGCGCCCCTCACTTCACAAAATAAGTACACCTCAAATTAGCCTCCAAACATGCAAATAAATGATTAAAATTTACAAAATTATGTATGTGTCACAAAGGATATCCACGGATGACTTACTTGGGATGATAAGGCAGGAGAATCGTCTCCTTGTCCTTATTGGCGACCATCAAGTCGGTGATGTAGTTCCTCGCATATTCACGGTGCTCTACGCAAACTGTCAAAAAGCCCTCGTGCATAAAGTATGGGTCCGCGACTGAGATATAGAATATTTGCTCGCGCGCGATGATGTAGTTCATGTACATGGCATAAAGGTGACGAGACGTAAAATACAGCTTTATTATGTGAAACATGTCGAAGAGGTAATCAAATCAAAGAAAGAACTTATCCGGGAGGAATGTCTCGACGTACAACCTTTGATGTGGCACGTTAACCATGTAGAGTGGGTATCCTGAATTTTTTGATGCAAAGGCTTTTCCCTCTCGGTAGCACATCGTCATTAAGTCAGCTTAGAACGTCGTCTATGCCCTCTAGCGCTGCCTTGGGTAGGATTGGATCACCGGCGACATGGAATTTTGGCGCACTTTTGATAGGTACACTGTTTGCAACCGAAGCTGCGGAGGCAGCTGGCTGATAGAAGCAGCTCTGGTGCCAGTAGGGCCTTTCTTCGGTCTCTTCCTATGCTTCTTGGGTACCGGAAGTGGGCCTGACATAACATCCCAGACCGCCACCCCAAGTGTTGTCGGGATTAGCACTACACGGGCCTCACGTTGTTGATGCTGGGTTGAAGCGGCATCTGGAGGCAAGTCCTGTGAGGTTTGCATGATGAGAGACTTCTTGCAATCATCCTTAAGATGTTCCTGCACCGGCAAACGAGTCATCAACTCATCACGCTCATAGCCTGAGTCATACTGCTGAGCCACCAATCCTCCATCGTCATAGCCGGTATTGAGAAAACCGGAGAGGGTCATCATCCTCGTCCATGACATCATCAATTGCTTCTTCGACGGGGGTGATGTCATCAGCCACTAATGGAGCCTCTTCCTCACGTTGTCCGCTATCACCCGATACGGCAGGCGTCGTTAATTAGGTAGGTGGGGTGATCTTCATACCTTGCTGAGGCGTTGTCGTTGGTGTGCTCCCGGCCTCCTCCACACTTAGGAGACTCTAAGACCACTACAACATCCAACTCTTGCAATCGCCAAGCCGCGGTGGGGTCTCATCGTCATTTCCCACTAGTGGTACTGGAGGAGCCAAACTCTCGTGGTTCGCCTTGACACTGGCCAGGGAAACCTTGAAGATGCCAGGGGGCAATGGTCGGTTGTGGAACGAGCATTCCTTCGGCTTCACTATCATTGCCTTTCCCACGCCCACCTTCCGGCTGTTGATGGTGTATAGTATGGTGCACAGGGTCTTGTCAGCCTGCGAAGACATGTCTACGACCTCAGACATCCAAAAGGCAACAGAAACGGAAGATTATATATATGTTGAAGAGGGCCGGTGTGACACATAGTTACCATGAGGGCATCGGGCTCAGCCAAAGACAAAGCCCCGCCAAGAACGCTAGAGACGGGGGATGGACTGCTATGAGCAGGTGTAGGAGCATGTGTGGTTGCGTGAGCAGGTGCTAGCGTGATGTTCTCCGAGTTGCTCTCGACGTAGTTGGGAAGGGGAAAGTCTGCTGCCCCTTTATCTGGATTTTGCTTCGTCCATTCGTTAAGAGCCCGAATCAAGCTATTAACGTTAGTTACAAATTCATTTCTAGAGGCTGCTAACGCTGCATTGACTGCCTCGTAGACCAACTCAGGTCGTATCGCTTCTTTGTTCTCAATTGGTTTCTTCTCAACCGCAATCGCAACCTTCTTGTTGATGTTCACTTCATTTAACTTCCATCTCTGCCTTCTCTCTTCCACCTCCTCATGGTAGTAATACTTCCATGTGGCGCCGTCTCCGACGACGTGCACACGTCCATACGTCAACTTCTTGTCCATCGGGAGTCCTTTCCTTATGTTCAAGGACCGGTTGAAAGGGGTGTCCCACTTCGGCCTCACCGACGACTCAAACGACGAGTCGCTTTCGACTGCAAGCCTGTGTTGCTCTTCCTGCAAATGGAACATGGATCGTTTACAAATGTGACTAAACGTGTAGTCAAATTGATTAGAAGCTAAAATAAGGTGGTAAAATAATAAGTACCAGTAGTCTCATGAACTCCCTCGTGGGCGCGTCCGTTTCGAAGACCTTATTTACCGGGTCCCAAGTGTACCGAGCCATGGTGAAGTCATGCTCATGTGGGACAGTGAACACCGCCAAGGGGTCTAGGAGCCACAAACTTTCATGTTCCGCATCCTCCTTGGGCCATATGTGCCTCTTGCCCAAGTAACCATGGATTTTGAGGCGGTGTTCCCCCGTGTTCCTTATTTGAAGCTCGTTCATGTACTCCACCTTTTCCTTGATAGCTTTGGTAGCGCATATCGCCTTGAATATTTTAAACTGCTCTTCCGAAATTGTCGTATTTTCCTTAACAATCTCGTTATAGGGTCCTTTTTTGGCGATCGCTTGTTTCACCCTTACTTTCCAGGTGGACAACACGTTAAACTTGCCCATGGCTCTGTTGTTTATCTTCTTCATGGATTTGTCTAGCCATGGTGCTTTGGTATCATCCTGGCCGGGGAACAGGAATCGCTAGTGCAACTTCATCAGGAGTAAGTGTTCCATATTTGGTATATTCCTTAAGGCTTTGTCGTTAATGTTGTCGGTTTCCCGTAGGATGCATCCTATTTGATTGCCATAGCATTTGCGCGCTTTCTCAGGCTCTGATGGCTCTACCGCGTCTAGGTGCTGCAGCACTACTAAGTTTGCTCAGTCAAAGTTGTTGCGTCGACCCTTGTGGTCCACATGCAATTCCCTTTGCCCATTCGTTTGACCTTCTCCTTCGGGACTCCCAAGGTGCTTGTTGACGGGCAAACCAACAACATGATTTTCGACGCCTAGATAATTCTCGCAGAAGGAGATGCACTTTTGGTTCAGATAGCCCTGGACGATGCTTCCATCCGAACAAGACATGTTATGAACGAATCCTTTGATGACCCCATTCATCCTCTCGAATGTCATCACCCTGTGAAGGAATGACGGCCTGAGGTTGATGATGTCATCCACAACGTGGGCACACAGATGCACCATGACATCAAAGAACATAGGCGGGAAGTAAATCTGAAGATTATTTAGACAACGGTCTCTTTCTTTAGCCTTCACAGCTACTTCACATTGATCGACTTTCAAGAGATAACTTCAAAAAAGTTGTAGAGATCAGTAAGCATCTCACAAATGTGCTTGTCCAATATCCCTCTAAGGGCAACCGGAAGGATCTGCGTCATCATCACATGACAGTCATGAGACTTCATCCCGCTGAACCTTTTCTCTTGGTGTCTAGAAATCTACTTATCTTCCCACAGTAACCGGAACTAACTTTGATTTCGGTAAGACACTTGAAGAATTGATCGATCTCCTTCGGACTTTAGGTGAAGCAAGAAGGGGGGCAATAATTCTCTTCCTTCTTGTTGACTTTTTTGCCCCTATCCCCCGCCTCCATCTCCATCTCCTCCGACATTTTACAGGGCGACATGTGAAGATCTGCCATGATGTCAAATCTTCCAAGTCCCTTCTTGCCTTCGGCCCATCCTTGGTCTTCTTCGGCATGTTCGTCAGTGTTGGAAGCAAGATCTCCAAGACATTATTCATGATATGCATTTGATCAAGGCAATAAGGCATGTCGAGTTTGGGCCAATACTCCAAGTCACAGAAAACAAACCTCGTGTATATGCATATGTTGCAACTTGGATTCATGTAAATGTGTTACATGATAACATTCATTATTTAATTGCCTAATACTTCTCATATTTCTATACTTATGAATTGTGCAAATGCTGCCAAGGCAGCAAAGAATGTTGTCGTGACAGTATTTTCTTTGCCCTGCAAAACAAACTAGCAGCGTGTTCTCAAGGATGCACGCTACCTACGAGTTAATAGACTAACAGCATGTGAGCTGCACACACGCTACATGTTTTCCCTACCACCAGCCGCGTTTGCGTTGACCACATGTCACTAGTGTCAGATAGCCTAGCAGCGTGCACGTGGTACGAACACCACTAGCTAGTAACATAATAGTCGGATGCACAATGCACTATGCTAGTGGTAACATATTAGCCGTGTGCAAGCCACACACTGCTAATAGTACCTTACCACTCACGTCGTACTGGCGGCATGGCACCCAAGCGTGGCTAGTGTGCTGTGTTGCACGCAACTAATATGGGGGTTCTGTACTAGTGATAGGGGTCGACAACCGCACGCTCTTGCTTTCCAATGCATGTCAAGTTGTTGTTGCTGACCATCTAAGAGGTGGAGTAACTGATTAGAGAGTGTTTTGTTTGGCTAGCCCAATGTTGAATCCTTCTATTGACATGTTCTAAGTTGTACGTCAGCTTCACTCTTCCGATTTCCTCGTGGCCTAGCTTAGGAGTGTTAAGAAAAGGAACATTGGGTTGGTCGGTACATGTGTCGAGAGAGAAGGGTGCTTCATGCTCCTTGGTCTTTGCTCTGGCTTGGGATGGCATGGGAAGCCGCATGCATCTTATCACGCGTTGTCCCGCTCGATCCGGGTGAGGCCTGGTCGGCCTATCGATGTCGTTTGTGCCGTGCTAGGCCGTGTTTGCTTGCACAAGACAGGCACCCGCCTCAGTGTGTGACAGTCGGTTGTGCATGTCTTGTCCGGATACCCTATTGCATATGCACTCGACTTAATGTGCTACGAATGTGCGCGTGAAACATCGAGTTAACACGAGCAGAGTGGAACAATCTTTTTAGACAGATACAAAAGTAAGCGGTGGCGGACGAGTCGGTGTGGGCAAGTAGATGGTCATAAGGCTATGAGTGGCGGGTGTACGAGTAGCTTGGATGGAAAAGTTTGGTACGCGTGCCATAGTCATGCGGGGGATGATGTGCGCGGGCCTACCCTTTGGTCGCACGTACCGTCTGCCGAGAAAGTGCGATGGGACCACATGGCGGACGGGTTGGGCACTTGCCCGACATCATTATGTTTGGGACGGCGCCTCCTTGCCGCTAACCCTCTATCTATGTTATTTATGGTTTATAATATGCGATGATGCATGATACTTTTGCTTTTGTGTTTTCCCCATCTTGTTCTTCGGCGCTTCCCCTTCCGCCTTTTGCCCATAATCTACTTCCAGGCTAGCCGAGTCCTGCCACCTTAGTTGTCGCGTGTAGGCAAGAAACAAAAGGCAACAACCGATTCCGACAGGTTAGCCGACAAGGGTGCTGGATCTAGAAAGCCCGCGTACTCACCCAGCCCCACCAAGGGAAGTGGCTGCCTTCACTGGTGATTAAGTGCAACTAAATAAGCTCGCCATGCTTGGCTACATTTCATCGCATGCGGTGGCTGCTTGGCGTGCCACAACTAGGGGCGTTCCTCAATCATAGAGGTCTTGTTGGTGCCTCAGGATGTCGAGCAAGTGGTGTTGTTGCCTTTCATGCTGCGAGGGATGTCTCTATCCCTCCATGATTTATTTTGTGGGTTAGTCTTCTTCTATGGCCTCTAGCTGCATCACCTTGTCCCTAATGGAATCCTCATTGTTTTCTTCATTGCATTTTGTGAGTGTTTATTAGGGACTCACTGCATCTTGGCTTGTGAGGAAGTACTTCCATTTAAAGGCACCAAGAACGACGACCATCTATGAGAGTGTGGTTGTACTCCCATACAAGTGTGGGGAAATGTAAAATACTTCGATCTGTGGTCGCCTGGCTCTGTCAAGATATGGCAGCAAGTTGGTTCTACTTTCCCGACACCTTGATTGGCGGTGAGAAGATGGGGGTGCAACCATTTTCGTGTAATCAACATGTGCGGTGGAGGTCTTGGGGCGAGCTGATGGATCTCAACGCATCTGAGGATTCACAAATCCTTGATGGGGTAGTGGAGGCCCTCGCGAAAAGCAGCCTTGCTGGCAAGCAGATCTTGGTTAGTTGGATGGGTAGGCGGATCCAACTGCTCCGCACAAGGGAATGTCTGATGTACGAGGATTTGACTGCGATGGTGAAAGCCTACTACGATCAGAAGACACTGGAAGAAATGAACCCTTCCCTGGTGAAGTGGAAGTCCTAGAGTTTCGATTAGGTCCTCGCATTGTTTTATACTCATCCAAAAATGAGGGCATCTCTACTCTTAATGGAGCAGTTGGTGAATAGTCCGCGCGTTTTTTTTGCTGGTTTATTTTCGTCATCCTCCCACCTCTGGTTTTTTTTATCATCTCTATTTTTAATGGACGAGTTGGTTGAATAGTCCCAGTTTATTTTCGTCCCCCACACCCCACCCCACGCACGCGAAAAAACCCCACCCCGCACAAGCACCTCTCCTATCGATCCCCTCGAGGAGAAGCCATCGCCCCCATCTCCCACTCCGCCGCCGTCGCCCCACGCCTTCCCCTATCTCCCTCTCAACCACCTCCACCACCCCCACGCTTCTCCCCATCGCCGGATCCGCTATGAGATTACCAAGGTTAGGCGGTAGAGCTCCACGCCCGCGACGCGCTCGTGCTCGTCAAGGAAGGGGCTCCCGATCGAATCTGCACTCATGCAGCTTGTGTGCCATGGCCGCCATGGCATCCATGGTCGACAATAGGGGACCCTAGGCCTCGGCCATGGCCACCTTCTCTGGACACGGGGTCGCCACATCCGACGCTGCCAGTGCCTCATGGACCGCCATCAGGAGCTCCAGGTCCGCCGCTATCGAACTCTACGGCCATGGTCACCACGTCCATATTCGATCATCTGATCTGATCTGATCCTAAGTTCCCAAGTCATGATGGAATGTACACGTACGTGGATCCAAGTCCGAGTTGGGAGCGACATTGATCCGATGAACGTGCAAGGAATTTCTGAATCCATGACTTTTATTTGAGCATATATGTTCGTTGGTTATTCAATTCAATTGTTCGTACAACAGCAAAAAAAATTAGCACGAATTCCAGTAGTTGTGTTTGCTTCTTTTGAAGGTGGATCTTCGTTTCTTTCTAATAGTTGTGTTGCGCGAATTTCCAATTATCTGAGTATATGTCCTATAGTTTCCTTTAAAGAAGAAGAAGAACATGAGGTTGGTACTGCATCTGTCCTAGCACGAGGAACTTTGCTACAGTCTTTGTGGACAGGTTGACGACAGGAGCTGAAGTACGTTTGAACAAACGTTTTCTTTCAGTTTTCCCAAGTACGTTTGAACAAACCTTATGCACCCAGACCCATCTGCTTCTCTGATTTGATTTTGTCGGTTGCACTGATCTCTCTTAGTACATGGTCTATTTGCAGATAAATTATTCAGAATTCAGGTTTTCAAGCAAGACTGATGCAGAACTAGCGGTACATTTCTAAACATTGTGCATTTTTTGTCATCCGTCGGGCACTTCATTGAACGAATTATGATCCTTTAGTTTTATGAACTGGGAATTCTGGTTTATTTTAGGCCAAATATTCTGTCAACATGTCATTTCTTACATACATCTCTTTGATTCTTCCTAGAAAACCAGCCTCCTTATCTGCATTTTTGGGCAACTTTATGGTCCACTTACTATATATACACATGGTTTTGCCATCTCGCTAGAAGCTGATTGGTCAAGCATGCCACAAAAAATATTAGGCGGTACAATGCATTTCTCGGAACTAACAGCCCCATAACTTGTGACAATAAACTGATTGCCTCATATGCTAGAAGCTTGCTGCAATTTACTGCTAGGAAATCTTATAATTGGGCAGCACAATAACAAAGAGCAAAGTTGCTAATTCACTTCTAATGAATGTGCATTGGGAGGAATGAGAGGGCACTACACTTCTCATCTGCTATACTTTTTTAGAGACTTTTCATTTCCTACCCTGCTGGATGATGTCTATATGAATATTCTTCTTCAAAGTCTTCTAACCGTCAAGCTGCATATCGGCGCCTTCAATATAGAGTTGATTATACTGTCTATTTTACTGCAAGTAGGGAAAGATGGACTCTGGATATCCATATTCTCAGGTGTTAATGTAGTGCTAGGCCATATAGTATAGGACTGAGTTCTTTCACCTCCTAATCATGGTAATTCAATTCAATATTTGGGTACTTTGCTTTTTGCATAGTTGACGAACAACATGGCCATTGCCATCTATGAATATATGTACAAAAAGTGGCGAAACCCTTTAGTTTGCTGCAGTTCACCCTCTAAAATTTCTGCACGCCAAAGTCTCTGTAGCTTTTTATAGATATTTTGCACATGTACTTTCCCTATAAATAAAAGCTGCCATGTGTACTTGTGGATAAGCTAAACCGATGACGTCTTGGAGAAGCTTGGAATGATGTACATATCTGATTTCTCAAGTGTGTACTCTGTGGAAATAAGCTATATTGTATACTTTCACACATCTAATGTTTTGTACTTCAATTCAAGTTGCATATATTTTGTTTGTTTGATTAGCTATTCTTATAAAAATAAATGCACAACTAATGTATGACTGATCTTATGATTATAGATGTGATTTAATTTCTGTAGCTTCCTGATGAAGTTTGCATCAACTTGAGCTTTCTTTGAGAAGGATTTGTTTTTCTGGTAATCCCTAACAAAATGATTGATAGGGAAGCATGCATATAATTACCAAAGCATGAAAAAGAATTGCCACTTCCTTACCTCCTTGTAACATCATTGTTACAGGTTTGGAAAGCTTTCGGCCTAGATGCCATTTCCTAATTGCTAGAGCTACAAGGGTACATATTTACTTCCTTATCATCCTTGAGCCATGTTATCTGCGAGGGTACTTAATTGCTTACGTGTTTGCAATTTCTATTTTTGAATTTTTATAGCTAATCCTCTCTTTAATTTTCAATCAGCTATTAATTTGCTTACACATGAAAGAACTTTTCCTAATGCGTGGGTGTTTATAGAACATTGCTGGTCTCTTCAATGGCAATCGATATTCACTGGTGTTGTCAGGCATTCAATCAGAGGTGCGGCAGGCTTCTGACATCAACGACGTTGCCAACAACGTCTATCAGCACAATTCGGCCACCGGTCCTACCGTTATGTGAACTTGGATCTCTGGCAAAAACTGAAAATTTCTTTTTGGGTTAAGCACTACTGATTTGTGGTGGTAAATTCTTTTGGCGAGGAAACTGAAATATACTATAATGGCAGTATCTCGACCGGCATTGAGGATTAAGGACTTTAACTGTGCCGCCACATTTTGTATGCATGGTATTCTATGCACAATTTGTTTGCTCATATACAAGGAATGCTCACTACATTATGAGACAAAAGTTTATTATGGACTGGTAAGAGCTTACTGATGATTCATCATGTCATCCTTAGATACAAAGATTAAGGTGTACACAATTCAAACACTCATGTTTGGCATGTTCCACGCAACACACCTGCTCCATGAAACATCATCATTAGTCGGGGTAAGCACTCCATCACACATCCTCCGTATTTTTTCATAATTTTTTGAGATGCATTTTAGTTTTCTCTTTAGTTGTTTTGTACTTACTGAAATAATGAATTCAGTAGCAGAAATTTCTTATTTATTTGTTGAAACATGGGCATGACTCATGCATTTTGTTAGGCTGAAGCACAGGAAGAAGCAGTGTGCAATGACATTTGTATTTGCAGTGTGAAAATCTCTTGCGTATTCTTGGTCTTGTTTTTATTGAGCTCATAGTTGTGTATTATTTGTTTTCATTTCTTTGGAAGTGATATATTTGGTAATAGCAAGTTCTTGTGTGGTGCTCCATATATGCATTCGGGATTATAAATTAGATTTTCCAGTATCTTACATCAGGGATCATCAATGGGGATGAAAAGGAGGTCGAATGATTTATCCTGGGTAGTGATATGAGTTATACCTTGTAAGTGTTCTACAAATTGGATATCATGGAATGCCCATTTGGCATCAGTAGCGAATTGACATAGTGCTTTGATTTTCAATAAATACAGGAGATAAGGGGGTGAAAGGTATGATGCAGTCTATTGTGGTACCTAGATGGAACTGTTGAACCGGTGAAAAAGTCATATTTCAGTATCTCCTAGATGGAACCGTTGAACCGGTGAAAAAGTCATATTTCAGTATCTGCCCAACCTCTGCATGTAATACACCTACTTTGTTCTTCCTTTATTTTGTTCTAATGACTAACTTGACCATCTCAATTGTCATTATTCCCTTTATATAGTAGCACATATAAATAGGTGTATTTTACATTACATGGTATGCTAAAATCTGAAATCGTATTTAAGAGTTTACTCCCATTTACTTGTGTTTTTTCATACTAATAGAATTAATGTCAATTAGACATCGTGTTTATTCAAACTTAATGGTTTTTCATGGAATATGGAATTTGAGTATGATAGCTATTGAACTGAAAATAATCTATCGAACAATAATAAAATGATGAGCAAGTTATTGTATCGCAAAAGTCCTAACTGAATGATAGGCTAATACACTTGTGAAATCAAAGTGCTTTGTTTGGATACCAAGCAGGAAAATAGTTCACATAGTTTTGCCACTATTTTATTCCATCTGTTAATTTGCAACTATTTTATTAGATATATGGAGTACTAATTAATTAGCCATAACTATAGTTTATTAGTTAGCTCGTTCGTTTTTTTGCCTCCCAGGTTGGTTCGCTTCCTCTCCTCACCCCATTAGGACAATTACAGAAAGGAAATAGGTGAAAGAAAATGTTGGCGGTTTGAAAAGACTTACCAGATCCACCCATGAAATCTCTCAAAAGACCTGATGAAAGCTTCAGAAGTTAGCTACCATCAGTTCCTACGGTTCAGCACTGCACATATATTTTCTAGATTTTACACATCAGAAAATGTCCCTTGTACTTGACTTCCATATTTTTTGCAGCTTCTTTCTTTGGCTTATTTCAAGTAAGTTGGAAGTGTCTTCCAATTTTCTTATGTTCCTGAAGATGCAGATTCGAGAGGAACCACGAGGGGACCTAGAAAAGCTAGCTTATTCTCATTTGAGAAAAATCTCATTTCTGCCACAATCTAGCAATCCCACTAGAGGAGAACCAGCATCACTTGACAAGTTCATGTAACCCCAAAACGAAGGATCGTCCTTGCTACCCCTTCAGGGAAGGATTCTGATGAAGCCTAGCTATTGTTGGAGGTTCCTCACAATGCATGACACTAACAGGTAGAATTAATTTAGCCTATTCAATGGAAGTGTTTCAACAAATGCAGGAGGAAGATGCCGGGACTCCTACTCGCTAGAGAAGAACAAAATTACTAAAGTACTACATTTCTTTTCCAAGGCATTCATTCTTTTAATATGGTAAAAGCACGAGGCATCCGATATCACATAGCAATAAAAAGGGAGAATTACTAATGAACACTTGACTGAAAATTGCATTCAAGTGACTTGGACTGCAGTTTGCCTTGAGATAAAGAGATTGGCCATATTGTATAGATATTGACTGCAATATAGGAAAGTTTCAGGTCATAGAAGGGAGGGAGCAGCTGACCAGTGGAAGGTGGCCTGTGGGTTGAGGAGCTCGGTGGCGAAGAGAAGCCGTCGGCGTTGGGGTGCACCACAGGATCCCCTCCTTATCTAGCTACGTGCATCCAGGTGTGCACGGCGTGGGGAAGGTATCCAGGACACCGAGCTGGATCCCTGAGCGCATGGGACGGAGCCCACCACGCGCTGCAAGGTGCGTGCGAGTCGCCGGGCGTGGCCACGACCAGAATCAGACATGTGCGCCACCAGCGCGGCTGGGGGCGGGATGAAGGAGTGGTACAACAATGTAGGGCCAGCGGGAGCCGGAGGCGCTGCCTCTTGCTGGAAAGAAAGCCACCGCCCTTGCCCGTCGTTATCGGCCTGCCGCGGCGAGACGAAGGGGAAAGAGTGAGCGGCCAGGGAGGTGTGAGAGCGTTGTTGTTGCTTTAGATTTTTTTTCCTTATTTTTTTGTCCTATGGCTGTAAAATTTCCTTATCATTTTTTTTGCTGGAGGCGCATAGCATGTGAACTGAAATTTTTGAGCTGAAGTTGATGAAAAGAGTTTTCCCCGCTTTATATATAAAGCAACACTGAGTACATCAAAGAACCGATACAAAACACACAAGACTACCGCACACAACACAAACCCA
This sequence comes from Triticum aestivum, assembly GCF_018294505.1. NCBI lineage: Eukaryota > Viridiplantae > Streptophyta > Magnoliopsida > Poales > Poaceae > Triticum > Triticum aestivum. The sequence continues at coordinate 93,880,877 of NC_057813.1, read as the reverse complement.
AGGCAAGATACAAAGTTGTCGGGCACCAACACACCACCCCATCCACACCAAGCAAACTATGGACATCGCTTGGCGTAAACGGAGACCTCCATCGTGAAAATCCACAATGAAGCCAGAATGATGCCTCCTAGGAGGGTATGACCATTGAAGTCGCCACCGCCTGATCCAGAAGATTAGGTTTTCACCCGGAGCAAAACGACAGGAGTGAGAACGCCACAACGGGGCCTTCACGAAGGGGTACGACGTCGAGTGTCGTCACCACCGTAGGCCCGTAACGGAACTGGGCAAGTGGAATACGCCAGCGCTCACACGCCACCGTCGCATCCAAGCTCTGTCAACCTCCTGCCACCCGCGTAGCCATGGTTGCTTACCCGCACCCAAGACACACGCTTTGCCCACACACGCCATGCCTCCCACCATCAAGGACGTCATCATACAGTCCAACATCCCCACGACCCACCAAGGCACTGGTTTTGGCCTTACCAGAACCCCAACCACCGCCAGCGCACTCGAAATAAAGTAACCCGGCTGAAATTCCAATATATCTATAAATTACAATGGTTATTTCGATCGAGCATGGATGGTAAATTTGTATATTTCATTATATAATATTCAAAACACAAGCATTCATTTTTGTATTCAAGCTAATATTATTTTAGGAAATTGCAAGGATGTGTCTGGTCATTTTGTTTTTTATTTTATCCTGTGATGGAACGGTAAAAGACTGGTTCGTCCGGTTTGCATGGTGAGTATTCTTCGTTACACACTGTAAGACCTTCAATGTGAAGTATTCATATATTGCTTGATTATGAAGTTTTTAATATACTTGCTCAAATATCATGCAAATGAAGCAAATAACATTTCCAATATTGTGTGAGAATTGATTAAACGCGTCAAGTAGATCTTAATTTGTGTATGTATACGTCGTCAAAGTGCCCTTTTTATCAATTTATATTACATGTGAAGTGGACTTCAATTATTATCAAATCATGGCTGTGCTTTTTTCTCTACATGTGAAATTTAACATGCATTATTTTTATATAACACCATAAAAATATTTCAAAAGCCCGTAGCAACGCACGGGCATTCTACTAGTGAGAGTTAGTATCCAAATGTGTATTCTCTTTTTTTTCCTTTGCCTTTCTCTTACCTATTGAAAAGAATCCAATTGTTTTTCCTCTTGCAGAGATTCAAGGTATTTGTTTGTATTCCACCGCTTTAAGAGGGCAACATGGCATATGATAACGCGTGTTTGCTGGACCCAATAGGCATGAAGAAAGGCACACTAGAAAATGGCAGAGACTATGCCCACGTGGTGGGATAAAATGAAGACAATGATGCCGAGAGGTTGTTTAAAGTATACAGTGCACCTCCTAGATTGTGATGAGGTGAATGGTGGTGATAAGGCAGGGATGAAGCAACCTCCTAAACGGAGACATGGAGCAAATGCCATTGGCTCACAGAATCCCATTGTAGATGGTGTTTAGACATCATCAGAAGGCTCAGGCAGCGTGTCTTCCATGCAGGGAACTAGGTCGGAGGCAAGCACTACAAAATGTGTGCTGTTTTGTGACAAAAATCCTAGTGACAGGCAAAAAAAGGTCACCTAAGATCATTCCCCATGACGGTTTTTGGTTGCCAACTCATTTCCTCCCAGAGTAGTGCCCTGGGAAACTACGGTGAAATTCTTGCCTGATTTTAGCCAACGCATTTGACCGTCACTAGGTATGTGCATATTCTACGATGATTTTTAGCGTCACAGAAAATGTTCAGCGGATAGAGATTAAAAAAATGGCGCGGTGGGGTTCAAACATAGTTTTGAGTTTTTCTGCCAGAGGAGATTTTGAACATTAGAATCAAATTTGTAGGGGTTATGAGTTGAGATGCTCATATTGAAATCCATTGAAATTTTCTAGTACTTGCTCTCATTTTACTAAACCACAAAATTGTATACTCCCACTGTTACATAATGTAGTCATTTAGAGTTTTTTGAAAAGGCAAACCCTAGCTCGAGCTCGACACGACCAAGGTGTCAGCAAGCGCGTGGGTGTCCTTACCTGTGCAGGCGGCGATGGGACGATTAAGGGAATGGAGAGGCTAGGATTAGGGAGACAAGTATGGCATGTTTATAGGCTCTAGGGAGGAGCTCCGGTCGTTAAATCAACGCTGTTGTCGACGTGGCTCCTCTAGATGCTCTACCGTACAGGGAGAAGACGATGAAATAGAGGGGGATCAGCGCTGGTGGGCTGGCTTTGGCTCAGAGGTAAGTGGGTTGCATGGCCAGGAGGTAAGTTGGGCTACGGCCTAGGCTTCTCTCTCCTCTAATTCTTTCATTTTTCTCTTTTCTTCAAACAGAAAGCTTGTGAGAAAAGAAAGGCAAGGGTGGAGATGGAATTTGGCAGAGATGGAGATATTTCTAGAGTCCTGGATTTATGCCCAATTTTAAAAAATGCCATGATAATTTCAAAAACTACAAATTAAACCAAGTTTGAATTTAATTCAAACTCGAGAATGAATTTTGAATCTGCCCATAACATTTGCAAACGAGCAAAAAATTGGTGGAGTCAGTCATAGGGGTTTTAGGAATATAGTGAACATTTATTGGAATCAGGAAAAATGTCACTTGAGATAAATAGATAAAATGAAAGAAAAAAACTAGGATGGGGTTTTGGACTAGATGATGGTTGAGTTGGTTTGGTGGCAAGAGCAAGAGGCAAGAGGCAAGATGAAGGTGAGAAGGAGTATCACACAAGATCAGAACAAAATCAAATATGCCACAACAAAGCAATGATGATTATGATGCATGATGCAAAAAACAAAATGAAACACACATTATATAGCATGCAAGCATGAAGATAACACAAACTAATGGGGGTCTCAGTCTTGGGTTGTCACAACCCGTATGTCAGAAATATTGACTAGTCAAACATGGTGGAACTGTTGTTAGTGATGGATTTATCATCATCAAAAACTATGATGAGGGATAGATCGTCCATCTAAGGTGACAATACTACAAGTATGAGGAGATTAAGTAAAGCAGATTAGCCATGTGATGTTGTCTTGGTGTCATGCAAGAAAAACCGATGGTTTTTAGGTAACACGTGCTAATGTTGTAGTTATATGCTTAATGGTCTGATTATGCATGTGTATGACGCTTATGCAATCGGTTGAGACACCATTCGTGTGTAAATGGATTGTGTCTAAATGCATTCCTTAGATGGTTCTTCGTATAACTTACTTGCCTTGTTTGCCGGGGTAGACTTTTGCTCGGTGGGCACAACGGATCATCGATAAGTTTATAAGTAAAACACAACCTTTAGATAGTCATTGATACAAATGCAATTCAAACTTTGGGCTTCCTTTTGCTTCTATTCTCCTAATGCGTTGCCAGGTCATGCCACTACCTCTTATCGTCCCGCCCACTTGGCTGGAGGGTAGATTTTGGGATGTGAGTTCAATCTTTGAATGTTGCGGTCTAGACAGACGGTGCATTCTGCCATGTCTTCCCATCCTTCGAGCGTTTGGTCTTGTCGGACATCATGCTTTGCAATGTCTGCCCGACCTCTGATCGTCGCGGCTTCTCAGATGACGTCTTTTCCCATGTTTGCCATGACTTTGACCCTCGTGGGCTGTCCGTTTGTATGCATGCTGCACATGTTCGCTGATCACGCTCTCTTGTGGCCCGTGGTCCGTACATCATCTGGTCGATTCGTATAGTTCTTTCTGCCCATGTGATTCCGGGTGGGGATGCTCGTTTCTGACGGTTCAGATTATTTTCCCTAGGGGGTGTGGTCAAACATAATTGCTTGTAGACAATTCCTAAAAGATATCATTCAAATAATTCACCTAAGTTCTTGTTGCATCCAGTTGGGCTCAGTTGTCCGGTATTTGGACTATGCGGTCTGCCGAGATGGCCCAAGTGTCCTCAATTGTTCCGAGCAGGAGTCCCAGGTTCCGATGGTTCAGGCCATGTACCGTGGGGGTGCGGTCAGCCTTTCATTGACTCGACTGCTAGGTTGCCCTGGCTGGCGAAAGGAAATGTGCAATGACCACCATTGTGTGTTGTTGGTAAATATACATGGCAGATACAAACACAATACAAGCATAACCATTCTCAGACCATTCGTGAGAAACATCCTTCAATTTTTTTTGAAAAATCCAGCTAATGGCTGGCATATATTGCTAATAATCAGAGAGCAGGTGGGAATACAAAAGTGGAGTTCGATCTAGTGATAGGAGATCATAACAAAGAAAATAAAAAATTCATCCGTCGGGTGATAGAGGATTTGAACTTTTCACGACGAGTCCCCGGACTGGTGCTCTAAATGGGTCGCCGTGCTTGGCGCCAAAAATCAAGAGTCCTTCTCATGCTTGTTGTGATCTCTGTCAAGCTGGCCACTTTGCCTCTGAAAGTGCACTCGTTTTGTTGGTGCCAAATTTTCTAGAATCACGACGATCATCATTTTTACTGCCCCGTTGATCATTTTTGTTGTGATCTCAGCTGGCTTTGTTTTACTCTTACAGTTGTCCGGGTGTAGGGAGTTGCAACCAACCCCCCCCCCCCCCCCCAACAGCTTTGCTCCAAACTGAAAGTGAGAAGGGGCACTTCCAAAAAAAAGGTGTCCAGAGCTTTCTAAATTCCTTAAACACAGCTGGCAAAAATACTCGTTTGGCTAGCCTCGCCTCTGGAGGCGATCATTGCACCATATCATGTTCTTGAGTAGCAGCCAGACAAAAACCTTGAGACGAGGAGTTGCCCATGTCTACTAGAACAGTTTTTTGAAGTTTGCCATGATCAGCCCATGAAACTGACTTTTGTATGAGGAGCTTGTGGAGAAAATTCCCGAGGCCTCATGGCTCCATTTGATTGTGTCCGGGAGCTGGTCGTTTAGCTGTATGTCTTTTTCAAGTAAGCCATCTTTACAATCTGATTATCTCAGGCTAGAGAGGTTGGGTGTTGTCGTGGGCTAGACCGGCGTTCCAAGTTCCATCTGCAAGAGCTGCTTTCAATGTTTCGTTCTTCCTTCAGTAATGCTTGAACAACTCCAGATATTCCATCTTCCAGGTGCCAGTCCCAGTCCAGGAGCAGTTCCATAAGGTGGCCATTTCTCCGTTACCCAAATAATTCACCTAAAGTTTTGATAGTATTAGTTGCTTCGCTTCTTGGCTATAGTTGGTCTTTGCGCCAATGTTGCAATGGGTCATCTTGTATATATAATGTTGCTTGAGTTAGATGATCAATTCAATGTTCTTAGAGATAAAACACTTTGTGCATTCTTGGATTTCCACGCGTGCGATGGCGAATATTGCCTATGTGGTGTTGGTCAATTCACAACACGTGCAAACTAAGACTGACAAGGGATGTACAGGACCTCCGGTGAATGACTTAAATAGTTTTAGGACTCAAATATGCAGTTTTATAGATTTAGAATTTAATTAGACACACTTCCGATAGTTTTAGGACTTATGATGCATTTTACTCTTTCGAATATGTGCGATCTGAAAATTGCATGTTATTTTCTACCAATCAAAAACAATTGGACTCATATCTTTCGCATTTCCAACTAGATGCTTGCAAGCATCAAGAACTAAATTGTTTGCCTTCACTTGTTGAGTTGACTGTTCGACTAGTTGTACGTAACAAATGGATAGTAGGTCAAATTAGATGGTCATAATACCATTGTCAACTGTAACCATCGAGCCATCTTTTTTAGCCAGCAATACTTCTTCAAAAGTAGGAGATAACTTTCTTGGACATTACTTTTGTCAATATTGACGAGATGGTGGGCCAAATTTGAACTAAAAAATGTTTTATTTCAAAGAATATACTATTTTGTAAAACATGTCCAACAAAGTTGCTTAAGGACAAGAGGATATTCATAATAGTTTCATCCAATTTCATTCATAGAAATTTATCCTTAGGGCCCTTTATGTATGGGTTCTTTAAACATCAAAATATTGCCGGGTCTCCTAACGAGAGGATAGACCATTCTTAATGTAGTGATTTTCTCCCAAATGTGGTGGTTTTTTTAATAACTTTTTTCCTTGAAACATATTTTGCATCTCAATGAAGCTTGGACATTTGTTTGATAGAGGTCTACACTTATATCCAAAATAAGAGGGGAAACAAAATTGTTAGGCTATCTTTGGTTCATAGGATAGGATTATTACAGGAATAGAAAACTTGTAGGAAATAAGATGACATATATCTCAAATTCTATGAGTATGATTAGGAAAAGAGATGTCATTTGGTTCATCATAGGAATTTTTTCATTGAGTCTAGGCTATACCTGGCCATCTGCCAGGTCAGGCCGGGCCTATCAAAGCCCGATGCAAAAAATCCAGGCCCGAGCCCGGCCCATCATGCTAAAAGCATTGGGCCTCAGGCCTCGAGCCGGGCCTCTTCGTTAACGCACAAATACGACGGGTCCAGGCCTGGCCCGGCCCAACCGTCGGGCTTAAAATAGAGGCCCGAGCCCGACCCATGGACAAGGTCAGGCCAGGCCAGGTCGAGCTTTTTCGGGCCGGGTTGGGCCGACCGAGCCGGGCTGCCCATGGCCAGGTCTAGTCTAGGCTCATGTTTATTTTCCTTTGAAATATGGAGGATAAGAACCAATCCTATATAAGAATAGGAATCCATTCCTATGAACCAAAGGGCTTTGAAAGTTTTCTACAAGAGTCCTATCCTATATAATTTCTTTGAAATTCCTCCAAACCAAACATGGCCTTAGTGCGGGCGATTAGCGAAAATTAATGTTGACACTACAAATCAAGGGGTAATCCACTACGATTGTGTTTGATAGAATAACTTGATAAAGTAGTACTACCTCCCGTCCAAAAATAAGTATCGCAGGGAGTACGCAAGGAGAATATCACGGGTGGAACAATAATTCAAAAAATTGCAGAGTTTGTAATCCATTGATGCAGTAGTCCCTGATTTCTACAGTATATATTGTCGGGAGCAGGGGCAAGCCGGGCTGACACTAAAATCCTTTGATGACCATAGAACTATGACACTATTTGATAGTTTCATGTCTGGCCCGAGGGTGGCCTAGAGCCTAGCCGGTCATGGCTCCGCCACTGCTGGAGTACTGAGTTCATGCGCGTGTGGACGAACTGTTTTTCGCCCACCCGACACTCTTACATTGTGGATGGCAACTGCAGTTACGCGAATGTGGCAACTAGGTAAACACACGTGACAATTATGATTCTTTGCTAGACGGCAAGTGCAGTTGCGCGTGCATGTGAACGAGATAAATACACATGACAACTGTGATTAACAATACATGGCAACTATGGTTGGATCACACGTGTCAACTAGGTAAACACACATGGCAACTACTGTTTGACCATATGTGACAAGTAGTTACTCACACACGGCAACTACGATTTGATTACATGCGGCAACTATCATAAATTAGACCATGACAACTATAGTTAACTAAAACAGATAGAGTTGTCATGCTTTTATGACTACACTTGCCATCCCGGATAACCACATCTGCCTAGCTGCGCCAGGACGTGTGGACATTTTTGTTTCGTGCCACACGAGCGGGGTGGAGATGAGTAGTACTTGTTGGACGTGTGGCACGAAGTAGCCGCGCCCACACGTGTGGCCAATTCTAATGTCCTCCCACACACAGCTCGTGTGGGCTGTCTTCTGCTCACACCACACATGATGTGTGGGCGCATGTCAAATATACCACACGTGTGGTGGATATCGGCGTCTTTTTTCTACCTACCAAAATACAAGTTTGCTATTCTCAAACGATTGAGAAATAGCTACAGCTCAATGGATGCTATAGCACGAAACGTGGTGAGTGTCTTACTTAGCTTGTGAGTGTCTTACTTAGCTTGTTTTGTACCCACAAAATCAGGAATATATGCACTTGCCGGTACCGCTCCCAAATTCTCTACTATTAAAGGAGGATCGAACGTCGTGATGGTTCGACCACATCCCCACCTCCCTCCTTCGTACGACAACCATCGCGCGCGAGGGCTATGCCCGCAGCAGCCCAAAAATCCAACTCCAAATCAGCCCACGCACAGAAAACCACGACCAAGAAAAAAACAGTTCGGCTCAACCCACAAATGAGATGCATGGCATTAATGCGGTAAGAAAACACTGAAAAATAGCCACGACCGACTCCCCACGACGCACGCCCCAACTCTCTCCAACCCCCTCCTCTTCTTTCTTAGTTGGAGTCAGCCCAACTCCTCCAACCCCATCGATTCCAATCTCATCTCTCCAGAGAAACTTCAGTGGACTCGGTCGTGGCGACGAGGGGTGATGGCTCGCCCTCTCACCGTTGAGTCCTGCTCCGTCTCTGCCCTCCATCCACTTGCTCCAAGACGTCTTCCGCGGCCGGCAGCTTCCCCGATTTGGGGTTGTGGCAGCTGTGAATTATGCGAGGAGGGTGTGCGTCCTCCTGTATGAGAATCCGACGGGTCGTCTTCATCGCAGGCGGCTACGGCGAGGACCAACAGCTCGAACTTGACGCCCTTTGCCTCCGTCAAGGACAGTGTCACAGGTGCGTAGATCTTTGATCTTTTCCTTCAATGCCATTGTCTGATTGTCTCCGTTCCTGTGAAACCAGTATTCCGCCTGGCCGGCGCTTTCGCTCGATGGCAAAACGAACACATAGCAAACCTGGTTTGCCTTAAGGGGTTAAATCAGCTAACAATGTAGCTAGCTAGCTTTGCCTTGAGATGGATCCAATTGGTGGATTGATTGATCGACTAGCAGGTGGATTCTATTGATCGACTAGCAACGCACGCGCACACTGGTATGTGACGTATTTACTGTTTATACTTCAACTCACGGTGATAAAACCTAGGAGCTACATGTATCACCTTTCTAAGTAGAATTAGAATTTCTATATTACTTTGGACAAGCAATCGTTGGTGAAATCTGGCTATATGCATGTGAGATCTATAGGCACCCAACAGAGAGAACTATCCAAGCTGCTGATTTCACCATTTTATCTAGAGTTCTAGACTCATTGTGCTAATTCAAGTAGTGCTAAGCAATCATCTAACCTAACTATTAGTCTATTACTAGATTTATTGATATAGTTCATGTTTTGCTGCTTTTCCATTTTTTGCGAATGGAGCGGATTCTGAAATCGCATGTGTTCAATTAGGTTTTGATCGGTCAGCTTGAGTAGTAATTGTTTTTATTGTCCCATTTGTTCTTTCATATAGGCTACCTTGCTATGTTGTACTATAAGATACTTCATATAGGAGGTCAAGCTTAAGGTACAATTCTCAACTTGTCGAGAATCATGATAATCATGATATTTGCCTGCTTCAAAATGCTCCCTGAGGTGTTAGTTGACAGTCCTCTGAATATTATTTGCTTGTTGTTTTTTTTACAAAATTTGACCATTTGTGCAGGCTTTTGTTCATCATGGATCGACCTTAGTCTTAACGATTACCCTATCAAACATGCAACCCCTGTGATGTGGTGCTCAATCCTGCTATTTCTTAGTCCATTAGTTTTTATGCGTTTTAACCTTAGAGATTTTATTAATTTTCAGTTGGTTTCTAACTAGAGATGCACATAAATAACTTTGTTCTGATTTTCATAAAAGAAATATGGCATGCACCTAGCTAGAGGTTATTGACTATATGTTGCAACCCATTTTATTATGTTGGTCTTTCTTGACACCATTTTCTATTGTAGGTTATTGAACATAAACAACAAGAGAATGAACAGAAGTGTGTTTGGGTGAGGCCCGGATACAACATCTCACTTCTTGTTTTTGGAAATCATATATACTTAATTCCAAGAGGTCACCAGCTAAAGGGATGGTACAATATGATTTATTTTTTTGTCACTAAGCTTGACAATATCTCACCAACTGTAGTAGTAATGTGACTCGATCTGTAGGTTGTGCTTGGCAATGAAATAGAAATTTTGCTGCTAAGGTATCAAGGTACGGACAAAAATATTGCCTGTTTTCGTTTGTATGGTTGTGGTCATAGTCTATTTTATGCCTGTATAATTTTTTGTGGTTGTGAACTATATTTAGCTCCACGTAGAAATCGAAGATTAATCTTGTTTAATCCTTTGAGTGTATACTAAAGTTCCTGTTACTCTAGCAAGCAATTAATTGACTTACCGAAGAACTACATGGAAGAGAGATATGTTTGATTTGTTTTGAACTGATTGCAAGAAATATATGTATGGCACCTACAACTCTGTTCTCAAAACATATAGGAAAATGTATGGAGATGGCACGCCGGCCGGAGTTTTGGCCGTTCGCCCGCTACCACGCGCTCCTGTTTCCGCAAGCCCCGCAAATCGCGCTGCCCTGCTGCAGGCCAATCTCATCTGCGAGGCCGCTCTCTACCCTTGCATCCCCACCCCCTCCCCACCCCCTGTTGCAGCCCAATTTCGCCGGCGAGGCCGTCGTCCACCCCCGCATCGACCCCTACCTCGCTGCAGCCCAATCTCACTGGTGAGGTCGTCGTCCTTCGCATGGCCGGCGATTCTCCTAGCTCACCATCTCCAGTTCCTCTCCGCACGGCCAGCGATAGCTCCTAGCTCACCATCTCGGCAAGGTACACCCAAGGCACGAGAAGCTGTGACGACGGGGTGCACCTGACATGGGGATGGGATGGGCGAGGACATCACCGGAGCTGCAAGCTACAACCGGCATCACAAATTGCTACAACCGGCGTCCTTGTTCGCTACATGCTATCATGAAGATGCATCGCGTGGAACAAAAATCTACAACTGGCAAAAGAAAAATCTACAACTCGCTGACCATTTTGCTGCAAGCGGCGAAGGTGAAGATGCGGACAGCGAAGGTGAGCATCGGGGCTGCGACGATGGGCCGTGGCCTGTGGAAGCTGCAAACTCATGCGCCAGTGCTGCAACCGCCCTAGAAAAAGCTACAACCAGCGGCCAGTTTTTGTTGCATCGGCGACGGTGATTTTTTTGGCATGTGAGGTAGATGACTGCTACTGGCGACCAAGGAAGATGCATCCCGCTGGAGAAAATGCTACAACCGGCAACAGAAAAAGCTACAACTCGCGGCTATATATGTTGCAAGCGGCGATTTTGAAGTTTTGGCCGCCGATGCTACGACCAAAAAAGCTGGAACTGGCGATTTCTTTTGCTACCATCGTCGGAGCAAAAAAACGTGACATCGGCGATCCAAGAGAGGTTGTAACGACGAGCAGCTGGGTACTGCGACGAGCGGCAACGGTGAGGGACAGGACGCGGGTGCTTTCGCGTCTCGCCGGAGCACACACTCACGGTGGCTAGGGCAGGGACATGTCACTGGCGGATCTGAACCAAGACGCGTGCGCGGGGCAGAGGGGGAAGAAGATCATGACATGGGGGAAGGCGGATCGGACGGCCCCTGCCTGCTGGATCGGGCGGCAGGAGGCCGACCGGCCCAAATTTGGGTTGGCGCACCGGCGCGTATCACCGCTCAAACATATTGTTATGAAATATTTGATTTATTTTGAGCAATGTCTCATGTCTAAGTCTATTGTTCCGTGGCAACGCACGGGCATTCAGCTAGTATCACTAACGTCAATATATTTTGGATTGCGCTGGATTTTGCTGTTCCCGCAAAACAATTGGGTTATCTTGGCAAAGGAACAAAAGTACCTTGTAAAAGATCCGTGGGGAAGATGGAGCCTGATCAAAGCAATGACAATGTTTTTGAGACTGCTCTGAACCTACAGAAGTTTATCTGATACTCCCTCCGTTTCAAAATATTTGTCTTTTTAGAGATTTCAACAAGTGACTACATACGAAGAAAAATGAGTGAATCTACACTCTAAAATATGTCTACATACCTCCGTATATTGTAGTTTATTTGAAATGTCTAGAAAGACAATTATTTAGGAACGTAGGGAGTACATATGAAACGGGAACCCAAACTGAAACAATAACAATCTAGCATTAGTTAGATGAATCACCGACATTACCAGCAACACATGCGGGTCGAATCCTGATCATACTATGAGATGTGTAGCATCGATCCTAGCAGTTCGTCCAGATTGAAATCATCCATGCCTAGACAGGCAAACTGAAGCATATGGAAACATGAAACTGAATTTCAGCAAAAGAGAGGCATATACGTTTCAATAACAGTACCAAAAACCATGAGATCAATTTCTTGGTGGTAAGGAAGATCAGTGCTCCTTCCCCTTCTTCACCTGAGACATAAACTGGTCGAGGCCGAAGGGGTCGCCGCCCTTCTCCGGCTCGTCATGCCCGACCGGCCTCTCCCTCTTGACACCAGCCCTGATCTTCGGTGCTCCGCCGGAGAGACCCTTGTCTGGTTTGGACCTGCCCGTCTTGGCAAGCCGCTGCCTGTCGGCATTGCCGTGCATGTCAGAGCCGCCTTGCTTTGCTTTGGGCTGCAGGCCGCGCGGCTCCTCCCGGACAGGGGCCGCCGGAGAAGATTCAGCGTCGGCTCTGTTCGTGGCGCGCGCCACCTTGGCGAGCCGTCGCAGCTGCTTCTCCCGCCGCTCCTTCTCCTTCATCTGCAGCTCCTGCTGCATCTTCTTCCGCATCAAGACGGCCTCCCTGGCCTTCTTCTCCGCGACGTACAGCGCCTCCGCGAGCATGGCGAAGTTGCTCGCTATCTGATCGCCCCGCGTCCCCCGGCCATCCGACGTCGCCAACTGCCGCTTGTCGAGCGGGATCGAGTACCCCTTGGGGTTCTTCCAGTCGGAGACGCACGGCGGGATCTTCCAGTCGGCTTGGTCCCTCCGCGAGGGCGCCCGAGGCGGCGAACTCCGTACCGGCACCGGCGGCGGCCGGGACGGCCGGGGCAGCCGTCTGAACTTTATCATGGGCGGATCCAACGGGTCGGTTGAGATCTCCGATAACCTGATGATCCTCTCCGCCGCGCCCGAGTTGGACGCCGTGGACTCCGGCGCTGGAACGTACCTGATGAAGGCCGGCCGGACACGATTGTGCGGTTGGATGTCCGCGCCGGGCCGCTCGGTGGCGAGGCGGGCGAAAAGGGCCTTTTCCAAGGCGGCTTTCGTCCTTGCGGTCACAGCCTCATAGTCCACTTCGTAGTCGTCGTCGTCGGAGATCATTGGCACATCGTCGCCGGGGCGGGAGGACGCGATCTTCGATGCGGATTCCATGGCGAATCTTAGGGCTTTGGGAGATTGGGATTACCGGACGTTTAGATACACGGATATATATATAGATCGAGGATCAAAGAGTCGGTTCGGTTCGGCTCCGTTACAAAAACGCCAATCTACGAGGCCTGGACAGTTTCGGCCTACTCTATCTAAACCCAAGTTCAACTCGGACGGCAAGCCCAAGTCCGCGGTCCGTTATTAGAGTTATTATAAAAACATATATTTCCTAGTAGAAAAACAAAAATCAGCAGCGCTGCTGCAGACAGTACTCCCTATACGCCGCTCCGTGCGGCAAATTACCTCCCCTCCGCACAAGACACGCCCGACTTTAGCAGTCCGTACTGTAGCAACTGCTTTAAAATTTTGAACACATGTTTTTGAAAAACAAACAATTTTTTAATTTTCTAAATACATTCACAAATTTTGAACTTCATTGAAAAAGCAAACAACATTGGATTTCTCAATTTCATTTTAAAAATGTAACAAATTTTTAATTCATTTTTTAAATGAACATTAATGTTTCTTGAAAACTGTGAACAGTTTTTTAAATTCAAATCCAATTTGAAAACCAGAAAATTTTCTGAAAAATCTCGGAATATTTCTTGAAATACTGAATTTATTTTTTGGAATTCACCAAACATTTTTGAAAAAAATGATATGTTTCCTAAAAAGGAAAGACAACAAATGAAAAAAAATACTTACCAGAACCTTCTAGAAGGTCCCCAAAACCAGTAAAAGCCTGGAGGAAACTTCTGGATCATTCGTAAAACCAGAGCGTACGCTGCTAAAATAGACTGGCGTGCGAAGCCCGGGCAATATGACGCTAAATGCGTCAAATAAGGTTTACTGGTGCAGACAACCCGCCCTGCCGTTTTTAATCCCCACGTAGGTCCAGGAATTTGGGAACATATCTGGTGCAATGTTGAATTTGATGCTAGCAGTGCAGCCGATCTCCATATCTCACTTTCTAAATATTGAAGTATGACGCCTATATACTGTAGTATAAAATTTTAGATTCAGATTCGAAATACATAGGTTTTTTTTAGGGGTGAAATACATAGGTACGATTGACAAAAGACAAATCATGTTATGAATAGCTAATGCAAGCTGGGCCTTGAATTCAGCACATTTTCTATATAATATTGAATTTCTCCTTTTTGTTTTCTAAAGCTATATTTTCAAATTGGATTTCACATTTTGTGGTATCACAGATTCTGGTTGCTAGTACAACATACTTTTGTTTGGATTTTATGAAATTTATAAATAGGTTTTAATTAACTACGTGCGCAGGTAGCGCAAGATGGCCGGGTGCACTTGATATTTCCCCAGGAATACGAGTGCGGATATGCGTTGCTTGGTGCGACATAAAGCGTACGCATGCCTCCAGGTTCCCTACTAATGGGACGGCCCAAGGAGCATCTAGGTTAGGTGGTTTTTCCCTCTGTTATTCTATATTTTCTATGTTGTTTTGTTTATCTTTTCCAATACATATATTCAGCAAAATAAATAAGATTGCAAAATTCAAGAAGCATGAATTTCAAAAATGTTAGCGCGGTGTAAATTTTTTTATCATAATTTCAAAGAAAATGCTGATAAAATTTGTAATGTTTTCGAGAAAAAATAAATTCACGGGTTTAAAAAAATGTAAGTGACATTATAGATAATTGCTAATCATGTATTTATAAAATGTTAAATGGATATAAAAAAGTTCCTCAACTATAAAAAAATGTGGAACGTGTATGAAAAATAATGTAGAAATCAAACCTATATTTAAAAAGTTACTAAACATATATTAAAAAATGTTCCTGGTGTATGTATGAAAAAAAAGTAGATATCAAAACATATAATAAAAAAAATGTAATCATGTATTTAAAAATTGAGATATGTATGGAAAATATTGACACGAAAAAATATATTTTCTGAATGCTAACAATGTATTTCAAATTTTCAAACATGTATAAATATATTCCTGATGTATACAAAAAATGTACCTTTTATATGAAAAATTATATGTGTTGAAAAAATATAAATTAAAAATAATAAAAATCAGGTAAAGAAAAACAATGAAAATCAGAAAGAAAACACTCAGATAAAAAATAACATAAAAACCTGATGAAAACCAAAGAAAATGGATGAAAATTAAATAAAACACGGTAAAGGACAAGAAAGTAAAAAACAAATTAATACAGAAGAAAGTTGGTGAGAAATTTAAAGAAAACACATAGAAAAGGAACAAAAACAAAAAAACCAACGAAAATCGAAGTAGATCGATAGAAGACAACAAAGAAAGAAAATAGTAAAATCTGAACCGGTCCAACTAGTGTACAATAGAAGAAGAGAAGAAAAATAAACTGAGCGAGCGACCACAGCGATTGTGCAAGCTAAAACCCACTAATGGACCAGCGTAGTAGAACAGCAACCGCCACCGATGAAGAGTAACGTAGATCGAAAGGATCCAACCTGAAGACACATGAACAAAGACGAACTACGACCCGATCCGAGCAAATCCACCAAGGACAGATCCGCCGGAGACACACCTCAACACGCCCACAAACAGTGTTAGACACACCATCAGGACGGAGGCTAGGTGGGAGAGCATTATTCCATCTTCAGGGAGTTGCATCGTTTCGTCTTCCCGAGTAGGACACAAACCCTAAGAAAAAATAAAGAAACAACTGGAAACAGAGACCTCCGCCCGCAAGGGCTGAGATCCACCGCGTCGCCATGGCCCTAAGGCCAACAGAGACGAAGCGGACCAGCGGCGGCGCCCGCGGGTGGCAAGAAAACCCTAGACTTTTTTTGGGGAGGAGACTTGTTTATCTAAGGTAGAAGGTGACTAACGCAATAAAAAATTTCAGGTGTCAGAAAATAGCAAAATCATAAAAGTTTAGGTGTTTGTTTGGACTTGTGCAAAAACCCAAACAAAAAGTGTCATAGCCATCACATGAGCATGCTATAGACTGTTGAGATACATTCCAAATATGGTTAAGAAGCACCAAATACACAGGGTGATAGCCGTCACAAGGACATGCTGTGGACAGCTGAGAGGCATTCCAAAAATGATGGCAGCACATATGTATGCTTAACAAAAAAAAACATGTTTGCATAAGTAAGCCCAAACAAATACAGTAGGATCGTAGCTGTGACAAGCACATGCTCCGGACACCAGGTGTGCTGCAATTCATGGTTGGTAGAGAGGCATCTCAAAAAGAACGGTCAGTAGTAGAAACGCACAGGTATACATAAATAAACCGCGACAAAAGTTGGCATGGCTACACTCCAAACGCAGTAGAAACGCACAGGCATACATAAGCTGTCACACGGGCATGCTACGGTCAGTTCAAGAAAACTCCAAGGATAGTAGAAACACACATACATACTCACAAACAAAGCCAAGCAAACTCTTCTAAA
This sequence comes from Triticum aestivum, assembly GCF_018294505.1. Taxonomy (NCBI): domain Eukaryota; kingdom Viridiplantae; phylum Streptophyta; class Magnoliopsida; order Poales; family Poaceae; genus Triticum; species Triticum aestivum. Next base: position 93,864,341 of record NC_057813.1, on the reverse strand, counting down.
AAAACAAAAAAGGCCAGACGAACTCTCTCAGAAAACAATTAAGAAAAGCCAAACAAAGCAGTGGGAACGCGGGTGTATATATAGAGCGCCGCGAAAGCATCACCCTCACAGCCTCGGCAGACGCTCGAACTGCGACGGAACAAAGCTGACGCAATGGCGGCCTTGCTCTGCATCAGCACCCCGGCCGCCGTCGCCCTTCCCCGCCTCCCGCGCCGACGCGCACCCCTGTGCGATGTCGCGCTCACCGCTCCGGTGCCTGCCGGTCTCTCCCTCCGCCGCCGCGGCCTCCCAACTACTGGTCTCGCTCGGGAACACAACAAGACGCTCTCACGCTCATCGGTTTTACCGCCCGAACGGATGAAAGCCTAACCGGAGGATTCTTTTGTTGTTGCGGTGTGTTTTTACAGGGCTACGCTGCTCCGGCACGGAGGTGGGGGTTACGGAGGCAATAAGGATGGCTGCGGCCGCGCCGTTCGGGCACAACTTGGTGGCGGTGGACATCGCCGGAGACGAGGTGGCTGCCAACAAGGTGACTTTCCTGCTTTGCGCGTGACTTGTTTGTTGTATTGCGTCAAAGGTACTTTTGTGGTTATGTTTAGACGGAGCGTGGGGGAGTTGTTGTGGATCTTGGTGTGGAGTTATACAAAAAGAAATACACAATAGCTAGTAGTACATGCCAGTCACCTCGCTTTTGAATTTGGGTCAATCGATTTCGCTAGAAGGGAGAAACAGTCGGAGGGGAAGAAGAAGCTTGCTGGTAGGCTACCCCATCATCTATCTTAGGGTGAGGGTGGGGGAGGCAGCACGGTGGTGATGCAAGTTCGCCGGAGAAAAACCGGTCATCGCCCGGGGCTAGAGGGATGGCCCGGGGCGGCAGTTTAAGGGAGGGTGGTGCGGCGAGGCGGTCGCAGGAGCGCCATCGGCCGCCGGGGGGGGGGGGGGGGAGCAGGCGGCGGAGGAAGAAGAACACGAGCGATCTGTTATTAGGGAGGAGGAAGAAGACATAATTTGGACTATTCCTTTTTGATCCAACGCTTGAGATTGATCCTGCCAAAATCGACTGTTCCAAAAGAAATTTTCAGTCGCCGGGCTCCTACCCATTCCCAAAGAAATATTACAATCTGACTTTGATTATTATTATTATTATTATTATTATTATGTACTCCTAGAATTGAGCTAGTACGGTTGTGAACATGTTTAGAAGGATGAATTTGTGGGCCCTAAATTTTGCAAGGCAATAAAACAGTTTAACCTAACTGAAGCTTTTATAGTTTATAGTTTTCAGTAGAAACATGAATTTGTGCATCCCGCTAGGCTGTATATCATTTGCAGAAACAAATTAATATGGTTTGTTATACAATATTTCTTTGCACATGTGGTTGATTCTTCTAATTGTTTGTTGAAATGCTCCAGTTGGGCTTGAAGGAGATGGCCACATATGTCATATATGGCACCGGTGCTTTCTTTGCCGGATGGGTTTTGTCCGCTGTTGTTTCAGCAATTGACTCCATCCCCTTGGTCAGTAGTCATTAGATCTCTGGATGAATGTAAAATTCTTCTGCCATCATAGATCTTTAACTGATTGTGATCCTGCCCTCAGCTCCCAAGAATACTGGAGATGGTGGGCCTCGGATACACGGTTTGGTTCAGCTCACGGTATCTTCTTTTCAAGGTATGTATCTATTTGCTTCATAAGTACTTCCTTTTGGTGCGCACTCTACTATGTTCAACCTCTTCACCACTTATTTACCACTTGCAGGACAACAGAGAGGAATTGTTTGCCAAAGCTTATGATCTCAAAATGAGAATTGTTGGATCCGGTGATGCATGATGTGTTCACATATGGTTGGACGGCTGAGTGTAATAACTTCTCTCTCGTTTTGGGAGAAATACTAAGTTGTGTGTTTCAAACATATGTTACTGAGTTTGTGATGTAGTGTCTGTTATGTTTGAACTATTCGGAGAAAAATGTATGTCGTGCTTTCTAGAGAAAATGTGGTGTATGTGATAACTGGAATAAGCAAGTAAGACCCATGTAGGACATGGCTAGGACAAATAATCCCAACATTGCCCCTTTTATGCAGAGCAAACATGAAAGCTTATGGGAGGTTGGTGTGATATGGTGTCTATGGTTTATCCAACCCAAAAGTAGTCTATGGTGTGTATGGTTTATCCAACCCAGAGGTAATCCTAGCCTATTTTAGGAATTAGGCCTAAGGATGTAAATGGGTAAGCGAAGAAGCCCGCATATAACTAAATCTAAATACATTGTATACTAATTTAACCTTGATGACACCGAAATTTTCGCTAATCCTGACAAAGACAAGCTCTAGGCCCTGTGCCACATCCTCGATGCCTTAGTCGGGGCGACTAACCTTAGAACAAACCCACTCAAGATGGAGGTCTTCCCCTTTTGTCATGACCACGTTGACACACTATTTGTTTTTCCAGCTAGATTGGCTTCCTTCCTGGCAAATATCTTAGTCTCCCCCTCCGCTTCCGGTGTCTTCGTCGGGTGGACTTACAACCGACCGCTCATCTATAAGTTCAGAGCCTCATTACTTCTATGAACTAGAGAATACCACGCATGTTGCAACGGAATTGAGTATATAGTTTCTAAATACTGTGTAGAAATATTAATTCAAACATTACGATTTAAACTATGTGAAAGATTTCTACATAAGCAAAAAAACTTAGCATAAAAATTGTGCATGTCACAATTAAATGCAATGTGATTTAAAATCCACTTAGAATGCACTAACACACATTGCATGGTAGAGGATTCTCATGTGTAGAATCAGACGGGCACTAGTGGGTCAAGCTAGTAAATCCAACGGCTAGAACAATTTTGATGTTGTGAAAGCATGCATGTTGAGATAATTAGAAGTAGTAGGGATCACTCTCTTTGGTACAATATAGGACTCTCCTATCTAAATGGCAAAGAAGTTTTCATATTTCCACCTTTTCTTATTAGAGGGGCGACCGATTGTTGATCTATCAAACGGGGTAAACTAATGTAATTATGAAATTGTAGGTGCTTGCGGTGGGACAGATGCGACTCCCCTCATAAATAATGGGTGTCATAACACGCAGAAGGGGGAGGGGGTCTTACGGCTGCGACTAAATCGGTCGTCACTGTGATGGTCATTTCTAGCACATGGTTGTCATCTTGCTAGGTAAAGAAAAAGATGTACAAGATGGCGTGGGGATTTATCTGGAAGGTTGATGATGACAAGTAGCTAGAGGCGGGTAGTTAAGTGGAAGATGGTGCGCAACCCGTAAAATCTTGGTGACAGGTGGCTGGCCTTGACCGCTTTGGTTGGGCCCCACACCTTTGTTAGCATTGGTTCGTGCGGACCGACCCGATTGACCTTGGACAGGAACTAGGCTCCCTTGTAATGAGTCTACCATGTAACTCTTCTGGGCCTCAACTACTATCACTATAGGAGATGGAAAAGCGAATTAGTATTTTGAAAGACATATGAGCTTGGGATACAGCACTATGCAACCGCGGTCCAGGGCTCTTCAAAATTGCAACCATGAATAATAGGACTATGCACTAGGAGCCGGAGGGGGAGGGGTAAATGGATAGCAATAGTTGCCCGCTTAAACAACCTAGCACGGCTCAGTGAATTCATTGATATTTGATAGCTTCTCCAAGAATCCAATTGAAGGAAATATGCCCTAGAGGCAATGATAAAGTTATTATTTATTTACTTATTTCATGATAAATGTTTATTATTCATGTTAGAATTGTATTAACCAGAAACATAATACATGTGTGAATGCATAGACAAACATAGTGTCACTAGTATGCCTCTACTTGACTAGCTCGTTAGTCAAAGATGGTTAAGTTTCCTAACCATAGACATGAGTTGTCATTTGATTAACGGGATCACATCATTAGGAGAATGATGTGATTGACTTGACCCATTCCGTTAGCTTAGCACTTGATCGTTTAGTATGTTGCTATTGCTTTCTTCATGACTTATACATGTTCCTATGACTATGAGATTATGCAACTCCCGTTTACCGGAGGAACACTTTGTGTGCTACCAAACGTCACAACGTAACTGGGTGATTATAAAGGTGCTCTACAGGTGTCTCTGAAGGTACTTGTTGAGTTGGCGTATTACGAGATTAGGATTTGTCACTCCGATTGTTGGAGAGGTGTCTCTGGGCCCTCTCGGTAATGCACATCACTGTAAGCCTTGCAAGCAATGTGACTAATCAGTTAGTTGCGGGATGATGCATTACATAACGAGTCAAGAGACTTGCCGGTAACAAGATTGAACTAGGTATTGAGATACCGACGATCGAATCTCGGGCAAGTAACATACCGATGACAAAGGGAACAACGTATGTTGTTATGTGGTTTGACCGATAAAGATCTTCGTAGAATATGTGGGAGCCAATATGAGGATCCAGGTTCCGCTATTGGTTATTGACCGGAGATGTGTCTCGGTCATGTCTACATAGTTCTCGAACCCGTAGGGTCCGCACGCTTAACGTTCGGTGATGATTTATATTATGAGTTATGTGTTTTGATGTAACGAAGGTAGTTCGGAGTCCCGGATGAGATCGGGGACATGACGAGGAGTCTCGAAATGGTCGAGACGTAAAGATCGATATATTGGACAACTATATTCGGACATTGGAAAGGTTCCGAGTGATTCGGGTATTTATCGGAGTACCGGAGAGTTACGGGAATTTGCCCGGGAGTATATGGGCCTTATTGGGCTTTAGGGAAAGAGAGAGGGGAGGCTGTGCCCCCCCCAAGGCCTAGTCCGAATTGGTCTAGGGGGAGGGGCTGCGCCCCCTCCTTCCTTCTCTTCTCTTTTCCCTTTCCTTGACTCCTACTCCTACTACTTGGAAACGGGGGAATCCTACTCCCGGTGGGAGTATCTCCTCTAGGGCGCGCCATAGGGGGGCCGACCATCCCCCTCCTCCACTCCTTTATATACGGGGGCAGGAGGGCACCTCTAGACACACAAGTTGATCTGTTGATCTCTCCCAGCCGTGTGCGGTGCCCCCCTCCACCATATTCCACCTCGGTCATATCGTAGCGGTGCTTAGGCAAAGCCCTACGTCGGTAGCAACATCATCACCTTCATCACACCGTCGTGCTGGCAGAACTCTCCCATGAAGCTCTGCTGGATCGGAGTTCGCGGGACGTCATCGAGCTGAATGTGTGCTGAACTCGGAGGTGCCGTACGTTCGGTACTTGGATCGGTCGGATCGTGAAGACGTATGACTACATCAACCGCGTTGTGCTAACGCTTCCGCTTACAGTCTACGAGGGTACATGGATAACAATCTCCCCTCTCGTTGTTATGCATCACCATGATCTTGCGTGTGCGTAGGAATTTTTTTGAAATTACTACGTTCCCCAACAGTGGCATCCGAGCCAGGTTTATGCGTAGATGTTATATGCACGAGTAGAACACAAGTGAGTTGTGGGCGATACAAGTCATACTGCTTACCAGCATGTCATACTTTGGTTCGGCGGTATTGTTGGATGAAGCGGCCCGGACCAACATTATGCGTACGTTTATGCCAGACAGGTTCTACCGACGTGCTTTGCGCACAGGTGGCTGGCGGGTATCAGTTTCTCCAACTTTAGTTGGACCGAGTGTGACTATGCCCGGTCCTTGAGAAGGTTAAAACAACACTAACTTGACGAACTATCGTTGTGGTTTTGATGCGTAGGTAAGAACGGTTCTTGCTCAGCACATAGCAGCCACGTAAAACTTGCAACAACAAAGTAGAGGTCGTCTAACTTGTTTTTGCAGGGCATGCTGTGATGTGATATGGTCAAGACATGATGCTAAATTTTATTTTATGAGATGATCATGTTTTGTAACAGAGTTATCGGCAACTGGCAGGAGCCATATGGTTGTCGCTTTATTGTATGCAATGCAATTGCCCTGTAATTGCTTTACTTTATCACTAAGCGGTAGCGATAGTCGTAGAAGCAATAGTTGGCGAGACGACAACGATGCTACGATGGAGATCAAGGTGTCGCGCCGGTGACGATGGTGATCATTGCGGTGCTTCGGAGATGGAGATCACAAGCACAAGATGATGATGGCCATATCATATCACTTATATTGATTGCATGTGATGTTTATCCTTTATGCATCTTATTTTGTTTTGATTGACAGTAGCATTATAAGATGATCTCTCACTAAATTTCAAGGTAAAAGTGTTCTCCCTGAGTATGCACTGTTGCCAAAGTTCATCATGCCGAGACACCATGTGATGATCGGGTGTAGTAAGCTCTAGGTTCATCTACAACGGGTGCAAGCCAGTTTTGCACACGCAGAATACTCGGGTTAAACTTTACGAGCCTAGCATATGCAGATATGGCCTCGGAACACTGAGACCAAAAGGTCGAGCGTGAATCATATAGTAGATATGATCAACATAGTGATGTTCACCATTGAAAACTACTCCATTTCACATGATGATCGGTTATGGTTTAGTTGATTTGGATCACGTGATCACTTAGATGATTAGGGAGATGTTTATCTAAGTGGGAGTTCTTAAGAAATATGATTATTTGAACTTAAATTTATCATGAACTTAGTCCTGATAGTATTTTGCAAATTATGTTGTAGATCAATAGCTCGCGTTGTTGCTTCCCTATGTTTTATATGTGTTCCTAGAGAAAACTAAGTTGAAAGATGATAGTAGCAATGATGCGGACTGGATCCGTGATTTGAGGTTTATCCTCATTGCTGCACAGAAGAATTATGTCCTTGATACACCGCTAGGTGACACACCTATTGCAGGAGCAAATGCAGACGTTATGAAGGTTTGGCTAGCTCAATATGATGACTACTTGATAGTTTAGTGCACCATGCTTAACGGCTTAGAATCGGGACTTCAAAGACATTTTGAACGTCATGGACCATATGGGATGTTCCAAGAGTTGAAGTTAATATTTCAAGCAAATACCCGAGTTAAGAGATATGAAGTCTCTAACAAGTTCTATAGCTGAAAGATGGAGGAGAATAGCTCAAGCAGTGAGCATGTGCTCAGATTGTCTGGGTACTACAATCGCTTGAATCAAGTGGGAGTTAATCTTCCAGATGAGATAGTGATTGACAGAGTTCTCTAGTCACCATCACTAAGTTACTGGAACTTCGTGATGAACTATAGTATGCAAGGGATGACGAAATCGATTCTCGAGCTCTTTGTGATGTTGAAATCGACGAAGGTAGAAATCAAGAAAGAGCATCAAGTGTTGATGATTGACAAGACCACTAGTTTCAAGAAAAGGGCAAAGGGAAAGAAAGGGAACTTCAAGTAGAATGGCAAGCAAGTTGTCACTCCCGTGAAGAAGCCCAAAGCTGGACCAAAGCCTGAAACTGAGTGCTTCTACTGCAAAGGAAATGGTCACTGGAAGTGGAAATTCCCTGAATAATTAGTGGATAAGAAGGATGGCAAAGTGAAAAAGGGTATATTTGATATACAAGTTATTGATGTGTACCTTACTAGTGTTTATAGTAGTCCCTGGGTATTTGATACTTGTTCGGTTGCTAAGATTAGTAACTCGAAATAGGAGTTACAGAATAAACAAAGACTAGTTGGGGGTGAAGTGACGATGTATGTTGGAAGTGGTTCCAAGATTGATATGATCATCATCGCACTCTCCCTATACTTACGAGATTAGTGTTGAACCTAAATAGATGTTATTTGGTGTTTGCGTTGAGCATAAAATATGATTAGATCATATTTATTGCGATACGATTATTCATCTAAGACAGAGAATAAATTGTTATTCTGTTTACATGAATAAAACCTTCTATGGTCATACACCCAATGTTGATTGTTTATAGAATCTTGATCGTAGTGATACACATATTCATAATATTGATGCCAAAAGATGCAAAATTAATAATGATAGTGCAACATATTTGTGGCACTGCCGTTTGGGTCATATCGGTGTAAAGCGCATGAAGAAACTCCATAAAGATGGATTTTTGGAATCACTTGGTTATGAATCATTTGATGCTTGCGAACCATGCCTTTTGGGCAAGATGACTAAAACTCCATTCTCCGGAGGCAATGATAAAGTTATTATTTATTTCCTTATTTAATGATGAATGTTTATTATTCATGTTAGAAATTGTATTAACCAGAAACATAATACATGTGTGAATGCATAGACAAACATAGTGTCACTAGTATGCCTCTACTTGACTAGCTCGTTAATCAAAGATGGTTAAGTTTCCTAACCATAGACATGAGTTGTCATTTGATTAACAGGATCACATCATTAGGAGAATGATGTGATTGACTTGACCCATTCCGTTAGCTTAGCACTTGATCGTTTAGTATCTTCTATTGCTTTCTTCATGACTTATACATGTTCCTATGACTATGAGATTATGCAACTCCCGTTTATCGGAGGAACACTTTGTGTGCTACCAAACGTCACAACGTAACTGGGTAATTATAAAGGTGCTCTACAGGTGTCTCCGAAGGTACTTGTTGAGTTGGTGTATTTCGAGATTATGATTTGTCACTCCGATTGTCGGAGAGGTGTCTCTGGGCCCTCTCAGTAATGCACATCACTATAAGCCTTGCAAGCAATGTGACTAATCAGTTAGTTGCAGGATGATGCATTACATAACGAGTAAATAGACTTGTCGGTAACAAGATTGAACTAGGTATTGAGATAGCGACGATCGAATCTCGGGCAAATAACATACCGATGACAAAGGGAACAACATATGTTGTTATGCGGTTTGACCGATAAAGATCTTCGTAGAATATGTGGGAGCCAATATGAGCATCCAGGTTCCGCTATTGGTTATTGACCGGAGATGTGTCTTGGTCATGTCTACATAGTTCTCGAACCCGTAGGGTCCGCACGCTTAACGTTCGGTGATGATTTATATTATGAGCTATGTGTTTTGATGTAATGAAGGTAGTTCGGAGTCCTGGATGAGATCAGGGACATGACGAGGAGTCTCGAAATGGTCGAGACGTAAAGATCGATATATTGGATGACTATATTCGGACATCGAAAAGGTTCCGAGTGATTCGGGTATGTATCGGAGTACCGGAGAGTTACGGGAATTCGCCGGGGAGTATATGGGCCTTATTGGGCTTTAGGGGAAAGAGAGAGGGGAGGTTGCCCCCCCCCAAGGCCTAGTCCGAATTGGACTAGGGGGAGGGGCTGTGCCCCCTCCTTCCTTCTCTTCTCTTTTCCCTTTCCTTGACTCCTACTCCTACTACTTGGAAGGGGGGGGGATCCTACTCCCGGTGGGAGTAGGACTCCTCCAGGGCGCGCCATAGGAGGGCCGGCCTATTGGGGAACGTAGCAGAAATTCAAAAATTTTCCTACGTAACACCAAGATCTATCTATGGAGAGACCAGCAACGAGTAGAAAGAGAGTGCATCTACATACCCTTGTAGATCGCTAAGCGGAAGCGTTCAAGTGAACGGGGTTGATGGAGTCGTACTCGTCGTGATTCAAATCACCGATGATCAAGTGCCGAACGCACGGCACCTCCGCGTTCAACACACGTACAGCCCGGTGACGTCTCCCACGCCTTGATCCAGCAAGGAGAGAGGGAGAGGTTGAGGAAGACTCCATCCAACAGCAGCACAACGGCGTGGTGGTGGTGGAGGAGCGTGGCAATCCCGCAGGGCTTCGCCAAGCACCATGGGAGAAGAGGAGGAGGAGGAGAGGCAGGGCTGCACCAAGAGAGATCAAATCGCGTGTTATGGGCAGCCCCTAGGCCTCATATATATAGGGGAAGGGGAGGGCTGCGCCCTCTTTAGGGTTTCCCACCCCAAGGGGCGGCCCAGGGGCGGCCAGGGGAGGAGTCCTCCCCCCCCAAGGCACCTAGGAGGTGCCTTCCCCTGCTGGGACTCTTCCTTTAGGGTTTCCCCAGGCGCATGGGCCTCTTGGGGCTGGTGCCCTTGGCCCATGTAGGCCCAAGGCGCACCCCCTACAGCCCATGTGGCCCCCGGGGCAGGTGGCCCCACCCGGTGGGCCCCCGGGACCCTTCCGGTGGTCCCGGTACAATACCGATGACCCCGAAACTTGTCCCGATGGCCGAAACAGGACTTCCTATATATAAATCTTTACCTCCGGACCATTCCGGAACTCCTCGTGACGTCCGGGATCTCATCCGGGACTCCGAACAACATTCGGTAACCACATACAAGCTTCCTTTATAACCCTAGCGTCATCGAACCTTAAGTGTGTAGACCCTACGGGTTCGGGAGACATGCAGACATGACCGAGACGTTCTCCGGTCAATAACCAACAGCGGGATCTGGATACCCATGTTGGCTCCCACATGTTCCACGATGATCTCATCGGATGAACCACGATGTCAAGGACTTAATCAATCCCGTATTCAATTCCCTTTGTCTATCGGTATTTTACTTGCCCGAGATTCGATCGTCGGTATCCAATACCTTGTTCAATCTCGTTACCGGCAAGTCACTTTACTCGTTCCGTAACACATCATCCCGTGATCAACTCCTTGGTCACATTGCGCATATGATGATGTCCTACCGAGTGGGCCCAGAGATACCTCTCCGTTTACACGGAGTGACAAATCCCAGTCTCGATCCGCATAAAACAATAGATACTTTCGGAGATACCTGTAGTGCACCTTTATAGTCACCCAGTTACGTTGTGACGTTTGATACACCCAAAGCACTCCTACGGTATCCAGGAGTTACACGATCTCATGGTCAAAGGAAGAGATACTTGACATTGGCAAAGCTCTAGCAAACGAACTACACGATCTTTGTGCTAGTCTTAGGATTGGGTCTTGTCCATCACATCATTCTCCTAATGATGTGATCCCGTTATCAACGACATCCAATGTCCATAGCCAGGAAACCATGACTATCTGTTGATCACAACGAGCTAGTCAACTAGAGGCTCACTAGGGACATATTGTGGTCTATGTATTCACACGTGTATTACGATTTCCGGATAATACAGTTATAGCATGAATAAAAGACAATTATCATGAACAAGGAAATATAATAATAATACTTTTATTATTGCCTCTAGGGCATATTTCCAACAGTCTCCCACTTGCACTAGAGTCAATAATCTAGTTCACATCGCCATGTGATTAACACTCACAGGTCACATCGCCATGTGACTAATACCCAAGAGTTTACTAGAGTCAGTAGTCTAGTTCACATCACTATGTGATTAACACTCAATGAGTTTTATGTTTGATCATGTTGCTTGTGAGAGAGGTTTTAGTCAACGGGTCTGAACCTTTCAGATCCGTGTGTGCTTTACAAATCTCTATGTCATCTCCTAGATGCAGCTACCACGCTCTATTTGGAGCTATTCCAAATAACTGTTCTACTTGGAGCTATTCTAAATTGTTGCTCCATTATATGTATCCGGTATCTCTACTTAGAGCTATCCGGATAGGTGTTAAGCTTGCATCGACGTAACCTTTACGACGAACTCTTTTACCACCTCCATAATCGAGAAAATTCCTTAGTCCACTAGTTACTAAGGATAACTTTGACCGCTGTCTGTGAGCCATTCTTGGATCACTCTTGTACCCCTTGACTGACTCATGGCAAGGCACACTTCAGGTGCGGTACACAGCATAGCATACTGAAGAGCCTACGTCTTAAGCATAGGGGACGACCTTCGTCCTTTCTCTCTATTCTGCCGTGGTCGAGCTTTAAGTCTTAACTTCGTACCTTACAACTCAGGCAAGAACTCCTTCTTTGACTGGTCCATCTTGAACACCTTCAAGATCATGTCAAGGTATGTGCTCATTTGAAAGTATTAAGCATTTTGATCTATCCTTATAGATCTTGATGCTCAATGTTCAAGTAGCTTAATCCAGGCTTTCTATTGAAAAACACTTTCAAAATAACCCTATATGCTTTCCAGAAATTCTACATCATTTCTGATCAACATGTATTCATCAGAAATTCTATAGTGCTCCCACTCACTTCTTTGGAAATACAAGTTTCTCATAAACTTTGTACAAACCCAAAATCTTTGATCATCATCAAAGCATACATTCCAACTCCGAGATGCTCACTCCAGTCCTTAGAAGGATCGCTGGAGCTAGCATACCTTTTAGCATCCTTAGGATCGACAAAAACTTTCTGATTGTATTACATACAACCTTTCCTTACGAAAACTAGTAAGGAAACTTGTCTTGACATCCATCTGCCAGATTTCATAAATGCAGCTAATGCTAACATGATTCCGACGGACTTTAAGCATCGCTACGGATGAGAAAATCTCATCGTAGTCAACTCCTTGAACTTCTGAAAAACTTTTCGCCACAAGTCGAGCTTCATGGACGGTGACATTACCATCCACGTCCGTCTTCTTCTTAAAGATCCATTTATCTTAATGGCTTGCCGATCATCGGGCAAGTCCACCAAAGTCCATGGATCCGTTCTCGGATTTTATGGCATCGAGCCATTTATCGGAATCCGGGCCCACCATCGCTTCTCCATAGCTCGTAGGTTCATTGTTGTCCAGCAACATGACTTCCAAGACAGGATTACGTACCACTCTGAAGTAGTACGCATCCTTGTCATCCCACGAGGTTTGGTAGTGACTTGATCCAAAGTTTCATGATCAATATCATAAGCTTCCACTTCAATTGGTGTAGGTGCCACAGGAACAACTTCCTGTGCCCTGCCACACACTAGTTGAAGAGACGGTTCAATAACCTCATCAAGTCTCCACCATCCTCCCACTCAATTCTTTCGAGAGAAACTTTTCCTCGAGAAAGGACCCGATTCTAGAAACAATCCATATTGCTTTCGGATCTGAATTAGGAGGTATACCCAACTGTTTTGGGTTTCCTATGAAGATGCATTTTATCCGCTTTGGGTTCGAGCTTATCAACCTGAAACTTTTTCATATAAGCGTCGCAGCCCCAAACTTTTAAGAAACGACAACTTAGGTTTCTCTAAACCATAATTCATACGGTGTCATCTCATCGGAATTACGTGGTGCCCTATTTAAAGTGAATGTGGTTGTCTTTAATGCCTAACCCATGAACGATAGTGGTAATTCGATAAGAGATATCATGGTACGCACCATATCCAATAGGGTGCAACTATGATTTTCGGACACACCATCACACTATGGTGTTCCAGGCGGTATTAATTGCGAAACAATTTCCACAATGTCTTAATTGTGTGCCAAAACTCGTAACTCAGATATTCATCTCTATGATCATATCATAGACATTTTATCCTCTTGTCACAATGATCTGCTACTTCACTCTGAAATTACTTGAACCATTCAATAATTCAGACTTGTGTTTCATCAAGTAAATATTCTCAACATCTACTCGAATCATCTGTGAAGTAAGAACATAACGATATTCACTGCATGCCTCAGCACTCATTGGACTGCACACATCAAAATGTGTTACTTCCAACAAGTTGCTATCTTGTTCCATCTTATTGAAACCGAGGCTTTTCAGTCATCTTGCCTATGTGGTATGATTTGCATATCTCAAGTGATTCAAAATCAAGTGAGTCCGAACGGTCCATTTGCATGGAGCTTCTTCATGCATATATACCAATAGACATGGTTCGCATGTCTCAAACTTTTCAAAAATGAGTGAGTCCAAAGATCCATCAACATGGAGCTTCTTCATGCGTTTTATACCATTATGACTTACATGGCAGTGCCACAAGTAAGTGGTACTATCATTACTATCTTATATCTTTTGGCATGAAAATGTGTATCATTACGATCGAGATTCAATAAACCATTTATTTAGGTGCAAGACCATCGAAGGTATTATTCAAATAAATAGAGTAACCATTATTCTCCTTAAATGAATAACCGTATTGCGATAGACATAATCCAATCATGTCTATGCTCAACGCAAACACCAATCTCGGTGGTAGAGGGAGCGTGCGATGCTTGATCACATCAACCTTGGAAACACTTCCAACACATATCGTCAGCTCACCTTTAGCTAGTCTCCTTTTATTTCGTAGCTTTTTATTTCGAGTTACTAACACTTAGCAACTGAACCGGTATCTTAATACCCTGGTGCTACTAGGAGTACTAGTAAAGTACACATTAACATAATGTATATCCAATATACTTCTATCGACCTTGCCAGCCTTCTCATCTACCAAGTATCTAGGGTAATGCTGCTCCAGTAGCTGTTCCCCTTATTACAGAAGCACTTAGTCTCGGGTTTGGGTTCAACCTTGGGTTTCTTCACTAGTGCAGCAGCCGATTTGCCGTTTCATGAAGTATCCCTTCTTGCCCTTGCCCTTCTTGAAACTAGTGGTTTCACCAACCATCAACAATTGATGCTCCTTCTTGATTTCTACTTTCGCGGTGTCAAACAACGCGAATATTTCAAGGATCATCATATCTATCCCTGATATGTTATAGTTCATCACGAAGCTCTAGCAGCTTGGTGGTAATGACTTCGGAGAAACTATCACTATTTCATCTGGAAGATCAACTCCCACTTGATTCAAGTGATTGTTGCACTCAGACAATCTGAGCACAAGCTCAACGATTGAGCTTTTCTCCCTTAGTTTGTAGGCTAAGAAAATTGTCGGAGGTCTTATACCTCTTGACGTGGGCACGAGCCTGAAATCCCAATTTCAGCCCTCGAAACATCTCATATGTTCCGCGACGTTTCGAAAACGTCTTTGGTGCCTCTACTTAAACCATTTAACTGAACTATCACGTAGTTATCAAAACGTGTATGTTCGATGTTCGAAACATCCACAAACGACGTTTGGGGTTCAGCACACTGAGCAGTGCATTAAGGACATAAGCGTTCTAGTGTCCGCATAATCGCTACTGTCAACTTTCAACTATATTTTCTCTAGGAACATATCTAAAACACTAGAATTAAAGCGCGAGCTACGACATAATTTGCAAAAGGTCTTTTGACTATGTTCAGGATAATTAAGTTCATCTTATGAACTCCCACTCAGATAGACATCCCTCTGGTCATCTAAGTGATTACATGATCCGAGTCAACTAGGCCGTGTCCGATCATCACGTGAGACGGACTAGTCATCATCGGTGAACATCTTCATGTTGATCGTATCTACTATACAACTCACGCTCGACCTTTCGGTCTCCGTGTTCCGAGGCCATGTCTGCACATGCTAGGCTCGTCAAGTTAACCCTAAGTGTTTTCGCTGTGTAAAACTGTCTTACACCCGTTGTATGTGAACGTAAGAATCCATCACACCCGATCATCACGTGGTGCTTAGAAGCGACGAACTGTAGCAACGGTGCACAGTTAGGGGAGAACACTTCTTGAAATTTTGTAAGGGATCATCTTATTTACTACCGTCGTCCTAAGTAAACAAGATGCATAATCATAATAAACATCACATGCAATTATATAGTTGTGACATGATATGGCCAATATCATATAGCTCCATTGATCACCATCTTCGGGGCTCCATGATCATCTTGTCACCAGCATGACACCATGATCTCCATCATCATGATCTCCATCATCGTGTCTTCATGAAGTTGTCACGCCAACGACTACTTCTACTTCTATGACTAACGCGTTTAGCAATAAAGTAAAGTAAGTTACATGGCGTTCTTCAATGACACACAGGTCATACAAAAAATAAAGACAACTCCTATGGCTCCTGCCGGTTGTCATACTCATCGACATGCAAGTCGTGAATCCTATTACAAGAACATGATCAATCTCATACATCACATATCATTCATCACATTCTTCTGGCCATATCACATCACAAAGCATACCCTGCAAAAACAAGTTAGACGTCCTCTAATTGTTGTTTGCATGTTTTACGTGGCTGCTATGGGTTTCTAGCAAGAACGTTTCTTACCTATGCAAGACCACAACGTGATATGCCAATTGCTATTTACCCTTCATAAGGACCCTTTTCATCGAATCCGTTCCGACTAAAGTGGGAGAGACTGGCACCCGCTAGCCACCTTATGCACCAAGTGCATGTCAAACGGTGGAACCTGTCTCACGTAAGAGTACGTGTAAGGTCGGTCCGGGCCGCTTCATCCCACAATACCGTCGAAACAAGATTGGACTAGTAACGGTAAGAATATTGAACAACATCAACGCCCACAACTACTTTGTGTTCTACTCGTGCAAAGAATCTACGCAATAGACCTAGCTCATGATGCCACTGTTGGGGAACGTAGCAGAAATTCAAAAAATTTCCTACGTAACACCAAGATCTATCTATGGAGAGACCAGCAACGAGTAGAAAGAGAGTGCATCTACATACCCTTGTAGATCGCTAAGCGGAAGCGTTCAAGTGAACGGGGTTGATGGAGTCGTACTCGTCGTGATTCAAATCACCGATGATCAAGTGCCGAACGCACGGCACCTCCGCGTTCAACACACGTACAGCCCGGTGACGTCTCCCACGCCTTGATCCAGCAAGGAGAGAGGGAGAGGTTGAGGAATACTCCATCCAACAGCAGCACAACGGCGTGGTGGTGGTGGAGGAGCGTGGCAATCCCGCAGGGCTTCGCCAAGCACCATGGGAGA